>NC_092053.1:117490901-118183790 GCF_003086295.3 Arachis hypogaea
CTTGAACTTAGTTTAATTATATTGATGTGGTGACAATGCTTCTTGTTTTCTGAATGTATGATTGAACAGTGCATATGTCTTTTGAAGTTGTTGTTTAAGAATGTTAAATATGTTGGCTCTTGAAAGAATGATGACTAGGAGACATGTTATTTGATAATCTGAAAAATCATAAAAATGATTCTTGAAGCAAGAAAAAGCAGCAAAGAACAAAGCTTGCAGAAAAAAAAAAGGCGAAAAAAAAATAGAAAGAAAAAGAAAAAGCAAGCAGAAAAAGCCAATAACCCTTAAAACCAAAAGGCAAGGGCAAATAAAAAGGATCCCAAGGCTTTGAGCATCAGTGGATAGGAGGGCCTAAAGGAATAAAATCCTGGTCTAAGCGGCTAAACCAAGCTGTCCCTAACCATGTGCTTGTGGCGTGTAGGTGTCAAGTGAAAACTTGAGACTGAGCGGTTAAAGTCAAGGTCCAAAGCAAAAGAAGAGTGTGCTTAAGAACCCTGGACACCTCTAATTGGGGACTTTAGCAAAGCTGAGTCACAATCTGAGAAGGTTCACCCAATTATGTGTCTGTGGCATTTATGTATCCGGTGGTAATACTGGAAAACAAAGTGCTTAGGGCCACGGCCAAGACTCATAAAGAAGCTGTGTTCAAGAATCATCATACTGAACTAGGAGAATCAATAACACTATCTGAACTCTGAGTTCCTATAGATGCCAATCATTCTGAACCTCAATGGATAAAGTGAGATGCCAAAACTATTTAAGAGGCAAAAAGCTATAAGTCCCGCTCATATAATTAAGCTCTGTTTCATTGATAGTTTGGAATTTATAGTATATTCTCTTCTTTTTATCCTATTTGATTTTCATTGCTTGGGGACAAGCAACAATTTAAGTTTGGTGTTGTGATGAGCGGATAATTTATACGCTTTTTGGCATTGTTTTAGTATGTTTTTAGTAGGATCTAGTTACTTTTAGGGATGTTTTCATTAGTTTTTATGTTAAATTCACATTTCTGGACTTTACTATGAGTTTGTGTGTTTTTCTGTGATTTCAGGTATTTTCTGGCTGAAATTGAGGGACTTGAGCAGAAATCAGATTCAGAGGTTGAAAAAGGACTGCTGATGCTGTTGGATTCTGACCTCCCTGCACTCAAAGTGGATTTTCTGGAGCTACAGAACTCGATATGGCGCGATTCCAATTGCGTTGGAAAGTAGACATCCAGGGCTTTCCAGCAATATATAATAGTCCATACTTTGGCCAAGAATTGACGACGTAAACTGGCGTTCAACGCCAGCCTTCTGCCCAAATCTGGCGTCCAGCGCCAGAAAAGGATCCAGAACCAGAGTTGAACGCCCAAACTGGCACAGAAACTGGCGTTCAACTCCACAAATGGCCTCTGCACGTGCTACACTTAAGCTCAGCCCAAACACACACCAAGTGGGCCCGGAAGTGGATTTATGCATCAATTACTTACTCATGTAAACCCTAGTGACTAGTTTATTATAAATAGGACCTCTTACTATTGTATTAGGCATCCTGGATTGTATTTTGATCCTGTGATCTCGTTTAGGGGGCTGGCCATCTCGGTCATGCCTGGACCTTTCACTTATGTATTTTCAACGGTAGAGTTTCTACACTCCATAGATTAAGGTGTGGAGCTCTGCTGTCCTCAAAGATTAATGCAAAGTACTACTGTTTTCTATTCAATTCTTCTTATTTCGCTTCTAAGATATCCATTCGCACCCAAGAACGTGATGAAGGTGATGATTATGTGTGACGCTCATCATCCTTCTCCCTTATGAACGCGTGTCTGACAAACACTTCTGTTCTACATGAAATAAGCTAGAATGAGTATCTCTTAGATCTCCTAACCAGAATCTTCGTGGCGTAAGCTAGAATGATGGCAGCATTCAAGAGAATCCGGAAGGTCTAAACCTTGTCTGTGGTATTCCGAGTAGGATTCAATGATTGAATGACTGTGACGAGCTCCTAACTCGCGATTGCAGGGCGTTAGTGACAGACGCAAAAGGATAGTAAATCCTATTCCAGCATGATCGAGAACCGACAGATGAATAGCCGTGCCGTGACAGGGTGCGTGAGCATATTATTCACTGAGAGGATAAGATGAAGCCATGACAAGGGTGATGCCTCCAGACGATTAGCCGTGCCGTGACAGGCATTGGATCATTTTCCGTGAGATGACCGAAGTAGCCATTGACAGTGGTGATGTATCACATAAAGCCAGCCATGGAAAGGAGTAAGACTGATTGGATGAAGATAGCAGGAAAGCAGAGGTTCAGAGGAACGAAAAGCATCTCCATTCGCTTATCTGAAATTCCTACCAATGATTTACAAAAGTATCTCTATCCCTATTTTATTATATAATATTCGAAAACACCATTATCACTTTATATCTGCCTGACTGAGATTTGCAAGGTGACCATAGCTTGCTTCATACCAACAATCTCCGTGGGATTCGACCCTTACTCACGTAAGGTATTACTTGGACGACCCAGTGCACTTGCTGGTTAGTTGTATCGAAGTTGTGACAATTATGAATTAAGATCAAAGCACCAAGCTTTGGAGCCATTACCAGGGATTGTTCGAGCCTGGACATCACAATTTCGTGCACCAGTCATCTCACGGGAAAATGATCCAGTGCCCTGTCACGGCACGGCTAATCGTCTGGAGGCATCACCCTTGCCAATGGCTTCATCTTATCCTCTCAGTGAATAATATGCTCACGCACCCTGTCACGGCACGGCTATTCATCTGTCGGTTCTCGATCATGCTGGAATAGGATTTACTATCCTTTTGCGTCTGTCACTAACGCCCTGCAATCGCGAGTTAGGAGCTCGTCACAGTCATTCAATCATTGAATCCTACTCGGAATACCACAGACAAGGTTTAGACCTTCCGGATTCTCTTGAATGCCGCCATCATTCTAGCTTACGCCACGAAGATTCTGGTTAGGAGATCTAAGAGATACTCATTCTAGCTTATTTCATGTAGAACAGAAGTGTTTGTCAGCACGCGTTCATAAGGGAGAAGGATGATGAGCGTCACACATAATCATCACCTTCATCACGTTCTTGGGTGCGAATGGATATCTTAGAAGCGAAATAAGAAGATTGAATAGAAAACAGTAGTACTTTGCATTAATCTTTGAGGAACAGCAGAGCTCCACACCTTAATCTATGGAGTGTAGAAACTCTACCGTATGAAAATACATAAGTGAAGGTCCAGGCATGGCCGAGATGGCCAGCCCCCTAAAACGTGATCACAGGATCAAAATACAATCCAGGATGCCTAATACAATAGTAAGAGGTCCTATTTATAATAAACTAGTCACTAGGGTTTACATGAGTAAGTAATTGATGCATAAATCCACTTCCGGGGCCCACTTGGTGTGTGTTTGGGCTGAGCTTGAGTGTAGCACGTGCAGAGGCCATTTGTGGAGTTGAACGCCAGTTCTGTGCCAGTTTGGGCGTTCAACTCTGGTTTTGGATCCTTTTCTGGCGCTGGACGCCAGATTTGGGCAGAAGGCTGGCGTTGAACGCCAGTTTACGTCGTCAATTCTTGACCAAAGTATAGACTATTATATATTCTGGAAAGCCCTGTATGTCTACTTTCCAACGCAATTGGAATCGCGCCATTTCGAGTTCTGTAGCTCCAGAAAATCCACTTTGAGTGCAGGGAGGTCAGAATCCAACAGCATCAGCAGTCCTTTTTCAACCTCTGAATCTGATTTCTGCTCAAGTCCCTCAATTTCAGCCAGAAAATACCTGAAATCACAGAAAAACACACAAACTCATAGTAAAGTCCAGAAATGTGAATTTAACATAAAAACTAATGAAAACATCCCTAAAAGTGACTAGATCCTACTAAAAACATACTAAAACCAATGTCAAAAAGCGTATAAATTATCCGCTCATCACAACACCAAACTTAAATTGTTGCTTGTCCCCAAGCAACTGAAAATCAAATAGGATAAAAAGAAGAGAATATACTATAAATTCCAAACTATCAATGAAACAGAGCTTCAATCATATGAGCGGGACTTATAGCTTTTTGCCTCTTGAATAGTTTTGGCATCTCACTTTATCCATTGAGTTTAGAATGATTGGCATCTATAGGAACTTCAGATTTCAATAGTGCTATTGACTCTCCTAGTTCAGTATGATGATTCTTGAACACAGCTTCTTTATGAGTCTTGGCCGTGGCCCTAAGCACTTTGTTTTCCAGTATTACCACCGGATACATAAATGCCACAGACACATAATTGGGTGAACCTTTTCGATTGTGACTCAGCTTTGCTAAAGTCCCCAATTAGAGGTGTCCAGGGTTCTTAAGCACACTCTTTTTTTTTGCTTTGGACCTTGACTTTAACCGCTCAGTCTCAAGTTTTCACTTGACACCTACACGCCACAAGCACATGGTTAGGGACAGCTTGGTTTAGCCGCTTAGACCAGGATTTTATTCCTTTAGGCCCTCCTATCCACTGATGCTCAAAGCCTTGGGATCCTTTTTATTTGCCCTTGCCTTTTGGTTTTAAGGGTTATTGGCTTTTTCTGCTTGCTTTTTCTTTTTTTTTTTTTTTTTCGCCTATTTTTTTCTTTTTTTTTTTCTGCAAGCTTTGTTCTTTGCTGCTTTTTCTTGCTTCAAGAATCATTTTTATGATTTTTCAGATTATCAAATAACATGTCTCCTAGTCATCATTCTTTCAAGAGCCAACATATTTAACATTCTTAAACAACAACTTCAAAAGACATATGCACTGTTCAAGCATACATTCAGAAAACAAGAAGCATTGTCACCACATCAATATAATTAACTAAGTTCAAGGATAAATTCGAAACTCATGTACTTCTTGTTCTTTTGAATTAAAACATTTTTCATTTAAGAGAGGTGATGGATTCATAGGACATTCATATCTTTAAGACAAAGTTACTAACTACTAATGATCATGTAATGAAGGCACAAACATAGATAAGCACATAATACAGAAAACAAAAACAGAGAAAGCAAGAACAAGGAATGAATCCACCTTAGTGATGGTGGCGTTTCCTTCTTGAGGAACCAATGATGTCCTTGAGCTCTTCTATGTCTCTTCCTTGTCTTTGTTGCTCCTCCCTCATTGCTTTTTGATCTTCTCTTATTTCATGAAGCATGATGGAGTGCTCTTGATGTTCCACCCTTAGTTGTCCCATATTGGAACTCAATTCTCCTAGGGAGGTGTTGATTTGCTCCCAATATTTTGTGGAGGAAAGTGCATTTGAGGCATCTCCGGGATCTCATGGAATGAGCTTCTTGCGCCTCTTGAGCTCCATGATGGGCTCTCTTGCTTGCTCCATCTTTTTCTTAGTGATGGGCTTGTCCTCTTTAATGAGGATATCTCCCTCTATGTCAATCCAGCTGAATTGCATAGGTGGCAAATGAGGTGAGGAAAGGCTAACCTTGCCATGGTGGAGGACTTGTCAGCCACCTTGTAGAGTTCTTGAGGTATAATCTCATGAACTTCCACCTCTTCTCCAATCATGATGCTATGGATCATGATGGCCCGGTCTATAGTGACTTCAGACCAGTTGCTAGTGGGAATGATTGAGCATTGAATAAACTCCAACCATCCTCTAGCTATAGGCTTGAGGTCCAATCTTCTTAGTTGAACCGGCTTGCCTTTGGAGTCAATCTTCCATTGAGCTCCTTCTACACATATGTCCATAAGGACTTGGTCCAACCTTTGATCAAAGTTGACTCTCCTTGTGTAGGGGCGTGCGTTCTCTTCCATGTATGGCAAGTTGAACGCCAACCTCACATTCTCCGGACTAAAATCTAAGTATTTCCCCCGAACCATTGTAACATAGTTCTTTGGATCCGGTTCTTACTTTGATCATGGTTCTTGGTGATCCATGCATTGGCATAGAACTCTTGAACCATTAGGATGCCGACTTGTTGGATGGGATTTGTTAGAACTTCCCAACCTCTTCTTTGAATTTCATGTCGGATCTCCGGATACTCATTTCTTTTGAGTTTAAAAGGGACCTCAGGGATCACCTTCTTCTTGGCCACAACATCATAGAAGTGGTTTTGATGGGCTTTAGAGATGAATCTTTCCATCTCCCATGACTCGGATGTGGAAGCTTTTGTCTTCCCTTTCCCTCTTCTAGAGGATTCTCCGGTCTTGGTGCCATCAATGGTAATGGAAAAACAAAAAAGCTATGCTTTTACCACACCAAACTTAGAATATTGCTCGCCCTCGAGCAATAAACAAAAGAATAGATGAAGAAGAAGAAGAAATGGAGGAGAGGGAGAGGGTGATGTGGTTCGGCCAAGAAGGGTGTAGAGGGGTGTGTTGTGTGAATTTGGTGAAGAATGGAGGTCTTTATATAGGGAAGGAGGGGGGGTTAAGGTTCGGCCATATGGGTGGGTTTGGGTGGGAAATTGGTTTTGAATTTTGAAGGTAGGTGGAGTTTATGAGGTAGGTTTATTGGGAGAGTGGGTGGATGTGAGTGGTGAAGAGGTGATGGGGAAGAGAGTTTGAGGTGATTGGTGAAGGGTTTTTTGGGTAAAGTGTTTATGGGGTTGTGTGAAAGAGAGTGGTGAGAAGAAGTGAGTAGAGGTAAGTGGGGATCCTGTGGGGTCCACAGATCCTGAGGTGTTCAAGGAATTACATCCCTGCACCCATTAGGCATATAAAAATGCCTTTGTACCCAACTCTGGGCGTTCAGCGCCAGGTTGGTGGCCATTTTGGGCGTTCAACGCCCATTTGTGTGCCATTTCTGGCGTTGAACGCCAGAACCATGCCTGTTCTGGCGTTCAGCGCCCAGAAGCTGCCCATTTTGGGCGTTCAGCGCCAGAACCATGCTCTGTTCTGGCGCTGAACGCCAGACAGATGCTCCTCCAGGGTGTGATTTTTCTTCTGCTGTTTTTGATTCCGTTTTCAATTTTCTATTTATTTTGTGACTCCACATGATCATGAACCTAAGAAAACATGAAAAACAATAAAAATAAGAATTAGATAAACATTGGGTTGCCTCCCAACAAGCGCTTCTTTAATGTCAATAGCTTGACAGTGGGCTCTCATGGAGCCTCACAGATGTGCAGAGCTTTGTTGAAACTCTCCAACACCAAACTTAGAGTTTGGATATGGGAGTTCAACACCAAACTTAGAGTTTGGTTGTGGCCTCCCAACACCAAACTTAGAGTTTGACTGTGGGGGCTCTGGTTGACTCTGCTTGGAGAGAAGCTTTTCTGCTTCCTCTCCATGGTTGCAGAGGGAGATCCTTGAGTTTTAAACACAAGGGAGTTCTCATTCCATTGAAGGAATATTTCACCTCTGTCAACATCAATCACAGCTCTTGCTGTGGCCAGGAAAGGTCTTCCTAGGATGATGGATTCGTCCTCTTCCTTTCCAGTATCCAGGACTATGAAATCAGTAGGGATGTAAAGGCCTTCAACCTTTACTAACACGTCCTCTACTTGTCCATATGCCTGTTTTCTTGAGCTGTCTGCCATCTCTAATGAGATTTTAGCAGCTTGCACCCCAAGATTCCCAGTTTCTCTATTACAGAGAGGGGCATGAGGTTTATTCCTGAACCAAGGTCACATAGATCCTTAAAGATCATGGTGCCTATGGTACAGGGTATTATGAACTTTCCAGGATCCTGTCTCTTCTGAGGCAATGTCAGTTGATCCAGATCACTTAGTTCATTGATGAACAAGGGAGGTTCAATTCCCAAGTATCAATGCCAAATAATTTGGCATTCAGCTTCATGATTGCACCAAGAAACTTGGCAGTTTGCTCTTCAGTAACATCCTCATTCTCTTCAGAAGAGGAATACTCATCAGAGCTCATGAAGGGCATAAGGAGGTTCAATGGAATTTCTATGGTCTCCAAATGAGCCTCAGAGTCCTTTGATTCCTCATAGGGAAGCTCCTTATTGATCACTGGACGTCCCAGGAGGTCTTCCTCCTTGGGATTCACGTCCTCTCCTTCCTTTGCAGGTTCGGCCATGGTGCTTATGTCAATGGCCTTGCACTCTCCTTTTGGGTTCTCTTCTGTATTGCTGGGAGAGTACTAGGAGGATTTCAGTGATCCTTTTACTCAGCTGGCCCACTTGTGCTTCCAGATTTCTAATGGAAGACCTTGTTTCATTCATGAAACTTACAATGGCCTTAGATAGATCAGAGACTAGATTTGCTAAATTAGAAGCATTTTGTTCAGAGTTCTCTGTCTGTTGCTGAGTTGATGATGGAAAAGGTTTGCATTGCTAAACCTGTTTCTTCCACCATTATTAAAGCCTTGTTGGGGCTTTTGATCCTTCCATGAGAAATTTGGATGATTTCTCCATGTTGAGTTATAGGTGTTTCCATAAGGTTTACCTAAGTAATTTACCTCTGCTATTGCAGGGTTCTCAGGATCATAGGCTTCTTCTTCAGAAGATGCCTCTTGAGTACTGTTGGATGCAGCTTGCATTCCATGCAGACTCTGAGAGATCATATTGACTTGCTGAGTCAATATTTTATTCTGAGCCAATATGGCATTCAGAGTATCAACTTCAAGAACTCCCTTCTTCATAGGCGTCCCATTACTCACAGGATTCCTTTCAGAAGTGTACATGAACTGGTTATTAGCAACCATGTCAATGAGTTCTTGAGCTTCTGCATGCGTTTTCTTTAGGTGAATGGATCCACCTGCAGAGGTATCCAATGACATCTTAGATAACTCAGACAGACCATCATAGAATATATCCAGGATGGTCCATTCTGAAAGCATGTCAGAAGGACACTTTTTGGTCAACTGTTTGTATCTTTCCCAAGCTTCATAGAGGGATTCACCTTCTTTCTGTCTGAAGGTTTGAACATCAGCTCTAAGCCTGCTCAGCTTTTGAGGAGGAAAGTACTTGGCTAAGAAAGCCGTGACCAGCTTATCCCAAGAGTTCAGGCTGTCTTTGGGTTGAGAATCCAACCATAATCTAGCTCTGTCTCTTACAGCAAAAGGGAAAAGCATGAGCCTGTAGACTTCAGGATCTACTCCATTAGTCTTAACAGTATCACATATCTGCAAGAATTCAGTTAAGAACTGAAAAGGATCTTCAGATGGAAGTCCATGAAACTTGCAGTTCTGCTGCATCAGAGAAACTAATTGAGGTTTCAGCTCAAAGTTGTTTGCTCCAATGGCAGGAATGGAGATGCTTCTTCCATGTAGATTGGAATTAGGTGCATTAAAGTCACCAAGCATCTTCCTTACATTATTATTATTTTCGGCTGCCATCTTCTCTTCCTGTTCGAAAATTTCTGAAAGGTTATCTCTGGATTGTTGTATTTTAGCTTCTCTTAATTTTCTCTTCAGAGTCCTTTCAGGTTCTGGATCTGCTTCCACAAGAATGTTCTTATCCTTGCTCCTGCTCATATGACAAAGAAGAAGGCACAGAAAAATAGTAATAATAATAGAGATCCTTTATACCACAGTATAGGGATCCCTGTGTGAGTAGAAGAAGATGGGGAGACAAAGAATGTAATATAATGGAAGAAACACAACTGTGAGGATGGAAGAGAGGTGAGATGAGATGTTAGTAATGAATGAATAAATAGAATGAGATGTGGGAGGGATAATTTTCGAAAATTATTTTGAAAAAGAGTTAGTGATTTTCGAAAATGGTTTTTGAAAAATGTTAGTAATTTTCGAAAATTTTTGAAATTAAAAAAATAATTAGTTAATTAAAAAGAAATTTTTGAAAAAGAGGGAAGATATTTTCGAAAATTAGAGAGAGAGAGTTAGTTAGGTGGTTTTGAAAAAGTTAAGAAATAAACAAAAAGTTAGTTAGTTAGTTGAAACAATTTTTGAAAAGATAAGAAGTTAGGAAGTTAGAAAAGATATTTTGAAAAGATATTTTTGAAAAAGATAAGATAAGAAGATATTTTTGAAAAGATATGATTGAAATTAGTTTTGAAAAAGATTTGATTTTTAAAATCACAATTAATGACTTGATTCATAAGAAATCACAAGATATGATTCTAGAACTTAAAGTTTGAATCTTTCTTAACAAGCAAGTAACAAACTTCAAATTTTTGAATCAAAACATTAATTGATTATGTTATTTTCGAAAATTTGGTATAAAAATAAGAAAAAGATTTTTTGAAAAATATTTTTGGAATTTTCAAAAATAACTAAGAATTTTGAAAAAGATTTAATTTTTTGAAAAAGATAAGATTTTCAAATTGAAAATTTGATTTGACTTATGAGAAACAATTTGATTTTAAAATTTTTTTGAAAAAGTCAATCCAAATTTTCGAATTTGATGAGAGAAAAAGGGAAAGATATTTTTTTGATTTTTGAAATTTTTATGAAAAACATGAAAATTATGCAATGCATGAAATTTTTATATCAAAACAATGAATGCATGCATGAATGATATGAATGTCAAGATGAACACCAAGAACACTATGAATGTCAAGATGAACATCAAGAACATAATTTTGAAAAATTTTTAATGCAAAGAAAACATGCAAGACACCAAACTTAGAATTCTTTAATGCTTAGGCACTAAGAATTCAAGAATCCATATGATAAACATGAAAAGACACAAAACAAAAAATCATCAAGATCAAACAAGAAGACTTACCAAGAACAACTTGAAGATCATGAAGAACACTATGAATGTATGAATTTTCGAAAAATTCAAGATACACATGCAATGACACCAAACTTATGATATGACTCAAGACTCAAACAAGAAACAGAAAAATATTTTTGATTTTTATGATTTTCTAATTTTTTTTGGATTTTTTTTTCGAAAATTAATTGAAAAAGGAAAATAAGGATTCCAAAATTTTTAATATGAATTCCAGGAATCTTGCATTCTTAGTCTAAAGCTTCAGTCCAGGAATTAGACATGGCTCACTAGCCAGCCAAGCTTTCAAAGAAAGCTCCGGTCCAAAACACTAGACATGGCCAATGGCCAGCCAAGCTTCAGCAGGTGATTGAGGATCAGCAGCAGGTTGATTAGCAACAACTAGCTTGCTCTTGATAACAAATTGCAAGCCTCAGTCCAAATAAATTTAGACATGGCTTTACAGCCGGCCAGGCTTCACATGCTTCATGAAACACTAGAATTCATTCTTAAAAATTTTGAATAGAATTTTTGAAAACATTTTTTTTTCGAAAACAAAAGAAGAGTTTTTGAAAACTTTTTGAAAAGAAAACGAAAAGAAAGTTACCCAATCTGAGCAACAAGATGAACCGTCAGTTGTCCAAACTCAAACAATCCCCGGCAACGGCGCCAAAAACTTGGTGCACGAAATTGTGATGTCCAGGCTCAAACAATCCCTGGCAACGTGAGCAACTTGGTGCGCTGATCTCAATACATAATTGTCACAACTTCGATACAACTAACCAGCAAGTGCACTGGGTCGTCCAAGTAATACCTTACGTGAGTAAGGGTCGAATCCCACGGAGATTGTTGGTATGAAGCAAGCTACGGTCACCTTGTAAATCTCAGTCAGGCAGATATAAAGTGATAATGGTGTTTTCGAATATTATATAATAAAATAGGGATAGAGATACTTATGTAAATCATTGGAAGGAATTTCAGATAAGCGAATGGAGATGCTTTTCATTCCTCTGAACCTCTGCTTTCCTGCTATCTTCATCCAATCAGTCTTACTCCTTTCCATGGCTGGCTTTATGTGATACATCACCACTGTCAACGGCTACTTTCGGTCATCTCACGGGAAAATGATCCAATGCCCTGTCACGGCACGGCTAATCGTCTGGAGGCATCACCCTTGCCAATGGCTTCATCTTATCCTCTCAGTGAATAATATGCTCACGCACCCTGTCACGGCACGGCTATTCATCTGTCGGTTCTCGATCATGCTGGAATAGGATTTACTATCCTTTTGCGTCTGTCACTAACGCCCTGCAATCGCGAGTTAGGAGCTCGTCACAGTCATTCAATCATTGAATCCTACTCGGAATACCACAGACAAGGTTTAGACCTTCCGGATTCTCTTGAATGCCGCCATCATTCTAGCTTACGCCACGAAGATTCTGGTTAGGAGATCTAAGAGATACTCATTCTAGCTTATTTCATGTAGAACAGAAGTGTTTGTCAGACACGCGTTCATAAGGGAGAAGGATGATGAGCGTCACACATAATCATCACCTTCATCACGTTCTTGGGTGCGAATGGATATCTTAGAAGCGAAATAAGAAGATTGAATAGAAAACAGTAGTACTTTGCATTAATCTTTGAGGAACAGCAGAGCTCCACACCTTAATCTATGGAGTGTAGAAACTCTACCGTATGAAAATACATAAGTGAAGGTCCAGGCATGGCCGAGATGGCCAGCCCCCTAAAACATGATCACAGGATCAAAATACAATCCAGGATGCCTAATACAATAGTAAGAGGTCCTATTTATAATAAACTAGTCACTAGGGTTTACATGAGTAAGTAATTGATGCATAAATCCACTTTCGGGGCCCACTTGGTGTGTGTTTGGGCTGAGCTTGAGTGTAGCACGTGCAGAGGCCATTTGTGGAGTTGAACGCCAGTTCTGTGCCAGTTTGGGCGTTCAACTCTGGTTTTGGATCCTTTTCTGGCGCTGGACGCCAGATTTGGGCAGAAGGCTGGCGTTGAACGCCAGTTTACGTCGTCAATTCTTGGCCAAAGTATGGACTATTATATATTTCTGAAAGCCCTGGATGTCTACTTTCCAACGCAATTGGAATCGCGCCATTTCGAGTTCTGTAGCTCCAGAAAATCCACTTTGAGTGCAGGGAGGTCAGAATCCAACAGCATCAGCAGTCCTTTTTCAACCTCTGAATCTGATTTCTGCTCAAGTCCCTCAATTTCAGCCAGAAAATACCTGAAATCACAGAAAAACACACAAACTCATAGTAAAGTCCAGAAATGTGAATTTAACATAAAAACTAATGAAAACATCCCTAAAAGTGACTAGATCCTACTAAAAACATACTAAAAACAATGTCAAAAAGCGTATAAATTATCCGCTCATCAAAGAGTTATTTAAAGAATGTGATCACAAGATTATGATTTCCAAGAGTCATGAGATAAATATTAAGGAGCTTTAGGTCTATTCTAAATGGAACTTGAGAATCATGAAGGTTTGATTTGTTAGTGCATAAAGTAAATAATTAAAGAATGATGTTATGAGAGTGAATGAGAATATGTTGTATTTGAGTTAGTTTTCAACCATAACCTCAAGTCAAGGGTATTGTATTAGAGACCTCATACCCGCAAACCGTATGTAATGGCCTAAGCCTAACCCGACAGATATTAAAGTATGTGGAGTAGGAAGTTGAGTTGTGATGTTGGTTATGAGATTAATAATAAAAAATGAGATTTGATTAGAGGCTTACCATGAAAAGTGAGACTGACATCAGATTTATGATGGGAACTTTGATTAAGTTGAGATATATGTAAGAGATTATGATTGATGGTGATGATTATATTATTGATGACACGATTGGTAATGTTGAGTTTAAGGAAACAAGAACAATTATTTGATGATGATTAAACATGATTATCTTGGGTTAAAAGCCCAATTATGTGTGTGATTGATTTGTTTATTGTGCAGAAAATTATAGAAATCAAAACAGGCCCAACAACAAGTTGATAAGGTGATAAACCACTATTTTATGGTATATCTTGGATTGAATTCAGTGGATTTTATCAATTATTCTCACACTTATTCATGTAAATTGCATGCTTTTAAGTTTCCTTCCTAATTTTGTGCTATAATTGAAAACATGCTTCTTTGGCCTTAAAATTGCTAATTTGTAATCCTCTCTTATTCCCATTTGATGTCGTAATATGTGTGTTAAGTGTTTTCAGGTTTTATAGGTTAGGAATGGCTTAGAAGATGGAAAGAAAGCATGCAAAAGTGGAAGGAACACAAGAATTTGGAGATTTGAAAAGATGGCCTCGACGCGCACGCGTGGATGACGCGTATGCGTGACTAGGAATTCGTTCAGTGATGCGTACGCGTGGCTGACATGTACGCTTGACGAGCGTCACGTACTGCAATTAATAGAAAACACTGGGGTGATTTCTGGGCTGCTTTTGACCCAGTTTTAGGTGCAAAAATAAAGACAAGAGGCTGCAGAGTGGAGTTAGGAGAAGGTATTCGATTCACTTTTTCATTCACACATTATTAGGTTTTTGATATAGAATTCTAGAGAGAGAGAGGCTGTCTCCTCTCTCTAGGTTTAGGGTTTCTTCTTTCAATTTCTCCTTAGGTTTAGATTTCAGTCTTATTTTAATTTAGTTTTCTCTTACTTTTATTTGTTCTAGTACTTTAGTTATCTATTTCTCTCATTGATTTTTTTATTTTGCCCATTTAGTTTATGAACTCTTGTGTTGCTTTTAATTTTCTTTTTAATGCAATTTTATGTTTCCATTGTCTTTTTTATGTTTGCCTTGGTCTCTTATTGCTTTCTTGCTTGTGTTAGTTATAGCTTCTATTAATTCTTGCATTTTATGATGTTTTTCTTTATTGCATTCTATGTGTTTGATGAAATGTCTTTTTAGCTATAGAGTAGATTTTTCTATTCTTGGCTTGGGTTGGTAACTTGGGTGACCTTGAGTTGCTAATGCCCAAGTGATTGATGGTTGATGTCCATTGACACTAGCTTTCACTAATTCGATTAGTGAGTGGCTAGGACTTATGGATTGAGAATGATGAAGCTCATTTGACCTTCCTTCAATTGTTAGAAGATGACTAAATGAGATTGATCCCTACAACTATCATATTGTGGTTAGTGACAAGGATAGAGATCCTTAACCATTAACCCTTGCCAAGACTTTTTTTACCATTTGAGTTTTCCTTACCTTCTTGCTATTTACATTTCTTGTTCCTTATTTCAAAACCCCAAAAAGAAGTACATCATAACCAATAATAAACATACTTCCCTGTAATTCCTTGAGAGACGACCCGAGGTCTAAATACTTCGTTTATTTTTATTGGAGTTTGTACTTGTGACAACCTAATTGAACGTTGATTGAGGTTTAATTGTCGGTTTAGATCTATACTTGCAACGAAGTTATTTTGAGAAATTCTTTATTGACATTTTTCCTCCGTCAAGTTTTGGCGCCGTCGTCGGGGACTTGCAAACGTGTGCCTTGTTATTGGTTATATGTTAATATTGTAAATATCTTGATTTTTTTGGTGTGTTTGTTAGTTTTTGCTAGTTTTAGAACTTTGTTTGCTTAATTTTTGTTAGTATTTGTTTTTATTTTCTCTCGCCATCATGAATTCTCACCCCTTTAGCTATGAGTGTGGTTATAATTATGTTGTAGGAAGTGGAGATTACAATGAAGGCTTGCATCAAGTATGGGACAATCAAAGATGGGAGGAGCCACAAGGATTTGATCAACCCTCTTGGCAACGACCTCCTCCAATGTACTATGAGCAACAACCATTACATGATGCATACCAAGACAACGGTTATGGTGTACCTCTTTGTGATAATCAACAACCACCACCATATACCTGTGAACCCTCTCCTCAATATAGCCCTCAACCACTATACTCACAAGCCCCATTTTACCAAATACCATCCTATGACCCATATCCATCATACAACCAACCTTCCTTACCTCACCCTTGTGACCATTATGAATGAAAATCTATAGAACCACAACAATTCCAACACAATTACTCCCAAGAACTACCACCTCAATATACACCACCTCCATATTTCCACCAAGAAGAATAACACCTTCCTGTTATGAACTCTTTCTCCCAAATAATGAACCCTCCTATCCACCCCAAGCCCCAATGGATGATTCTCCCACTTTATTACTTCAAGAGCAACGTGAAACTCAAAGGAGGACACTAGAATTCGTGGCTACCTTGACCGAGGTAGTAAACACTTTGGCCTTCTAATACTCATGCACTCAAAGCACTCCCATTGCCAATTGTGGAGAATCAATAGAAGAGTGTAACATGAAGGAGAGATTAGAAACTCCGGTGGAGAACAAGGAGTGTGATTTTGTATTGGAACAACTGGAGGAAGCTATAATTATTGAAGAGGAAGAAGTGGTTGAAGACTTAGGAAATGTGGAACCTCCATGGGAATCCCAAGTCATAGAACCTCCCTCCAAGAAGCTTGAAATTGATGTTGAGGAGAATAGGGCACAACCTCCGAGGCATGTTCCCTATGAAGAATTGGGCGGAATAGATCAAGAGGCAAATTTCCTTGGTGATGATGACCATGAATCAAGTCTTCATAGTGATGAATTTGCATCTGCAATTGAACTCCTTGAGTTTGAAGAACCTTCTCTGATTGAATTTGAAAGTGATGTTGAGGTAGACCTTTCTCAACCTCCAACTTATAACTTGAGTGACAGGGAAGAATTAGAAGAACTTAAAAAGGGAGCAGTTGAAGTAGAAGAAGCTTGCAAATAGGTGGAAGAATTCAAAGAAGAGCACAAGGGAGTGGAGCTTGCAAGGTCATTAGAAACACCTCTCCCCAAGCCATTACCATCCAACACAACATTCAAGTGGGTAAAATTCCTATCCTTAAACTTTACTTTTCCACTTGAATATGCTTTGTTAGAAACGGATGAGTAACTTAGATCTCTTTGTGGTTTTAAGAGTAAAAAGGAGATGGTTAGTAGTTGGCAACACAATCCTAGGTTCATTATGGTTAGAAGTTCATGGTCTAAGTGCAATGATAGGTATAGTTCTCAATTGATTGGGTCTAGGAAGATGTCTTGGTGCTTAAATGAGAATTCTTCAACTTTGTCACCCGAATGGAAGCATGAAGATAAAGAAGGACGGGTGATGACAAACAAGGTTTGGGACCGCGGAATACACCTCAACCATCATCAATCCTGGGGCCTTGTCACTTGTTCAAATTTTCTTGAAAGCTTGATGTGCCTAGTTTGGGATCCCGGTTGATATTGGAAATGCAAACATTGGTGGGGATTCAAAGAAGAGTTCAAGCATAAGCCACCCTAGCAAGGACCCCACAAAATGTCCAACTTAAGGACAATAACTAAAAGTGCTAGGTGGGAGACACCCCACCATGGTAAATTCTTCCTATTTTCTCTTTTATTTATATTGATAATAAGTTGAATTTTCATTTTTAGTTAGGTTTATTTAGTTTACATTGTGATTTCGCTTGTTTATTAACGTTTGGCATTACTTTGATATCTTGTTAGTTTATTATAAAAAAAAAGTCTCACGCGTGCGCATGGCCAACGCGCACGCGTCATATTGAATGCTCCAACCTTTGGTACAAAAACCAGAGAGTTGCGCTGGAACCATGCGGGTGGGGTGCCAGGCGCACAACCCAACCCACCCGCGCGCCTCGCTGACGCGTACGCGTCATTTGCATTTCGGGCCACCTACGCGTAAGCGTGGACGACGCGCACGTGTCGTATGATAATGCTGCCATCCCTTGTACATAAACCAGAGAGTTGTGTTGGAATGCTTCCATTTTCGTGCATCTAGCACGAACACTTATCACGCGTACGCATGACCGAGGCTTACGCGTCGTCTCCTCTTTTCTACTTCCCACGCGTACGCGTGGGCGACGTGCATACCCGTGGGCGAAGCGTACGTGTTACCTTCTTCTTTTGCACCCCATGCGTACGCGTGAGTGACGCGTCCGCGTCGCATCCCCGCGCTGTTTCATTCCCCGTTTCTTTCTTCTCTCTTTTTTCTTCACTTCTTTCCTACTTCTTCTGCTTCTTTCTTCCTTTCTTCTTCCTTCCTCCCATTTCTTTTCTCCCTTTCTTACTTTTTTATTCTCCCTCTCTTCAACATTCCACTTCTCATTGTTATCCTCTTTCTTTTCCTTTGCTTATTGCATTCGCATATTTTCATTCATTGCATTTTAAGTTTGCTATTTTTCTATTGGTGTTGAATTTTCTTATTCAACTGTTGAATACTACATGCATTATTTTGGTGCCTCATGACTTGTTTCATATTGATTGGGTAATAAAAATTTTAGATCAATGCTTAATCTCTATTGCTACTTGTGTTCTTTGTGCATTGATATGAACTCACATTGTCTTTCATGACCTTCTTTTTCCTACCCATTGTTGCAATTCTTACACCGTTGATATGCCCTTTGCTTCCATTGTTTTCTCACTGACATGTTGTAGCTACCATGTAGTTGAGAACCCCATTCTTATTTGGCATTAGCCCCACCCACATTCTATTTGCTTTATTTTTGGGCTTATTCTTCCGTCTTTTTCTCCCCTTTCAGGATGGCCACCAAGAAAGGAAATGGAACACTTCTAAATGAGGCAAAAAATAAGTTCCTCTGCACAATCCTTTGCAGATGCTCATCAGTTGTAGCAACCCTATTCCACTTAGCTCGTATTTGCATGCACCGAGGATGGTGCAATCTTTAAGTGTGGGAAGGTCGAGGACCGACTTCCATGGGTAACTACTTTATTTTCAACACCAATTCTTAATTTTCTTTGTTAGTGAGTTGTTACATTGCATGATAGATTGTATGTGTAGTTAGTTGCTTGCATTTAGGTACTACTTGGTTGAAGTAATAATTTCTTTTCCAAGAAACTATTTTCTGGCACTTCACTAATTTGAATTAAAATCTTTGAATTTGCTTGAAGTTTTTTTTGGAACATGGTTTTAGAGCTCGAACACACAAACCCAGTGAGATTTTGAACCTATTTGATTGGTTGCATCTTATCAACCAATGTTTTGTTTTGGTGTGTGTTGTTCTCTCTAAAATTGTGATCTTTGTCTTGCTTGATTCTATATTTTCATTGTTTGATGTATGCATGCACTTATGTGATTGAGGCCCTTGTTTCACTAAGCTCATATACCCAAACGGCCTTACCCTTTTATTATCCTTTGCAAACCAACGTTGAGCCTATTTGACCCCATCCGTTCTTTATTTTAGCTCATCACTAACTCTAAGCGGAAAACAATGAATATTCTTAATTTAAATCCTTGGTTAGCTTAGACTAGTGAGAGTGTTCATGATTTAAGTGTGGAGAAATTGGGTTTGGGAACATTTGGTTTAGGAATTGGGTATGTTATACTTTTTGTGAAAATGTGAAAAAGATAGTTGAGCACATGAACATGCATTTAATACCTTAATCATAGGCATTGATTTCTCATATATGTATATCCACCACATATATATATATATATATATATATATATATATATATATATATATATAAAGAAAAAAAAAGAAAAAAAATCAATAAAAGGGGACAAAATGTCCCAAAGTAAATGGTGGTAGCAATGCATATGTATTGTAATCAAATTTGGGATGCATGAATATGTGCAAAAGATAGTTAATGGGTAGTTAGGTTTTGTATTTTGATTACATGGAGTGTCTTAGATTAGGTGGAAAATTTAGGTTAATCAAGGATTCAGATTTTAGTCTACTTAACCAAATACATTCTTGCCTTGACCCTAACCCCATTACAACCCTTGAAAAGACATCTTGATATGTGTATTCATGCATTAAATTTTTGTTGATTGGTAGAAGAAGAGCAAGCCTTAGAAAGCAAGGTTAGTAGAGAACCGAGAGAATCGACCCTCAAACACTAGAGTGATTAAAGTTTATACACTTCCGGTGAGGGTTCGATGCTCGATTCTTTATTCCTAGCTTTCACGAGCTTTCTTCTTGCAAGTCTATTTGTACTTCATTTTATGATTTGAATTAGTGGAATCCAGCTCATATTTGTTCTTGGAAGATTTATTGACTTTTAACCAAGTAGGTAGAAGCATTTAACATGTAGTTGCATTCATATAGATAAGTTACATTGCATAAGTCTCACCATTTTCCCTTCACTCTTTTGGTTCCCTTGAGCTTAGTATGAGGACATGCTAATGTTTAAGTATGGGAAGAATGATAAATCACTATTTTATGGTATATCTTGGATTGAATTCAGTGGATTTTATCAATTATTCTCACACTTATTCATGTAAATTGCATGCTTTTAAGTTTTCTTCCTAATTTTGTGCTATAATTGAAAACATACTTCTTTTGCCTTAAAATTGCTAATTTGTAATCCTCTCTTATTACCATTCGATACCGTGATATGTGTGTTAAGTATTTTCAGGTTTTATAGTGCAGGAATGGCTTAGAGGATGGAAAGGAAGCATGCAAAAATGGAAGAAACACAAGAATTTGGAGATTTGAAAAGCTGGCCTCGACGCGCACGCATGGATGACGTGTATGTGTGACCGGTGTAGTAGACAAATGGTGTGTACGCGTGGCTGACACGTATGTGTGACGAGCATCACATGCTGCAATTAACAGAAAACGCTAGGGGTGCTTTCTGGGCTGCTTTTGACCCAGTTTCAGGCCCGAAAATAAAGACAAGAGGCTGTAGAGTGAAGCTGGGAGAAGGCATTCGATTCACCTTTTCATTCACGCATTATTAGGTTTTAGATGTAGAATTCTAGAGAGAGAAGCTCTCTCCTCTCTCTAGGTTTAGGGTTTCTTCTTTCAATTTCTCCTTAGGTTTAGATTTCATTCCTATTTTAATTTAGTTTTCTCTTACTTTTATTTGTTCTAGCACTTTAGTTATCTACTTCTCTCATTGATTCCTTTATTTTACCCATTTAGTTTATGAACTCTTGTGTTACTTTCAATTTCCTTTTTAATGCAATTTTATGTTTCCATGTCTTTTTTATGTTTGCCTTGGTTTCTCTTATTGCTTTCTTGCTTGTGTTAGTTATAGCTTTTATTAATTCTTGCATTTTATGATGTTTTTCTTTATTGCATTTTATGTGTTTGATGAAATGTCTCTTTTAGCTATAGAGTTGATTTTTCTATTCTTGGCTTGGGTTGGTAATTTGGGTGATCTTGAGTTGCTAATGCCCAAGTGATTGATGGTTGATGTCCATTGACACTAGCTTTCACTAATTCGATTAGTGAGTGGCTAGGACTTATGGATTGGGATTGATGAAGCTCATTTGACCTTCCTTCAATTGTTAGAGGATGACTAAATGAGATTGATCCCTACAACTATCATATTGTGGTTAGTGACAAGGATAGAGATCCTTAACCATTAACCCTTGCCACGACTTTTTTTTACCATTTGAGTTTTCCTTACCTTCTTGCTATTTATATTTCTTGTTCCTTATTTCAAAACCCCAAAAAGAAGTACATCATAACCAATAATAAACACACTTCCCTGTAATTTCTTGAGAGATGACCCGAGGTTTGAATACTTCGGTTTATTTTTATTGGGGTTTATACTTATGACAACCTAATTAAATGTTGATTGAGGTTTAATTATCGGTTTAGATCTATACTTGCAATGAAGTTATTTTGAGAAATTCTTTACCGACATTTTTTCTCCGTCATAAGGCCCAATAATGCTTTAGGCCCATAAGCACTCAACTCACTTATTCATGGCCCAAGGGAATAGTTGTTGATCACTAACCATAACAACACATTCCCATCTGAACCAAATCTTATGTAACCAAACTCAATCTCTCTCTTTTTTTTCTCTACCCACGTGATTACTTCTAAAAGTAAGCAAGAAAAGGTAGCTCGAACTAGGACTCAAATAAAAAAGAAAATGTGATTACCAAAATCAAAAAACAAAAGGGAAAGAAGAAGAAAGTCAGAAGCTAGAGCACAAAAGCAAAGGTAAATCAGAAAATCGTTTCCATTTCTATGCTTATTGTTGCTTGTTGAAGATGCTTTTCTCCTACATGCACCGAACGAAAAACTTGAAGAAAATGAAGGTTATGAAGCTCTGCTACAAGTCAAGGGTTAAGAACCAAACTTAGAGCCAAAGTCTTGATGAATGGCTTAGATCCTTGAAGAAATTTGAAAAAGAAAGAAAGAGAAGCAGCTAGGTAAGAATGCACGTTAAATTTAATCACTGTTGCTGTCCCATCTCTCTTCTGCACTGCTGCTGTTGTGTTATTTGGAAAAGAAGAAGTCAAAGTTGTTCAAACCAAGTTTCAAGCTCTAGAAACTTTACTCCTCTATTAAAAGGGTAAACAATCAGAGATTGGAGTAGGAGTGAGCACAACAAGTTTAGGTCTTCATAGCTTTCAATCTATCATTTCTTCTCCTTCATGAGTTTACATTAAATTTTTTGGTATTCAGTGTTCATCTTTCTTTGTTTCTTTTCAATGGAAAAAGGCATTAAGTGAGGAATTAGTAAAAGCCATTGATAGAAAAGGCAAAGAGATTTATTTGAAAAAGCCAGAAAATTATGCCAAACTCTTTTATATGTTTTTCTGTTTTGTACACATGATCCTGAGGGGATTTTCTTGCTATGTTGGATGAGCACTTCATGGTTAAAAGTCTAGAAAGTGAACCTAGCCAAATCTAGCTTGGGTAAAAGATGGATCTATCCCAGATAGGATTGGGTTGAATCCTAGCAAAATTAATGTTTATAATCATTGTAAATGTTAGTAAAAATTCCACCACTATTGTGAAGGAGACTAGATGTAGGTCACATTGCACATGGTGACTAAATCAGGATACATGGCTGTGTGATTTTCTCTTCTCTACTCTTTTTTGGTTTTCCTTCGATGTGAGACAAAATAAAAGTGTCTCTTGCATTGCCTAGTTCATAGAAGTCACATCTATTCAAAAGCAAAGAGTTTCTCTATTCCTGATTGCATCATGAAAAGACAAAATTAAAATTTTCTCCTAAAATGTCAACTTGGCAGACTTAACAGCAACTAAGTTCCAAATCCAGTAAGAAGCGAAAAGCAAAAGAAGTTAAAAAAGAGGCTATAGATTCAACCTCCCTTCTCTAGGCCATTTACAAAACTTCAGGTAATAATGATGAATTTAATTATGATATTTTGGTTGAGGATGACTATTGATTGGCAAGGATGGAGGTTTTTCACGCTTGCGTGATTTTGACTGAGATATGACTATTGATTGGCAAGGATTTGGGTTTTGTCCTGCTTGCGTCACTGATGAGACACCTGCACCTGGCAAGGATGGTGATTTTGTCCTGCTTGCTCAGTGCTACAGTGGAGATGTGGAGATGGTGGTTTTGTCCCGCCCACATTCTTTCTGATTGTAAAGGTGGCCGGGCATTAAATCCCTGGATTAGCTAGCCTCCAAGAGAAGGTGTCAAGGCACTCTCCCTTGGAGACTGATTTGTGATAAATATGATATTTTCCTCTTGGGAATGCATGATAGAAAGACTATATCTGGGTTAATTACCGAATGTGTCAGGTCTGGCAATATAACCGACACATGAGCTCACAGCCAGTAGGACAGGCATGCATCATATGCATTTGTTTGAATTATTTGGGTGTGCATTTGATTATTGTATTGTGTTTATGTGTTTTATCTAAATATGTGCTACGTGTTATGTGCTTTATGTGTTCTTGCTTTGTGTGCTTTGATTGTTTGATTTGATTGTGTTTGCTAGTGTACAGAGGTGATGAAGGTTAAGGCGGATTGACTTTAGGATTCCCCTTAAACTAGTTTGTGTGTTGAATGTATTAGAAAAAAGAGATAGTAGTTTATTGGATAAAAATCCTTAGGTGTTTCTTTGACCCCTAAAGAAAATATTTAAATATTTATTATGTTTTTTCTGAATCACATATGACTAAGGAACATTTAAATATGAAATTGTATATAAGTGAAAAGTGATTTGAAAATAAGAAATAAAGAGCGCAAGCTTTTATAAAGATAAGCTTTCTTGAGACAGGCATTGACAAGGTGTATTTATTTCTATCACTTTTGTGGCATTTCCTTTTCCTACTGAAGACCGTGTGGTTTAGTTCTTACCTCTATATCCAATATTTTTCAAGAAACAGATGACATTGCCTTCAAAGAATTTATGGAGTATTGGGTATGCTTTATTTGTTTTCTTAGATGTTCCCTCGCCTTTGTTATTGTTATAAATTATTGTAAAGAGGGATAGGAATTATAATTATATAATATATGTATGTATAATACTTGTATAAGCTACTCTTCCTGTAAATAAAGAATATTATGATTATGTGGTTGTATTTATGTGTATATGTATATTTGTATGATTTGTCTTTAGAAAAAAAATGTCTTCTAGCTAAGCTTTGTTTTTTGTTAGACTCCTACATATTATATATATAAGTCACGTAATATCCTCGCTATCAGAGTGGCCCAATCAGATGCGTGACATTTTGGTGATGAGGGTGTTACAACTCTCACACTAATTATGAAGTTTAATATTTTGTAATGAAGTATGTAAAGGAAGTAGATATTTGATAGTTGTTAGAATTTTAATTCATGTATTAGGAATTCATGGGTAGTTGTTATGACTTTAATTTATGGTACTTTGTTAGAATGTTGTCATGTGATTAAAGTCTATTTTTTTGGTGACAAGTTTATATATGTTTGATTGGTTGATTAAAAATTATATACATAATTTTTTTTGTCGTTGTCTAAATTACTCTTTCAAACTATGATCTAAAATTATATATGAATTTTGTAAGGTTTTATTAGGAAGATTAAAGAAAGGAAAACAATAGGTTACTGAACAAACTTATAGCTACACTTAAAAGGAGTGGTCATATTATATAGTAGTCATCAACAGCTATGCTCGAAAAACATAGCCATAACCACAATATTGGCATGCTTCAAAAGTAGCCATATCTTCGACTATTGGCACGCTTCAAAAGCGTAGCCATATCTTCCATATACGACCACGCTTTTAAGCATGGCAATCGATAAAAGCATGGCAAAAAATAAAGCGTGTCAATAGATCAACAAAAGCGTGGTGATAGAGCAACGGGAATGCTTGTAGATGTGACCTTATCAAAAGTGTGCCAGTAGCTCAAAACGAGTGGCTATCGCTATGCTTTTTTCAACTTTTGTCCATACTTTAAAAGCGTAGCAAAAACGTTGTTTTCTTGTAGGTTTTTAAAGATTTATATTGGAATATATTTATATTGTGTGTATTTATTTATAATTTTATATATTACTATAATTTGGTTATTTCAATTGAAATATATTCAAATTGGTTAAAACTCTAAATCGATAAATAAGTTGTTAGAGCGATTTGATGATTGGTTCAGTTTTCAAAACCATGACATATGCTTTCATTTTTTGTGATGGAAGAAATTCTTTCACCTCTACTTGACCGCAACGTCAATTATGTGACAAGATTAGTCATTTTGCTTAGAATTGTTATCACAGGTTTGATCATTCTTTTCCTTGCTCAAAGTTCTAGCACCTATATCTCTTCTCGAAAATCAAGAGAAAATCCTTCCCTTAGATCATCTTCTCGTTCCTCTACTCCACCTCTACCATCTTTATCATTCCACAATCCACAAGCATGCTATATTGTTCCTTCATCTGTCTCTAATGCTGTCTAACACCCTAACACTGATGCCTCCAATTATGTAACTTCAAATTTTACAAATCTTTTCTCTAGCACTGATGAGCTAAAAGTAAAGCTCGCGGATACTGGAAAGTGTACCAGATCGTTCAAGTAATACCACAATGAGTGAATATTGTTCCCACAAGGATTAACGAATTGAGCACACAAATGTCGAGTTGAATAACTAATTAGATCAATAAAACCTGGATTGATGAATGTTAAAACTTGCTGAAAACTTAAAAGGCTTGAATGTTAGATATGCTTGAGGACAGTGAACGTATGGTTGATTGAAAGAGAATATATAATGGAGAAGTCAAGGGTTTCGAAGATGTTTAAGTCCTTAGAAAGACCAAACTTTGTTTTCCTATTCTAAAGCATGCAGAGATCTTTTCACAACAAATCTTAATTAACCGATTTCCAATATCTTGACTCCTCGGTTTTTCTTCAGTTAACTAACAGCCAATGTCTTGGTTAATAAATTAATCAAAGAGGTTAAGTGCAAAATCTGATTTAGTTCCTCATAAGATTCAAAAGTAGTCCTTAGGTCAGATTATATGTCACATATTCAAGCTAGTCCTGTCCGATTGAATCTTATGAGAAAAGACAATTTTCAAAAGTTGTCCTATTCCGAATTATATGTCACGTATTCAAAAATAGGGTGATTGAAAATCATGTATTATGTCGCACACTTTAAAAACCACTATGTCTAGTTGATCCAAAAATTCATGTGAAAGAGTTTTCAAGCATAATTCGGATATTAGTTCTGTCGAAGCAATAAGCAAATTCAAAACGGAATTAGCATGCCTGTCGACATTACTGATCCTTTAGGGATGAAGCACGAAGCACTCAATCATAAAACAGATCAATGCAATACTTTAAAATGGAAGAAAACTTAGATTAATAATTCATAGAATCATAAACATACCTCCTAACCCTTTAATAAAAGGATTAGTTACTCATAGTGAATTGAAAAACAAAGAAAAGGAAAAGAAGAAGAAGAGAGGCACGTGAGGGATCCGATGATCCTCCCCCCGGATGCCTTTCCTTGTGAACAATATTCACTTATTTATATCCTAGGTTTACCTAAACTTCAAATTCAAAAACTAAATCTTTATCTTATCCTTTTGGAAGAATAAAATAACTGATAACAATAATTCAAAGCCTAATCAAAACTAATTCAAATCAAATCCTATCTTATAGAATTTTCTACAATCTTAACCAAAATTACATCTTCCAGGGGAGAATGAGCTTGCTTGGTATGTAATTTGGGCTCTTGGGCATGCCACTTATTGTCTGAGCGTGCCACTTGCTGTCTAGGCTTGTAACATAGCCTATGGGTATTCTTCAAAGGCGTTACACGCCTATTTTAGGAGTTACATACCATGCCCATTTTTGTTGATTTTAAGAGCTGAAAGGTGAGGGTCGTTCATGGCTCAAACTGAATGTCCACCATAAACATATGTATATGGTTTTGAAGTACCAAATGTTAGCATTCTAATGCCGCTAGAACTGCCTCATTTGGACATCTCTAGCTCAATTTATTATCACTTGAGTATGAAGAGGTCAGAATTGACAGCATTTATAAATTTGCTTCCCAGGGGTTTGCTTCTGAAGGGCGTGGCACACCCCCTCTTCAAGCGTGGCACGCCCTTCTTGATCTTCTCATGGGCGTGGCATTCCTCTTCACTTGGTTCTAAGGCATGGCACACCTAGCTTCTCTTCCTCCAAGGCGTGGCACGCCTTTGCTCGCTCCTTGTTCTTGGGCGTGGCATCCCCTTCCACTTGGTTCTAAGGCATGGCACGCCTAGATTTTCTTCCTCAAAGGCGTGGCACGCCTCTGCTCCTTGTTCCTGTGCATGGCATGCCTTGTTCTGCATCTCCTTGGAGCGTTGTACGCTCCTGTTGAGGTGCGACACACTACTTCAGCTGTCTTGTTGCATGGCTTTGCATAGCTTTGATCCTTACATGCTTGGCTCTTGGCTTTTGATGCAATGCTTGCCCCTTTGAACAAGCTTCCTTTGCTACTTGATTTCTCTTTCTTTTAACTATGTTTCTGTGAGAACACTTAACAAATACCTTAGTAGCAAAAAGATACTTAAAAGTAATGAGATTAGAAGATAAAACTGTAATTAAATCTAAGAAAACAAGAAATTAAAGCAAGAAAAACTACTAAAATTGAGAAGCATCATAACACCAAACTTAAAACTTTGCTTGTCCCCAAGCAAAAAAAAAAAGAAAAGAAAAGAATTGGATTTAATGAAGAAGAATTAAATCTCCTTGAAAGCTTGTTTCCATCTTAATCAACGGGATTTAATAGCCTTGTGATCATAAAAGAATTTTTTTCTTTTTAATGAATCTTGAAATGTTGGGAGTGAAGAATTCTTAAAAACTTAGGTGATGGAATTATGAGATCCTTCTTTTAAGTTTTGATTCATCCTTGAATCACTTACTTTACATTTATAACCGAGAGAGAATTTTCAATTGTTAGCCCTAAGTGCTTCGTCTCAAGGAAGCTTTTGATAATAAGCTTTCAATTGATAATCTCGTGCCAGTTGGCCCAAGTTACTAGGTGATAAATCACTCCTCAGATCTAACTACCCAAGTCTCTCCTTGACACGGGTGTACCACAAGCATATAGCTAAAGATTTAATCCCAGACATCGATGTCAAGAGCCTCTTTGGACTTCTAAATGTTTTGTCTCAAAGCGGCTCTTGATCGTGAGCTTTCGATTGATAATCCCGAGCTAGTAGGCCCAAGTTATCGGGAGATGAAGCACCTCTATGATCTAATTGCCCAAACCTTTCCTTGGACAATAAACACCACAGGCACATACTAGGCTCTTTGCCGTTGATGCTTAGAACTTTATTAATCTTTGAATCTCTTTTGATCTTTTCATATTTCATTTTTTTCTTACTGTCTCTTTTCATATTTCATTTTTTCAGAGAGCTCATAATACTTCTCTAAACTTTTGTTTATGAAGAATCATTCTTCCTGTTCATTTGAGACCATTCACATGTTATCACATTCCATGGAATACAATCACAAGTCATGGACCACCACTTTATATAACAGGACTCTATTTAATAGATTTAACATTCCTCTATCAAATCCATTCTTTTTCATGATGATTAGAAAGCTCAGAGGATAAACATAGTAATAGGCATGGATATTACAATAGGGAAACATGCATGATGCAAAGACAAGGAGAAGAAAAAATAAAAAGGAAACTTAAAAGAAAGAAATACTAACCATCATACACAAGTTTTACCATAATTATTCTTTATCCTTGTTGCTCTTTTCATCGTCATTCTTGGTTTTGGTTGCAATACCAAACTTAGAGTTTGGCCATGTACAGATTGGTGAACACCAAATTTAGGGTTTGGACATATTATCAGGTGGTGAAGAGTATGGAGGAACATAGAATGCTAAGTATGTATTGTGTTAAAACAATGATGGTAGCAAAAACTTTTAAAAACTAGTTTTGAAAATTAAAATCAACAAAGAAAAACCATGAATAGAGGACAGAATTTAACTAAGACTTGGCTTATTCATTGAAATGTTTTTTTTCTTTTTTTTTTCCAATTGGTTAAAAGAAAGGACCTTAATGGGGCAGAGAAGAAAGTACTCACTGATTTAGTTGCTTCCAACAATATTACTACCTCTTTGTGAATAGCCTCGTTTGTTGTTGCATTAGGCTTTCTCTGTGCTTGCATGAGAGGTATGTTCATTCAAAATTGTTTGCATGTGTTAGAGTGATGAGTATTAAGTCTGAGTCAAATCATATCCAAGAGTCTTCTGATAAGTGGGCCACCTTTTGCAAAGACTTAGTACCTATCGGGACTAGTGGCAACCCCCAAAGCCACTACGAAGCAAAGAAGTTAGTTTTGAATCACTGCAAGAAATCGCTAAATACCGTCAGATTTACCATCAGCTTTAGTGGCAGACGTTAACAGCGGGTTTATCGGTGGATGTGGCAATAAATTTATCAAATAAAAAGATTACTATCGGATTTGATATTCCAATGGTAAATTCGCTGGTAATAATTGGAGGAAAAACAAGAAAAATTGGCATTGAGATTGCCGTGGAATTTACCGTCAAATTTATTCTCCAGTAAATCCCAATTAATGGAATGCCACGTTTTGGTCATACGCAATGCATTACCGTCGGATTTATCCGACGGTAAATCCGACGGTCAACCTAACCTAAATTCAAAATACACAGCCTTCTCCCCTCACTTTTGAAAACACCATTCTCTCTCCCCCATTCTCCTATCTCTTCTCTCTCCCCTGTAACATCCTCTGGCAGCACCTCCAGCCACCTTCCGCCATGTCTCTCTTTCGTTGTCTAGGTAGGTTGCCCTCATCCCTCTCCCCATTCCATTATGTTTTCATTTTTTAACAACAAACTAACCCCCTTTTTAGTCGAGGTTCCACCTCTCTCTTCCCCTCTCCACAAACCACAGAACCGCAACTGACGAGTCCTCCATTCTTTCCTCTTTCTTCCTCCTAGTCGAGATCACCGCTGGCATTGACTTGCTTCTGCCGCACCCAGCCTCACCGCAACCGACAACATCAGAATACGGCCTTGCTTTCCTCGCTCCAATGACCTCCCTGCTGCCGCAACCTCCACCAACTGCGGCTGTCATAGTGCAGCTACTACCTCCTCTCTCCCCTATTTTCTTATTTGTTTGTTCTTCAATTAGGTTTTCCGAAGTTCCTTTTAATCTTCTTAGTTTCGATTCAGTAGGGTTTATTTAGATTTCATTTTATAGTTAGTAAATGGATTGGTTATGATTGTTTTTGTGCTGTTAGGTTGCTTTATAGTAGGACTAGTATTAGTTCATAGATAATTAATCATGCTATTAGGATTCTTGTATTTGAGTTTCATTTGATTTGAACTAGAATTGAGCCTTTAGTTAATTTTAAATTCTTGTGATTTAGTTGTTTATACCTTTTTAAATTTTGTTAGTTAATTTTACTTTTATTAAGTTAGTTGATTTCTAGTTTATTAGTCAAATTCTGATTTTCTGTTAGTATATTTAGGTGGTTAGGTTAGGAGTTTACTTTAGATTTTTAGGTTTTGCATTGTTGATGGAAGTGTTTGAGATTATTTTAAGTTTGCTGTGAAATTGCTGCTCCATTCATTTGAACCAACTTGATTAAATTTCTGTTTAATTAGTGGATAAGTTGCTGGATAGTGTTAAATTCTCGCTCTGCTTCCTGATTCTTGCTGCTCGACTTATTGAATTATTTTGAATTGCTCACTATGTTAATTTTGCTGAGAATTTGATGTTGACTTTTGGCATTATGCTATTTTTGGCTTTGTTTGTTGATTAATATTCATTGTTGGATTGAGATTGTGGTTATATTTTGTTACTTGGTATTGCGTTTTGAATATTGGATGTTTATGCATACCAAGTGCTTGTGACATTGTCTTTAAGGATATTTTAGATTTCTGAATTACATGTTGTAGTTAGCCACCATGTGATTTGTTTTCATTATCGTTATTTAGGCAATTATTTTCTTGATTTGTTAATTTGAATAGCAATACAGCAAGGTATAGGAAATACTCAGACTTTAGCTTCTTTATGCTTTCTTATTTTTTGTTTTTAGCTTCCCTATGATTTTTTATTTGTTTAGGGTGTAGGGGTTTATTCAATTTGATGATCTTGTGATTTGTTGAATTAGAATTGGAAATTACATAGGAATTACTTTTTAGATCTATAGCTTTCTGATTTGTCATTGTTTAGCTCCCATGTGAGTGATAGATTCCATTCATGAATAAAGTAGTTTTAAAGTAGAAGAAAAGAGATTAAAAAAAACTTGTTTAGTTTATCTTCTGTATTTAGAATTCTTGTTGTGAACTTTCAACTAAAAATTATAGACAACTTATTATACGAAATTCTAAAACTTTAAATTTTGTTAGTTTAGAAATTATTAAATTTAAATATTTCAAATTATATAATGAATTTTCAAATAAATTTAAAAAAATTAAAATTTAAGTTTATCGTCGAATTTATCGAGGGAAAATTGGGACGGTAACAAGCTCCAGAATTTCACAATTAAAAGTTTATATCTGCCGGTAATTAGCAGCAGACGAAAAAATTCAATGGTAAACAGTTACCAATGAGGTTTATACCGTCAGATTTATTCCGCCGCTAAATCAGATGGTAACAGATGACCCGCGGATTTTTTTGATAAATCCAACAATATTCTACGTTTTTTCTTGCAGCAAAATTGGGTCTAAAGTCGGTGAAAATCGATTGTTGTTTGAATGGTTGTATGCTATATTACAAGGGAGACGTAAACCTAACTACTTTTTAGATTTTGCGATGCATCGAGATTTCAACTCATAAGAGAACAGATTGGTAAATGGCAGTTAAAGAGAATTCTAAACAAATAGATGCACTACTTTCCCTTAGGGCCTGTTTGGGAAGCTTCAAAAGTAATTTTTTTGAGCTTTTGACTTATGAAAAGTAGTAGTATTAATGTCTGTTGTAATTTTTAAAACCAAATTGCAGCTTTCTAAGAAGCTATTTAGGAGCTTATAGAGAAGTTAAAAAAAATGACTTCTCTCATAATACTACTACTTTTTATCACATTTCTATAAAATAAGCACTTTTAGAACTAAAAATTCCAAACACAAAATAACTTATTTATAAGCCACTTTTAATATAACCATTTATTATTTAAGTTATTTTTTCAAAAGGAACTAAAACAGTTGTATACATCGATGAGTTCGGCCCCTCACATGACTTGGCATAGTAACAACAAAAGAGATGATGGTTTTATGATGCATCCGTCACATGAAGATTCTTGGAAGCACTTTGATAAGGTCCACCCTACATTTGCGAGCGAGCCCAAAAACATTAGATTTGCTTCATACTCTGACGGGTTTGCACCAAATTCTAATTTTGGTAACATGTACTCTTGTTAGCCTGTAGTGGTGACTCCTTATAACCTAACTCTCGAAATGTGCATGAAGGACTCATACATGTTCCTAACTTGTATCGTACCTAATCCAAGCAATCCAAATGCCAACATAGATCTCTTTCTGCAATCCTTGTGGATAAGTTGATGGAGTTGTAAGTTAATGGTGTAGAAACATATGATATTTTAACCAAGACAAACTTTCAAATGCATACTGTGTTGATGTGGACCATTAATGACTTTTCTGCGTATAGGATTTTACCAGGTTAGTTGATGAGCGGATATTTTATACGCTTTTTGCCATCATTTTCATATAGTTTTTAGCATGTTTTGTTTAAGTTTTATTATGTTTTCATAGGTTTTGGTGTAAAATTCACATTTTTGGATTCTACTATGAGTTGTTGTGTTTTATGGTGATTTCAGGTATTTTCTGGCTAAAATCTGAGAGTTTTGACAAAGTCTAATTCAGAGGCAAGGAAAGCGTAGCAAATGCTGTCAGGATCTGACCTCTGTGCATTCAAGCAAGACTTTCTGGAGCTACGGATATCCAAATGGAGCGTTCTCAACAGCTATGGAAAGCTAACATCCAGAGATTTTCATAAATATATAGTAGTCCATACTTATCTTTGGAGATGAAGGCCCAAAACTGGCGTTCAACGCCAGCCATCTACCCTCTTTCTGGCGTTGGACGCCCAAACGGGAGCAGCTAGTGTCCAACGCCCACAAAGGTGTCCCAAGCAGGTGTTCAGCGCCCAAGGAGCCTACTAGCACGTGGAGACACCCCTAGCTCAGCCCAAACACTCACCAATTGGGCCCCAGAAGTAGATTTTTGCACTATAAGCCTAAGCCTATCATATTTCTATAATTTTTAGTTATTAGATTAGTATATATAGGAGAAGATCACTCTTGTTTTATGATCTTTGACCACCATAGAACATTATTTTCTTATTTTTGAGTTTCATCGTACAATATGAGCAACTACACCTCCTAGGTTAAGGTTAGGAGCTCTGCTGAGTTTTATGGATTAATAAAAGCACTACTGTTCTATTCCAATTCGTGTTTGATTCTCTCCTAAGATGTATCTTCGTTCTTCAATCTTATGGGGCGGGTACTTACCACTACAACAATGCCATTAATTTATTAGGATGAAATCTTTTTTACCTCAGCCAATCTCATTAGGATATGTTTGTTTGAAGAGAAAATAGAAGGAAAGAAAAGGAAGAAAAGAAAAGAGGAAAGAAAATAATTATTTTTTATTGTTTGGTTGTGAAGAGAAATTAGAGAAAAAAGAAAAGAGATGAAAAAAATTGGTGGGACTCACTAATTTTTTTTCTTTTCAATATTAGAAAGAAAAGGGAGGGAGAACTTATTTTATCACATCACTTCCAAAATTACTCCATTTTTTCAATATATTTTATATTACAAGAGTAAAATTGTCTTTTTATAATATTTTTTTTCTTTTTATTTTTCTTTCATTTAAACACATCTGAAAAAAATAAAAATCTACTCAATTTTTTTTCTTTTTTTTCTTTCCTTTTTATTTTTTTTCTTTTCTATTTCTTTCCTTCCAACCAAACATAGCCTTATAGATTATCCCCTCGTGTCTTGCACAATAAGTCATCATATAAAATATTATTTCTAACACATTAGAGTATCAATTTTTGAGGGGCCTTTTACGGCTATCCTCATCCAAAATCCAACAAGCAGCACAAGTTTGATTACGAAAGCCAACAGGTGTCTTTATTGAGTATGCTCCTAATAAAAGGCTATAAATGTCTTGCTCCTTCTAGTTCATTCGGTAGAAGTGATTTTATAATAAAGAAATGAATTCTGCTAGGGAGTCAATAGAGTAAATTTACAATGTGTACAATGGGCTGGATATTTGGTCCAATATAAAAAGTAATCATCCGTTATCATACAGATAAAATACTATTAATTTATTAAACACAATACACCCATACTATCTAGAATAACCATCCGAGTACCAGAAATAATAAACATCTGATATTAATTTAATTTTAATTTAATTAATTAATTGCCCATAATTTAATTTTAATTTAAAATTAACCCCCATTATATACATTGTACAGCACATGTATTGGCTCCCTATACTTCCTCTAAAGAAATTAAAAGACAATCCAGTACCCATGGTGTAAGCTTAATTAAATTGGATCAGAGAATATGATATTTTATTGAGTAAATAGCCAAATTGGTCCCCAGCCCGATCTCCAAATCAGTCCCTATAAGAAAAAGTTAATCAATAATGTCCCCGAAAAATTTAAAATTGGTAACGTTAGTCCTTTCGTCAACCTTCTGTGAATTCCGTCATTGACGCCGTTAACTGTTGCTTATGTGGCTGTCAGTGTGGCATATCAGCATGCCAGCTAGGCGCAGAGTGGCTAGTGACAAGATATGTTTCGATATGTATGGCAAAGTAGTCTCTAATCCCAAAAATTCTTCTTCGTCTGTAAACCTTAATCCATTCTTCGTCTGAAATTCCATTGGTGTTGCAGCTTTAGATTGATTCTGCAGAGGCCAAAAATTCTTGAGCAACTGCACGATGGGTAGCGTAGGTGGCGGTCGCAGTCGACAAGTGTCGCAATCACAGGGAAGCAATGCTTCGAGCTCGTCACTGCGGTGGCGAAGGAAGAACCCCGACAAAGTGTGCTTTTGTGGGCTGAAGACAGTGATCAAGAAGTCTGGGACAAAAGAAAATCCAGATAGATTGTTCCATGCTTGTCCAAGATACCGGGTGAGTTATGAATGTAGTCTTGTTGAAGCTTGTAATTTTTTGAGTGGGATTTTGACATTTTTGTACCCTAATGTTGTGCAGAAGGGCAGCCACTGCAATTACTTTAGGTGGACTGAGGATGATGAGTATGAAGGATTAGAGAACTTAGGAGATGTTAAAACTCATGCAGAAATGGAGAGTGATGTTGTTGTCTTGAACCATAACCTATCATGGAGAATGATGAGCTTAGAAGCTGAAGTTAGAGCACTTAGGATGCAACTGTATTTTGAATAAATAGTTGTGATTTTGGTTTTTATGATTATGTGTATGTTCTTTAGTGGGAAGTAAAGTAGTTATTGTGAAAACGTGGATGTTGTGAACCTTGATAGTTTACTGTTGTTATGAAAACCTTGTATGTTCATGTTTCTTTACTAGTTAAAAGGTTATCTACATGCAACATTTTTGTTGATCATAACATAATGTAAGCAAATTAGAAGAAGCAGAATTAAAATTAACTGAACTAGGAATAGAATAACATCACCAATGGTTCACTAGTTTCCATTGTCTCAGATTCAAGTAACAAGATTGTTTTAACATGATAATAACACAAATGTAGAAGATGATAGTCGAATACCAATATACCATAAAGGGCTATACAAAAAACAGGGCTATTGAAGATTCCAACAAGCACCACATTGTTTATAAATGGAAAAATTTGGCACTGACAAAATAACAGATACTAATTGCCCTATATTTCATGTCTTCAAGTCAATTGCATCATTCCATGTCTTTTTTTTCTGGGAGGTTTGAAACCCGGGGTTGGAACAAATGTCATGAAGCTAGCAAGCTTCTTGGCTATTGCGGAGCTGCTACCCTTGATCGTTTCAGCAGATACAGCAACTGGTCCTGGAGCAACAGGCTTTGGAGAGGTATTTTCCTTTGCCCTGGCCCTGGTGACATGGAGTTTTGGAGGCCTTCCTCTACCTCTAGTCTGCATCAAACAGTCATCATCATTGTCTCAAACAAGAAAAGCTACAAGTAACTAATGTTCAATTAAATTTAAAACTGAATAGAAGATAACCTGAGTAACATTGGTTGAGGTCTGTGATTGTTGTGTTAGTCGAAGCTGAGCATGCTGAGTAACAGGAATTTCAGTCTGTTCATCTGGAGCAGCTGGTGCTACTACAGGTAGTATCTGTATGGGTTGAGTGTCATCTACCTTTTCTGCTTCCGAACCAGGTGCAGCTTGTGGTGGTGGCACCACAGCAAGCTGCAATTGCATTATACTTGCTTTCTCTTGAGCATCGTCTTGCTTTTTCTTGCTGCAAGTTCTCTTGTTGTGGCCCACGTCTCCACAGTACATGCATCAAATTGGAGCATACTTCCTTTTCATCTTTGTCTTCGTGCCAGTGGGTCTTTCAGCCTTGTCCTTCCTTCTATTTGTTGTTGGTCTACCTGGTTTAGGTTTGATTGGAGGTGGAACAGGTGCAGGAGAACCAGTTTTCTCCCATAGATCTTGTCCCTTGACGGGATTCACATTGAATTGGTATGTTCTTCTGTACGCCTCCATAGTCAACCATTCGTGGCAATACTCCTCAGGCCTCTTATCATTTTTTTCTTGAATGGCCGATATTGCGTGCATACAAGGCATTCCTATATATTTCATAAAAAATAATTTCATTAAGTGAAGTACGAAACATGGTATGACTCTAAAAGAAGAAATGAGTTATGAATTGAACCTATCAACTGTCAAAACCTGCAGGAGCAAGTATGGTTACCCAAATCTACCACCATGTTAGTTGGCCATCCTTGAACTTCGTACACTTCCTCTTTGGCATCACCCGACCAGTAGGGAGCCCAGTTTCTGGATAACTTAATAAGAGATTCTAGCCTACTTTGCTGAACTGGAGTAAGTATTCCTTGATAAGTAAGAAGCTTCAGTCTATTGTCAGACATGCTTTTCATAACCATTCTTCGTACCTCCTCTGCCAGGGTCAGAATAGGCTTTCCTCTGTCATACTTGGTCTTTGCATTGAAGGATTCACAAGCGTTGTTGCATATGTTGTCTACCTTTGGCCCTTCACTGAAATGGGCTTTCGTCCAAGCTTCCTTCGGCCACTTAGCTAAATATTCCCATGCTTGTTGATTAATTCTCTTGATTCTAGTCATATTCCTTTCGAACTCAACTGGGGTCCTCGATCTTGCACACTCCCACACCAAGTCCTTAAGCTCGACGCTGCCCCACTATTTAGAGAAGTTCCTCCACAAATGCCAGACACAAAACCTGTGTGGAACTGCTGGCACGAGTTCTTTGACAGCAGGTATTAATCCCTGCACATACAGTCAAATTCAAAAAGATTTTGCATCATTTTAGTCCTCTAAAGAATCATCATTAAATCAGACATGTCCTTAAAAATTAAATCGCGATTCAAATTGGTCCTCACCTTAACTAACAAATGTCTCACCAGTGGCATATAATTTAGTATTTTACAAGCAACTTAAATGAGATAATTGAGATGTTGGAACACAACAAAATATTAGTCGTACCATCAAAATCGACTTGTGTTTCCAAATACAACAATTAGAACAGGTAAATGGATGTAGAATGCTAAAATCTTATTCAAAACAAACAAAAATATGCATTTTTTATTTTATATATATATATATATATATATATATATATATATATATATATATGTATGTATGTATGTATATATATAAACCTTCACTGATGGGAAAGGAAGGACAAAAAAGAATTTAAAATGCACAATACCATAAGAATTTAGTATTTTAAAGTGCCTTTGAATCCTAACTATGACCAAAAACTTTTCCATACTTTAAACTACTACCTAAATATCATACATAGGATAACTTCAGATAAATCACATATACTTATAGAAAATTCACATTTATTATGCAAATGAAACTCTGCAGGTTGTATTTTGGATACCACTGTCATCCAATTATACCATAGCCCACAAGTTATACATAATCACTTCATAAGCAATGATGATATGCATTGCTCAAGAGCTTTAATAATCAATAACCAGCTTCTGTCGATAGCCAACAACATTACATATATACAAAAATGTAATAAGAATTCTTATGCAAAATAAAACTATGGACAATTTCTAATATCAATCAAGCATCAAAAGATCCCCATGTACTTGTTCAGCTGATAGCACTCTAATGATGAAAAATATTGCATCACACTTTACCATCTTACTACAATTACAGACTAACAATGATTTTTTTGTTGGAAGAGTGTTAAAGAATTGAACTATTCACCGCAAAAAAAAACTAATTAGCAACATTAAATGCCAGGCATAACAGGCAGAAAATTTAACATATCTTTAACAAAATCAAACAAGCAGAAAATTTAGAGGCTTCTTTAACAAGCAGAATATTTAACATACATAAACTAAGGACAAAACAAACACAACTTACGTGCCCTGTCGCCAATTCACCATTAGAGGGTTTACGTGCCCTATCACCGTTAGAAGGTATCTGTGCCCTGTCACCAATTTACCATTAGAGGGTATCTGCACCCTGTCGCCACTTTACCATTAGAGGGTATCGGTGCCCTGTCACCCTTAGAACCAGAGAGAAAGCATACAAACATACTCACATCCAACCCTTTCCATTCATTGTTCATTTACTATATTCGTTCATGAATTACACATGCATGTATCCTCAGCCATAACTCAACATTCATCTCAGCCATCCGGCTTAAGTTCATAATCCACAATCAACCATAAGCCATCATCGCACACAGCCATTCGGCTCACATCATACTCAGCCTCTCGGCTCATTTCACACTCAGTCATTCGGCCCATATCATATACAACACTCCACCATCCTCCTCAACAACTCATATCATCATCTTTCATTATAACTCATCATGACATCCCCTTTCTTCACCCACAAGTCACCCTCTTCCCTAGCTTACTCTCATTCACTAGGCATCCTATATTAATTTAAAATTTAAGGGCCGAAATTGGGGGTTTATAAGCCTGAAATAACATCTTGGAAAGTTACGAGCTTGTTGGGAATGTGAAGAGGTTGAAAACAAAAGGTTTAGAAAAGAACTGGGTCGTGTGAGTACGCACAGGGGTATGCGTCCGCATGCCCAGGTGCATTTTTAGACGTGTGCATACGCACAGGTCTGTGCGTACGCACAGAAAGCATAATCTTTAGGGTGGGGGTGTGCGCACAACGTGTGCTAGCGCTGCTACCAGTGTGCCATTCCCAACGTGTGCGTGCGCACAGACTTGTGCGTACACACAGCTCGCAATCTTTCGTTGGTTGCGCGTGCGCACAGGGCGTGCTGGCGCTGCCACCAGCAGCCCTGTCTTCGCGTATGCGTACGCACACAAACCAGAAATCACAAATTCTGCAAAAGTTGCAGAATTCAGATTTTTGGGCCCGAACTTCCAACGATCATATCTCCTTCCACAAAATTCAGATTTCAACCAAATTTAAACCATTTTAAAGCTTATGAAATTATCTTTTCATTGATATAAAAAATCACCAAATTTTGAAAACAAAAGCTTAAGATATGATCCGTTGAAGTTCATTAAAATCCCAATTTCACCAAAACTTATAAACTCCCCATTTTTAAACATATATTTACCAATTTCATATAAAATCAACCCAAAACTCATCCATTCTGACATCAAACATTTCCAAACCTTTTTCCAATCAACAATCCACCAATTTCACCATATTTAACCAAACTTCAATTTAACGAGTTTCACCTCATAATCAACATTTCATAATTCAAGTTCCAAACAAATGTTCAATCCATCAATTACCATATATACATACATATTTCAATATCACCCTTCAACACATGCGCACCAACAAAAGCCTCAACATAGTCATCAATTAAACACATTAATGCACATCACATACGACATCACATGCTTGCCCACCATTATCATCATAATTCACATATCCAATCCAAATCCAAATCACCCCACAATTACATTAACATTCCATAATTCATCAAATATATCAACATGTCACAACCCACTAATGTTCATGCATAACAACACAATTTACATCATTCATCGACTAACTCATTATTTCAAAAACCCTATCTTAAGGCCACTAGCCTACGTTTTCACACAGCATTACATTTTAGATACAGAAAACCGAAATCATACCTTGACCGATTCTCGTTCCACCTGGAACACTTTCAAATTCAACTTCCAAGGTCTCCCAAACTCCACCAATAGATTTCCAAGCTTGGGCTCTACACCAAAGCTTTCCAAAATTACCAAGCAAGCTCCAATACATACATATATAATGCCTAAGTCACAATATCACATAAAAACACAATAATTCAATCACCAAATACCTCAAATTCAACACTTTCACTAGGGTTTGAGATTCCTTACCTTACCCAAGGATCAAGGGAGTCAGAACAATCTTTCCCTTCAAGCTAATTAGATCCTATAACACAAGGAGCTCACAAATTTCAACATTTTTGTCCAATAAACTCGAAATCAAGGGCTGGAAATCGAATGAGAAAACGTAGTTTACCTTAAGATTGATTATATGAGTTTTGTAGAGCTCGACGCCATGGTCGCATGGCCGCAAACGGTGCGTTAATCGGAGCTCCAGATCAAAAGTTATGGTCCATGGAAGTTTGAGGTGAATAGTAGCAAGGGTTTATGTTTTCTTCTCCCCCTTTCCCTTTGTGTTCAGCGTGTGTGTGTTTATGGAGGAGGGAGAGTGCTGAGCTCTCTCATTAAATGAGAGCTTGGCTGGGCCCTTGGGCCCAACTTGGGTCCGGTTGGCCCGATTTGGCCCATTCGGTCCAATCTTGGGCCAATTTCTTTAAAATTTGTGTCAAAATTCTCGTTTTTAATTTCTCTATCACATTACACCATAAAAATATCATTTCTCACTTTCTAGAATATATTTTAATTTATGGGTTAATTATCCACTAATTAACCGGGTTTTACAAAGACATTGGTGACTTGAAATATTTTTTGGGTATGGAGATCGCTCGCTCGAAGTCAGGTATTCACCTCTGCAAGCGCAAATATGCTTTGGACATTGTTGAAGACTTTGGTTACTTAGACTGCAAACCAGCAAGCACTCCCATGGACTATTCCACCAAATTATCCTCTGAAAGTGGGACTCTTCTTTCTGATTTCGCTAATTATCGACAATTGGTTGGTCGTTTAATGTATTTAGCTAACCCCCGCCCTGATATTTCTTATGTCATGGGTTGTCTGAGTCAGTTTGTAGATTGCCCCACAATAGCTCATCTTGAAGTAGCCTTTAGGGTCTTGAGATATCTCAAAGGCTGTCCCACCCTTGGTCTCTTTTTTCCTTGTGACTCAGATTTTAAGGTTTCTGGATTTTCCGACCCCGACTGGACAGCTTGTATCGACACTCGACACTCTGTTACAGGATATTGTTTCTACCTGGGCAATGCTCTCATTAGTTGGAAAAGCAAGAAACAAACCATTGTCTCTCGTTCGTCTTCTAAAGCCGAATATCGCGCTTTGGCCAATGCCACTTGTGACGCACAATGGCTCTCCTTCATCTTCTAGGATCTTGGCATGCCTCTGACATCACCCATCACTGTCTTTTGTGATAACCAATCTTCCATCCACATTGCTTCAAATCCGATCTTCCACAAACGCACTAAGCATATTGAAGCAGACTGTCATATCACTCACGAAAAGCTTAAAGCTGGGTTGATCCATTTACTGCCAGTGTCATCCTCAGACCAGCTGGCTGGTTTTCTGACCAAACCATTAGCGCCAAGGCCCTTCTCTGCAAATCTTTCCAAGCTAGGATTTCTCGATCTTCACACCCCTAGCTTGCCCCAGGGGGGTGTGACTTGATTCACTCATTCAGTATACATTCAAGTTAGTTAGGAGCTTACTGATTTAATTGGTTAACATGTACATGCATTAGTTGGTAACTAAAGTAATTAATTAGTTAGCTCTTAGACATTTTTGACAAGTTGATTAAGTTAGTTGAGGGAATTGTTAATTGGCTGGACATGTATATATATTCACACAATGTAGCTAACTGCAATGGTTCTTTCTCCCCTGCTTAATTCATTTTCCCCAATTTCACATTCAAGAACCTTCTTTCCATTCTCTCTTTCTTCATCTCAGTTCTTCGCTCCTCCTCTCTCTTTCTTTCTGATTCTTCAACTTCTCATCTCCATTCATGCCTTCTCTCTGGAACTCACTCAACAGAAATTGATCAGAGCTCATCACCTCTGCGCACGTTTCCACACATACCACATTAAATTAGAGATTTTTTTATAATGAATTAAAAAATATAATTATTCTTCAAAATAAAATAAAATTGCTTTATTTACTAAGATTTTTTTTAATCTGTAACATAGTTTGCCTAATATCTCAATGAATTGTATAAAATTTATCCCAATTCGCATAATTATTCAATAAACTATATGCTTAAGATGCAGTTTGTCTAGTGATTCAGAAGATTGCGTAAATTATTCACCTAAATATAAACAATGCTTCTCCCTTCCGTCATTTTCATATATTCATCAAATCTCAAATTCACTCCTCTCTCAATTTTCTCTCGTGTTCTCTCTTAACTACATTATTCATCTTTTTCAAGTTAATTTTCTTCTTTTTACTCTTATTTTTATTTAATTATTTAGTTTAAATAATATTAATGATAGTATTATACGAATAGTTAGATTATTGTTATATAAAAATAGTTTTTAATTGTTATAGAAATAAATATGTTAAAATAATTTATAAATTTAGAGTTAATAATAATATATAGAGTAATTTTTAAATAATATAAGAATCAGGTCTGCTACACATCCATGTAACCGTGTAACCAAGTTGGTCCAAGCCCAAATAGAGTCACGCGCATTAATGAAGTATGAAAACACGCGCCCGAAAACCCCTTTGTTACTTTGCACTCATTATAAAAAAATGTTACCTCTTCCTCAACACAAAACTGCTACACAAAAACACTTCTTCTCTTCGAGTCTCTCTCAAAATCACTCAAACTTCAGTCACGTTCTCTGCAGGAACCACTACTGGAGAAGAATCGCAACAAGATTTTGCCAGGAACAAGCAAAAACGAACAAAATAAGCAACAAAGACTACCAATGGTATGAGAAAAATTACTATTCATTTGAAATCTTGTAATGTAGCATTTCTCCTAGTTGCATTTTAGGATTACTGGATTGATTTGCTTCGTTCAGTAGATCAACGTATTGTGATTGTATTTTTACAGTATAACTAGCACTTTCCATGAAGAAATACTATTCATAACAATTTAAAGCTTATAATTATTTATTCACCACATGGATTATATTCAGTTTGGTGAGCTTAGTTATTCTCATTCACTTCATATTTAGTGTGTTCAAGGTTTAGGCTTTATTCTGATTGCATTTTTACAATATAACTAGGGTTTTGAATCAAATTTGTTCTTATTTTCATTCAGTTCAGTGGATAGTGTAACTAGGTCTTTGAACTTAATTGTTACTCTATTCAGTTAACTTCTATTGCATGAAGAAATATTATTTATAATAATTGAAAGCTTATAATGATTTATTCACCACATGGATTGTATTAGGTTCGGTGGGCTTGGTTATTCTCATTCACTAGTTATTTAGTATGTTTAGGGTTTAAGCTTTATTCTGATGGCATTTTTACAAAATAACTAGGGCGTTGAATCAAATTTGTTCTTATTTTCATTTAGTTCAGTGGATAATGTAACTAGGTCTTTGAACTTGATTGTTACTCTATTCAGTTAACTTCTATTGCATTAGGAAATACTATTCATAATAATTGAAAGCTTATAATGATTTATTCACCACATGGATTGTATTCTGTTCGGTGGGCTTGGTTATTCTCATTCACTAGTTATAGCGTGTTCAGGGTTTAAGCTTTATTCTGATTGCATTTTTACAAAATAACTAGGGTTTTGAATCAAATTTGTTCTTATTTTCATTCAGTACAGTGGATAGTGTAACTAGGTCTTTGAACTTGATTGTTACTCTATTTAGTTAACTTCTATTGCATCAGGAAATACTATTCATAATAATTGAAAGCTTATAATAATTTATTCATCACATAGATTGTATTCGGCTCGGTGGGCTTGGTTATTTTCATTCACTAGTTATTTAGTGTGTTCAGGGTTTAGGCTTTATTGTGATTGCATTTTTACAATATAACTTGGGCTTTGAATCAAATTTTTTCTTATTTTCATTCAGTTCAGTAGATAGTGTAACTAGGTCTTTGAACTTGATTGTTACTCTATTCAGTTAACTTCTATTGCATGAGGAAATACTATTCATAATAATTGAAAGCTTATAATGATTTATTCACCACATGGATTGTATTCGGTTTGGTGGGCTTGGTTATTCTCATTCACTAGTTATTTAGTGTGTTCAGGGTTTAGGCTTTATTCTGATTGTATTTTTGCAATATAACTAGAGCTTTGAATCAAATTTGTTCTTATTTTTATTCAGTTTAGTGGATATTGTAACTAGGTCTTTGAACTTGATTGTTACTCTATTCAGTTAACTTCTATTGCATGAGAAAATACTATTCATAATAATTGAAAGCTTATAATGATTTATTCACCACATGGATTGTATTCGGTTCGGTGGGCTTGGTTATTCTCATTCACTGGTTATTTAGTTTGTTCAGGGTTTAGGCTTTATTCTAATTGGATTTTTACAATATAACTAGGGCTTTGAATCAAATTTGTTCTTATTTTCATTCAATTCAGTGGATATTGTAACTAGGTCTTTGAACTTGATTGTTACTCTATTCAATTAACTTCTATTGCATGAGGAAATACTATTCATAATAATTGAAAGCTTGTAATGATTTATTCACCACATGGATTGTATTTGGTTCGATGGGCTCGGTTGTTCTCATTCACTAGTTATTTAGTGTGTTCAGGGTTTAGGCTTTATTCTGATTGCATTTTTACAATATAACTAGGGCTTTGAATCAAATTTGTTCTTATTTTCATTCAGTTCAGTGGATAGTGTAACTAGGTCTTTGAACTCGATATTTACTGCATGCTTGTGCTTTTCAGTGTATTGACTGAAATTTAACCAAATTTTTTCATTACAGCAAAACACAACAACACAATGGTGACAAAAATGGAGAAGCCACACTATAACATAAGCACATTAAATATATTTATCCGCTTTCATTCAAATAATATCTATTTTGTATTATAAATATATCCTCACATTCTGTTTCAAAACTTGCAAAAAACTCATGATTGCAGATGCCAAACAAAGGCAATAGCAACAATGTTTAGGAATATGAGTCAAGAAAAGAGAGATATAGTTGAACAAATAAGATTTGGTGCGTTGGCACATGTCCCAGAAATGAATGTCTCTCTTGCCCTGTTGAGAGAATTGATTGATTGCTTTGATGAGTATAAGGGATGCTTAAAAACTCTCCAGGAAAAAATATACATAACTCTTCGCAAGGTAGCCGCTGCACTAGGCATAAACAACGACAGTAATACACTTTCCACTTCTTGCTTATTTTCTGTTCATTGCTATACCTTTTTGGCTGATTCTTTGCTATTAAAATATTGTAAGAAATCTTTTTTATGACAAGGTTGATTACACAAAACTGAATCCAGAAGACAAGGAATGTGCTGGATATGAGCATTGAAGGGGAGGAGAACCGGCAAAAATTCAAAAGGACTTTTGTCGTCGTCATACAAAAATGTTTCTTGCTGCCGACCACGGTAAGCATAGCCTCACCCAATACATAAGCCGCCTATCTTTCATGTGGACAACATTCAAGAGTGGGATTGGGCAAAACATGTGCTCAAATTCTTGATGAAAGGAATAGAAAACAAGAGAAGGGAACGAAACAGTCCATTGATGGCTGTATTTTTGTTTTAATGCTGATATACTTCCATGAAACCAAGTTCCCTCGCCCATTCGGACCTAATGCTCCCCCAGCACCGTGGGTGGCCCATTGGACAAAGCAAAAGATGCTTGACCGGATTTTGAGGGAAGCAACTGACCCATTGGTAAATTAAACAAAAAATTTTCCCTAAAATTTCATTTCAAATGCTTCTAAAATAATCTACTAACAAAATAAACTTGTGTTTAAGGTTATAATTAATTTATTTCTCCTACTTGCAATTGTTAGTGTATTCATTTTAATCTTTGTGTATTCAGAAACACTTTTCTTCATTATTAAATATTTTTCACGTTTTATTCACCATATGAATCTTTTTCGGTTCAGTGGGTATGATCTGTTTGGTTCCTCTAATTGTTAGTGTCTTAAATTGAGTTCTTGTGCATGCAAAAATGTTTTTTTGATCATTAAATAATTATCACATTTTATGGCATTTTATTCAGCACATTACTATTGTTTGATTCAGTGAGTTGCTAATGTTTATTCAGCTGATTGTTACTGTATTTCTCATTAAATAAATTTTTGTTTTAGGACTTCTGTATAGAAAGAACATAAAGAAGAAAGAAAAAACAAAGAAATTAGATAAGAAGAAAAAAGGAAAGAAAGAAAAAAAGAAAATTGTTGATCTGGATTTTTCTTCGAAAGAAGAAAGATTTTCTGAATCTGAAACTGAATCTGAATTTGACAAAACACCACTAGCAAAGAGAACAAGACAAAAGAGGGTGGTTGAAAAACAAAATCTTGATGATAAGGATTCAGAAACAACAACTGAAAATGAAAGCACTCCAACAGATTCAGAAAGCAAAAGTGAATTCGAAAACCAGTAAGTTTGATCTTCATATTGATTTCATTTAACTTGTATTTTCTTAAATTTGTTCTTATGCGTTTGTTCTTATGTATTGCAGAGAAGAAGAAATTGAAAAAACTAGCACCAAGAAAATAAAACAACCATAGAAGGTTGTTAAAAAATAAAGCAAAAAAAGAAAGCATGTGCTGACAGATTCAGAGGGCACAAGCAAATATAAAAGCCAATAAGTATTGGGTGATGTTCATTTATATGATTGTATGATATTCATCTGGTTTAGTTTTTGCATTTCCTTGCTTAAAATTGTTTATGTATGCTAGTTAAGTATCCGGAAATATTTTTCTTGATGATTGAATGACTATCACGTTTTGTTCGGAGTATATATTTCTTTCGGTTCGGTGCTGTCTGTCAGTTTCGTTCACTTGATTATTAGTGTCTTTTTCTTGCTTATATTTTTCTCTGGTATAAATTCAATGTCTTTGTATGTATTGCAGAGAAAAAGAAATTGAGAAAACACCCATAATAAAAAGAAAACCACTACAAAGGGTGATTCAGAACAACTTAAATTTGGAAATTGTCCAAAGACCGACTTCCTTCATTATGTGTACATAAATCCTGGTTGGACAGTTCAACCCAGCTGAGGGGGTTGTCTTCAGAGTTGGAGATATCTTGGATTTCCACCTCCCCTCTCTGGTACATACGATTAGTTGATTCTTAATTTTATCTCCATCCCGAGTCGTGTTCCTTATTTTGGTAGAAAAACCGGCAAGTTTGGAATAATATTTATAGAACTTTGTAGTTTCTTCTAGTGTCTTAAAAATCATCCCCACCTTTGGGATAAATTTTTCATCCACAACATAGCTGGTCTGCACGGTGAATCGAAAACGTCATTACAGTGAAACAATTATTTAGTACTCAGTGAATAAAACATAATACAGTATATATATTCCTCTAATCTTTTTTTACAAACTCCTTTCTGCATACCGAACCGAACACGTACTCATGGTGAAACAACTTTATAGTATTGAGTGAATGAGTATTGAGTGAATGAAACATAATCCACTGTATTAAAATAAATTCAAACTCATTTATGCTTACCGAACCGAACAGCTACTCACAGTGAAAGAATTGTATAGTACTTAGTGAACGAAACATAATGCATTATACAAAAGCAAATTTGAAATGCCTCTATCCACAATTTAGATATTATCAATTCAATTTAATTCAATTCAGAGTCAAAAACACCTAGGTCCATTGAATTCAATTTAAATAAAATTAACAATCGCATTCCATTCAATTCGATTCAAAATTAAACAATCCAAACCTCATCAGCATGATTCATCTCAGAAGAATAAACCAGATTGTTCTCATTCAACTGATTTGAAGTTGAATCATTCATTGATTCCATTCAAAATTGTAAATCGAAGAGGAAAACAAAGAAGAAAAAGAATGACGAAGAAGAAGAAAACGCGAACAGAGGAGAACGACGAAGTTTATTAGGTTAAAGAAGAAAAAGAACGTGAGTAGAGAAGAAGACGAAGAACGAAAATGCGAGAAGAGATTTACGTTGAGAAATGTTTATCACGCAGCAGGTTGAAGCAGAAGGTTTACGTTGAGAAAGGTTTATCACGCAGCATAAGGTTTACGTTATATGAGGCGCATGTATAACAAACGACTGAGGGAGGGGGGAACGCGCGTGTTAAGGAAGTTACTTGAATAGCTTGGATGAAAAAATTACATGGATGTAGAGCTTTTCTGTATAAGAATACATATGTTAGAGTAGATTACCGTATGTTGAAATAAATATTCACAATAGAGTAGTTTATGATTTTAATTTGAATTTAAAGTGTATTATTAGAGTAGTATAGCATAATTTATATTATAACATTATGTGAGTGTTCTTAATTATTAGTCTAATGTGATAATAAATTATAAATTAAATATAGAAATAAATTATTAATTGTAGCATATTAGATTAGAATATATAAAAAAATTATAAACTAAGTAGAATTATGTTGATATTCTTAATTTACTATTAGTTTAGTATGATTTAATTCTTTTTGAATTTTATTTTAGGTTTAATATGTATTGATTATTTTGATCTTTCTTAAGTTTTGTATAGACTGTATGAATCGAGCAAAAGTTGTTGAGAGGGTCCAAGCATAATCTATATAGGCTAAATGGGAATAATTTTATTATTGGAAGGATTAAACAAATGGTATAAAATTTAAATTATGCATTCAATGTGTATATATGAAATGTATATTTTTGTAGTATGAATTTTATCCAATTTTATTTTTTTAGGGTGGCAAGATCTTACACACAAGACAGAATATACTGACAAGGCCAAGTGAACCTGTCAGGCCATTCCTCATACGAGTTGGCTTTGGACTCTATGTAGTCTGCACCCTCTGTACTCCTTTCCTCTCTCTTGCCCTCCCTTGCAGACACTAATCCAGCGTCGTATTGTGCATTATAGATCTCACTTCGTGTAATCATGGTCTTCCGTGCAGTCACAGTCACAGTCGCCCTCCATGCAGTTTGCAGCTGCCATCATTCTTCGCGCAATTCCCACCCGCTGACGGTACCATCCTTGACTTTCTGTTCCCAGAATCTTAGATATAGCATTAACTCATTATCTTGTGTATTTTAGTGTTTTTGTGGAATATGCACACAAACTGTTTGCTAGTTTTCATAAGTGAAAGGAGGAGGAGCTCAACATTTTATTTTCATGGATTTAATAAGCAGTTGTGTGATTTTTTTCTCTTTTAAAGTTTTAGTTCAATTGTTCTGTTTTATTTTGAAATTAGTGTATGTTGAATGGTACTATTGATGGTGTGGTTATGAGTTTATTAAAAGATTGATTATGCATGGTTCATCCACTATTATGCTTAATGCGATATTTTTTTATAACTCTGTTAATGTTGAAGTGATGCATTCCAGTGTTACTGGTTACTGCTGTGTTTTTGTAATATTTGGTTCTTTATAGGTGTTGTAATGGATATAAAGTGAAACTCTTTTGAAATTAGCATGAATAATATTTATTGTAACTTTTCTATTTATTGAATTATGTCATATAGTTCCTAGTTGATATTTTAGAATTTTGCATCACCTATTTCAGTTGGAAATTCATTTATAAGTATTCTAGATTTCTCATCAAATTTTCTGCAGCATGTGCCCCATGTAATATTCTATCCTTGGAATTGTTGTAGGCTCTAGATCATATGTATAAGGTTGTTGCTGCATGTAATAATAAATATTAGTATACTAGTACCTTTTTTTGTTTGTATTCCTTGCCTCTCTTTTACTTTGTTCATCAGAGAAAAAAGTCATTTTAGATTCATAAAGGTGAGAACTATTGTGTATGCAATTGGTGCAATTAACATAATTATGTTTGGTTATCTGTCCTGATTCTATTTTGTTAGTAAAATTCAATTCAATGGTTGATTGATAATTTCTTATCAATTGTTGTTTGCATTCTTTGTTTATCTTCAAAGCAGCTTTCCTAAATGTTCAATGAGTATTATAGCAAATGAAATACTGAAGTCCTAAATTTTAGATACAAAGAATCTGGATACTTTTATTTTTAAAATTTTTCTTTTGGATTTGTTATGAGGTTAAGTTCTGGCGCAATAGATATTATTGCTTTTGGTGTTGCGACACCATTGCCGTGTCATGGAGGTCTTAGCATTTATCCCAAAAGGGAAAAAGCTTCATAAATCTAAGCATCCAAATATTTTCTTTCTTGTCCTGATTCAAACAAATGAAGCTCGTAGCATTTCCATCACATCCCATACTCACTTTTTTATCCATGCCCTTCTATTCTCACCTCTCAGGTCTCATGGTCTCAATCCAACTTTTTCAGCCTTTCATATAATATAAAACATTTTGTAACAGATAGGCTTACCACGTTTTTCACTTAATTATTGTGCTGTTTTAAACAAATTTGATGGTAATAACATACATTATTTGTTAGGTAATGTTCCCTCATGCTAGTCCTTGTTTCCATGGATTTATTTATTTGTTTGGCAAGTGGCTAGTTTTCTCTAATTACTCTCATTAATATATCACAATTGTGTTTTAACTCTTTAAAAGTTTTAGGCTGAAATACTGGCCAGAACACATCTGATTAGGATCACAAGGCATTTAAGTAACTATCAACTGGTGTTCTTTTGTAAGGATCCTGCTTGATGGAGGCATCTTGACAAAGCTGATTCACCAACTTAATGAGACAATTATGGTTGTACTAGAGTATTTAAAAGATGCAAAGGTATGTTGATACTTAGTAACTCTACATAATTTTAGTAATTAATACATTTTAGGAAAATATAATGGTAAAGTTGCACAGGAACATGGACAAAAGAAAGAGGATGATTTACTTGCATCTGTTATGATTATTGGGAGGTATAGTCCTACATTCTTACTACCATTGTATTATCTGCTGCTATTGTTTTGTGATTATATTCGATGCAAAGAATGCGTTATATGATATGAATGTGTGAATTTTTCTGAGGTTATTTTCACTAAAAGTTTGTGTGTCTTAAATTTTATTTTTTCTTACATTTTCCAGCTATCTTGCTGAAGTGCTTCTTGTATGCAAGGAAAAAGTTTAAAATATTTTAGGCTATATACTTTTCGTTGAAGGGGAAGATGAACAAAGGTATCTTTTTAAAAGAGGACTATTGGTAGATCATAAACCCTTTTAACTGGCACTTTGGTTATGCTCAATGTTATTATATTTCAGTTTTAATTTATACATTTATTTCAGATTGATAAGGTCACACATTTCCACCTTTATTTTTGAGGGAGGTAAAGAAACAGGCAAGGCCTATGCATGGTCCAAAACCTCTCATAGGTGAATCATGAACTGAAATTATAGTTTCATGCTCTTTTAGTGCTCAATTTTAATATCTGAACATCTCTCTTTAACAAGGAGAAAGTAAGACTTGTGCTTTGTTAGGATTAAATTCATCATATGATTACTTTTGGATTATTCTAAATGCTATGTGAATTCAAGTTATTATTAGTCTTATAATAACTTGCTACATGCCTCTTTTACTTTTGTTTTTAACTTTTTATCTATCTAAGGAGGATTATCTAGTTTTTAGTAGATTCTAGTTGTTCTTTCAGGGAAGGATATAATTCTCATTGGAATTTTAGTTTATTCCCACACACCTCACAAATCTATGAATGCTATTGGGTTCGAATTTGGAGTTTGGTTTAAGCTTTATATGTGTCAATAATTTCTTTGTTAGTGTACTAAGTACTAACCATGCTTGTGAGCAGCATATATCTCTAATTCATTTAATTGTTTCATTTGGTGTTTGAGATTTATTGTATCAAATTTTCTATCTCTGAAGTGAGTTTATCTGATTAAACAAATCCAATAATCAATAGGTATCATCATAATGAACATATTTATAGCCTTTTTTTTAATCACTAGTAGCCAACTTCCTTCAATCATACTTATCGTAATTAATAAGTTCTTATTTTAGTTTATAAATTGCAATATGACTTAATTTTATAGGGACTTGGATGAAGAATTTAGAAAAGACTTTTGTTAGTTATAGAAAGCTTTGATTCTTAAAGACTTGAATAAAACACACAGGCTTGATGAAAGATTTAGTGCTTGGAAGTATTCTTGATATTTTCCCATCATTTTCACTGGAACAACTATCGAAAGGTGATCTTTCTTAACATTTTATTTGATGATGCACATAAATATTTCAAATACTTAAATAATACACATAAGAATAAAAGGATGTAGAAAAATGTAATGGTATTCTGCATTGTGTATGAAGTTTAGTTGCAGATTAAATATACAAAGGGCGAACAAGGTATGTGTAAAATGCCCCAAATTATATAGCAATTTGTTTGAGTTTGTAATCCTAGAAAATAAGAGGGATTTGAAGGGTAATTGTTATGGTTTTGGTTGACAAAATTGTGTCAGTTATTAAAAGGCTTGGTGGTCATTATACTTGTAATACTGTACTTAGACTTGCTTCCTATCTTGCTATTATATGTTAAATGTTTGCAAGTTTATTATAAGAGTTAGATGCACTTTAGCAAAAGCATCTATGAAGTTTTTCTTTCATGTTTGTATATTTTCAAATTTAGGTGATTTCAAACTGAGCTTGTTAGGGATATGGCATATGCTGCTGCAAGATTTGAACATGTAATGTTGCCTGAGAATGTTCATGAACCTGCCTTATCTACTCGTTCCTCGGGTTCTTTCAAAATCGTTCCTACTTGTGTCGCCTCCAGTCTCTTAATAGAGAATCTATCTAGAATTTTCCATTCAATATCTAAACCAGGTTTTAATTTGCATTGTTAGAATATTTTTTACAAATATTTGCTGTTTAGTATTGTTATAATAGTTTATATATGACTATGAGTCTGGGATTAAATTTTATGTATAAGTAATTGAGTTTATTTTGTCTCTCTTTGGTTGATTTACATAAATTGGAAAAGGAAAAAAATGTCATGTATTGTAGAATATGAATTTTGTACTAGTTGATTAGTGCAGTGACATTAGTAAATTTTACTTCATTTCTCTTTTATAATTTCTATGATTATGTAATTGGTTATAGGAAGAGAAATGCTTACATTAGATAATCTAATTTGAACTAGTATAGATGTTTATAGAGCCAACAATCCTATGTTTTCATTGGATATAGTGTTCATAATTACAATGAATGAATTGTAAATTGAAGCTTTTTTCTAAGTCGTTTATTCTCCTCTTTCTCCAATGCTACATCAGGTGGTATCCTAGACAGAGCTATAGAAGCAGAAGAAATGAAGCATGGAGATTTCTTGAGGCTGGTAAATAATGTGACTCTTTGTCACGTTTTCATTTTTTCCTCCATGACCCTAATCTTATTTTTTTATATCATGATTGCAATTTCTAAATGAAAAACTAGTAGATTGTGTAAAAGATATTTATGATTTGATTTTGCAGGATCATGTTAAACTTAAATTATCAACAAAGACAAAAACCTACTTTGCATCTGCTGTTAAGTGTTAACTTATGAGATGCTGATTTCTACATTAAAGTTGATGATAATGTTCATGTAAATATAGGGAACAAAATTTATAATGTAAAGAAAATAAGTTGTAGTAAGAAAAATGGTAAAACATATTGTAGTTTAGCAATTATTTTTTTAAAATATTATGTAGAAAATTATTGCAGTATGAAAACTGCCACAATTTTTTTTAAAAAAAGCACCAATTGAAATTGCGGCGATTCGAAACTGCCGCAATTTTTTTAAAATACTACTAAAGGAAATAGCGGCAGTTTTACAGTTGTCGCAAAATCAATTATCTGATTAGCGGCGGTTATACCAATGGTTGCTAAAAACCATCGCAAAATCTTCTGCTCGCACCACAAACTGAGGTGGTTAACGAACCGCTGGAATTGGGTTTTGCGGCAGTTTAAAACTGCCGCAAATAGCAAAAAAACCGCTGCTTTTTCCCATTTTCTTGTAGTGATTTAAACAAAATAATGGTAAAATTCAAATTTTAATTATTGATGTAAACATGTGATAGTATCAAATTTTAAATATAAAAATTATTTTTAGTTTTAAATATTATCTTAAGTGATATCTAAATATTTTTTAGTAAAGTATCAAAACTAACTATTAAATTATAAATTATGACGCTGATAAATTTGACCATAAATTAAAATTAAATTGTACCCACATAAATGAATTCTACATTATAAAATTATTCGAATCATAAAAATTTATTCAAAATTTTTAAATTATTCCTGCTAATCTAACATAACCTAACCATCTCCAAACTCTAACCCTATTCCATTCTCAATTTCTAGCTCTTTGCTTGAAAAATTAACAGCTTTGTCATTTGATGATAATGAGTTAATATCAATATAGTATTCATCAAAAATTAAAATCAGAGATAGCAAAAAAGACACGATTAGAGAGAGTTAAGATCATATATAGGGTGATCCTGTGAAAAATTAGTAAAGCTAATTTTAGAAAATATATAAATAAATAATAACTAAATAAAATGAAAGGTAATAAACAATCTTAGTTTATAACCTTAGAATTTTAATGGTTGAAAAAGAGAAAAATTATATACCTCTAATTAATGGATGGTTCATATTGAAGAGACTCACCTATAAATTGAGTTTTTCTTTAATTCATTTCAATCAAGTCATCCAGATAGAATAACATAATATTTCTTTGAGTAGTTTTCTTCTATATATAGAGAGAGAAGTGTGTTCTCCTTTTGTCAAGAGAGAGTGTTATTGTAGTCTCCTTGTGATAGAGAGAAGTTGTAATTCTCAAAGAAAGTTATTCAATTATTTCCATATTTTATACAAATTTCTAATTTTTCATCTCTATATTTTGCTGTGTCATTTGTCTGGTACCTAACAGTGGTATCAGAGCCTAAGGTTGCTGATTAATTTTCTTTTTTTTTTTCGCTGCGAGTTACCGTCTAAAAAAAATGGCATCAAAGTATGAAATTCCAAAATTCAGTGGGAGTAATTTTTCCATATGGAAATTGAAAATAAAAGCCATTATGAGAAAAGACAATTGCGTGACAGCAATTGAAAGTAGACCCACTGGAATTACAGATGAAAAATGGAAGGAGATGGACAACAATGCTGTTGCAAACTTACACTTGGCACTAGCTGATTCAGTTTTATCAAGTGTAGCAGAGAAAAAGACAGCAAAGAAAATTTGGGATGCTCTCACTAAATTATATGAAGTCAAGTCACTTCACAACAAGATATTCTTGAAGAGAAGACTTTATACTCTTCGAATGAGTGAATCCACATCGGCAACAGATCACATCAACAATCTAAATACGCTATTTTTCCAACTCTCATCGTTGGAATATACCATAGCGGAAAACAAATGTGCAGAGCTCTTACTTCAAAGTCTACCAGATTCATATGATCAGCTTATCATTAACTTAACTAATAATGTTTTGACTGATTATCTTTCTTTTGATGACATGGCTGATGCGGTTCTTGAAGAATAATCTAGGTGCAAGAATAAGGAAGATAGATTAGAAAGCTCAAAACAAGCAGAGGCTTTGTTGATGACAAGAGGGAGATCAATAGAGCGTGGTTTCAGTGGGAGTCAAAGTAGACCAAAGTCACAAAGTAAGAAGCAGGTCAAATGCTACAATTGTGGAAAGAGAGGGCACTTCAAGAAAGATTGTTGGAATAAGAAGAGTATAGAGAAGATTTCAGAAGGATCAAGTTCTCAAGGATGTGTTGCGAGCACCTCTAATGATGGAGAAATCCTGTATGGCAAAGCAACAATTGGTTCTAAAGGTAGCAAACAGCTCACTGATGTTTGGATTGTTGATTCAGGAGCAACATGGCACATGACTCCTCATCGTGATTGGTTTTGTACATATAAACCTGTCTCGGAAGGATCGGTGTTTATGGGAAACGATCATGCCTTAGAAATTGTTGGAATGGGTACTGTCAAAATAAAAATGTTTGATGGTTCTATTCGTTCACTTCAAGGGGTAAGACACATGAAAGGCTTGAAGAAGAATTTTTTGTCGATTGGGCAATTGGATGAACTTGGCTGCAAGACCTATATTGAAGGTGGGATCTTGAAAGTTGTTAAAGGAGCTCTTGTGGTAATAAAAGCAGAAAAGATTGCAGCAAATCTATACATGCTTGTGGGAGATACTTTGCAAGAGTCAGAGGCATCAGTTGCTTCAACAAGCCAAGAAGAAATGACGATGATATGGCATTGCAAACTAGGCTACATGTCAGAACGAGGCTTGAAGATTCTTGTAGAACGTAATCTCATTCCCGGGCTCAAATCGGTAAACTTACCGTTTTGTAAGCACTGCATTACAAGCAAACAACATAGATTGACGTTTGGTAGATCAACTGCTCGGAGCAAGCACATATTGGAGTTGATTCATTCTGATGTGTGGGAATCGCCGGAGATGTCCCTAGGAGGAGCAAAATATCTTGTATCATTTATTGATGATTACTCTGGGTGGCTATGGGTGTACCCGATCAAGAAGAAGTCAGACGTGTTTGCGATGTTCAAAGAGTTCAAAGCAAAGTTAGAACTTGAATCTGGAAAGAAGATCAAGTGTTTAAGGACAGATAATGGAGGAGAATATGTCGATGGTGATTTTCTAACATTTTGCAAGCAAGCAGGTATTCAACGGCAATTCACAGTTGCATACACGCCTCAGCAAAATGGTGTAGCAGAGCGAATGAATAGGACTCTCCTAGAAAGAGCACGAGCTATGTTACAAACTACAGGTTTAGCTAAGTCTCTTTGGGCAAAAGCTGTTAAAACCGCCTGTTATGTGATAAATCGGTCACCATCAACTGCAATTAGGTTGAAAACACCAATGGAGATGTGGCAAGGTAAGCCACCTAATTATTCTTCTTTACATATATTTGGTTGTCCTGTGTACGTAATGTACAATTCCTAGGAAAGAACAAAGCTGGACCCAAAGTCTAGAAAATGTATATTCTTGGGTTATGCTGACGGAGTTAAGGGGTATCGCCTGTGGGATCCCACTACCCGCAAGGTAGTTGTCAGTAGAGATGTGATATTTGCAGAAGATGAATTGCAAAAGGAACAAGAAAATGACAGCACTGTTAAAGAGATAACCACTGTTCAAATAGATGAAAAATGCAGAGAAGGTGATCTTTCTGAAGCAGAACCACAGCACGAAGAACAAGAAGCAGAGGCCAATGACATAGAAGTTCGTCGATCCACTCGACAAAGAAGAATACCATCATGGCACTCAAATTATGTTTTGACAAACCATGATGCATATTGTCTTTTGACAGAAGATGGAGAACCAACAACTTTTATGGAGGCTATGCGCAATCCAGACGCTTCTATGTGGATTACAGCAATGCAAGAAGAAATTGAGGCATTACATAGAAACCATACCTGGAAACTTATTAAACTTCCAACAGGTCGGAAAGCCATTGGTAACAAATGGGTTTACAAGATCAAACGAGATAGTAATGATCAGGTGGAACAATATCGTGCAAGATTGGTTGTCAAGGGATATGCTCAGAAAGAATGTGTTGACTTCAATGAAATATTTTCTCCAGTGGTGAGACTAACTACTATTAGAGTAGTTTTGGCTATGTGTGCTGCATTTGATTTACATCTAGAGCAATTAGATGTAAAGACTGCTTTTCTTCATGGAGAACTTGAAGAAGAGATATATATGCTCCAACCAGAAGGTTTTGAAGAACAAGGAAAAGAAAACTTGGTTTGCAGGTTAACTAAATCTTTGTACGGTCTAAAGCAGGCGCTAAGGTGTTGGTACAAGAGATTTGATTCTTTCATTATTAGCCTTGGATACAACAGACTTAGTTCAGATCATTGTACTTATTACAAGAGGTCTGGTGATAATGATTTTATCATTCTGCTGTTGTATGTGGATGACATGTTGGTGGTAGGTCCCAACAAAGATCAAATCCAAGAATTGAAGGCACAGTTGGCTAGGGAGTTTGATATGAAAGACTTGGGACCAGCAAACAAGATTTTAGGGATGCAAATTCACCGAGACAAAAAAGATAGGAAGATTTGGCTATCGCAAAAGAATTATTTGAAGAAAATCTTGCAACGCTTCAATATGCAAGAATGTAAGCCAATTTCAACCCCACTTCCTATGAATTTCAAATTATCCTCAAGTATGTGCCCTAGTAGTGAAGCAGAGAGGATGGAAATGTCTCGAGTACCGTATGCATCAGCGGTGGGAAGCCTTATGTATGCCATGATCTATACAAGGCCAGATATTGCTCAAGCAGTTGCGGTGGTAAGTCGATTTATGGCAGATCCGGGTAAAGAGCATTGGAATGTTGTTAAGAGGATCTTGAGATACATCAAAGGGACCTCGAATGTTGCATTATGTTTTGGAGGATCGGAATTCATTGTCAATGGATATGTCGACTCAGATTTTGCAGGTGATCTTGATAAACGAAAATCTACTACAGGATATGTGTTCATGCTTGCAGGAGGAGCTATGAGATTACAAATTGTTGTAACTTTATCTACTACAGAAGCTGAATATATGGCAGCTACACAAGCATGCAAGGAAGCTATTTGGATCCAAAGGTTGATAGAAGAACTCGGACACAAACAACAGAAGATTTCTGTGTATTGTGACAGTCAGAGTGCCTTGCACATTGCAAGGAATCCTGCCTTTCATTCAAGAACAAAACACATTGGAGTACAATATCACTTTATTCGAGAAGTAGTAGAAGAAGGAAGTATTGATATGCAGAAAATTCACACGAAAGATAACCTAGCAGATGCCATGACAAAATCAATCAACATAGAAAAGTTTGAATGGTGTATATCCTCATACGGCCTATGGAATACATGAGCAACATGAATTTTAAAAATTTATCAAAATTAGCTTTAAGTGGGAGATGGTGAAAAAATAATAAAGCTAATTTTAGAAAATATATAAATAAATAATAACTAAATAAAAGGAAAGGTAATAAACAATCTTAGTTTATAACCTTAGAATTTTAATGGTTGAAAAAGAGAAGAATTATATACCTCTAATTAACGGATGGTTCATATTGAAAAGACTCACCTATAAATTGAGTTTTTCTTTAATTCATTTCAATCAAGTCATCCAAATAGAATAACATAATATTTCTTTGAGTAGTTTTCTTCTATATATATAGAGAGAAGTGTGTTCTCCTTTTATCAAGAGAGAGTATTATTGTAGTCTCCTTGTGATAGAGAGAAGTTGTAATTCTCAAAAAAAGTTATTCAATTATTTTCATATTTTATACAAATTTCTAATTTTTTATCTCTATATTTTGCTGTGTCATTTGTCTGGTACCTAACAGATCCATCAACAAAGAGATTTTCAGTGCCCTTATTCAAAGAAAAAGGTAGACAAAGTACGAATTTAGGAACAATGTTGTAAGTTAAAGAGATCTGAACAGACAAAGAAAGCTGCGTGTCTTTTCCAAGGTCCAATACTCCTTTGATGATTCCCTTGGCAAATCCAAGAATAAGCAGTGGGGTTTAAAATAATTCAAAGTTAGCACAAAGAGAGGTTGGAGGTGGTAAAAGGATATTGAAGTGGTGGTGGTTAAGAAGTAGAAATTGAAAGTTGAGTAGGGTTAGAATTTGAAAATGGTTAGGTAAGGTTAAGGGAGGTAGTTTGAGAATTTTAAAAATAATTTTTTAGGTTCGATAGTTTTGTCTAGTAGAATTCATTTTTTATGGATATAAATTAATTTTATTTTTTTATAATTAAATTTGTCAATGTGGTAATCTTTTATGATTAAATTTAATATTAAACTTAATATTTTTTATTATATTATTTAAGTTTATGAATGAGTTCATAGTAATGAATCCTACTATATAATAATTTTAACAAAATAGAAAGCATGACAATATCTAATTTTTATTTGTATTACAATTACATGAAATTTTTTCACATACACGTACATAAGTGCAATCAGGAAGCAAAGAAATATTATCAACAATAACATAAACATATCCAAATCAATTATTAATCCACTCAAATGAAGGATAGCACACGATGCAAACATGCATCTATATATTATTCTTCATGACTAAATTCATGCAGTTTAATTAAATAAATACACACTTTATTAACTTAATTATTCCCAAACACCTTTTCTACTTAATTGATCGATGTAGCTTATGCCTCGAGAACATGAGCATCGATGTCTTTAGTAAATTTGTCAAAGTATTCCATGTAGCCATATGGAGCTTCAACATCATCATTGACCTTCTCATATTCAATTGTCCATTTAGCCGAAGTACCTCCATCATTGTTGTCAATCACTTGAAAGACAAGCTTAAAGGCCTTATAGTGTTGATCGATATCTTCATCAAAGAGTTTGTATACGGCTGTCTTCTTCTCCTCATTAATGCTTTCAATAGTCTCTTTGCATGTAGTTACTTTACCATCTTTTCAATAAATTTAAATAAAAAAAAATATAAGATTAAATATAATTTTACTCTTAATAAAAAGGTCAATGTCTATAAAATATTAGGAAAATAAACTATTTACATGTTAACCCAAATTTTATAACCATATCTTTACACCCATTCATTTTCTCTCTTGTGGTCTTTTCTCTTAACTTTCTTTTTTTCAATTCATCGATCTTCTTCATTTCACAGCATCTCCTCCCCACATTATTGTTGTACTATTTTGTTTTTTCTTCTTTTTTTAGATAACATATCAATTTACCGACAGACAAATCAGTTCCAGTTTATTTATCGATAGAATAATTACTCATATCAGTCCCCAAGAATTTTAAAAGTAGACATTTTAGTTCCTAAGAAAAATTAAAACATAGATCAATCCTCAACGTTTTTCTCCATCAGACATAATAGTCATCCATCCAAAAAAACAAGCAAAATAAAATTATTATTATTATTATTATTATTATTATTATTATTATTACACAATAATACTATACTATAATTTTTTTGATAAAAATAACGATAAATTTATTCATTAAATTCTTATGTATGTATAATAATATATTCTACAAGAAATTTAAAGTTGAACCATGTGATATTTTTGTATTTAATATAATCAAAATATGTCCTATTTTAAAAAACATGTTTGTATTAAAAAATATTTTTTAATTTGAATTTTAAAGTATCATTATTTACTTTACTTGTTTCTAACGAAAAGAATGTATTAATATGCAAGTGTTATCGTCCACATGCACAAAGTTAAGTTAATAATAATAAAAGTTGACATATAATAAAAGTAAAATGGATGAGAGACTGTTATGTCTGAGAGAGAAAAACGTTGAGAATTGATCTGTGTATTAATTTTTTTTGCGGACTAAAATGTGCGCTTTTAAAATTCTTGGAGACTGATTTGGGTAATTACTCTCCCAGAAAATAAATTGGTGACTGATTTATATATCTGCCAAGTAAAACCTTAAAAATTGATCTATGTATTAATTTTCTTAGGGACTACAATATCTGCTTTTAAAATTGTTGGAGACTAATTTGGATAATTACTCGTAATAAAATTTAGAAATAGTTGCACATCATATATACATATAACTTTTCAACTATGCTACCTTAATATTAAAATTAGCTACTAAAATTAACTACTAATATAAAATATATATTAAATACAAATATGTATTAAAAATAAATTAAATTATACATATATTTATATAAGGGTAAAAAACTCAAATAAGCCAAAGGGAGTAAAATTTTACACAAATCCGCCAAACTAAAATCTGCTTCATCAATCCACCAATGCACATTTATATGTAGTTCGAACCAGCCTGATTCGAACTCCATTTCTACATAATTCGAACCAGCTTGGTTCGAATTATACACAAATACACGCACACACTAATTCGAACCAGCTTGGTTCGAATTATACACTTATTTAAAAAATTAATAATTTAAAAATTAAAAAATATATATATTATTTTATACATTAAAAGAAAAGCTAACAAAATATTTAATTATGAGACTTCTTTAAAATATTAATGAGCTATCAATTCGAATTCCATACAATACTCTTTTGTCCATTTTTAATAGCCCATGAATATTTTTTAATAAATTTTTTTAATAAATTTATTTAAATTATACTACAAAAAATATTTGATCCTATACAAAACAATTTTTAAAAAATGGCTTAAAAAATGTTAGGAGTACTATAAAAATTTGTAACGTTCTAATAACTTAGGTAAATACATGCATGTACTCAAATTTTAAATAAAATACTCTACGTAGTCATTAATAATTTAGAAATGAAAGAAAATATTTTATTCCATATAAAACAATTAAAAAAATATTTTATTCTATACAAAATAATTTTAAAAAAATAGCTTAAAAGATGTTATAAGTACTATAAAAGTTTGTAATATTCTAGTGATTTAGGTAAATACATGATAAAAATATTTTTTCTTTAATTTCTAAATTATTATTGACTATGTAGAGTATTTCTTTAATGTCCTAAGTCATTAGAACGTTACAAATTTTTATAGTACTCTTAACATTTTTTAAGCCATTTTTTTTAAATTGTTTTGTATAGGATCAAATATTTTTTGTAGTATAATTTAAATAAATTTATTAAAAAAATTTATTAAAAAATATTCATGAGCTATTAAAAATGGACAAAAGAGTATTGTATGGAATTCGAATTGATAACTCATTAATATTTTAAAGAAGTCTCGTAATTAAAATATATATTTTTTAATTTTTAAATTATTAATTTTTTTAATAAAATTTTTAATAAATTTTTTTAATAAATTATTAATTTTTTAACAGCATAATTCGAATTATACCATGAATTATTGTGTGTAATTCGAACCAAGCTGGTTCGAATTAGTGTGTGCGTGTGTTTATTTGTAATTCGAACCAAGCTGGTTCAAATTATGTAGAAATGGAGTTCAAACCAAGCTGGTTCAAACTACATATAAACGTGCATTGGTGAATTCATGAAGCAATTTTTGTTTTGGCTTATTTACGTAAATTATTTTTTTCCTGGGCTTATTTCTATTTTTTGCCCTTCATATAAAATATATTAATAACTAATTTTAATAACTAATTTTAGTGTACAAATAACATTTTGATAATCTTTATACATGTTTTGAGCAACACTTCATTCGGAGCAAGTACCCCCACAACCTATTATAAGGTGGACGCATCATATATTAGACAACCGAAGGAAGAAAGAAAGAAAGAGAGAGAAAAAGAAGAATGATATTACTTAATCCAAATAAAAAAAGGACAATTATAATCATCTTTTATACCTAGAATTGTATTAATTATTCCATTAATACTTTAAGATTAAATTATTTTAATAACTAAATTCAATTAATTATGTTAGTCTAATAATTTATTAACACAATAAAAATTAATTAAAAAAACACAAAAAAAATAGTTAAACTTAGTTAAAAAAAAAATATTTTTCTTACGGTATGTGATATATAGCATCAAGTGTGTTATTACCTATGACATAAGTCCAGTGTTTGACCGAACCCCCGACAGAGTGCCAGTCATCACCTTCATGCAGCTTGGTGGCATGCACTCTTTCACAGACGTTTTGAACATGATGGAGTTTCTTTGCCAAGAAGTCAAAGAACTTTGCAGAAGGTGAATGGATTGCAATTTCAGTGCTAAGCTTACCCGTCAGTGCCATCTCTTAATATGAAGTAGGAACAAATTAACACTGGAACAGAGATGCATAGCAAATAGAGCATTCAGCCTTGTAGGACTTTTATATAGAAATACAAGCCTCCACTATATTATCAAGTAGCTCACCACAGTTAACATTATTGCTGATTAGTTTAAATAATAAATTGAGAAAGGTTCCGATATCAGTAAATATTATTATTTTTTATTTATATTTATATTTATGAATGTTTTATATATAAAAAATATATAATTTATATTTATATTTATTAGAATTTTGTATATATAAATTACTATATTTTATATTTATATTTTTTAAAATTTTTATATATAATTTAATAAAATTTATTTATTAAAAATATTTTAGTATTTATACTATTTAAATAATAATAAAAATATTAAAAATTACCGACTCTAAAAATTTTTATAATAAATTTTATCAAAAAAAAAATTTTACAATATTTTTTAATTTAAAAAATTAAAAATTAATTAATAAAACATTTATATTTTATTTAAAAATTTATTACTAACCCTAAATTTATTATAAATTGAAACCAACGAACAAGAGACGTAAGAAATTGCTTTTTTTTTGTCCTAGGTACATTAAACGTTTGATTCTTTTCCTCCTCCCACCATTCATCCACTTTCTATCTGTATATAGATGAGCCATAAAAATAGGCAATCCTATCACATAGGTGGTCAGGATTTTTTATTTTAATAAAAAATATTTATCAAAATAAATATTTTTACGAAAATTTATCGATTTAAATTTTTTTTGTCATATCTCGTTTACATCTGACAAGTCAAATTGATACGTGTATATATCGTTTACAGTATAAATAAAACGAGATACATGTATTCTTTTAAAAAAAAAATTTGAAAATAATAAAAAATATTAATAATATCAATAATCCAAACTTTTGGCATGCAATTAGTACATAAAAAAGTTGGTATAAGAGATTAAAATAAATATGTTTGATCAATTTTAATTCATTTTAAATGATAGGGATTAACACGTTTACTTTGAAACCATTAAACTCTCCCGTGTTAATACAGTTACCTCTTTTCTAACTGCGGTTTAAAAATTTAAAATATAATTTAAATACACGTGGTTGATTTATTTAATGACCAGTTAATGCATGTTACTACTCTATTGGTATATAATATAAAATCTTTTTTACTTAAATTATATTTCAAATTTTTATGTAGTCCTATGCAACAAATAAAATTTATATGTACTCCCATACAAAAACGAAAAAAAATAGATTAATATGGAAGAAAACAAATGTGCTGCCCACTATTGATAATAGGTAGTTACAAATATATTTCCAGCACACTATTAATAATGGCAGTTACAAATATATTCTTAATTAGGGCAGTTTACCCATTTAAATAAACAAACAGGTAACCAATATTAACAGAATACACATTATGTAAACTGGATACCAAAATGCATTTTTTCTAAACTATGTAAACCGCGAAAGGGGTATCACGGTTTACAATATGAACGTAATCCGCTACAGGGGTGTCGCGGATTACGTTGGCGTTGAATAATCACATAAAGCGTTATAGGAGTGTCGCGGTTTATGTGTGTTTGTGATACGTGCATAAACCGCTACAGGGGTGTAGCGGTTTATGCTTTAGTGCGTATTTAGGTCATTTTTCATGGAGAATGAGTTTTTGGATAAAAGTTTAGCTTCTGTATAGCGCAACATAGGTTGCTGATTTGATTTAATTGAAATTAGCCTGTGTACTCAGAGGATTATCAAGAAAATTTGAAACAGAGAGAATCATTAGTACATAGAGAATCGATAAACAAATACAACTTCACTTAACAGTAAACACGACTAAAACAAAAGAAGAACACAAACAAGGAGAGAAAAATGCAACTTAATCCTGACGACCTAAAGACAACTATGCCTCGGCACTGGGGGCGGATCCTCGCTGAGGGCAAGTTCTGCGAGTGTGTCCTGTCTGTCTGCATAGCCTGCATCGCTTCGGCCGACCAGTATTGACCTCATCCATGGTGTTACAGATTCTTGTTGACCTTGGTCGCCCTTCTCTGGCATGTCTCATGTTAGGATCAGGGATGATAGTAGGACCGGCGTATGGTGGCCAGAGACCCTCTGGAATAGGTTCCCATCCGGTATACGCTAAACACCTTACTCATGGTATAAACCTCATGGACGTACGTAGCCTAGTCTAACCGGGACTGAGCACAGCATGCAATCGCATGGCAGCAAGGGTAATGGAGAGCTTGAAAGTACCCGCAATCACAAGTGCGATCTTTGAGGGAAACTCGATACGTCCCGAGTGAGAAGTTCCCGGTAGGAGTCGTCTCAACCATGGTATACTCAGACTGATGTCTATCGAACAGAGTAACCGTGAAGCACCTCGCATCTTTCAGGTTGCGCTCTATCGCCTTGACCAGGGCCTGGCAAAATCGTTGGCCTGATCTCAACTGCGCCTCTGCTGTCTGCCCTTGGACGACAAATAGCTCTGCTAATCTCCCATATGTGGATTTCACAAGTGCAGTTACCGGAAGATTCCATGTCCCCTTCAGTACAAAGTTAACACACTCGGATATGTTCGTCGTCATGTAGCCGAACCGTCTGCCTCCATCCTGGTGTTGGGTCTACTTATCGTACTCCAGTCGGTTGGCCCAATCACACATGGTCGGATTCTTAGTCCTTATAATATCAAACCAGTAGTCAAACTCGGCCTCAGTCTTCGCATACGCCGCATTCACGAGCATCCGCCTCGCATCCTGACCCCTGAAACTGAGGGCAAAATTAGCTGCAACGTGTCGAATGCAATACGCTCGATATGCATGAGGCGGTTTCCAACCACTGTCCGGTGCCTCCAATGCAGCCTTAATGCCGTTGTGTCTGTCAGAAATCACCAAAATCCCTTCCTGCGGGGTCACATGTTGATGCAAGTGGGATAAGAAAAAATCCCACGACTCAGCATTCTCCCCCTCAATAAGTGCAAATGCAACTGGCAATATATTGGAGTTTCCATCGTTGCTTGCATCCCAAGGATCCACCGGGGCAACTCTGCATATGACTCTGCGCAACTGCCTTCTGATTTGCCTTCCACACCTTCCTGTAGCAAGGCCTGAATCCATAGGTTGACTCAGTAGCTTCTTGCAACACCTTTATGATAACCGCTGCATCCGCCCTAACCAAGGGATAGATCATCGCATAAATTACGTGGTAATCGAGCTGTCGGTGGTCACTCGATATCGATGTGGCCAGGCATGTGTGGGCTCCGTCGTATCTTCTAACCTCCCAGTTACCCTTGCGCTGCCGAAGTGCCACGCGGATGATCCAGTTGCAGCCATTTCCAAACTCCTTGCATCTCCCAACATACTTCAGATGATCAGATTCCATAACCCGATACTAAACTCCACGACGAATGCTATAATCTTTAACACTCATCACAACTTCCTCTTTAGTCTAGAAAGATTGACCAATCACAAATTCGGCAGAAGCATTGCCCTCGTTAATCCTTGGTAGCCGAAGGTGTGTCAATCATCTGGTTGTTGGCTCACTGCTTTCAGATTGAGCGTCGAGAAATGCGGCGGTTGTTGGTGGGACCTAAAACTGGATGCCCCTGAGGTGCAGGTGGGGGCACTGGAGTCTTATCCTCACTATTCCCTGATATATAATCGTGCTTATCGTCCGAATCATAGTCCCGCACCGCATTCTCATAGTGATCCAGCTCACCACTCCCAACAAGACCAGTAATCAAACCGGGTGACCTCTCTGCCGGTGCTAGAACAAGTGGAGGTGCAGGTAGGAGACACCTGGGTGCAACGACAGGCCTCGAAGTAGAAGCACCCCCCACCGTCTTCGACTGAGAATTTGGCGCTGAAGCCCCGGAACTATCCACTCGGTCTTCCAACTTGGCAAACAACTCGTGTATTCTCACCTCTGGAAAACTCTGCCGACAATGAAACAACACCCCCATGTCTTCATCTGACCCTATGATAAATGTTTCATACTGCACACCACTCGACACGACTGCCATCAGAATCTTGTAGAATACCTTCCTCACCGACTTGGCCCCAGCTAACCCTGCCTTCTGCAATATGTTCCTCTTCAAATCCGACAAAGTATCATTCGAACGGATAAAAATGCTTAGCGGTTCTTTATCCGTGAATTTAACACCATGCCTGTTACTTTTTTTAATTTTACCAGAACAGTGGACAAGAACCATCAAGCTTTCCTCTCTATCCATTTGTGAAAGTGTGAAAATGACTCTCTTCAAATAGCTCACTCCCTATCTTGCTTGGTATTTATAGGCAAAGTTTACAAAGCATAAACTGCTACACCCCTGTAGCGGTTTATGCACGTATCACAAACACACATAAACCGCGACACCCTTGTAGTGGTTTATGTTTATTCAACACCAACATAATCCGCGACACCCTGTAGCGGATTACATTCATATTGTAAACCACGATACCCCTGTCGCAGTTTACATAGTTTAGGAAAAAAATATATTTCGGTATCCAGTTTGCATAATGTGTAATCTGGTAATATTGATTCACTGTTTATTTAAATGGGTAAATTGCCCTCTTAATTATATATTATTAATATATTTGTTTCTTCTATATTCACCTGCTTTTTTCGTTTATTGTACGGGAGTACATATAAATTTTATTTGTTGCATGGAGTACATAAAAATTTGAAACATAATTTTTTATGGCCCATCCCTTCCTAATAAAATAACAGATATTCTACACATTTTTTATGAACAACTTTATTAAATAGAATTTTCAAATTAATTATATAATTATTTTTACTTTTAAATTGTGAATGTTTTAAAATATGTTACAAAATATTTGAATGAATTTATTTTTAATGTACTGATAATATAAAAATAGTTATACGGTTATCTAAAAACTAGAAGTAATAAGTAATTATTTAATGTTCAATATGATATTAATCATTATGATAACTATGTGAGAATTGAAACGGTTATCTCTCAGTTATCTCCCACCATAGATAATCGTTTCAATTCTCTTCCTAATGTCTCATCAATCTCTCTTAATAATTGACAAATGCTTATTTTTATTTTTCAAATTTAAATCAATCCAATTGGATCATAATTTAATTTAAAAAAATTTAAAATAGATATAGTTGATCAATTAGTAATAAAAAAGAGTACATAAAAAATTTTAGTTTAAATTGTAATCTAATTAGATTGATTTAAATTTGAAAAATAAAAATAACAGTTTAGCAATTATTAAGAGAGATTGATGGGATAATAAGGAGAGAATTAAAACGGTTATCTCTCATGTAGATGGGGGAGCGTGAGAGATAACCGTTTCAATTCTCACGTAGTTATCATAATGACTAATATTATTGCTTTTCCTTAAATAATCTCTCTTTTTGAATACTAATTGATCAAACATATCCATTTTAATCTCTTTTATCAACCTTTTTATGTAGTAATTGCATGCTAAAAGTTTGGATTATTGATAATATTAATATTTTTTATTATTTTTAAAAATTTTTTTAAAAAAAATATATGTATAAAATATGACAAAAAAATTTAAATCAATAAATTCTCGTAAAATTATTTATTTTGGTAAATATTATATTTATTTTATTTATTAAAATAAAAAACCCCATAGGTTCATTGTTATCGTTGAAATGCAGGTTCTGCTCTTAATTTGTTTTTTTTTATTTTTTAAATTTCTAAATGATTAAGGATGATAAATGCATCGAAATTCGTTGAATCGGTACATGTAATTCATCAAAAAAGAGTACTGAACTAAAAATTTAAAATGGTCAAACTTAAAAAGTCTGTCTAATTGGCACTGCCTAATCCATAAATTTTGACAGACTTCGACGGAATGGAACAGATTTTTTTATCGGGCCAAACGTTTTTATAATCAAGGCTTTTTTTTATAATAAATTTTTATGATGTTATTAATCTATAAAAAAATAAAGATAAAGATATTTTATATTTGATTGATATAAATTTAAAGATGTTTAATTATATATTTTAGATAATATTTATTTTAATTTAGACAATATTAATTTTATTATTTTATTTAAAAAAATTTGATTTATGATGATGTTTATTATATATTTATAACTATAAAATTTTATTAATATTTATGAATTTAAAAAATATAATTTTTTTATGTTTTTAAAAATTATATATTTATTAAAATGCTTAATAAAATATCGTGTTCTCTGCTCCAATAATTTAACCTACTCTTTTGTTGCCACCATGTGGTACTTAATGCACTTTGTTTTATTTTCTTTACCATATGATCACTCCTACCGACTGAACATGCATCGGTGTTAGCGGTAAGACCAACCGTTTCTTTGTCGATATATATTACCGCCAAATAATTGGACAATTGTGTTAAATACACATTAAAATTAATTATAAATATATATTTAAAATAAATTAAATAATATATATTTATATATAAATATAAAACACTTAAATTATTTGTTGATTTACACATAATATTTTATAATTAAATTGATGGTTTTGTTGATGTTAGCACAAAAGTTTGAGATGATCGATCTGATGGATTTTAATAAAGGGTCTGAGTTAAAGAAGTGAGACAGCAGAGGTAGCTTTCGGATAATGATAAGACTTGAGTCGAAAGTAGGCATCGGAGCTAGTAGACAAAATTGAGAAGATGTATGTGGGGCTCAAATTTGAAGCCCGAGTCTAGTCTGATAGTTAGTTAGTTTACAAGTAAATAGTTATTTTTTGTGATAAAAAATTTAGATGCTGGCAAATTTATTTTATGAAAAAATAAAATTAATATTATATTTATAATAGATTTATAGATATCGGTTGATAAAATTATTTAAATTTTAAAACATTATTCAAAATTCTTAAACTATCTTTTTCCGTTCTAACCTAATTCAAAATTTTCTAATTCTATTTCATTTCTAATTTTTATTTTATTGGGTTGATAATCAAATTCGTTCTTAAAAGATCATTCATTTTTTAAATTAGTCTTTAAATAATTTTTTTAGTCATATTAGTCATTAAAAGATAAAACGTAAGTCAAATTAGTTTTCTGTTCGTTAGATGATGTGTCACGTTAAATACCACATGGCATAATGAAATGGTAGATTAATACCATATATCACAAAATGATTGATTGACGTATCAGGTCAGTGACACCTAATACGTCACGTATCGCTTGTCATGTTATATATATATATAGTTCTTAAAAGGTCAGACATAAGTCATTTTTATTCCTAAAATTGTAAAAATTAATCAAATTAATCTTTATATAAATTTTTTAATTTTTTTCGTAATATTAAATTTAAAATATTTTTTATAGTATTAATTTTAATATTATTTTTTAGACCTTAATAAATAAAATTCTCTTTAAATAAAATAACAAAAATAATTAACTTATTATAAAATTATTTTGTCATTTGTATTTTAAAATTTTATATTTTGAAATTATATTTTTTTTATAGTGAAATTTTTTTATTTAAATAATTTTATCAAATTATTGTTGATTATATATTTAAAAATCAATATCTTAAATCTCACTAAATAATTTAGTAGTTATTTAAATTTTAAATTTTTTTATTTTTTTAAAATTATAAATTTTTATTATTGTTTAATTTATATGGTATAACTTAATAATTGAGAAACCGATTTGTGGGATCACTTGTTGAATCTTAATATTTTAATATAGTTTTTTTTAAAATAGCTACTATATTTATTTAGTGAGATCTAAAAGATTAAAATATTTAAAATAACTACAATATTTATTTAGTGAAATTCAAAATATTGAAACTTGGATTTCATTATATTTAATATAGTAGTTATTTTAAAAAACTATATTAAAATATTAAGATTCAACAAATGATTCCAAATTAGTTTTTCAATTATTGAGTTTTACTATATAAATTAAATAATAATAAAAATAATAATTTTAAAAATGTAAAAGATTCAAATTTTAAAATAACTACTATATTATTTAATAGGATTTGAAATATTAAATTTTAAATATATAACCAACAATAATTTGATAAACTCGTTTAAATAAAAAAATTTCACTATAAAAAAAATTACAATTTCAAAATGTAAAATTTTAAAATACAAATGAAAAAATAACTATATAATAATTTGATTATTTTTATTATTTTATGTAAAGAGAATTTTGTTTATTAAGGTGTTAAAAATAATATTAAAATTAGTACTATTAAAAAATATTTTAAATTTAATATTATGAAGAAAAATAAAAAAAATTATATAATGACTAATTTAATTAATTTTTAAAATTATAAGAATAAAAATTACTTACGTCTAAACTTTTGGGAACTAATTTTATTATAAATAACTTTTTTATATGTCAAGTGATACGTGACATGTTAGGTGTCACTGACCTGACACATCATCATGCCACGTAGTAGTGGCATTTAACGTGATACATCATCATCTAACTAACAGAAGGATTAATTTGACTTACGTTTTATCTTTTAAGGATTAATATGATTAAAAAATTATTTGAGGACTAATTTAAAGAATTAGTGATATTTCAAGAAGAATTTGACTATTAATTCTTATTTTACCATCTACCACAATCTCTCTCCTCTTTTTTTTTTTTTTTTACATTTTAATACAACATTTTGCTATAAAAATCTCATCAAAATTATTTTAACATTGCACATATTCTTTGTCGAATCTTTTTATGAAATTCAATCACCTAAGATATATAGGATTCTTAGTCAATTTTTACTACAAAAAAATGCTAATTGAGTACCGTCGAATTTACTGTTAAATTTAGCGTCGCAGAGTATACGCAGATTTATCGACAGATTTATCTGCGATAAAGACGTCAAATTCGTCAGGTAAAATTATTATAGACGGATTTATGTTTTCGACGGTAAATTCACTGGTAATAAGTGAGGGAGGGGGAAATAGACGCATAAGTTAGTACCGGATTTACCGTCGGATAAATTCGCCGATAAACTCATTTAGTGAAAACGCTACGTTTTGGTGACTTGCAATGGTTTATCATCGGATTTTTCTTATGGTAATTTTGTTCATTTCGAATCCATTTCTTCTCTTCCTCTCTCTCTCTCTAAGCCTCTCCCTCCCCGCTGCGCCGTCAACCTTGCTGCCGCCTCCTCAATCCGTCTCTTTCTCTCCTTTCTTCTTCCACTCACTCTCTAAACCTCTCCCTTCCCGCTGATCCGTTAGCCCCACCACATCCTCTCTGACAGCCCCTTTTCCTTTCATCGCCATCCAGTTCTGCCAGCCGCCACCAATAGCGTCGGCCACCACCAACATTCTCCCATCCACCTCTGTGTCTGCATTCTCCGGTAAATAAATTTCTGTTTTTGTTTTCATTAAATTTACGATTAATTTAGGTTTTAGTTGTTAATTAATATAATGATTTAGTTAGAAATAATTTTTCTGTTTAGTAAATTTACGTGGTTAAGATAGAATAGATTAGGTTATTAGACTTTTGTGAGTTCTAATGCTGTACTGATGTGATATTGTTGTTGCTGTGCTGTTGGTTTTGAATTGAAATTGAATTTAGTAAATTGGTAATGCTCAAACTTCAATGAATATACTTCACATAGTTCAAGTTATTCTATTTAAATAAGCATATTGATAAATATTTGTGAAGTTGGTTAAACTTACTTTTAAATGGTCAATTTTGGTTAAACTAATTTTATCTATTGTACTTAAATAATTAATTCTCTACCATTTTAGTAGTTCTTTATTTTATGGATAATCAGTGTAATCAATTATATTATATTATTCGTTATAATTTATATTATAGTTTATTGTGTTAAGGTATTATTATTATTATTATTATTATTATTTCGTGCATGAGTCAATAGTCAAAAGTTGATTAGTAGCCCCAATAATAAGTCACATTAATTTTTAATATGTTTTAAGAGCGAAAATGACAGTAAATTAAAAAAAATTAAATATGAGATCATTTTAAATTATTTATGGATGACTTTTTATTTGCATACGGACAAAATTATACATGTAATAATATATATTGCTAAATATTTGTGAAGTTGGAATGTGAACTTATCTCTTTTATTTTATATGATTTCAACGGATAATATATTTTTTTAACTAAGTTTAACATAGTTTGTTTTTATTAAACATTTTGAATGATGTTGTGAATATGTTTAGCATATTTTTAATTGGTATGCTCTTTGCAGACATGACGATAAGTAGAGGCGTTGCGGATTAGCCTAGTGGTCGTGGTCATGGTCATAGTAAAGGGAGGATTTCTGCTAGTACCTCTGAGTATTCTGGATCCTCTTGCTCTAATCCGACTACCCTGGTGATGTCATAAGTTAGAGGTGCATCGAAACGGCCGTTCATCATGGTACCTAATCCCAACTATTTCCTTGCGTCTATAGCGACAATGTCACCTCCATTCGCTCAACAACCCACTTTCTTGGCGACATCGCCTCCAGCGACGGACACCGCGATGCCAGAATCTTCTCACGGAAGCAAGCCAGCTGATGTCCTTCCTCTACCTCCCATCGTACAGTTGATGATCTGGCCTAATGTCGGAACGGCGTAAGTACTACTTTAAGTCTTTTATATGCTGAAAGTGTTTGATATATCCTGATTATTGATTCTAGTTTTAGTCGATTTAGGGTTGTAGGTTTGAACTGCTGAAAGTGCTTGATATATCCTGATTATTGATTCTTGATTATTGATTATAGTTTTAGTAGATTTAGGGTTGTATGTTTGAACTGCTAAAAGTGTTTGATATATCCTGATTATTGATTCTATTTTAGTGGATTTAGTGTATTTATGGTTATTGCTTCTTGATTTTTGACTGTTTTTCATTGATTGTTGACAATTAGTGCTATTTAAGTTAATTGTTAGCGGAGAGAGTTTATGGCGCATTCAAGTTATAGATGAAACTTTGTCAAAATTTCTAAAAACATCTTTATATATTATGGTTATTTGCTTCTAAAGTTTTTATTTATATTGCCATATTGATTTGTTTGTGAATTGTTAATAAGTTTGTGCCAAACAACAACGCATGTACTCAGGAGATTACCAACGTCATCAAGCTGATGTACGACTATCCATGGCTGAGCTATAAGAAGATCCCCTCTGAGACCAGAGAGCGATGGTTTTAGAAGTCGGCAATAAAAACTTAATATAATCAAACCTTATTAGCTAGTTTATTATACCTTCTATTTTGTTTAATACGATATAATTTGATTAACTAATTTTAAAATTTTTTTGTGCAACTTCTCTTTATATGGGACAAGGAGCATGATGCCCTCATCAAGAAGATATACGACCATCGAACGGGTAGGTGGCTGTAATAGATGCTAGAGGATGTATGTGAGAGGCGTGACCACCTCACTACATAGTTCCGCTCAGAAATCAAGAAGGCTTTGTATGTTCACTGGGAGACCAATGAAGGGTTCATGCATCAGCGTCTCACAAACAGAGCTAACAGGACATCGCCAGGTCGCCCAAATATACCAACAGCTTAGCGACATTCATAAAGACAAAGGACAGGCTGGTATGTAACTTATCTAATTTTGTTATTAACTTAGTTAAATTCTATGACATATCATTAGTAAGAATCCTAACATATTGTTTCAATGCAACATGTGTAGTCGATATCGTTGGATCACGATGCGGTATTGGCAGAGACCTTCAAGTGCACCCATACCTTGAAGGAGAACAAAGAGAGATTTGCTTATCATCGGTCTATGGATCATTATGTGAGTAAACATCTGATCTTGTGATATAAAATTTTTAATAAACTGTATAGCTGCCGTCCTAATTATAATAACATGTATTACACAAGAGTCTTACACGCAGAGACTGGAGGCCGCAACTCAATTATTATTTAAGATAATAAAAATAATTATTATTTATATTTACTGTTTAAATAATCATAAAAAAATAGTTAATTTATTCATCAAGATTTTCTGTGTCTGAAATTAAATAAAGGTTTTTGTCAAATTTAGATATAAATTTTGACATAATACTTTTAAAAGACGAAGATAAAAATAAATATCTATAATATTTAAATATAATTTATTTTTTATAAATAAATAACATATATTTTGTTTTATATTTATTTTTTTATCAAAATAATATTATAGTCATTAATTTTTGAATTATTTATTTTTAATAAAATAGATATATGTTAGTTGTGTACTTTTTATAGTTCATGTTTCAAAAGTATTTAATTTTTTAGTGATTTTATTTTCAAAAAATAATTATATGAATAAGGTCACAGTAATATTAAAATAATAAAAAATATATAATAAACGAATCAGATGGTAAATAATATATTAAAAAATGAAATTAATTTTATAAAAACTAAAAAAAAAAAGCGGTGAAACATAAATTTTGTATCTATTAGAATTATAAATGGAGACCAAGAGTAGTTTGTATATGAATTTTTAAATTTGCCTCAAATAAAATGGAATTGAAAAAATAAATTAATAGCTATAACATTTATAAATAACTAATTTGTAAATAATATCAGTAATTTATATTGATATTTTTGCATATAATAACAATGTTGCCCTTAAATTAAATAGGTTGTCCCGTACATCTATCAGTTATTCTAAATAAAAAAATTTCAATTCCACTGTTAACAACAACTCTTATTCTCCTATCTCATTTTTATCTATATTTTCAGTAATAGTTATAGAAAGGGTTGAGTACGATTTGGTTCCTAAGGTATAGGCCGAAAATTTTTTTCGTCCCTAACTTTTTTTGCATACAAAATCGTCCAAAAGGTTTAACTTTGTTTTAAAATCATTCTTTTTACTTAAATCTTATAATTTATGACCAAAATACCCCTAGGTAAAAAAATTATGAAATAATATAAAAAGGGAAAAAACAGAAGGGAATGACGAGAGGGGAAAAAAATGGGGGGAAGAGGAAGAAGGGGGAAGGGAAGGTGGCGACGCTGCCTGTGATGGAGAGGACGGACATCGACGCCAGTAGATCGGCGAGGGAGGACATCCACTGCATCGCCGTTTTGCTCCTCCTCGCTAGCTCGCCGTGTCGCCGTTCGGCTCCTCCTCCTCCTCATTAGTTTGCCGTACTCATCCTCCTCCTTGCATGTCGCCGCTTCTCTGCTCCTCGCTGCTGCTTCGCATCCTCGCCGCTGCTTCGCATCCTCGCCGCTGTTTTGAGAGAGGCGTTGATGGAATTTGGGAACGATGCCGATGCCGTTGTTCCTCGCTAATCACTGCTGCTCCTCGCCTGTAACACCCTAATTACCCTAAGCCTTACCTCATGTCGTAAGGCAAATGTTAATCAAAGGTTACGGCAATTCTAAGGCTTATACATAAATTATGGAGAAGCCCAACTTCAACTCTCACATCCGAACGTAGGCGGGAGACTACCACAACCCCTACGACGAATAACAAAACATATCATAATCACATATTCAATCTCAGAGGCCACTGCTCATAGTACACTTCCACTCATACTCATCACAACCATCATCAATTCATAGGTTCCATTCCGAACTCCTTAGTTCATTAGTTTCTCAAATTCGTCGTCAGCAATCACCATATTCACCACTTTTCCTCCTCTCTCAACCAACTCATCCTTACTACACCAGAAATCTAAACCTCCGTTTGCTAACTTTTCAAAGTAAAACCCAAATTAAACCTCCTAGGACCTTTCCCATGTTCCAATATCCAAAATTGAGTCCAAAATTCCTAAAATGGTATCACAGAAGCTTACAAGCTTGCTGGGAAGGTGAAATAGTTGAAAACAAGTTTTAAATTTGAGAAACAGGGCGTGTGCGTACGTACAGATGTGTGCGTGCACACTCCCAGGAATATTTTTAAAGTGTGCATACGCACAGGTACGAAAATTTTCAAGTCTGTCCACTCACACAAGCTGTGCTAGCGCCCTCAACAGACTGAACTTCCCAATGTGTGCGTGCGCACAGGGGTGTGTGTACGCACAGGTTGCGATTTCTCATTGGTGTGTTGATGAGCGGATAATTTATACGCTTTTTGGCATTGTTTTTAGTATGTTTTTAGTATATTTTAGTTAGTTTTTATTATGTTTTTAAATAAAAATCACATTTCTGGACTTTACTATGAGTTTGTGTATTTTTTTGTGATTCCAGGTATTTTCTGGCTGAAATTGAGGGACCTGAGCAAAAATCTGATTCAGAGGCTGAAAAAGGACTGCAGATGCTGTTGGATTCTGACCTCCCTGCACTCGAAGTAGATTTTCTGGAGCTACAAACGCTCAATTAGCGCGTTTTCAATTGCGTTGAAAAGTAGACATCCTGAGCTTTCCAGCAATATATAATAGTCCATACTTTGCTCGAGATTTGATGGCCCAAACAGGTATTCCAAGTCAGCTTAAGAATTCTGGCGTCAAAACGCCAGAACTGGCACAAAAGCTGGAGTTAAACACCCAAACTGGCACAAAAGCTGGCGTTTAACTCCAAGAAAAGTCTCTACACATGGAAGCTTCAATGCTCAGCCCAAGCACACACCAAGTGGGCCCGGAAGAAGATTTCTGCATTAATTACTTATTTCTGTAACCCTAGGCTACTAGTTCTCTATAAATAGGACCTTTTGCTATTGTATTTTCATCTTTGAATCATGTTTTGATGATTGAACCCTCTTTGGGAGGCTGGCCATTCGGCCATGCCTAGACCTTTTGTTCTTATGTATTTTCAACGGTGGAGTTTCTATACACCATAGATTAAGGTGTGGAGCTCTGCTGTTCTTCATGAATTAATGCAAAGTACTATTGTTTTTCTATTCAACTCAAGTCTATTTCTTCTCCAAGATATTCATTCGCACCCAAGAACATGATGAATGTGATGATTATGTGACACTCATCACCATTCTCACCTATGAACGCGTGCCTGACAACCACTTCCGTTCTACATGCAACAAGCTTGAATGTGTATCTCTTGGATTTCTAATCTAAGATTAGAACCTTCGTGGTATAGGCTAGAATTATTGGCGGCCATTCCTGAGATCTGGAACGTCTAAACCTTGTCTGTGGTATTCTGAGTAGGATCTGGGAAGGGATGACTGTGACGAGCTTCAAACTCGCGAGTGTTGGGCGTGTGACAGACGCAAAAGGATCAATGGATCCTATTCCAACATGATCGAGAACCGACAGATGATTAGCCGTGCCGTGACAGCGTGCGTAGAACATTTTCACTGAGAGGACATGAAGTAGCCATTGACAACGGTGATGCCCAACATAAAACTTGCCATGGAAAGGAGTATGAATGATTGGAAGAAGGCAATAGAAAAGCAGAGGTTTAGGAGGAACAAAGCATCTTCATACGCTTATCTGAAATTCCTACCAATGAATTACATAAGTATCTCTATCTCTATCTTTATTTTATATTTTATCCATCTTTTAATTATCAATTCTCCATAACCATTTGAATCTGCCTGACTGAGATTTACAAGATGACCATAGCTTGCTTCAAGCCGACAGTCTCTGTGGATCGACCCTTACTCACGTAAGGTATTACTTGGACGACCCAGTGCACTTGCTGGTTAGTTGTGCAGAATTGTGACAAAGTGTGATTCACGTTTGAGAGCTCCAAGTCTTTGGCGCCATTGTTGATGATCACAATTTCGTGCACCATGTGTGCGCGCACAAGATGTGCTAATGCTGCAAACAACACGCCCATCCCTGCCTATGCGTACGCACAGGTCTGTGTATGTGCACAAGTTTAAAATCATGCACGGTTGTGCGTGCGCACATACAAGAAATCACAAAATTCTGTAACTTTGTAGAATTTCAGATTTTGACACCAATCTTTGAATGATCATAACTGCCTCCACAAAAATCCAAATTGTACAAACTTTATATCGATTTGAAGAGTTTTCAATGAACTTTAATTTAAAGCAAATCCCAACCAATTTTGAAAATTGAGGCTCATATTATAATCCGTCAAAGTTCACCAAAAATCTGTTTTTACCAAAAACCTTAAAAACTTACTTTCAACAAAACCCTCACTTCAAAACCAAACTACTCACAATCCAATTTAATACCAAATCAACACAAAAGCTCCTACCACTCATTCTTCAACCTCAACCCTCAATAATCTCCCATTTACACTATCCCACACCATCAAAATCATTATTCTCCAACAATCAAAAATCATCATAAACAATCCTAATTCTCCTCATTCATTAATACCATTTCAACAACTCATCATGAATTATCAATAATACCATAACTCTCAACAACATTACACATCAACAACAATCCTCCAACCTTAACATAACATCAACCACAAGATTCAATATCCAAAAAATCATCATCAACATACATCATCACACATCTTAATCATCAATGTCCTTTATTCCAAACCACCACAAACCTTTTACATTAACTTATTACCTTAAATTCTCATAATCCTCATTATTCACCAATATAACTAATCACCATAAATATTTATCAATACCCATAATTCCCAACAATCACCATCAACCACACTAATTCAATACAACCAACAAATACATCAATTCACAAATAATTATTCATAGGCCAATAACATCCAATCCTATCTTAGGGTTAACTAGCCTAAGTGTCCAGAAACATTACATGTTACATAAAGAAAATAGAAACCATACCTTGACCGATTCCTAATATGCACAACCACCACTTTGAGTCCAAACAAGCTTCCAGAAGATCAAGCCAACTCCAACAAGGACCAAAGCTCAAACTAACATCACATATATCACCAAAATCAAAACCTGAAAACCACATCATACAACACTGCAAGGATTTATGAGCAACTTACCTTGTCCAAAGAGGGGTGGGGCAATTTTTAACAATTACCCGCTACTAGAGGTCATCTAAACAACCAAAACCACAAAACTTGCTCAAAAACCACACCAAAAAATGCGCAGAAAGTTAGGGAAGGAAACTGGTGTTTGGGTTGCAAGCTCTTACTAGATTTCTTTAGATAGAAAGGAAGAGCTCGTCAAGAGCTTCGCGTGGCCACAAAAGGCTCGTCAATCGGAGGTCCATAGCTCAAGTTACAAGCAAATGAAGGTGAGGGTGAAGAGTAAAACCCCAACTCCCTTCTCTTCTCTCTTCTCACCGTCCCTCTCTCTTTTTTTTCTGAAAAATGAGGCCGAATGGCCTCATAACTTCCTTTTATATGTTGGGCTTGGACCCAACTTAGGTCCGGTCTAACCCGTTAACGATTTTAATCCGTTTGGCCCATTTTGGGCCAAAACCTTTAAGATTAGTGCCCGGTTTTCAATTCCAATTCATCTTTGCCTTTTTAAAACAATAAATCAAATTTTTTTTTCAAAATCTTATTTTTCTCAAAACACAGTACCGGATAGTTTTGAACCGGTTCGACCAGTTCAGCTGTCGGTTTGTGATTTTTCTCGGTTTTTCGCAGAAAATACATTTTCTGGCTCAGAAAAATTTATTGAAACCAAATTTCACCTTTATATTTTCAATTTAAAACTTCTAGATTTGAATTTATTCCAGGCACTAAAATTATTTTATTAAAACGGTTTTACGTGAAAACTCCGGTTCTTACATCGCCCGCCGCTGCTCCTCGACAGTCACCGTTGTTCCTCCCTAGAGTTCTAATTTTGCTTCTAATTTGTTGATTTTGTTAATTACATTATTGATTCTTCTGCTTCTACTTCTTTGGTTAATTACATTGTTGATTTATTGATTTTATTAAGAGTAAAGTATCATTTATGTCCCTAACGTTTGGGGTAAGTTTCAAACCTATCCCTAACGTTTTAAACGTCCTATTTGTGTCCCAAACGTTTCTAAATCGAATCAATGTTGTCCTACCGTCCAAATGACTAACATTTGGTTAACGGTGTTGCATACATGGACATTACTGTACACAGTGGCAGGGCATTTTTATGTGACCGTTATTGAATTAAAAATAAAAGAAAAAAGAAACAGATAAACAGCAAAGAATGGTCCTCTTCGAAACCCTAATTCTACAAATCTTCTCTCTTCTTTGATGCTGCACCTTCTGCGAAGCTCGACTTCTCTGGTTGAAAAAGGATGGAGGCTGATGTAAGCCAATCTGAAGTGACATACGGCAGCAAGCATGCGACACGAAATAGAAACCAGGCACGTCGAAGGAGGACAATTTGCTACTGTGGGGAACGGCCTGTGCTCGCCACCTCATCAACGGTAGAAAATCCCGGGCGGAGGTTCTGGGGTTGCGTTAACTTTGGGGTGAGTTTTAGCCATCCGTTTCAGTTTAGGCCTTCCAATGGGTTTTCTATAGACTGGTGGCAAAACGTCATCAAATTGTGTCTTCACCCACAGGTTGGGGCCATTTACTGGATACACCACATGTTGGTAGCACTCAGAGTAAGTTTCTTTCTTGTAACAGTTTGCAACAAAGTTGTCCACATTGAAGCACATCTTCCTAATGCAGGTCATGGCATGGGCACAGGGGATTCCGGACAACTGAAACTTCCTGCACGAACACTCGTGATTCTTCAAGTCAACCACGAACTTCTCTTTGCCTCCATGGATGCTAGTTACCTCATATTTGTCACGACCAGCATAGATGCTCACCCACTTACCACTTGCATCAGTGGTGCACGAAATTGTGATACATATCCATGGCTTCAAAGGCCTAGTGCTCTGATCTAGTTTTATTGTCTGTCACAACTTCGATACAACTAACCAGCAAGTGCACTGGGTCGTCCAAGTAATACCTTACGTGAGTAAGGGTCGAATCCCACGGAGATTGTTGGTATGAAGCAAGCTATGGTCACCTTGTAAATCTCAGTCAGGCAGATATAAAGTGATAATGGTGTTTTCGAATTTAATATAATAAAATAGGGATAGAGATACTTATGTAAATCATTGGTAGGAATTTCAGATAAGCGAATGGAGATGCTTTTCGTTCCTCTGAACCTCTGCTTTCCTGCTATCTTCATCCAATCTGTCTTACTCCTTTCCATGGCTGGCTGTATGCAAGGGCATCACCGTTGTCAGTGGCTACATCCCCTCCTCTCAGTGAATAATATGCTCACGCACCCTGTCACGGCACGGCTATTCATCTGTCGGTTCCCGATCATGCTGGAATAGGATTCACCCTCCTTTTGCGTCTGTCACTAACGCCCAGCACTCGCGAGTTTGAAGCTCGTCACAGTCATTCAATCATTGAATCCTACTCGGAATACCACAGACAAGGTTTAGACTTTCCGGATTCTCTTGAATGCCGCCATCATTCTAGCTTACGCCACGAAGATTCTGGTTAGGAGATCTAAGAGATACTCATTCTAGCTTAATTCATGTAGAACAGAAGTGTTTGTCAGGCACGCGTTCATAAGGGAGAAGGATGATGAGCGTCACACATAATCATCACCTTCATCACGTTCTTGGGTGCGAATGGATATCTTAGAAGCGAAATAAGAAGAATTGAATAGAAAATAGTAGTACTTTGCATTAATCTTTGAGGAACAGCAGAGCTCCACACCTTAATCTATGAAGTGTAGAAACTCTACCGTTAAAAATACATAAGTGAAAGATCCAGGCATGGCCGAGAGGCCAGCCCCTCTGATCTAAGAACCAGGCATCCAAAGATGTCAAATACAATAGTAAGAGGTCCTATTTATAATAAACTAGCTACTAGGGTTTACATGAGTGAGTAATTGATGCATAAATCCACTTCCTGGGCCCACTTGGTGTGTGTTTGGGCTGAGCTTAAGTGTAGCACGTGCAGAGGCCATTTGTGGAGTTGAACGCCAGTTTTTGTGCCAGTTTGGGCGTTCAACTCTGGTTTTGGATCCTTTTCTGGCGCTGGACGCCAGATTTGGGCAGAGAGCTGGCGTTGAACGCCAGTTTACGTCATCAATTCTTGGCCAAAGTATGGACTATTATATATTGCTGGAAAGCCCTGGATGTCTACTTTCCAACACAATTGGAAGCGCGCCATTTCGAGTTTTGTAGCTCCAGATAATCCACTTTGAGTGCAGGGAGGTCAGAATCCAACAGCATCAGCAGTCCTTTTTGAACCTCTGAATCTGATTTCTGCTCAAGTCCCTCAATTTCAGCCAGAAAATACCTGAAATCATAGAAAAACACACAAACTCATAGTAAAGTCCAGAAATGTGAATTTAACATAAAATCTATTAAAAACATCCCTAAAAGTAACTAGATCCTACTAAAAACATACTAAAAATAATGTCAAAAAGCGTATAAATTATCCGCTCATCACAACACCAAACTTAAATTGTTGCTTGTCCCCAAGCAACTGAAAATCAAAATAGGATAAAAAGAATAGAATATACTATAAATTCCAAACTATCAATGAAACAGAGCTTCAATCATATGAGCGGGACTTATAGCTTTTTGCCTCTTGAATAGTTTTGGCATCTCACTTTATCCATTGAGGTTCAGAATGATTGGCATCTATAGGAACTCAGATTTCAGATAGTGTTATTGACTCTCCTAGTTCAGTATGATGATTCTCGAACACAGCTTCTTCATGAGTCTTGGCCGTGGCCCTAAGCACTTTGTTTTCCAGTATTACCACCGGATACATAAATGCCACAGACACATAATTGGGTGAACCTTTTCAGATTGTGACTCAGCTTTGCTAAAGTCCCCAATTAGAGGTGTCCAGGGTTCTTAAGCACACTCTTCTTTTGCTTTGGACCTTGACTTTAACCGCTCAGTCTCAAGTTTTCACTTGACACCTACACGCCACAAGCACATGGTTAGGGACAGCTTGGTTTAGCCGCTTAGACCAGGATTTTATTCCTTTAGGCCCTCCTATCCACTGATGCTCAAAGCCTTGGGATCCTTTTTATTTGCCCTTGCCTTTTGGTTTTAAGGGTTATTGGCTTTTTCTGCTTGCTTTTTCTTTTTCTTTCTATTTTTTTTTCTTCTACATTTTTTTTTCGCCTATTTTTTTTTCTGCAAGCTTTGTTCTTTGCTACTTTTTCTTGCTTCAAGAATCATTTTTATGATTTTTCAGATTATTAAATAACATGTCTCCTAGTCATCATTCTTTCAAGAGCCAACATATTTAACATTCTTAAACAACAACTTCAAAAGACATATGCACTGTTCAAGCATACATTCAGAAAACAAAAAGCATTGTCACCACATCAATATAATTAAACTGAGTTCAAAGATAAATTCGAAACTCATGTACTTCTTGTTCTTTTGAATTAAAACATTTTTCATTTAAGAGAGGTGATGGATTCATAGGACATTCATATCTTTAAGACAGAGTTACTAACTACTAATGATCATGTAATGAAGACACAAACACAGATAAGCACATAGAAAACGAAAAAACAGAGAAAGTAAGAACAAGGAATGAGTCCACCTTGGTGATGTCCTTGAGCTCTTCTATGTCTCTTCCTTGTCTTTGCTGCTCCTCCTTCATTGCTTTTAGATCTTCTCTGATTTCATGAAGGATGATGGAGTGCTCTTGATATTCCACCCTTAGTTGCTTCCAATAATTGTGTGGAAGAAGATGTATCCCCTGAGGTATCTCAGGGATCTCTTGATTTGCAGTCAAATGTTCTACCACTGAGCTATAGACCCTTGATGGAAGCTTTTGTCTTCCCTTTTCTTCTTTCTAGAGGCTTCTCTGGCCTTAGGTGCCATCAATGGTTATGGAAAAAAAACAAAAAAGCTATGCTTTTTACCACACCAAACTTAGAATGTTGCTCGCCCTCGAGCAAAAGAAGAAAGACTGAAGAATAAGAAGAAGATATGGAGGAGATGGATGGGAGTGTGTGTTCGGCCATATGGGTGGGATTGGGTGGGAGAGAGATGTTGAATTTTGAAGGTAGTGGGTGTATGGATATGAGTGGTAATTGGAAAGTAGAAGGGATGATCATGAATGGGAAGAGAGATGATGAGGTAGGTGGGGATCCTGTGGGGTCCACAGATCCTGAGGTGATCCTGTGAGGTCCACAGATCTTGAGGTGTCAAGGCATTTACATCCCTGCACCAATTTAGGCATGCAAAATGCCCTTGCACACAACTCTGGGCGTTCAGCGCCAGGTTGGTGCCCATTTTGGGCGTTCAACGCCCATTTGCTGCCATTTCTGGCGTTGAACGCCAGAACTATGCTCTGTTCTGGCGTTTGAACGCCAGACAGATGCTCCTCCAGGGTGTGATTTTTCTTCTGCTGTTTTTGATTCCGTTTTCAATTTTTATATTTATTTTGTGACTCCTCATGATCATGAACCTATAAAGATACATAACTAAGAAAAATATAGTTAGATAAATAAACATTGGGTTGCCTCCCAACAAGCGCTTCTTTAATGTCAATAGCTTGACAGTGGGCTCTCATGGAGCCTCACAGATGTGCAGAGCTTTGTTGAGACTTTCCAACACCAAACCTAGAGTTTGGATATGGGAGTTCAACACCAAACTTAGAGTTTGGTTGTGGCCTCCTAACACCAAACTTAGAGTTTGACTGTGGGGGCTCTAGTTGACTCTGCTTGGAGAGAAGCTTTTTCTGCTTCCTCCCCATGGTTGCAGAGGGAGATCCTTGAGTTTTAAACACAAGGGAGTTCTCATTCCATTGAAGGAATATTTCACCTCTGTCAACATCAATCACAGCTCTTGCTGTGGCCAGGAAAGGTCTTCCTAGGATGATGGATTCATCCTCTTCCTTTCCAGTATCCAGGACTATGAAATCAGCAGGGATGTAAAGGCTTTCAACCTTTACTAACACATCCTCTACTTGTCCATAAGCCTGTTTTCTTGAGCTGTCTGCCATCTCTAATGAGATTTTAGCAGCTTGCACCCCATAGATTCCCAGTTTCTCTATTACAGAGAGGGGCATGAGGTTTATTCCTGAACCAAGGTCACACAGAGCCTTAAAGATCATGGTGCCTATGGTACCGGGTATTATGAACTTTCCAGGATCCTGTCTCTTCTGAGGCAATGTCAGTTGATCCAGATCACTTAGTTCATTGATGAACAAGGGAGGTTCAACTTCCCAAGCATCAATGCCAAATAATTTGGCATTCAGCTTCATGATTGCACCAAGAAACTTGGCAGTTTGCTCTTCAGTGACATCCTCATTCTCTGCAGAAGAGGAATACTCATCAGAGCTCATGAAGGGTATAAGGAGGTTCAATGGAATCTCTATGGTCTCTAGATGAGCCTCAGAGTCCTTTGGTTCCTCAGAGGGAAGCTCCTTATTGATCACTGGATGTCTCAGGATGTCTTCCTCCTTGGGATTCACGTCCTCTCCTCTCCTCACAGGTTCGGCCATGGCGCTTATGTCAATGGCCTTGCACTCTCCTTTTGGATTCTCTTCTGCATTGTTTGGGAGAGTACTAGGAGGGAGTTCAGTGATCCTTTTACTCAGCTGGCCCACTTGTGCTTCCAGATTTCTAATGGAAGATCTTGTTTCATTCATGAAACTTACAGTGGCCTTAGATAGATCAGAGACTAAGTTTGCTAAATTAGAAGTATTTTGTTCAGAGTTCTCTGTCTGTTGCTGAGTGGATGATGGAAAAGGCTTGCTATTGCTAAACCTGTTTCTTCCACCATTATTAAAGCCTTGTTGAGGCTTTTGATCCTTCCATGAGAGATTTGGATGATTTCTCCATGATGAGTTATAGGTGTTTCCATAAGGTTCACCTAAATAAGTCACCTCTGCTATTGCAGGGTTCTCAGGATCATAGGCTTCTTCTTCAGAAGATGCCTCTTGAGTACTGTTGGATGCAGCTTGCATTCCATGCAGACTCTGAGAAATCATATTGACTTGCTGAGTCAATATTTTGTTCTGAGCCAATATGGCATTCAGAGTATCAACTTCAAGAACTCCCTTCTTCATAGGCGTCCCATTACTCACAGGATTCCTTTCAGAAGTGTACATGAACTGGTTATTAGCAACCATGTCAATGAGTTCTTGAGCTTCTGCAGGCGTTTTCTTTAGGTGAATGGATCCACCTGCAGAAGTGTCCAGTGACATCTTTGATAGCTCAGATAAACCATCATAGAATATATCCAGGATGGTCCATTCTGAAAGCATGTCAGAAGGACACTTTTTGGTCAACTGTTTGTATCTTTCCCAAGCTTCATAGAGGGATTCACCTTCTTTCTGTCTGAAGGTTTGAACATCAGCTCTAAGCTTGCTCAGCTTTTGAGGAGGAAAGTACTTGGCTAAGAAAGCCGTGACCAGCTTATCCCAAGAGTTCAGGCTATCTTTGGGTTGAGAATCCAACCATAATCTAGCTCTGTCTCTTACAGCAAAAGGGAAAAGCATGAGCCTGTAGACTTCAGGATCTATTCCACTAGTCTTAACAGTATCACATATCTGCAAGAATTCAGTTAAGAACTGAAAAGGATCTTCAGATGGAAGTCCATGAAACTTGCAGTTCTGCTGCATTAGAGAAACTAACTGAGGTTTCAGCTCAAAGTTGTTTTCTCCAATGGCAGGAATGGAGATGCTTCTTCCATGTAAATTGGAATTAGGTGCAGTAAAGTCACCAAGCATCTTCCTTACATTATTATTATTTTCGGCTGCCATCTCCTCTGCCTGTTCGAAAATTTCTGAAAGATTATCTCTGGATTGTTGTATTTTAGCTTCTCTTAATTTTCTCTTCAGAGTCCTTTCAGGTTCTGGATCTGCTTCCACAAGAATGTTCTTATCCTTGCTCCTGCTCATAATACAAGGAAGAATGGACAGAAAAATGATAATAATAATAGGGATCCTTTATACCATAGTATAGGGATCACAAATGGAAGAAGAGGGGGAGATAAAGAATGTGATGTAAAGGAAGAAACACAACTGTGAGAATGGAAGAGATGTGAGATGAGATGTTAGGATATGAATGAATAAATAGAATAGGATGTGGGAGGTATAATTTTCGAAAATTATTTTGAAAAGGAGTTAGTGATTTTTGAAAATTGGTTTTTGAAAATTTGTTAGTATTTTTCGAAAATTTTTGAAATAAAAATAAAAAATAAAAATAATTAGTTAATAAAAAAGGAATTTTTGAAAAAGGGGAGATATTTTCGAAAATTAGAGAGAGAGAGTTAGTTAGGTAGTTTTGAAAAAGTTAAGAAACAAACAAAAAGTTAGTTAGTTAGTTGAAACAAATTTTGAAAAGATAAGAAGTTAGGAGGTTAGAAAAGATATTTTGAAAAGATATTTTTGAAAAAGATAAGATAAGAAGATATTTTTAAAAAGATATGATAGAAATTAGTTTTTGAAAAAGATTTGATTTTTAAAATCACAATTAATGACTTGATTCATAAGAAATCACAAGATATGATTCTAGGACTTAAAGTTTGAATCTTTCTTAACAAGCAAGTAACAAACTTCAAATTTTTGAATCAAAACATTAATTGATTAGTTATTTTCGAAAATTTTATATAAAAATAAGAAAAAGATTTTTGAAAAATATTTTTGGAATTTTCGAAAATAACTAAGGATTTTGAAAAAGATTTGATTTTTGAAAAAGATTTTGAAAAAGATAAGATTTTCAAATTGAAAATTTGATTTGACTCATTGGCAACAACTTAATTTTTAAAAATTTTTGAAAAAGTCAACTCAAATTTTCAAATTTGATGAGAGAAAAAGGGAAAGATATTTTTTTTTTATTTTTGAAATTTTTATGAAAAACATGAAAAATATGCAATGCATGAAATTTTTAGATCAAAACATGTGATGCATGTAAGAATGCTATGAATGTCAAGATGAACACCAAGAACACTTTGAATGCCAAGATGAACATCATAGACACAATTTTGAAAAACTTTTAATGCAAAGAAAACATGCAAGACACCAAACTTAGAATTCTTTAATGCTTACGCACTAAGAATTCAAGAATGCATATGATAAACATGAAAAGACACAAAACAAAAAATCATCAAGATCAAACAAGAGGACTTACCAAGAACAACTTGAAGATCATGAAGAACACTATAAATGCATGATTTTTCGAAAATATTGCAAGATGCATATGCAATTGACACCAAACTTATAACATGACACATGACTCAAACAAGAAACAGAAAAATATTTTTGATTTTTATGATTTTCTAATTTTTTTTTTTTGTATTTTCTTTTAATTTTTTCGAAAATATTTGGGAAAAAGGAAGCAATGAATTCATAGTCCTCAATCAAAATCCTGGGAATTAGACATGGCTTAATAGCCAGCCAAGCTAAAACATGTTATATGAGACACTAGAATTCATTCTCAAAAATTTTGAAGAAAAATATATTTTTGAAAACATTTTTATTTTTTTTCGAAAACAGATGAGAGATTTTTGAAAATATTTTTGAGAGATTTTTGAAAACAAAACGAAAAGAAAATTACCCAATCTGAGCAACAAGATGAACCGTCAGTTGTCCAAACTCGAACAATCCCCGGCAACGGCGCCAAAAACTTGGTGCACGAAATTGTGATACATATCCATGGCTTCAAAGGCCTAGTGCTCTGATCTAGTTTTATTGTCTGTCACAACTTCGATACAACTAACCAGCAAGTGCACTGGGTCGTCCAAGTAATACCTTACGTGAGTAAGAGTCGAATCCCACGGAGATTGTTGGTATGAAGCAAGCTATGGTCACCTTGTAAATCTCAGTCAGGCAGATATAAAGTGATAATGGTGTTTTCGAATTTAATATAATAAAATAGGGATAGAGATACTTATGTAAATCATTGGTAGGAATTTCAGATAAGCGAATGGAGATGCTTTTCGTTCCTCTGAACCTCTGCTTTCCTGCTATCTTCATCCAATCTGTCTTACTCCTTTCCATGGCTGGCTGTATGCAAGGGCATCACCGTTGTCAGTGGCTACATCCCCTCCTCTCAGTGAATAATATGCTCACGCACCCTGTCACGGCACGGCTATTCATCTGTCGGTTCCCGATCATGCTGGAATAGGATTCACCCTCCTTTTGCGTCTGTCACTAACGCCCAGCACTCGCGAGTTTGAAGCTCGTCACAGTCATTCAATCATTGAATCCTACTCGGAATACCACAGACAAGGTTTAGACTTTCCGGATTCTCTTGAATGCCGCCATCATTCTAGCTTACGCCACGAAGATTCTGGTTAGGAGATCTAAGAGATACTCATTCTAGCTTAATTCATGTAGAACAGAAGTGTTTGTCAGGCACGCGTTCATAAGGGAGAAGGATGATGAGCGTCACACATAATCATCACCTTCATCACGTTCTTGGGTGCGAATGGATATCTTAGAAGCGAAATAAGAAGAATTGAATAGAAAATAGTAGTACTTTGCATTAATCTTTGAGGAACAGCAGAGCTCCACACCTTAATCTATGAAGTGTAGAAACTCTACCGTTAAAAATACATAAGTGAAAGATCCAGGCATGGCCGAGAGGCCAGCCCCTCTGATCTAAGAACCAGGCATCCAAAGATGTCAAATACAATAGTAAGAGGTCCTATTTATAATAAACTAGCTACTAGGGTTTACATGAGTGAGTAATTGATGCATAAATCCACTTCCTGGGCCCACTTGGTGTGTGTTTGGGCTGAGCTTAAGTGTAGCACGTGCAGAGGCCATTTGTGGAGTTGAACGCCAGTTTTTGTGCCAGTTTGGGCGTTCAACTCTGGTTTTGGATCCTTTTCTGGCGCTGGACGCCAGATTTGGGCAGAGAGCTGGCGTTGAACGCCAGTTTACGTCATCAATTCTTGGCCAAAGTATGGACTATTATATATTGCTGGAAAGCCCTGGATGTCTACTTTCCAACACAATTGGAAGCGCGCCATTTCGAGTTTTGTAGCTCCAGAAAATCCACTTTGAGTGCAGGGAGGTCAGAATCCAACAGCATCAGCAGTCCTTTTTGAACCTCTGAATCTGATTTCTGCTCAAGTCCCTCAATTTCAGCCAGAAAATACCTGAAATCACAGAAAAACACACAAACTCATAGTAAAGTCCAGAAATGTGAATTTAACATAAAATCTATTAAAAACATCCCTAAAAGTAACTAGATCCTACTAAAAACATACTAAAAACAATGTCAAAAAGCGTATAAATTATCCGCTCATCAATCAGCTTGTTTTTCAACCTTAGTCCTGATACGGGGCAACACCTCTCTTTGGTATTCAATTATCCGATCCCTATTATCAGCCCAACGCCTCATTATGTATACTCTGATGTCTTCAAGCATACTGACTATAGGCTTCTCCCGGGCGTCCACAATCACAGAGTTAAATACTTCACACATGTTGTTAACCAAGGTATCACACTTAGACCAAGTCCCAAACTTATGCCGGCACCAATATTTGGTTGGTATCTCCATAAGGTGGTTGTAGGCTCCATTATCAACCTTTTGGATTTCAGCCATGTTTCTCTCCTACTCTTGTAAATAAGTGGCTTTTGCAGCATTCCACATCATCAGTTTTAGTTGCAGCCCTGGGAATCTCTTCCTGAAATTGCTATAAAGATGTCTAACACAGAATCTATGATCTACTCTGGGAATGAGCTCATCAAAGGTTGGAACTAAGCCCTAAATCCATAGTAAATCAGTTTTACTTGAAGTAGTAATTAAATCAGCATGATATGTGATAATGACAATTAACCAAGTACATACATTTCAATTAATCACAGAATCTATTATCACAATTAATCAGTTTTACTTGTAGTATGGACATGCACAATTCATACTACAAGTCATACATTTCAATCACTAGGTTCACTATAGGCAACAACTCTAACACTAAACTAGGATCAATAACGTAGCTATCAGCAAGTCTAACACTAAAACTAACACTATGAATGAAGTGAGTAGAGAAATAAGTACCTTTTGTTGGTTAGAAATGAAGGTGCATCTCCTTATCTTGTCACTACCAAAGTCATCACACAGATTGGTGAGAAACCAAGTCCATGTGTCCTTAGTCTCTGCTTCAACCACTGCGTAGGCTATCGGCAGTATCTGGTCGTTCGGGTCCCAGCCAATAGCCGTGAGAAGTTGACCTTCATATGGTGTCTTGATGAAGCACTCATCAAGGCAAATTATTGGTCTGCAAACCATAAAACTCTTCTTGCATGCATCAAGGCACACATAAAGTCTTTGGAACTTTGGCCTTAAATCCACACCCGGTTTTGGTCTCTCAGAAGCAAACTCAGGTGGTCTCTCCACTTGCAACTTAACTGTAGAACCCGGGTTAGACCTCAGCAATTCATGACAATAGTCATAGAGTCTCCAATACTGCTCTATGTACGTTCCTTGTAACTCATCAAGTGCAAACTGCTTAACCCGGGCAGCTTTAGACTTAGTTAGCTCTACATTCCACTTGCTGTATGCTTTCTTCATTAGTGTGGAGAGCTTTATTTTTGGATTCTCAGCGATCGTTTTTAGAAACACCTTGCTCAACCAGTTTGCATGCATAATTCCAATTTTCAACTCTCTAGAACAGCTATGCTTGTTATGGCAACTGGTTAATTGCCATGTTTGCTCATTCTTAATCTTCCCACAGTATGCAAATCAGTTACAACCCTCCACACAAGTGACCTTCACTCTCCGAAGATCAACCTTATCAAACCTTAAATCCCTCCCAGTGTGTACAGCATAGGCAGTGGCACAATCCTTGAACTCTTCTCTTGAGACATAAAGAGTTCCAACCTCCCACTTGTACTCACTCATATCCTTTAGCTGCTTGTGCAATGGATACTTCTTGGCAACACTATTTCCATTCTCATCATCATCAGTAATAGGCATATCTAGGAATTCTTCAGAATCATATCCTTCTTTCTCATCACCTAAACCTGCAACAACCTTCTCCTTACCTTTGGCACTCCCACTAGCTTTTGCTGCATCTGTTTGGGTTTCAGTTGATGCAGCCTCGAATCTATCCCCTACCCTGATGTTGACATCTACTAAGCCCTCTGCCCATTCCTTATCATCATCACTGTCACCAAACACAACTTCGGCAGCACTATCTTCTGAACCATCACCATTTCTCGAATCAGAACTCCATGAATCACAACTATCATATTCACCACCCTTGGGTTCATAGTCCTCGTCCTCACTGCCATCACTACCCTCTCCTTCCTCATCTGATTCATCTTTGTTACCCAGAATTTCTTCCTCCACATTTGGTCCAGAATTTTTCTCCACCTGTCCAACTGTTTGGGCCTCACTTGTAACCATTGGGCCCTGCCCATCAGATCCACCACCCTTCACTTGCATGTTACTTTCAGTACTCCCTAACAAGTGTACATCTTCAACCACCTCATAGATATCACTTGTTTTGTGAACTACAAACAGCTCCACCATATCCTCCCTAACCCCAATGTTAGCCATATTCATTGCATCTTTATCAGTTCGCAGCATCCTTAAGCCTTCTTCTGTATTCTGATCCTGTGATTTGTACCACATTGCAGCAATATCTTTCTTCAAATACCTTTGTCTGCTCACTATGTCATAAACCTCAATCAGGCTCCATTCATCTTCATTGCAGTAGTCTATGACAGTTGTCTCCCCACCCAAATACTTCAATTACCCTCGTTGAAGTCCAAAGCTACCTTGGTGGTAAACTTTGACACTAAAATAACTCATCCTAACCAACAGACCCTGTTACAACAGGCAAACATAACAAAACAACATAATCGCAGGCACACATTCAATCACCAAAAAACGTAAATTCATGCCCTAACTAACATAAGCAACGAACATTTTGCTGAGAATACAAAAAACCAACTAAACCCTAAAAATGCACGCAATCTCATACATTGCCGGCCATCTTTTCTTCGTGGAACTACTCAATAAAACCCCAAAAAACAAAATTTTTTTCAACTACATACCTCGTCGCACGATCAAACTCTGTCACCACAACAAAGGTGTAAGCTTTCATGCAAAACTCCCAAGAACGATCCGCCAACTACCTTCCAGCCCCTCCCTACGATCAGCCTCGATGAAGAGAAAAAACGTGTATGGTAACGAGAACTGGAATCAAAAACGTTGGGTAGAGGTGCTCTGATTCTTCGACGTTTCGTATTTGCTATAATGAACGATATATTGGGCGCAAAGAGGCAGACGTGTGTATCTCAACCTTTGGGCTTACTCACTTAATGTCCACGTGTGTAACGCCGTTAACCAAATGTTAGTCATTTGGACGGTAGGACAACATTGATTCGATTTAGAAACGTCTATGACACAAATAGGACATTTAAAACGTTAGGGATAGGTTTGAGACTTACTCCAAATGTTGGGGACATAAATGATACTTTACTCTATTATTAATTACATTAATTCTGATTCTATTGTTGTTGTTGATTCTGATTTTATTTTGATTTTATTGTTGTTCTGCTTCTGTTTCTTCTGATTCTGAATAGGGAAGGAAAATAGAGAAAGAAAATGAGAATGCTGAGAGTAAATGGTATTGAAAGTTTCTTTCTTTGTTGTTGTTCTCCAGAGTTGAGAGAGATGGTGATGGTTGCTCTTTTTTTCTTCTCTTCTAATGAATTGTTGTTGTTCTTTTCTTTCTTTATTTCTACTTCATTGCTGTTGTTCTTGATTCTGTGACGACAAAGAAGAAAAAGAAGATGAGATGCTGTTGTGTGACAGAGAAGAGAAAGAAGAATGAAAACTGATTATTTTGGTGAAGAAGGAGAAAGGTATTTTACTCCAAAGGACGGTTTAAAAGTTTAGCTGAACCTTAGGGACGATTTTGTATGCAAAAAAAGGTTAGGGATGAAAATTTTTTTTGACCTATACCTTAGAGACCAAAATTGTACTTAACCCTTATAGAAACCTTTAACCTCTTCTTGAATTCTTTAGTCCAATAATCCTACGCTTTCATTATTTTTAACCATTTTTCAATTTTTCTTACTTGTCTTCCCAATTTTATATGGCACAACTATTTGGATGAGTTTTTGTGATTTCCTGAACTAGATAGTGACAATGACAAAGGTTAGTTGTTGGCGCCGTGTATGAGAGGAGGAAAAGAATAATTAGGATACAAGGAAGTGTGTAATCAGTGTTGATAAATAATTTTTTATGAATGTTGTTGTTTTGCTTTTGTAGAGTACTGACAGTTAAGTACATGCAAATTTGTTTATAATTAAATTAAAATAAAAAATTATAATTCAAAAAATTTATTAATTTAATATTATTCATTTGGCATATGGTACTGATCATTTGATTGGCATATATAAGACACAAGATTATTTATACCTACTAATGGTAGAGTAAAAAATTCTCATAGATATTTTGCTAATTCTTTTTTGAATTTCTAATCAATTCTATGTTAGTTAGTAGTATTTTTTTTACTAATTATTAGATTGACATATAATGTTAAAGATGTAGTAAGATAAGAATATTTATTAATTAATTTTTTAAATAACTTGGTAACCCGATAAACATATAAATTAACATATATTAGATTGATACATAATGTTAAAGATGTGGTAAAATATAGAATTCTACTTTATGTTATATTATGTGGTACAAAGATAATATAATAAAATAATAAACTATAATGTTCTTACACTATGTTAGATTGCAAGTTAAATAGTCACCAAAAAAAAAGATTGCAAGTTAAATTTGTAATTGTTAGCTGAAAACTTACAATAGTACATTTTTGTTTATGCTAGAGAAAAATAATATATTTTGATATTGTATTTAAGGATTACTAGCATTAAATTTTGATAATTTAAGAAAAAAAATCTGAATGATAATGGTAGATACATATATGGAGAGTAATAATAATAAAAAATAGGTTTAATTATTCTGTTGATCCTTATACTTTTGTAAAATTTTCAATTAGATTTATATACTTTTTTTTCTCTTAATTTGGTCCTTGTACCAAATTTTTTTTTTCAATTAGGTCCTCCTTGACAATAATTAGTTTAATTGTATAGGGACTCAAGTAAAAAAAAAATTAGTGCAAGAACCTAAATAAAAGAAAAAAAATTAGGAACCCAATTAAAAAACAATTTGGTGCAAAGACTCAATTAAAAAAAAGTATAGGGACTTAATTAAAAATTTGGCAAAACTATAAGAACCAACAAAATAATTACACCTAAATAATACCAGTGTGTAAAGCAATTAAGAGACATAATAAAAATATAAATTAATAATTTGGGATCTGCATAAAATAAAGTAAGATTGGTATAGTATTGGAAATTGAAATAACTTCCTAAGTGGATATTAATTATTCTATACATTACAAATCAAGGTTGTCAAACTCGCGAGTCTAAGTAAACTCGTGGAGCTGACCTAAACTCGACTCATAGACTCGTACGAGTTTACCTGTTATGAATTTTTTTAATATATATATATATATATATATATATATATATATATATATATATATATATATATATACTTAAATTTAGGCATTCAAAATTAATAAGTTCAACTTCAAAACATATAATAAATTAAAATAGTACCACAATTACAACAGGTACTTTAGAACACACATTCAAATTCTTCACAAGTATGCATCTAGTTTAACATTGAACCCACACACAATCAAAGCTTCAAATAACACAACCGGAAAAAAGAAAACAACAAAATAACAAGTAAATGGCCTAATAAACTAAAAGTCGAACTGAAATCCTTCAATATCTTCATCTTCCATGGTATCAATATCCTCATCTTCACCATTTTGTCCTTAAACCAACAGTTTCAAATATTTTATCCCTAAATCAACAATAATAAATAATCAAATTAGTAAGTTTGTCCCTAAATAAAAATTCTTCTCCTAAATCAAATAATCAACTATGAACATTGAACCATATCATATACTAACATAGACACACAATAACACTGTAATTTACTAAATTTGTAACTGCAATAGCTTTCAATGATCAGAATTTAGATATTCAAAAGAATGAATTAACAATGATTAAAATTCAAACATTCATAATTTATACAATTCCAGAGACCAGAACAACTAAAAAATTAAAATTAGTAATAAGTAACAACTAGAAAATTCAGGAAGTCAATAATAAACTCAAGTAACAACTATGAAATCTTTTTAAAAAAACATACCTGAATGAAGGTAGTGAAGTGGCGCGGTCATGCAGGAAGAGAAGCGGCAAGGTTGTGTAGCAGTGGAGGTAGAGAAACGGTGAACGGTGGCAGCAAAGCAGAGCAGATCAATAGAAGTAGCAAAGGCTCGACGAACGTATACAACTCTGCGCGACGGTAGAGGCTCAACGACAGCACGGTAGACACGGCAGAGGCTCGACGTGCATAAAAGAGAATAGAGAGCAAGATAAGGAGAAGGCGAGAAGCAGAGCAGAGAGTAAGACGCGGGGTTGTGCGCGAAGCTGAGTAGACAAAGGAGCAAGAGTGCCAGCCGGCGAAGAACGGCGATGAAGGCAAATGAGTGAAGTCAGAACAATGAGTGCGGGAGAGAGGGAGAACATCAAAGAGTGAGGTAAGAGGGAGTCACTGAGCCAATTAGGGATTTAGGATAAGTGGGTAGCATTTTTTCGTTTTTTTTTGGGCCAGAATGCCAAAATGACGTCATTTTTGGCCAAAATGGGCACCTAACGCAAACTCGCTAACTCGCTCTCAAACTCGCGAGTTTGACCGAGTTTATGCGAGTCTACCCGAGTTTACTCAAAAACGAGTTTGTGTTCGAGTTAACTCGATTTCACTACCTAAATTCGTAAACTCGTACGAGTTTACGAGTTAACTCGAGAGTTTGACAACAATGTTACGAATATAAACTAAATGTTAACTATTATACACGTTATGAAAATTAAATAACTTGTTACATTTTACAATATAATAGTTGGCATTTGTTTTAAATTAAATAAAACTTTCACCGAAGCGTACAAATATTCTTATTCAGTTAAATATGAATTGTACCAACTAATGTTTCATTTGCCAATCCGTAGAACCCTAACCTTAAAGGAGAAACACGTATACTATTAATTATAAATTTTTTATCTATATCCTACATCAAAGATATGTATAAAGAATGACAATAAATATGAAATAATTGATAATATTAATATATAAATGTACCTCTCATTACCTTTGTATTGTGAACAATTTAACAATTTAACTAAATTAATATTCATAGATGAATAAAGTTGAGTCACATTTGCAACCTGTGGAGTGTGTGGATAAAATAAAGTATGGTGAGAATTGCAACAATGAAATAGAAAGAGTCGTTAATCAATTCTTGAGAGTTTTGTTCCCAACATACAAATATTTTAGTCAACTTTATTTGATGGACCTTTCTACAAGAGCTCCGTCAAATACTTTCCCAAGTTTGTAAGGTATATATGATTTTGCCGTCATGGTTTTGTTGATTTTTTTGCAGGAAGTATTGTTTGACCTAGGCAATGAGGCTGAAGATGAGGGTAGGAATTTGGAGTGCGAGGGTGGGGGATCGCATGGATATATAGATATGGGTGGGCTTAGATCAGAAGACGTTCTTCTAATGGAATTTAACACGCCCGAGGAAGCAATCGGTTTCTATAATATCTATAGCCGCATTAAGGGATTTGCAACAAGACAAGGAAAGAAGGTAATAAATATTGTCAGAGAGATTGTTAGCCGCATTAAGGGGTCTGCAATAGAGAGGGGTTCAAAGAGAAGAAATGGTTGGAGAAGACTGATAGAAAGAAGGAACATAAAGTAATAACTCGTTGTGGTTGCGTGGGTGTGATGAGAATTAAGAGGAAAGATGGTAGCAGAAAGTGGCATGTCTCACAATTTGTCGATGAGTACAATCACGAGCTTGTTTTGGGGAAGTTTGTGGATTTCTTGAGATCACACAAGAAAATTTCAGAGGTTGATATTGCTCATCTAACAAGCATGCGGGATATAGGAATTAGCATTCCTAAAATCTATGAATCGTTTGTAGCCCAGCTTGCTGGCTTCAACATGATCACGTTTACAAAGCAAGATATGTATAACGAGGTGAGGAGGCAAAGAGCATTGTAGGATGGAGATGTGAATGCAGTAATTCGGTTCCTAGAAGGTGTTGGTTGTGTTGATGGAAAAATGTTTTGGAGGCATAGATTGGGTCCTGGATAACACTTGTGCAACCTGTTTTGGAGTGATGGGCGCAGTCAGTATAATTATGGGGTATTTGGTGACGTGCTGGCACTCAATGTGACCTATAGACTGAACAAATATAATCTACCCGTAGTGGTTTTTTCCGGGGTTAACCATCACAACCAGACGTGCATATTTGGCACGGCTTTGGTGTCTTGTGAGTCACAAGAATCTTATGTATAGGTGCTTGAACAATTTTTGGAGTGCATGGGGGTGTAGCACCAAAGTTGGTAATCTCCAATGGCGATCCAGCAATGCGCATAGATATTCAAAGGATTTTCCCTGCTGCTCATCACCGATTGTGCGCGTGGCATCTTTTTCGGTATGCGACGTCAAAAATTTTTAACCCACGATTCATACAACTTTTTAAACATTTCATAGTGGTAGACATCGAGATAGATGAATTTGAGGTGGTGTGGGGGGCAATGCTTGATGAGTGTGGCATGAGGGAGGTTGAATGGGTGCATGAGTTGTATAGGAAGAAGTATTCATGGAAAACTGCTTATATTAGTGGAAGATTCTTTACGGGGATTAGAACAACTTGTCGGTGCGAGTCTCTGGGATAGTTTGTCGAAAGCAGGTTTGGGGTGATTGAATTTGTGACAAACTTCCAGAGGTGTGTGAATTTTCTTAAAGACAATGAGGATAAGTTGGAATTTCAATCGTGCTACGGGACTCCGGTGTTGCAAACTCAGTTCATAGAGTTAAAGAAGTCTGGTGCCACGCGATTCATGCACGAGATGTTTTGGAGATATCGTGAGTCGCTAAAACGGTGTGTGCGGGTGAGGATAAATGATTGTGTCGAGATAGAAGGTGGCCAGATGTTCAACATCCAGAAGTTTCACAAACCAGAAATGGCATGGCAGGTTAAGCACGAGAATGCAACGAACACCTTCATGTGCTCCTGTTTGAGAATGGAGTCGTTCGGACTCCCATGTGTACATATACTAGTTGTTCTTGTGCAACTTGATGTTGTGGTTATTCCCGATAGCCTTGTGCTGCGACGGTGGTCGAAAATAGCAAATATTGATATGAAGCGAGAGACATGCCCGTGTCTGTCCGAGAAATCGTTGACAATTTACCGTACTAGATTCGGTGCATTCTCATAGTTATGCAAGAGGCTTGAAAAGGTTGCCTGCATGAGCGACGAGGACTTCAAATCGATTTTGCAAAAGGTTGTGAACGACACGTCTTTGGAAATGAAGTATGGACTTCGAGGGGACAACCCCATTTAAAATGAAGCGCAGGGAGGAGGCGTGAAGGATCCGGTTTGTGCGAGAACCAAAGGGACTGGACGTGGCAACCAAGCATCCCCATCAACTGGTAGGAAGAGATGGAAATGCAACAGTTGTGGTCGATTGGGCCATCAAAGGACTAGGTGCCCAGGTGTGGCTGCATCAGGGATAATTGGCGATAGACTTCATGCAGAGGCAGGTGTTGGGAATAAGACACCATTCCCCCTTGAGAAAACACCTTTGACAGAGAAATAAAATAGACACAATCACAACACAAGAATTTAACGTGGAAACTCCAATTACCGGAGAAAAAACCACGGCCGTTGTCAAATGACAACCAGAGAATATCACTATGTGAAAATTGTTACAACACATAGACTTCTTTCTCTCTAACACCAGCACCCCAGTACACCCACACTCTCTCAAAGCAAATATCTAACTACACCTCACAACACTCTCTAATCAAAGAGTACAGAAGAAAAGAAAAATCAGATACAAGCTTAAAGTGTTTCTGACTGGTGCAAAAACAAATGGAGAACTTAGCCTCATATTTATAGCCTAGGCCACCCACTCCATTTGCTATCCTAAGCAATGTGGGACTAATTTAACCAAATCCTAACAATCTTCACCTTGATTGAAATAGTCACACATCTTCAGCTTCCATTGTCAACACCGACAATTCTTTGCTGCCATTGTCTATACCGACAATCATAGTTCAGAGAACTATCATACTCCACCATGAAAGTATACTCACTTGGAATTAGACCACTCCAAGCATTTCGCTTTGGTACAGATCGAAACCTTGCTGAAAATTCATGGTGCAACTTCCAAATTGGCTTTTCCTAGAAGTTCTTCAGCCATCGACCTAACTCTGCCACACACCTTGCATCTCAACGCCAACCAATGCCCGTGTGCAATTGTGGACCCGATTGCCACAACTTATCCTTATCCATGGCAGTGCGGTAATACCATGAGGATACTTCTTGTCTTCTAGAGAACATCATCTTCTCTCATAGAGAGAGCAACCAGAGATCTTCTCCTTCAACGCCTTGTGCAAACCTGATTGTATCAACACATCCTTGACTTGTATTTGCCATAAGCCAAAATTGATTCTTCCATCAAATTTCTCTATTTCAAGCTTCACAGCACTTGAATATCCTGACATTGTTGCAACTGTATACTGGAATAGTATAACTCAACTGTAGACCGTGCACTAGGAAGGGTCCCCCAGGAAAGAGAAGTGGGTCACAATGGACACACTTAAATACCAGGTCTTTCCTTAGCCAGAACCTTTCCAAACTGCACTCTCACAATGTCACACTGCCTTCCAGCAACAACAACAGCAACCAAAGATCAACCTCAAGCCACAGGACAAAATTCTTTTCTGATGTGGAAGGTCAGACTAGGCTGCAACCACAGAGCATACTAAGAATAAATCCCACCAAACCGAAGCTTTGATACCACTTGTTGGGAATAAGACACCATTCCCCCTTGAGAAAACACCTTTGACAGAGAAATAAAATAGACACAATCACAACACAAGAATTTAACGTGAAAATTCCAATTACCGGAGAAAAAACCACGGCCGTTGTCAAATGACAACCAGAGAATATCACTATGTGAAAATTGTTACAACACATAGACTTCTTTCTCTCTAACACCGGCACCCCAGTACACCCACACTCTCTCAAAGCAAATATCTAACTACACCTCACAACACTCTCTAATCAAAGAGTACAGAAGAAAAGAAAAATCAGATACAAGCTTAAAGTGTTTCTGACTGGTGCAAAAACAAATGGAGAACTTAGCCTCATATTTATAGCCTAGGCCACCCACTCCATTTGCTATCCTAAGCAATGTGGGACTAATTCAACCAAATCCTAACAGCAGGCACCAGTGGCCAATCAGTTTGGGTAAGAGCATTTAATTGTATTATGCTATGGTTAGCAATAGCGACTTAAATTGAGTTGCAACTTTTGGAATGTGTTGTCTCCATTTTGGCAATAAATATTGTTAGCAATAATATGATCTGTGTTTGGGTAGTGAGTCAGTTTACATTATGATGTGGGTTAGTTGAAAGATCAATGTCGTGTGTCTATGTAAAGATATTGTTGTTGTTAATGTTGTAGGCAGAAGGTTCAGCGGAGCAGACAAGGTCACGAAAAAGGACATGCAAGCTTCTGGAGACCTTTCCCAGGTCGCTCTGATTTCGAACAATTTCAATGTTTACAAGCCACTTGTAATGTGTATGTTTTCTTTGGTCAAAGGCTTGTACAGGTAGAGAGTAGTTACCGTGATAAGTGAATTGGGAGGGATGTATTATTCTTCATGAGTAGATGATACTAAGGATTGTGACGTTAATTTGAACCCGAATAAGTTATGAATCATGTTATGGACTGTTACTATGTGATGATGTTTTTATTTTGGTGTTGTTTGCTTGCTATTTTGGCATTTTTCCGCACCGTGAAAATGTGCTTCAAGAATTCCAAGTTGTTATACATATGGACTCTGTTAGAGGGTACTTGGAGAGTGTATGGTCATGTATGGTGGCTATTTTGAATCCTTTGAAATTTCTGATTTAATTTTCTGAAAATTAAGGTAGTAGTATGTATAATGTTTGTGGTTGAATGATGAAATTTTTTTAAGTGGCCCTTTTAACGACGTTAATACATATAATTAAATCCAATTCAGGTCTCAAATTTAATGTCGTGAAAATAAAATTGGTGATATTTTTGGATGCAGGAGTAAAAACCATGTCACTTAATGCTATGAACTTGATATTAATACCTTGTTAGAGATAAAATCAAGATACTGATGATAAATTATGTTCTACTTATCGTCTAAAGAACGAATAAAACTTTTAGGTTCACAAATGATGGTACATGAATTCATACTCTATACTGAATTGATGGTATTAGATGAAACCTACTTACATGTGGCCGAGGAGTTGATTTTATATCAAATTTATTTTGTAAATAGGAACTAAATCATTAATTTACTGAACTTAATCCCATACTCACACCTAATTGGAGGTATTAATGCTGAACTTCAGTTGATCATCCAAACTCATGCTCTAAATATGAAATTTGGCACAACGCAACAATTGTTTTTCCTTGTTACCATGATTAAATTCATATTAAATTATGCTCACCTTTTTCACTTGATCGGATAATTCATTATGATTTATATACATGTGTAAACAAAAATTTCAGATCAAGTCGTACTCTAAATTTCTTCTAGAAATTATTACTTTTCACCTACTTACAAGTTAAATCATGTGCTTCCTATGCATTCATGTTTTAAATTTATATAACATTACCGATGTACAGCTACTTATAAAAACTACTTTTAACACTTACTTGAAAGTGAAAATAGAATTCTTAATGTTAAATTAGAATTTGAATTTTTATTACAAGAATTCTATTGCAATAACTAATGAAATTCTAATTATTGCCAAGTTGTAAGTTTTTAACTTTATTTACTTTCTACCTACACATTTTATGTGTGACTTATTCTTTAGTTTTACTATGTCTATTACTGAAAAAGGAAAAAGATGAAGCTAGTTTGTGCGAAAGAAAAAATACCTACATGTTGGTTGGTTTTCATTTAATCCATACAATTTCAGCACATGGTGGGGTTCAACATGGTTGGGTCAACAAATTACAACGAAAAGTGGCAAAAGATCTTGGTAAATTAAATAGCCTTAGCACAGGAGTACATGTTACTTGCGTATCATTAGTTAAGTAAGCCATGCACAGGTGTGCTTACAATGTAAGAAAGACAGACTAACTTTAGAGACCACTGCTTGCATTCATTCATATTGACATAATCCATACAAAAGGTGAATGTGGATTGTGTGCTCCTGCTCACAAGCGGGACCACGCTTCTCCACAAAACACAACAGCATCAATCAAACTTATTCCTAACTATGCTAAGAAGTCATACAGATGAAAAGACACATGTGGCATCAGAGCCACTTCAAGTGTCTTGGACCCAAGGAGCCGAGGATAACACATACATGCTTAACAAAACAAAGGAAAAGAAACTTGACATAAGTTGTCATGGCATCCGAGAAAATAAAGATTTATGCCATGCAAAAAAGACAGTGACATAAGTTGGGAGGGCGCAAGCTAGGCAACAGTGCGAAGAAGTTCGCACCATGCCATTTCACTATTGACTTTGACTTCTAGCTTGTTCTGATTGGTTTCTGAATTGATAATGTTTGTTGCAGTCTTCATTCTGAATTTGTCTTCGTTAATCTGAACACTCAAAAAGGGAGTGTTGGTGTTAGGGTTGTTGGTGGAAGTTGATGGGTCAACATGTTAAATGTTATCAAGCTGATGAAAGTTAGAAAGATCATGAAATTTACCTTCTTCAGAAGTGGTGCAGGGTTGAAGTTGCCATCATGTTGTAGCCAATAGAGGCACCAAATTGGAGTATCATCATCTCTAAAAGTGAAAGAGAAAAGGTTTCAGAAGCAAATCTCTGGCTGTGGCCAGCAAAGTAAAGTGAAAATGATGTTAAAATTGCGGGCTTTTGGGGAAGAAAGTATTCGTACCTGTCTAGACGGTTTTAATTGTAGGTGGGTATTTTATGGCTCCCCAAGTAGTTAGATCAGGAGAGATCACATTGAAACTTGGCAAGTTCCTATCAAGTCTAAATATCTGGCCAAGCACGACAAGCTGGAAAAAGGAGACATACATATGAAAACCAAAATGACCATGTCAGCTACCAATAGTAATGGCATGCATTGCAGCAAAACATTTGTTTTCCAGGAATACAACAATAACTCACTATATTCCTCATATTTCGCTCTCTTATAGCCATTTCTCAGTAGTCCTGCAAATGTCAAGCGCTAATACCTTACATTTTTTAACATCAAGGACCATCATGTACCAGCTATGAGAAGGTTCTAACATCAGGACAAACACTTGTGTAGTATAAAGTGAAGTTACTTTACATAATCATCATAGCAGTAAAAAAATAGCCATTAACTTCTGCTTACATATCTCAAAATTATTGGTCCTTACATGCTCCAATTCATTTGTTTCTGGCATCCACCGGCCGAGATAAGTCTGAAGGATTGCCTCAACCTGCTTCAGGTGCAGGATGTGGTTCGCAAATGAGGAAGGCAAAAATCAGTCACGCACCGATTTGGTTCGATGTGCTCTGAGTGAGGCAAGCCACACAATGGTGTTCACTATCTGCTAAAACAAAAAATTAGTTACATTATGTGTGCGGAGCGTAAGGTAGTTATGACGGGACTCCGAATAAAGTGTATGATTCTTTAACATTCATGTAAACCCCGTAAAATTAGCAAATAATTAATCAATAAATTAATTTTTAATAAAAGGAATTAGAAATATAAATTTTATAGTAAAATAAGATAGAGCTAATTAAAACAAGAATTTTGACACTAATTTTAAAGAATCTAGCCCAAGATTGGACCAAACAGGCCAAACCGATCGAACTGGACCCAAAATGGGCCCAAGGGCCAACCCACTTTTCCTTAACATAATGAGCTGAAGCTCATTTCTTCCCCAAACCAAGGAAACACGTTCCTAGAGGGAGAGCAAGGGAAGAAGAGCCCTAACCCTTGGTTTTGATTCTAACTCCCATAACTTTTCACTCCGAGCTTCGATCACCGCACCGTTTGCGGCCACGCGTCCGCAGTGACGAGCTCTACAAAGCTCAGTACATTGCAAGGTGAGGAAACTGCATTCTTAGCTTCTATTTTCTCTTCTCCAATTTGAAAATTTGGTAGTTTTGGGTGTTGAGATTCTTGGTTAATTTGATGTTTTAGGATCAAATTGACTTGAGGAATTAGTGAGTTTTAGCTTAATTGAGGCACATACCAGGTAAGGATCCTCAACCCTAGTAAATTCCTTAGTTAATTGTAATTTTGGTATTAAGTGTGTATGTATGGGTGCTATGATATGATATAGGTGTGTATATATGTGAAGTGGAGCTTATTTATGGAAAGTGAAGGCTAGGATTTGGTATTGGTTGCTGAATATTAGTGTTGGAGGCTCGTGAGTTTGCTTAATTGTGTTGTCTTGGGATATACGAGGAAAAGGGCCAACGTATGGTTTAGGTTTCTCATATTTAATATATAATGTCTTGTGAAAACTTAGGTTAGATGACCATAGGATAGGTTGGAATGATTAAGTATGTTGTATGTTGAGTATTTGTGATAATGATTGATTATATGGTTTGAGCACGTGTTGGAGATCATTGTTATGGTAGAAATAGGATGCTAAATGGTGATTGGATAATAATGATTTACTAGTTGATGATATTGAATTATGCAAGTAAGATAGATTGTTGATAATCTTGTTGATTAAAATGAGAAATTTAGGTGTGAAATTGTGTAATATTGAAGTATGATTGAATGTGGTATGATGTGGAAATTTTAGTGCTGTGTTGGTATGCTATGATATGTTGCTAGGCTGAATATATGTATAAGAGGTTGGATTTGAGTTTGGGTTTTAATGAAAATTGAGGTTTGAGAATTTTGTGTAAAAATAGATTTTTGGCTGAACTTCGGCAAGCCATAACTTGACTTTCGGACTCCCAAGTTGTTTCAAACCTATTTCACATAAAAATTGGATTCGTGAAGTTTATGCCATTCGAAGAACGGATGAAAAATGTTTTAAAACGAAAAAGTTATGCACGTCGAAAGTTTGGAGGGCAAAATTGAAAATTATACAGTATTCAGCATTTTAGCTGTTCTGCATAGCTTGCGTACGCGATCACTGCACGCAACGTGTAAGAACCTGATTTTTAGTAAACATATTTTTCTAGCTATTTTAAAATTTATTTTGCAAAATTTTGAACCCCGGCCCAATAAGAAATAGTGAGGCTGGCCCAATGGTAAAAAAACGAAAATTCAAGAAAAAAAGAGAAAAGAAAGAAAAAGAAAAAAAATTAAAAATTTTAAAAAAAAGGCCATTAATATGGTCAAAATTGACTTTATGAGGGTAATTAATTCCCCTAAGTCAATTTTGACTAGTAAATAATAAATATTAGCTTACCATTGGTTTATTTTCCTCACTAGAGACTTTTTGAGCCGGAAATTCACTTTTAGTGACGGTTTTGCGTGCGCCGAAAAAACCTCTTGTAATCGAAAACTTCGAAACTAGTGGTAAAAATAATTGTGTCCCAAGATTAATATTATCCATTCATTCATGATTTATTTCTTTAAGAATAAATCTTAGCCATTAATTATTTTACCACACAGTAAAAGTTACCCGAACCGAATTTCTAACTAGTATTCTACAAACGACTCCTAGAGACCCCAAATCTTCTTACTTGGCATTTAAGTAACTTGTATCTCCTTCTCAGCCTCTGCGCCAAGACTATCTCAGCTTTTCACCCCCACTCTGCTGTGTTTTTAACCCCGAGTAACTAACTGCGGTTAACTGTGGATAAGCTCGACACGCAAGCGCTGACCAAGCTTCCTCGTTTTCACGCCCCTTATTCATTGAATTCCAGCCCTTTACCACGAAACTTTTAGCTACTTTTACCATCATAAATTCATCAAGACTTTGATTTTTTTTATTTAAGGAAGCACTGGCTACAAAATTCACAAAACACTTTACACATTTTTACACTCTTTTGACCGAATTCTTGAGAGAGAAAGAGAGAAAACTCTTGGACCTATTCTCTGCGCCCCAGCCCCTATTTCAAATCTTCTTCCATTGTTCTTCATGTGTTCTTCAAGGACTCAAACCATACAAACATAAACTCTTGCCCGTTTTCGCTAATTCTTGCATTTATACCAAAATTTAGGCTAGGTAAACCTTTGTTCTTACTCTTTTCCTTTTCTACTTTTGAAAACAGTAGCCATGATGAATTCCTACTCTCCTTTGTGTATAGATAACTCCTCTTGAAGTACCCATAGAGCACGCCTAAGGAGTTAGAGAGATTCGAGCTCAAAGTGGTTGAATTTCGACGTTTTTGCGACACTTTTGGCCAAAAACGAAGTTGCACCATGATCAGCTGTGCTTCTGCCCTTGTGTGCACGTTTTGCAGTGTGTGAAAGGTTTAATAACTGAATTCATAAGAGGTAAGGGTTAGGATTAGTTAGAATATGTTTGTGCTTGTTTTTGGTATTCATATGAGCCACTTTGTGGTGATTTTGTGCTTGATTCTTAATTCTGGAAATTTAGTGATGCTTCTCTATTTTTGGACAGTTATTTAAGTAATATATGAAGCTTATTTGCCTCTATAAATTGTATGAAATCACTGAAATTATTTGGAGCACTTGGGGTTTAAGTTTCAAGCCTTATGAGTCACTAAAAGTGGATAAAAATAAAAAACTGCATTCCTAAAAATTCAGCCACTAAATGATCATGAAAGTCATGTGTATAAGGGATAAGAAAAGGATAGAAAATTGATTTTAATCCAAGGAACAAAGGTGTAAAAGTAAGAAAGGTGTTATGGTCATTTTGGGTAAAAAAAAGGGTTAAAAATATAATTTAATAGAAATATAAGTAAAATTATGAACTTAGTGTTATCAAGGATAAATTAGTAATTATATAAATTAATTGGATTAAGATTATAATTACAATAAAGTGTTAGGTCTAAATAAAAGTTTTAGTAAAAGTTAGAAGTAAAACAGTAAAAAGGTAATAACTAGAATAAGTAAATAAATTAATAAAGGGTAAAATGATATTTTAGGTCCCTAAGGGTAGAATTGGCATTAATTAAAAATATTATAGATAATTTGGTCATAAAAAAATATTAGGATTAACCTGATAACATTTTGACGATAAATCAAGTTAAATGGTAAAACTAGAGAACTTAGGGGCATATTAGTAATTTTAGGCATAAAGTCAAATTAAAAATGATTAATTAACTCAATGAAGAAGAAAGGTCTATTAGAAAAAAAAAATTATGATGGTAAAATGGTGAATTAATAACACTAGTGGTAAAAGCGTCACTAAAAGTCTAAAGAAAACTAGGAAAAAAACGAAGTTATGTATAGAAAGGGTAAAATTGAAAAGATACAAAAATTCCATGAACAAAATGGTAAAATATGTGACAAGGGTGAGATATTTTAAGAAAGGACCGGTGCACAAATTTTATTTAAAAAGAAAGGCTGAGAAGTCCCTTAGAGATAAAGTTTATTGAGATGTGTCGCGAAAAAAGAACTGTAAACCAAAGGTGCTAGAGGTTGTTTGGAGGCAGGTATTTACCCATTGATTGCTAAAACTATGTTTCCCCTTTGTGCGTATATTATGGCATCAAACTTTGCAACGATTGCCTGTTGTCACAGACAGGTGGTATGCTTAACCACATCGACACGTATACACGGACGGACGCAATTGGGAAACCATATCTAGGACTAGTTCCTAGGTAACATCGGGTTGTGGGTAGTCAACCGACGCATAAGCTCAAGGCCAGCATAGGACCAGGCATGCATCATACTTGGTTGTTGCATTCTCTATGTTTGTGATTGCTTACTTGTACCTGTGATTGTATTTTGTCTCTGCTTCTTGTATTATGTGCTTGGTTACTATTCTGCTATATACTTGTGCTTGTACTTGTTTGTGTGATTTACCGACCTAACTGCGCGAAATTTTACACTTAGGCTGCGGAACCCTTTAGGTTTTCTTGTGTAGTACCCTGCTGGGAACCTTAGGTTCTCACCCCTTACTTCCTTATTTCGCAGATACAAACCGGCGAGATCTTCTTTGAGTTTCCAGCCTTGGGACTAATGAGCAGTAGTAGCATTACCGGAGGGTCAGAGCGACTTCTTTTACTTCCACACAGCACTTCTGTATTTCTTCAGCTACCAGGGATCGATGACCAGTAGTAGTTATAATAGTAGCAGTAGTAGTAGTAGTAGTCATCTTTGCCCTCGCTTTGTATAGACTTTTAGAGGGTTAGGTGCTTTTGCAAATATCTATAAAAAACAAGTTAGAATGGGTTCCAGATTAGAGTGATTCTTGTGAGTCGAGGTATGTTAGTATAAATATAGAGTCTGTAAATATTTTCATAAATAAGCAACGATGTAACCCGATGTGAATTATGATGTACTAAATGAGCCTTCGGGTATATATGTATGATATTGTTATATTTTATGTATTTTCTATGCTTCATATTATATTATCTATATAGCTATTATCTATTTCGTTATATCTATATATCTGACACGCAATCTCGATTAGCGCTACAGGCTCATATGTAAATTTTTAATATAAGGTCTAGAGTCTCTAAGGAAAGCCGTGAAGTAGCACCTGGCGGCTAGCATTGGTCATGACATGCTAGAAGCTGGGTCGTTACACGACGCGACCAAATTCTTCAGGTTTGGCATATTGCGTACGCAGGCAGGGTGCGTGCGTACGCGAGCAAGGTGCTTGCGTATGCGAGCATGGAAAAACGTACACCCACGTGTACGCGTGACCCCTGTTTCAACAAATCTAGATTTTGTGTTTTAAAGCTAAATTTCGAACTTCTAAACCTCTATTTTTATTCTTTTAACCCTAGATCTTAATAGCATGCCTAGTAATGAGAAGGAGCTAGGAAGAGGTGGAGCTTGGGGGTGAAGTAAGATTTGAAATGATGAATTATGTATAAAATTGCAATGATTATGAATAAATGTAAAGAGTTAATAATGACAAAATTGAGAATGATTGAACATGATGATGATATGGATGTGTTGAATGTGGGGAAGGCGGTAGGGCGCTAATCCCTCGATTCTTTTCTCCCGCATTCCTTGTGATTGTGTTTTATAGGATGTGAGGAAGGTAGTAGGGTACTAATCTCCTGACGTATTCCCTCACATTCTTTCTCTCTCTTTCTTTAAGGTGGTAGGGCACTAATCCCCCAACCGGTATGGCACGGCCTCACTAGGGGAAGGTGGTAGGACACTAATCTCCCGATTTATTTTTCCCTAGTGTATGCCTCCAGGAGAATGTGGTAGGACACTAATCCCCCAATCTTATGCCTCCTGGAGATGCGCAGTCGAGAGACAGTATCCGGGTTAGCTACCGGGTGTGTCAGATTCGGGCAGTTAACTGACACGTAAGCTCACAGCCAGTGGGAAAGGCACACATCATATGCGTTTGTATGATTTTGTTTGATTATGCATTAATTGAGATTTCCTATGTGAATATAATATGCTAATTGTTATACTTGCTATTTGTATTACTTGTATTCTACTTGTGTTTGTCATGGTTTGCTTGTCTGTTTGTGCAATTTTATCGGAGTTGGAGGAACGGAGGAAAGGCGGAGAGATTGAGGGTTCTAGTTCGATTTTGATTAAGTTAGAACCTTAGAAACCCACCCGATTAGGGTTTCTGTTTTTGTACTTTAAGTTTTATAATCTAAGTATCGGCATTCTAGGATTGCCTTTGTCATTCCCAGGACCTTATATCTTATGTATGTGACACCTTTACCATGCTGAGAACTCCCGGTTCTCATTCTATATGGATATTTGTGGTTTTCAGATGCAGGTCAGGCGGTACCTCACTGAGGCATGCTGGAAGCTTCTCATAGCGGAGATCCTTGTCTTTGGGCCTTATTTTGGATATATGTATATATGTAGATACTTTTATCTCCACTACTTATGTATTTGATGTATTATCTTCCTCTTAGAGGCTATTTTGGAGAAATAGGTTATGTAACTCTGTATTATATATATATATATATATATATATATATATATATATATATATATATATATATATATATATATATATATATATATACATACTTATGTGCTTAGGCCGGTTTATCTTCGCAAGCCAAGTCTTGAGCTTTGATATTTGTACCTTGGAACTCTCTTTCGTTTATATCTATGTTAGCTTCTCTTATCTTTTTCGTTTATCGTTTATGTGTCGTAAGTGTTGCGCTTTTTGTTTTACCATTTTCGATTTTAAACTTTTCTTCAAAACCTCCTAGAATAATTCTTTTTTAACTATATATATATATATATATATATATATATATATAAGTTTTTATTTTTTTAGAAGTCGTAGTGCCTCACCACTTCTGTTTTACATGCTAGGTGTAAAGCTCTGTGTGGTAGGGTGTTACAACTCACATCTGTGTGAGGAATGTATCTAGGGCATAGAGACAAGAACATCCCTCGAGGCATCTATAATTCAAGGCACTTGTATAACATCTCTCTGACCAGTTAAGTACCAAACTTAACAACCGATGGAACACCCATTTTGTAACAAAGCATTGTCCATTTACAAAGTAACCAAAACTTACTCATAATCTTCTTTGGACTTGGGCTTTTTGAATCTATAGGCTGCCATGACAGTCTTGTCGTATGAGAGTGACATGCTGATCCTCGGCCGAAACTCCATCTCGTAGCCCTGCACATGAAGTTGGCATCATTACCCTCTAGTTAGATTTTAACATCATATATGAAACTGCATAAGTTGTTATATTTAGAAAATTAACTTGCCAGTGGAATTAGCATTGTTGGGGACTCTATGTTTCTTGTCAGTGCATTCTGCGCCCACAACCTGGGTATAGGCTTAAAAGCCCCAACTCCAAAAGTTGCATTTGCTATAGGGGATATCTGTGGTATATTGCACATCGCCGGCGATGGGATCCTGCATGCAATTTCACCTGCCCCCATCTTTGGGACCTTTGACGGCCTTGCCAAATAAGGTCCAAGCTGAATGGTTGCAAACTTGACTTGTGGTGTCCAAGTGGGAGAGAGTTGGAAGTTGTGTCATGACCTGTTATTACAAAGACACTTCAGCATGCAATTTGTAAATCATTCTCTGCATACCATTGCAATAACTTGGACAAAGGCACAACTACCATGTTCCCTTCTATGAGGGCAACAGCTGTTATGGTTGGGGCCTAGCTGACTCCCATTTTAGACATGCCAATGGACCAATAAAGAAGCCCTCCACTTGACAAAGATACAGTGGTGCTTTGGGTACGTGGCCAAGGAGTTAAAAGATACAGTGGTGCTTTGGGTACGTGGCCAAGGAGTTAAGAGAGATTCGTCGATGGTGACATCATCATCATGCCCAGGAGAATTCGGGATTATTACATCCATAGTGGTAAGAACCGGACCGGACCGGCCGGTTCGATTTTAGCTTTAGACCGAAGAAAGAAGCAAACCGCTTAAACCCGGGCGGTTCGTCACAAACTGGATGAAATCGATCAAAACTGACTAGTTCGATGCAATCCGTGAACCGGCCAGTTCTATGGTGCTCAAATATTCAAAAATGCATGCAATGGGTTTCGAACTTGCGTCTCCTTGCTAGGCAAGGATAAGGAATGCCACTAAGCTAATGTGTTCATTTGGAAGTTTATGTGCTAATTATTCTATATATTATATACATACACAACTAAATTATTTTTTATTTATTTAATTTAATTTTTGTTTTAAACTCATTTTTTTTAATTCTTTAGAATTTATAGAATTATTAAAATAAGTATCAAATATTTTAATATTTACATTTACATATTAAAATGTTAGTAAAGATATTTATTTTAAATTTTTTAGAGTATTGAGTTAGTAGGTCTTCGAAGATTTCGACTTAAGACTAATTAGTAGGGACATCTAAGCATCACCACTAAATTTCACATGAAAAATTAATGGAGGGACGTAATGTGTTCATCGTTTACTATCTTAAAGGACTAAATTGATATTTTATTTTTTTTTCAAGGGCTAATTAATTTGAAGTAAAAAATTTTAAGGATAGACCTAATTGTCACTTTATTCAATTTTTTTCTATTTTATATTTTTTATTTACGTACGATCGGTTTTATCGGTTCAACCAGTGACCTACCGATTGAACCAATAACCCACCAGTAACCTAACCGATTCGATCACCGGTTCGATTCTGACAACTATGATTACATCTAACAACCCACACACTTTGGAATCAAGCTGAACCTTACCCTTTTCGATTTCGCTAATCAGGTGGGTATAACATCCACGTTCGCCCCTGTGTCTGTTTTGGGAGGTGCATAGCCCGGTTGTGCTGCAAGCCTAAGCGATTCAGCTAGACCCACGTCCATGTTAGTCACATTGGTATTCCCGGCCGTAGTAGGAGACACGGTTGGCGTCCGCACCCCACTGTTGCATCCTTCCTTGGCGGTGAGCATTTGCTTCAGATCTCCAATGCTAACTAACTATGCTCCACCCGCTTAGCAATGTCAATTAACCTCCTATCACCTTCGAACATCTTGACTTCCACTCTCTGCAATTACTCACAATATAACAAGAACACACTCATTATGACATAAAAAAATTATTTTTCCATTAAATGCTGCAACAGCGCAAACATTTTTCATTGTGACTAGTGTTAGGTTTGTTCTTTCCAACGAGTCATTCGCCGACCACCGTCGTTACTTAGCCTTCAGAATTCCGCGATCATCTCCACCTACCGCTATCCGCCTTTACCTTTCTCATTCCATTGTTAACACCCCTTCCATCTCTGCAATTTCTTCTCAGCCTTAACCCTAGTGCTTTTTTCTCCGTCAATTCCAAGTCCCCATTTCAAAAGGTAATTTTTTCTTGCTGTGGTCTTCTATCGAGGACACTTTTTTTCTGGTATAGTAGTCTCAAAAAATAAATTGAGTCCATAAGAGGAAGGCTCTTCTTCGATGACTTCATCATGCATATAGCCCAAATAAAATGAAGCAAGTCCTCCGAAGAAACAGCCCATCATATACTATTCTAAACATTTTCAGTTGTGTTATACTTGCATATGGGTTGCATTGCATCGTACTGTGAAAGCCGCTAGTCCGCTACTGCTATTGGGTTTTTCCGATTTTTCTCTAACGAATTTGAGGTTCCTTTAGACATTTACATTTACACTACAAGACAAAAATCACACTTGCAACTTAAAGATACATGGCATAACATCGACCCCCAAAAAAAAAAATACATGGCATAACAAAGTGATAGTTAAAAATTAGCAACGTCCTTTGGCATAAGATTTGTGATGATGTCATGGAAAGCTAAATATGAAATCATCGCTATTCATTCCCACTTGTCATAAATCGGTTCCTAGCTACATGCATCCACTTGTCGCTATGCATGAAGGAGTGGCTTTGGCATGCTATTTTAAGCTTAGTGGGTTGTTGAAGTGAGGCCACTCACTCTTTTCAGTTTTGCGTGTTCACACTAATTAACCAGTCTACTCCCCGCAGAAGAAAATATAATTTTCAAGAAAACAATAATTTAGAGTGTGTTCGAGTAGCACTTTCAACAAATGTTATCCCACATCACCAAGAAAAAAAAAAAAGAACTGGATTACAAAGCAGAACCATAATTGTAATGATTATCTATTGCTTAGCTTGTCTCAACATCAACCACAGCGGCATATTTAATTGAATAATTGTAATGTGTTCTCATTATTCATTAGAAAGTATACAAAAACCCCATTAAATTAAGGGTTTAAAGAAGAACTCTCGCAACAAAAAATATTTTTAAATTTTATTTTACGTTATTCAAAAAAATTTTATTTGTATCAAATATATTTTTAATAATTATATTTTTTAAAATTTTAAGATTAATTTAATAATAATATATAATAATTATGAATAATTTATTTATAAAAAATATTATTTTTATAAAATTATTACTGAATTAATTTTAAATTTTTTAAAAAATTAGTGGACAGACATATATTTGATGAAATTAAACATTTTTAAAATAAAATAAAATTTAATAATATTTTTTTAAAATATCCGAAACTCAAACCTTAAAAAACTTATTCAATCTACTGTATTATTGTGTTGGTTAAAATTGGTTGATATAGTGTTGATCTCTAACATTATTCTAAAATAAATTATTATAAGCTTCACAGAAAGCTAAGCATTGTTCACCAACACCATACTGCTTTGTAATATATAAGTACCTTCGGTTTATCTCATACTTGCTTCAGTCACTTCCCGTCTATCTTTCCAAAAAAGTGAAAAAAAAAAGAAAGAAAAAGTTAGTTGTTGTAGCACAGCATGAATCCCCAGGCATACATATTGCTGTTAGCATTTGTGATAGTAGGAAGGGCAACGGTAAATTCAACCAATGACAAGGACAAAGAGGAATGCACGCAACAATTAGGAGGGTTAGCAACATGTCTGCCTTATGTCGGCGGCGGTGGAGCAAAGGCTCCGACACCGGATTGTTGTAACGGTCTGAAGCAAGTGCTGAAGAACAGCAAGAAGTGCTTGTGTTTTATTATCAAAGATCGTAATGATCCAGACCTTGGGGGAATACAGATTAATTTGACCTTAGCTTTGGGCCTGCCAACAGCTTGCAATGCCCCTGCCAATATCTCCAAGTGCCCAGGTATATTTTGGTCCTAATTATCGTAATATTTTAAATATATATTTTATTTTTTTAATTAATAGTTAGAGAAATAATCTATGAAGCACGGACACTTCATTAAGTTGTCGTGTTCATGTGTCAGACACATTTTAGACACGACACTCACCGACACTCGTTCGACATGTGTGTCTGCTGTGTTCAACCGTGTCTTAATAAAAGATAAAAATTCTTCTCTGTACACATTTGGATACACCTAAATACTATTAGGTGTCAAGTCACCAAAAAAAAAAATACTATTAGGTGTCAGCATGTTTAGTCTTATTCTTAACATATATTCTTGAAATAAATTTAGATATAGTATATATTATTATTATTTTTTAAACAAAAAGATATTTTAAATATTTGATATAATTAAAATAAGACATTAAAAATAATTAAAAAATTAATTTATATTTTAATATCAATAAAATATCAAACTATTATTACAATTTATCTAAAAAATATTTTATATTTTATATGTATGTGTGTTCACGTGTCTTATAAGATTTTAAAATTTGTGTATCGGCGTGTCCCGTATCTCGTGTCGTGTCGTGTCCCGTATCTATGCATCATAGTAAATAATTAAGTAAATGAATTTGGACCGTCAATTATTTTTTAAAATATTTTGATAAAGATTGTAAAAGAATTTTATTCAATTCAAATTTCTATGCAAAATACTCCTCAATTTTGCTTACAAAAAGAAAATATTCCAATTAATATGAAAACATAAAATCATAGAGTTAATCCTATAACATATATATAAAGTTAACTACTTATTCGATTAATAAGTATTGAGATATTTTTCTATAAATAATATATAAAAGATGCTAACTTCTATATAAATGGGTAGAGAATATCAAATTTATGTAGAACAATTGTTAGGAGTTTTAAATCATTTTAATTTTAATTATTTTTTAATAATTTTTAAATTAAAAAAAATTAAAACTACCTTGTTCATCCACCTAATCATTGATTTTTTTTCCATCTTCTCTATCTATGTTTTAAGAAATAAAACATATATTTAATTTTTTATTCATGTAAAAATTATCCGGGCATTAAGACTTCTAATATATATTATATATAATAATTATTTATTTATTTATTACTTTCAATGGTAACAGAGTTGTTGCACATGGATCCCAAATCACCAGAGGCTCAAGTATTTTATCAGTCTGAGAAAAATGGAACAAGTCCTGTCGCACCCGCTCCTTTTGGTAACTAAAAGTGACATTGATATGAAATTTTGTTTAATTTTGTTTAGTATATAAATTTACGGTGATTTATTCTGATCCAATCTCACACACCCACAATTTAAACTTCTCTACTATTTAATTATGGATTTGAATATTTTAAATTTTAAATTTTACTTTAGAAGATAAAGTATGATTTTTTATTATTTATTTCATAAGTAAAATTAATAAAAAATATAAAAAAATTTATTTAAAGATTAAAAATAATATTTTATCTTTTAAAATAAAAATTTTAAATTTTAAAAATTTAAATAATAATAAAAAAATAAAGATTATCATTAAATGTGTATTGAACATTTTTTTTCAATATAAAAAAAGATAATCTTCGTTCTCCATTTAAAATTGTTCTACATTATATAGCATGAAATATATATATATATATGAGAATTTTAATATGTTTATACTACTGTCTAGTTATACAAAATGTTGTTAAAAGTAAAATTATATTTTTTATATTCTAATAATATATTTCTTATAACAATACTTTTTTAAAAAAATATTATTTAATAATAAAAATATTATTTTAATTTTAATAATACTTCTAAAAATATTATAATCATTATAGTCACTACTCTATCATTAGCAGTCATTATTCATGTGCATAGAGTAAGCATTATTCATGTGTATTTATAATGCGGTGGTAGATGGAGTAAGTCCAGTAAGCGGAAAAGGACAGAGTAAAGGGAAAAGTAGTCAGGAAACCAGCTCTGCTCAGAAGAACGAGGCACTATGGAAGGACAAAAAGCTGTTCGGTTTAGCAATTTTGGGTTTTGGTCTTCAAATTGTTGGGCTCTTTTTTCGGCTTTGAAACTTCAAAAATTATCTTCTTTCATAGGGAGAGAACTTCTTTCTTTGGGGGCATAAATGATTTTGTGCCATTTGCGTCATTGTATCAATGCCATCTACGAAATGGTATAGAGAAAAGTTGGGTGTAAAAAATAAAAATATTGTAAAAGAAGGGAGTAAAGGGAGGGACAATATTTCGGTACGATTATTGCTGTGGGTCCCAAGTTTACTTTGAAATTGATTTTGTACTTTGTTATTACGGATACTTTGCTCGTGTCTGTATGTCGGACACATTTCAAACACGACACTCACCAATATGCATGTCTGTTATGTCTAACCGTGTTTTAATAATAAATAAAAAAAATTTTCGGATACGTTTGGACACACTTAAATACTATCATTTGTCTAATCTTATTTTTAACATATATTTTTAAAAAAAATTTAAATATAATATGTATTATTATTTATTAAAACAAAAAAAAATATTTTAAACACTTAATATAATTAAAATAAGATATTAAAAATAATTAAAAAATTAATTTATATTTTAATATCAATAAATATCAAAATATAATTACGATTTATCTAAAAAATAATTTATATTTTATATATATGCGTATTTCCGTGTCTGATAAAATTTTAAAATTCGCGTGTCAGCGTGTCTTATTATATCGTATCCGTGTCAATGTCGTACATTATAGGTTATTACTTATTAGTGGATACTATTCTAACCATACTATTGGTCTCACACAATAATTATCTAAAAGTTAAATGAAGACTCATTTATGAGTTTAATTAATAAAAAGAATGTTTTAACATTCTATTTACATAGCCAGTCGATAAAATTAGGGATAAGTATTGTTTTGGTCCCTCACGTTGAGGGTCGGAATCGAACCCATCCCTGATGTATATTTTGATTTAAAATCATCCTTAAAGTCGTATTTAAATTTAAAATCGTCCTTTCTAATAAAATTTTTTTATTTATTCCTAAACTACCCCTATAATAGAAAAAATTATAAAATTTAAAAAAAATAAAAGAAAACACGGTGAGGGGGGAAGAGAAAAGGGTATTCGAAGGGAGGGGGGAGGGAAAGGGGGAAGGGGGAAGGAGAAGGGGGAAGGGTAAGGGGGGAAGGGTGGGCATCACTGCCACCGTCGCCGCCGCTGTGCCGTTAGGAGGGAGATCCGAGGGAGAGAGAGAGAGAGCGTGGCGTTGAGGGAGCAGAGAAGCGCGCCGCCACCTCGAGACGCCCTTGCCGCCGCCGAGGAGAAGGAGAGGAAGAGGAAGGGATGCTGTCCGCGCCCTGCCACCGCGTCAGTTCCCCGCCACCGTGCTGCTTCGCCGTCTATGGGGAGTCGCTGCCGATCCGCCACGAGCCGCCATCGCAAGTCAACAACGAAGAGAGAGAGAGCCGCGAGGAGGAGGATCGCGCCACCCAGTCGTCGTCGTCCTCGCTGCGCCGCCGTCGAGCCCACTGAGCAGAAGCTCATCACCGCCGTTCGCGCCTCTATCGCCGTCCGAGAAGCTTCCATGGCCGTTGCCGTCGAGCCCATTGAGCAGAAGCCCATCACCGCCGTTCTGCTTTCTTGCTTTCTGTTTTTTTTTTTTTTTGCTTTCTGTTTTTCATGTTCTTGGTGGTGGTGTTGTTGTTGGTGTTGGTGTTGGTGGTGGTCTTGCTTTCTGTTTCTATTTCTGCTTTTTGTTTGGTGTGGTTTGGTGTTGTTTGGTGTTGTTGTTGTTGTTTGGTGTTCTTGGTGGTGGTGGTGGTGGTGGTGGTTGTGGTGGTGCTGGCTGTGGTGCTGGTTGTGGTGGTGGTGTTGGTGTTGGTGGTGGTGGGGTGGTGGTGGTGGTGCTGGCTGTGGTGCTGGTTGTGGTGTTGGTGTTGGTGTTGGTGTTGGTATTGGTGTTGGTGTTGGTGTTGGAGGTAATTGTGCTGGTAGTGGTGAGGGTATATTTGTCCAAAAAAAATTAAAAGGACGATTTTAATACGAAAAAAAACGTTAAGTATGATTTTAAATCAAAATATACATCGAGGACGGGTTCGATTCCAACCCTCAACGTGAGGGACCAAAACAATACTTATCCCATAAATTTATATATAGGAAAATTTTATCTTACCTTTAGATAAGTATTATATATAATTATATATCAGGCTAATATATTGCATATTTTATATAATTGAATATTTTATATAATTGAATAGTTTTAAATGCTGCAATTAAGATTTTGGATGATATAATCGTTGAATATTGGGTATTTTGCTATGTTGTGTGTATCATTTTTATGTGTTATTGGAAAAATATTGCAGCATTTTTGTTGCTTTTAAAAGAATGAGATTATTTAGATATAAAATGTGACATAGATGTTATTATTGTCGATTTTTTAAATGTCTAAGTCAAGAAATTTTAGATGTTATTAAATATTTTAAAAATAATATTTTTTAGATTATTCAACTAAAAGAAGAGAGAGGAGAGCGATAAATTTTTCAACCCATAATTATTAGAATCGGATTCAACTTGACCAAAAAATTGAAAAAATAAAAGTTTAGCCGATTCGGTTTGCCCATTAAACTATAGGTACGTTCTTTGGTGTCTAAATATTTTTGTCGAAATATTGCCGAAAAGATGTGGTAAATTGTAATATTGACAAGTGGATATGAAACTGTCAAGGATAATAGTAAGTTTTGCAGAATTAACAAACGATATTAACTTGATTTTTTCATTCTCTCTAACTTAGTCACTGTTTACCCAAAACTTTTATTTGCTCCTCCTTCCTTTGTTTGCTAACAATATTTTAATATGTGTTACTGTATTTCTTCCATTCATGAGTCATTACCCTTTCTCCATTGAAAGTAAATCGAAGACCCACAAACCGAGGTGTGGCATCTTCTTCTATCACTGTTGGTGTTACAATTGCCCTCACTATGCCTCCATTGCTGTTGTGGACAGTGACATTGTGGCCCTCCTCTCACATTTCTTCCATACGCCTCTTTACATTTATTTCTGAGGTAAGATTTGGGATTTTTTTTATTTTCTTTTGTATTTTTTACTTTTTTTAGTTCATGGTGTTTTTTTTTATTGAGTTTTGTTATTGTTATATTTAATATTATTTCTTCGAAATTTTGAGGGTTTTTTCTCCGATCTTTTTTTTCTCAAGAATTTTTTTCTTGCTCTGCTGTTTGTACGTTTTCAATCATGAACAACCCAAAAGCTTTATTAAAAAAATAATGAATAAGAACCCTATCACCAAATTTATTCCATGCATGTATTGAGAGAGGAAAATGTTTCCTTGTTCTTATTTTTAATAGCATAAAAATTTTAGTTTGATGTGTTTCTATATATGAAGACAGAATCCTAATTGTGCTTCTGGGTGATTTGTAAAATTTTTTTGGGTGTCCTTTCTTTCTTAGGTGCTGCCTTTTAAGTTGGAGGCTTGAAAATGGATGAATTTAGCAGTGGTGATCAAGCTCCTGAGTGGACCAGTAGCAGCAGTGACGATAGCTTTTCCTATGAGGATGAAGATTCTCATCAAGATGTTGAGAACATTGATAATGTTGAATCTAGCATAGAGAAAGATGATGACAAGGTTACTGCAACTATGCTATGGAGTTCTGAGTTTGACAAGGAGGTTCATGCCTATAAAGCTTATGTAAAGTATGCGAGAGATATGGGTTTTGCTGTCCGTAAAAGAGACTTGTCAAGAGATAAGGATGGGAATTTGAATAGAAAGTACTATGTTTGCAATCGCCAAGGGACAAGGGATCCAAAACACTATCGTCTACTTGATAGAAAGAGGAATCATAAGCCAGAGACAAGAACTGGTTGCAAGGCACGTTGTTTTATTTATTTGGATAAGTTGTCCATGAAATGGAGAGTTAAGACACTAGAAGAGGAGCACAACCATCCAATGATCCCAGAACAATTTGTTCATTTAATTTCTAACCATCGGAAGTTGACTGAGGCTGACAAAGCCCGGATTGTTTGCATGAAGGAATCTGGGTTTCAAACTTCTCAAATTGTTGGGTTTTTGGCTAAGCTTGCTAGTGGCTATAGTAACCTTAATTTCACGAAGAAGGATGTTTATAACTTTATTGATCCAGATAGGCGTGCAAAGATAGAGAACGGAGATGCTGTGGCAGCAATAAGTTATCTCCAGGGTAAGGCAGATGTGGACCCAATGTCTGTTGCTCGTTATACACTAGTCAACGGTAACAAATTGGGCAATCTTTTCTGGGCTGATGGACTTATGATCAATGACTACCAATACTTTGGAGATGTGTTAGCTTTTGACTCCACTTATAAGAAGAATAGATATAATAAACCTGTAGTGATTTTCTCTGGATCAAATAATCATCGCTTGACTTGCATATTTGGGTTTGCTGTGCTTGCCAATGAAAGTCGAGATACCTACATATGGTTGCTGAAGGAATTTTTGGATGTCATGATGAACAAGGAACCAAGTGTTGTAGTGACTGACGGCGACGATCAAATGCGACAAGCAATAAAGGAGGTCTTCCCTAGCACGACACATAGGCATTGTGCATGGCACATTGAGAAAAATGCAAATAGTCACATCAATGATCGGTCTCTTTTGGATGCTTTTAAGGTATCGATGTATGCTAATATGATGGTACCCCAATTTGAAGCTTACTGGGAAGAAATGATTCAGAAATTTGATATTGATGAGGACCACTGGCTTTTAACCAAATATGCCAATAAGGCAATGTGGGCCACTGCATACCTATGCGGAAAGTTTAGTGCAGGTGTTAGAACAACATCTCGATGTGAAGGTATAAACTCTTTCCTAAAAAGGTTTATTAAGTCACAGGAAACCTTGCTTGCGCTTGTGGAAAATCTAGAGCGCGTGGTTAAAGAGTACCGTAACAATGAACTTGTTGCTCAATTCAAGTCTATGTATAGTAAGTCAGTGCTGACTACTGGGTTGGACTCCATTAAGCAGGCTGCAGCAAGGGTTTACACTGCAGAAGTATTTCCAGAGGTGAAGGATCAACTAGCAAAAGTTGTTGCACTAAAGCATGTTGGCAAAAGTGGTATGGGCAGTAATATTGTTCATTGTGTTGCAAAATTTAGACGACTAGGTAGACTTTATCATGTTCTTCATGATGATACTTCAGAAAGGATTGAATGTGAATGTCAGCATTCACAACAAAGTGGCATACCATGCAGCCATATATTTTGTGTCATGAGACATGAGGATATTTGTGAATTGCCTGAACATTTGGTTTTAAAGAGATGGCGAAAAGAAGCAAATGCATACTTAAATGAAGAAGTTGACGATGGAAAAGACCCGAAGAGAGCGTTTGCTCTCTGGTACGGTTCCTTGTGGTCGGGGTCAATTTGGATGAACTTTCTTGTCGCAAAAACTACACCAACTTATCGCCATACAATTGGATGTGTTAATGGCATTATAAAGGATTTGGAGAAGAGGTTATGCTTGGTCGAAAACGTGAGTAGGCCAGTCAAAGATATTCAGGACCTTGAGATTGTGAAGATAAGGGGTGCGCCAAAACTCAACAAGAAATTCAAGGGATTGAAGACAAGGAACTGCTCCCGTTGTGGGCAAACTGGTCACACCCGAAGAACATGTCATAATGTAGAATCTGAAAAGCATTGTTTGACTGGAGATAATGGCTCTGAAGGCGAAGGGCATGGCAGTAGGTTTGAAACAGGACGGCATAATAGTCATGATGATGATGTCGCGGTAAGTACATGCTTTTTCATTAGATCAATTGAAGTAGATGTTGTTTCACTTATAATTTGGTTAATGTCGTTAAGTTACATAATTTTTTTTCTTTGGGTATTTTCTTTTTAGGCCAAGCAAGGATCACTTTCAAGCAAGTTTGGTTTGTATAGCGCAGGTTGTGATGAAGTTGCATCAGACTCTTTGAAGAATATCTGTAAAAATTCTATTCCAAATTATATTACTGTCCCAAAATAGATTTTTTTAGAAGAGCAACACATTAACCAAGTTCATGCTATGAATGCAATGCCATCTTCATCTACATCTCCGATTGCTAAAGTAATGCCATTTGCCAATGCCATGTATTCTAATGCTGGAACAGATGTGTTCTCCTTTGTTCCTAGCCATCAATGGCATTTTCAGGTTGTTTAACTAATTGAGAAGATTTAATTGCATGTTTTTTACCGTTATTTACTGATATGTGTTCTATTTTTATTCTATTTGCTAATGTGTGCATTCTATATTAAGATATGATGGCACATGCAAGGAACAATCGGTGAGGACTCAAGTGATGTCTTTTGCAAATCTATGGAATACACGTGTTAATATGCCACGCTATTAAGAATTGAGCAAATTATTATTTTGGCTCGCTAGTAATGTAGACATTATATTATCAATCAATTACTCTCTTATATCCTGAGAGGATCATGTAATTACATGTATTAATTATTATATAACTATTATTATCTTTATTGCCATTTTCCATTGGAAATGTGGAGCTATATGAGAGGTTGCATTTTCATATTTACTTCTTAGTATAAGTATTTTATTGGAATAATCTGATGATAATGCACTTATTTATGCTAGAAGTTTTTTGAGTGAACTGTCAATTTCAAGTTCTGATTTAATTTCACATTATTCGAAATATAATGAATTTTAAGTTCTAATTATATTAGTCTTGAGGTTTTAGTTGTGCATAACAAAAATACCCAACAAAATATGTGTTGCTATCATCACTTCAACATGGATCTGTGCAAAATTTAAAGGCTCTAAGGTAGGAGTTCTTCCGACAGCAAAGGCTCCTAAACTTGGGAGAGTCTCCTCCAATTTTTCATTGCCTTATTGATAATATCTTGACAGATTTCATTATGCGATTTTAGCACCAAGTCAATCGCCAACTTCATTCTAGTGTACTCAGTAACCTTCTGCATAGTTATACAAGACAATGTACCTTTTTATCAAAGTGAGCCACAAATAAATATTGTATAATTGAGGTAAACAAAACATTTTTCAAGGACCATAAAGGAGTAGATACCTCTACATTGTGAGACCCCCACAATCGAGATAAAATCATCCATTGACAGACCCACACTCCACAATCATTTCTGTTTAGTCAATGTAAATAGTGATTCCAATACGTAAGAGTAAGACAAACACTATCTAGTATTATACAAGATTGTTATTTTGTACTAGGAAGATAAAAAAAAAAGCTTACGTTCCAACTTCTTGCTGATTGAGCTCGGGTTCCACTAGCTTAAATTCAGAGATGGTTGGCCTTTCATGCCTTTTACAAGCATACCAAGACTCATCTAAGACTATCTCTTCCAAGAACAAGGCCTGTAAATAATACAAGTTTAGAACAAGACTGAAAGTCTGACCGGTAATCTCTATCCATGCACTAGTACAATAAGTAATTTACCACTTTGTTAGTCTGCAGGACATGTGAATCTCTTTGCTTAGCCGAACGTGCGGAGTCCAAGTACAGGAGCTACTTTGCCAACATGTCAATGATCAGTAAAGACCAATGGTTGTCATGCCAAATAGGCACATATATCTTCAACACCTCATCTATCTTAGCCATGTATTTATCCCTAATCCATTTGGCTGTTACACCATGGAAATGTCCACGGCCACAAGCAAATTGCTAAAATTTATCCAAATCCAGTAATTTTTTTGAGATAAGAGGCATGCAAGTAGGATTTAAAATACGCATTAATTCTTACCGCAAACGTTGGAGGCAAATACCATATTAGGCGACCAGAATTGTAGGTAAGCATCGTTGCAACAAGGATTATAATCTAAAAAGGATAAATTTAGCCATGAAACGGGTGACAAATCCATTTAAAGTTATGCGAATATTTACAATATCACAGCGACACTTAAATATACAAGTTCATTTACCAAAGAGGTTAATCGATTGAAACAATCATGCATAAAAATTAAATGCCACCCTTATTAGATACTTACATCGTCTACAAATCTTCGGCCAGGGACCAGAGTTTGGAATGCTTCCTTATCACCGTAGCAATGTAGGTCCGAGACCAAGATTTCTCTGTGCAAAGCATATAACCGTTCACTAGCATTAACTATTTATTGCATATTATTTTACCTCAAATATATTACATAAGGCAGTAATCCAAAATTATCTGAGTTATGCGCTTACCTTTTGTCTTTTACCATTCCAAAAATGTACGCAGCTACTGCAAGGTCGGTGCCTGCTAATCGCATTTCTTTTTGAGGATAAAATGTGAACATGGTGTTCTGTGGCATAAATCACAACTTCATTTAAAATAATGCACAACTTGAAATTACTTGAGATTTCTACGATTAATTATAATCTGAGACAACCAAAATTCCTCCAAGTTATAGTTGTACCATCATTCCATGAACATACGTACCTCTGGAATTTTGTCACCTACTTCTGCTTGGTTTGGGTCAAATCCCTGCACAGTTAGATCGACATAAGGTCTTTCACCAATATATGTTGCAAGTCTTGATGGACCAATTTTGTTAGTTTGTGGTGTCCTTTCTTTTTGGTCTTTGGCCTCATCTTTGTCTGAGAACGAAGTCCTCAGTTGGAACACAACCATTTTAAGAAGAAATTACGGTTCCAAAAGGATGTACATTGACAAAATGAAACCAAGTCTCCAACTTCATAAGAGATATAAGTAAACTACCGTCAACTTATCATTTTTTTTCCAGAGATAATTTGTTTAGGTGTCCCAGTTGAAGTGGATCGTCTTTTTGACTTGGTTGTTGATGCAACAGTCTTGACATCAACGGATGGGTCTGCATCAGCCTTCAACACAAGTTATCTTAGTAGTACAGCCATTTCATCCATCTTTTGACTGTGTCGCTTCATTTCTTCCTTTAGTCCTTGTATCTCGATTTGCATGGGCATGAAATTGTTGCAACATTTCCCACAATCTTGAGCTACTACTTTTGACTCAGCTTCCAATCCCACGGTCTTACTTTTATCTCTGTGTTTTGCATGACGAAGATTGTAAGGCACGGATCATAGTTCAAAGGATACACATGTTCGCAGCAATCAGATAAAGATGGATTTACTTACTTTGGATCCAATCGAGTTAAAGGAGCACTGTTGTTGACGTATGCGTTGGAGAGAAATGACCAATCCCATCGAGATGAAGCAAAACCAGATGTCGAATTGCCATAAAGTCCAAAGTCTGCAGCAAATCCTTCCATGGTCCTAGCAAGTTCTACAAAAGTTTGTTCGTTCCGGAGTTATGGAGTACATTATGCTTAAGAACTAAATGAATCAGGCTAAATCAATTTGATTTCTTCTTTATATTATCAATGTAAACATGAAAAGCCATTCATACCAGATTACTAGTATTCTCAAACCCACAAATAACTAAGCAAATTCCCAAAATCACCAACGTTATTTCTCTTTCTTTTTTAATCAAATAACTACTGTATCCTCAAAACATTTGTTGAAACTAATTTATTAAATTAAATAGTGAGGAAAAACCTTCCTCTTCTTCAAGTAGCACAAGGCAGAGAATAGCGTGCTGGAGGTGCAAGAAGCAGCGAAGACAACTTTTATCTGTATCGTGGCCTTCTCCTTCGTCCTCTTCTTCCCTATTTCGGCGACCGCACGACGGACAGAGTGGCACCTAGGGCTAGAAGTTACTATTTCACAATCCTAGCAGAGACGAGGCGTGTAGAAGAACGCAAACGAAGAAGAAGCAAGCAAATAAAAGGGAAGAAGGGCAACGAAGAGGGACGCAAACAGAGAGCTTATCCCAGTAGCATAAATTTGGGGAAACTCCAAACTCGTGGGGGTTGGGATTAGCATTTTGACTCTAACTGAACATGCTAGGGCTTGGGTTTTGTTTCTAAGTTCTAATAATGAAGACGGATGATGTATTTGGAGGGAAGAGATATTTTAATGGATATATTTGGAGGGAAGAAGCTACTCTTATATTTTAGGTAAGGTAACACTTATAATGTGAAAGTTATTAGTGACAAAACTTTTCATTATTATCATTAATATTGCTATATAATCAATTGATTTTAAAAATGTTTTTTTTAATTTATAAATAAAAAACGTTATTTCCAAAATAAAATAAATTACTTAACATAATTTATATAATTATTATGCAATTTTTATTATGATTAACATCAAAAGATTATTCCAAAAAACCACATTAAAAATATTTCAGAAAATTGTTCGTCATTTATTTTTTTTAAATATATTTTTTTTAATTGTCAATCATATTAAATTCTTATTCATAGTCATTAAATAAATTTCAAAGATAAAATTTGGATAAACACGTACAAAGAATGAGAATTTCATGCTAATTGGAAGTATAAGAATAATTGAGACATGGAATTAGAGTTTGAAACACTAATCAATTACTTATAAGTTGTTACCTGACTCTAGGAAATTAAAATTTAGTATTGCATTTAGTAGCCAAAAATTAGAATTAAATTTTTAATTTTAAGACACAAAATTTTATTTCTGTTAATACTTTAAAAAGTAGAGACACAAGAATTTGTACACCTATTAAAAAACCTAATGAAAGCCTCGGCTTTGTCGCCGCCTGCAGGACCACCACAACCTCGTAATTCCTGTGTTACTGCTTTTGTCGCCTCGTTCTTACTAGCTCTATTAAACAGAAGCAGTCAGCAACTCGCTCAGGTGCGTGCCGCATTGTCCAAATTATAACTTAAAGTAAAACGAATAAACATTCCAAATACAAGCACAAAAACAACACCCTAAATTCAAGTATCACCTTAAAGCTAAAAGTCTGCCAGGTGCCCAGGTCAACATACCTCGTCCGGCCAAAACGCGCCAAAACGCATGGATTAAGCGGTGTAGGTTAGGTGGCCTTTTTTAGTATAGCGGTCTCAAATTTTTAACTCAGCCTACCTTTTTGGCGAGTTATGCGAGCCGACCCGACAAATTTTTGCTTGTTTCTCACCCCTAAGTTAGGGTTCTTTGTTTTTTATTTTTTCATTTAAAACAGTTATGGTAACTTAGTCATTTTATGTATTTTCAATCTCTATTTTTATTTTGAACCAAATAAAATACTGAGATATAATTCAGTCATGTACATCCTACACCAAATACAACACATACATTTAATTAAATTTCAGTCTCTTTTTCAAACGCTATTTTAAAGTCTCACTTTTTTATAATACCTTCTTCACAATACTAATTAATTTCTAATCGTCAAATACATGTTTAAGAATATTTAAATTCAACACTTTAATTTTCAATAAATTTTTATTTACTAAAAATAATATTTAAAATTTATTTTTATCCTTAACAAACTTTCAATAAGTTTTATTATAAAATAATAAAAAAACACTATAATAAATTTTATATTGCCGTTCTTGTTAATAATACATTTTAGAGAAAATTGTATTCTCCTTCTCTAAGAGATATTAAAATGACATTCTCCTCTCCTCTATTTGTAAAATATACATTTTCTTTCCTTATAATTTTTAAAAAATCTCGTCGTTAATCCATTTAAAATTTTTTGTGTTAACTACCATTAATTTTATCCATTTTAAAAAAAAATTATTTTTTTTACAAAAATATTTTTTAACAAAAGTTTTATTTTTGTAATAAAATTTTGTCTACCAAAATACTCTTTAATAAATTGTCTTTCTATTGACTAAATTGTATTTTATTAACATATTTTTTTAAAAAAATTAATGATTGAATTATTTTTTTCTAAGATACCCTTCAATAATTTTTTAATTATTATGGAACTTATTTTGTAAAGATGTGAAGGAATGAGATGTTAATTTTTTAAAATTTTGAATTTATCCATCTCGACTTGTTTTTAAGTATTGATAAAGTTGTTAATAATTTTTAATAATTCTATGAAACAAATTATTTATTAATATTAATTGTTATACATATTAACAGTGGTAAGATTTTTATAATTTAATGTTACAATAATATACATTGATATAAAAAATTAATAGTAAAATACAAAAATAATTGTTAACAAAAATTTTGACAAAATTATAATTTAATAATTAAAAATTATTGAAAGGTATCTTAGAAAAAATTAATTTAATCATTAAAAATGTTTAAAAGAATATTTTGGTAAAAATACAATTTAATTAGTAAAAAATAATTTATTAAACGGTATTTTGGTAAACAAAATTTAATCACAAAAAATAAAATTTTTGTTAAAGGATATTTTTGTAATAAATAATTTAAACACAAAAAATTTAAAATAAATTAAAAAAAATTAAAAATTATAAAAAAAGAAAGTGTATATTTTACAAATAAAAGAAAAGGAAATGTCACTTTAGTTTTCTCATAAAAAGAAAGTATAATTTTCTCTACATTTTATTATTAACATTATTGTTGATGTTATTATTATTTATTTTAATTATTATTAAAAATTCAATTTATTGATTTTGTTAATAACATTTTTTTTAACTTTCATAATCCACGAATCATGATAAAATATTATATTTGTTATCTATCCTAGTCCTTAGTGGAGTTACTTTTAAATTAAAAAATAATAATAACTTGCTACAGTGTTAACGACGCTATCCTGTTAACCCAATAAATTAACTACTGGGACCCATTTGTTACTTTTCGGCAATTTCAGCAGCAAATTAAAGGCATGGGAGAATTCGCCTAAACTATATAAGAAAAAATTTGGTTAAATCTGGTCAAGGTTGATTAAATTCGAGTTAAATCTCAGAGTGGTCCCTGAACTTGCACTCGAGCCTCAAAGTCGTCCCTAAACTTGCATTGGCCCCAATATTGTTCTCGAATTTAACAAAGGTGACTCACGGTCGTCCCTGAAGCATTTTCCGGAGAATATTCCCAAACGGCGTGATGACGTGTATGGAGAGGCACCACCTTTAAATGGTAACGGTTATCTGACGTGGCTGTTATCATTTTTTAACTCAATTTAGTCCCTAAATTATTTTATAATCCTAATCCCTAATTTATTATTAGAAACCACTCTGTTCTTCTTCTCTGCTCTCCTTCGTCTTCTCTGCCATTGTTGACCTTCTCTCTCAAGGAAAGCAAGCATATTCTAATTATCTCGTCTCTATCACACACGTAGTGATCTGACGGGAAGCATCTTGATTGTTAGAGGTAACCAAATAGAAAGGAGAAACAAAATAGCTACCGTCCACTCCTTTGTTTTTATTGATCATGGCTTTTTGTACATTGTTAAGTCGTTATATATTCATTCGTTCATCATGTTTCTTATGTTGTTTTTCTAAAATTTTTGTTAGGATTTTCTTTGTATCTTCTTGTTGCGTTTTTTATTGTTCGTTTTTGGCAGATTCTTGGCATTCCGAAGAAATGAAGACACCCCCTAGCTAACTCAGAGGATGAATTTGCTGAAGTTGAGGATGACAACACATTTCCTATTTTCAAAATGGGTGGTGTTTCATTTCGGACATGCAAAAGGTAACGATGTCTTTGCTATTTACTGTTTATTATATTTTAGTAAGGGTTGAACTCCTTAGGTTGATGTATTTTTTGTAGCCATGTTTTGCTTTCATGATTCTGTTTTTATATCTACTGGTTTGTTTCACACATTGTTGTTGCCTGTCTTGATAGAATGGGATAGGAGTAGAACTTAATAAATCGTGGGGATGAATTTGCTGTCACTTATACATATGCAGGGACTAATTTTATGTCACTTATGTATGTGTAGGGACTATTTTGATGTCACTTATGTAAGGTGAGGGACCATTTTGGGTCCCGATAGCCCGGAACAAAATGAAATTAAAGAACCATGTTGGCTTACTGCCCCCTTGTTCAACGCAGCCGCTTGGAAAAGATCAAGAATGAATCAAAGAATTGGGTGCCAATGTGGTCCAGAGATGCAGACTATGAACAATTCGAGGTCCATGGATGGCCAACCAACATGGCAGTAGACTTGGGAAAGAGAATATGCAGCTGTGAATTTTTGCAACACCTGACCTGCAAGTCCAGGCAAGACCACCAAAACTCCCACAAAAAAGAAGACAACTTCCACCATCTGAACCAGCCTCAATCCCACCACCAGCAACCGGTGCTCCTCTACCAAATGTTTCAAATGCTTCTCCACCACCCAATGTTCCAGTTTCAAACACTCCCCCAAACAACTGCTCGTATCGATCCAATAGTTGGTGCATCTGCGGCTATAGCTTCAAGGTTGCGTAACGTCCTGCATTTTATACCAACCCCGAGGTTCAAACCACCAAGAAAATTCAAGAAATGACCATTTGCTATTTCTGTTGAGACATTTTGGTTTTAGACATTGAACTTTATGCTTTCTTAGATCCATGAGTCAGGTGTATGTGTTTTGGATTGTAAGTTAAATACTCTGTGTTGCCTTTTGATGGTGTCTAGTTTGACACAGACAAATTTGAAAATAATTAGTATAAGCTGCATATTATCATGGAATGTTTAAAAAGTTGTTATTGTCCCTTAGCTTCATATTTCTTAATTTCTAAATTATAATTAGCAACAACAACAATAAAATAGAATATGGTGTTATCACTTCTTTTCATTTGTTCACAGGGTACAACAGTCACAACTTTTGTCTTACAATGGCCTTCACTACTTCCATGCTACACAAACAACAATCACAATTACCACCAAAACAATAACTAACAACACACAAAATGCTAGTTTTAGAGCCTTAATTTCAAACTCCAAGCTTCCAATCTTCCAAGCTAATTTCATCCTCCACTCCTCTAGTTCAAAGCCTCAATTATCTCTGTCATTTACTTCTTCTTCATCCAAAACTTTGTTAGCCCACATAAAGAGACCACACCACCTCTTGCCAACACTTTGCAACCACATTTCATGTCCATGGAGAAGAAATGTTACAAATTGAATGAGCAACGACGCTAGCTGTATACATAAATAAAAATCACTTACATTGTAGTTAGGACAACCATAAAATGGTCTCCCTGGATTCGCCTCCGTTCCTGACCATTTGAGGACGGGTCGGTTACCACACCCACTCCTATCTGGAAGGCGTTCGTCATTACTTCTGACGGTTCTCCACCCATATCTTCTCTCAGATCGTCGGTTACTAGAGCTACTAACATGGTTGTTGCCTCTACCCATCATGACCCACTCAAATCACGCTCAACAATGGCAGCTCAACAATGGCTGAAAAGATGAAAGAGAGCAGAGAAGAAGAAACAGAGTGGTTTCTAATAATAAATTGGGGATTAGGGTTATAAAATAATGTAGGGACTAAATTGAGTTAAAAAATGATAACAGCCACGTCAGATAGCCGTTACCATTCCAACGTGGCGGCTCTCCATACACGTCATCACGCTGTTTGGGAATATTCCCCGAAAAATACTTCAGGGACGACCGTGAGTCACCTTTGTTAAATTCGGGAACAATATTGGGGCCAATGCAAATCTAGGGACGACTTTGAGGCTCGAGTGCAAGTTCAGAGATCACTCTGAGATTTAACTCATTAAATTCGTTAAAAATCGGACAACAAAATCAAAGCAATGCATGGTAGACCCGTAGCATAGCTCAAGCATACTCGAATACCCCCTTCTTGTCACGCAATATTATAAGCACTTGCTCCAAATAAATTTTACGAGAAGGGGTGGTAATGCGTGATAACACGTCATCTTAAATAATTTTTAGAATTTATTTTTATTTATATTTTTTAAGTTTTAATTAAATTTTTATGCTTTTTATAATAATTAATAATTAATCAAATATTAAGAGTTAAAATAATATTTTTATATTTGCAGGAGTTTTTCAGCTCAAAAACACGCAAGAATCAAAAGAAAAAGGTTTAATTACTCTGCAGGTCCCTATAGTTTCACCGAATTTTCAATTAGGTCCTTATACTTTTTTTCTTTTCAATTGGGTCCCTGTACCTTATTTTTTTTTTCAATTAAGTCCCTGTCGTCAGTGTACCGTTTGAGATAACAGAATATTCTTCATAAAAAAGGAATATTCTTGGCAATTAGCTGTAGAGGCTTGGTGAAGTAATCTGAATTTTTTCCTAATACCCAAATAACCCCTCACATTTCATTCCTAAGAAAAAAAGAAACCCTAAGTTTCTCCTATCTTCTCCGTCTCCTGCCTCCATCGACGGCGTGTGTGTCTGCCATCGACTGGGACAGACGGTTGCTGGTGTCCCCTCCGTTGCCTTCTCTCTGCGCTGGGCCCTTGTTCGTTGTTCTTCTCTGAGGTCTGCTCCACGATTTGTCCGGCCAAGGCGTCTTCCTTCCGTCGCGGTGAAAGCCCTCGCCTGGAGTCACCGTGCCGCACGTTGCCATAGTCCTTATCATTCGAACATATCTCAACACCGTTACCTTCCCTACAGCCATCAACAACATAGTCCTTATCATTCAACGTGCGGCACGGTGACTCCAGGCGAGGGCTTTCACCGCGACGGAAGGAAGACGCCTTGGCCGGACAAATCGTGGAGCAGACCTCAGAGAAGAACAACGAACAAGGGCCCAGCGCAGAGAGAAGGCAACGGAGGGGACACCAGCAACCGTCTGTCCCAGTCGATGGCAGACACACACGCCGTCGATGGAGGCAGGAGACGGAGAAGATAGGAGAAACTTAGGGTTTCTTTTTTTCTTAGGAATGAAATGTGAGGGGTTATTTGGGTATTAGGAAAAAATTCAGATTACTTCACCAAGCCTCTACAGCTAATTGCCAAGAATATTCCTTTTTTATGAAGAATATTCTGTTATCTCAAACGGTACACTGACGACAGGGACTTAATTGAAAAAAAAAATAAGGTACAGGGACCCAATTGAAAAGAAAAAAAGTATAGGGACCTAATTGAAAATTCGGTGAAACTATAGGGACCTGCAGAGTAATTAAACCAAAGAAAAACTTGAGTTAATATTCAAAGTAGTCCCTGAAGTTGCAGTCGAGTCTTAATATCATCCCTAAACTTAAAATTGTCCAAAATTTGTCCCCCAACTTAACAACGGTCATCCCTGAGATACTTTCCAGTGACAAAATGATGACGTGGTTGGACAGAGGCCACATTGAAAGCCACACTGGACGGGTAAAACGTCGTCGTTTTATTTTTGATACCCAAATAGAACATAAACATCGTTTAGGGTATTTTGAAGGGTTTTAACATGTAGGAGTTAAAACCCCTAAAAAAAGAGAATATATATACATCTATATACAAAAACAAAATACAAAACACCAAGCCTTGAAAGAGTTCTTCGCTTCCAAAAGATCTCCAGAATGCTCAGCGAGGTGCCTCTCGACCTACATCTGAAAAATAGCAAAATATGTATGGAATGAGAATCGGGAGTTCTCAGTATGATTAAGGTGTCCACATAGATAATATATAACTAAGGTCCCGGAAAAGGCAGAAGCATTCCTAGAACTCTGACACTCAGATTTTAACTTAAAGGTTATACTGAACTAGAAATTTGGTACTCTATCTACGAATTTTTAGTTCTAATATAACTCTTCTCTTTCTATTTCCCTCAAGACTTCAAATTGCCAAAAGTAAAACAACCCTCAACACTCCTCCACCACTAAGGTATCTCTCAGATACAAACACATACAAATCAAATAAAGAAAGCACAGATAGAGTACAGATATAACAAGTAAAGCAGATACAACACAATAGAAAATACATACAACTCAACAATTCATAAAGAACATGCCTTCACAAGAATCTACGACAGAAAAAGGACGACTAGCACAATAAGGAGACTAAATTCATCGACCAAAACAAATGTAAAAATGAAACTACCAAATAAAAATATCACTTTGTACAACTCCAACATCCAAATCTTTTGTACTACAAATTATTTTAAACAAAACACCTTTTAAATTTAACTTTAGTTTACACATATTTAATTTAATTCTACAAAACATAGCCATTTTTAATATTTATTATATACTATCATTAATTTACCGCCCGCGCATCGCGCATGTCTCATTCTAGTTATCATAACTCACCAAATACCAATTTCACTACTTATCAATCATTTAGTCACCCAAAATACTAATACTTTATTATCAATTCCACATCATATTCATTATATATATATATATATATACACAATATTTGCAATAAATCCCACCATTTCACTACCACATCCAGCATCATACTCATTACATACATACATTTATTCCACTAAAAATCTAACCATTCAAACATTCAAGCCTATCCTAAGGCAACTAACATAAGTTTTTATGCAACATTATAAATTAACTACAAGAAACTAAAATCATACCTTAGCTGATTTCCTCCCAAGCCATAAAACACCACACAACCTCGTTTTCACAATTTCCAAGCCTACGAAGTCCACTTGACAAGCTTCCAAGGGTTTCAAATCAATTCATTAATCTTCAATCATTACAATTTTGTTTCAATTTTACCAATTTGAATTCAACTTCACATATATTCAATCTAATTCCATATAATTTCATACACATTCAAAATTTCAAAACCCTAACCTCATAAAACTGGAAGATTCAAAAGGGTTAATGGTTTCTTTTCTTAGCCATTGATGATTGGGGTAAAATCCAACAATTATCCAATGTTAGATTGTATCTAAACCACCAAAATTATCAAAATCTCTCAATACCCAAACTAAAAACATGGAAAAAAAAGGAAATGAGAACTGGCATGATTTAGTTTATAGCAAACCCTTAAGGCTTTGGAGATGCTCAGATGTCCGGATTAATATTTAATGTCATCTACCCTGCTCATGCAATGATTTAGTTTATAGCAAACCCTAGGTGCTTGAATTCCTATTTCTAGGCAATTCAATCTCCTCTAATCCAACCAACTGTCAATTCCTTGATTAATCAATTGTACTAGAAAGTTAAGTACAATTTCTGATTTATAAGCCACACAAAATCCTAAGAACCCAAAAATGATACAGTTATATGTCATGTACCACATTAAGTCCAGATAATTAAGGAGTTGTGAGAAAGTGGTTTCAAGCTGTAATTCTAATGATATAACTTTTTCAAGATTCAAGAGAATTCAAATTAGATTAAAGTTATTTTCCAATAATCACTAATCCGTAGGATGAAGAACGAAACCAATTCTTAAACACGAATCAATTCATTAATCAAGAGTAGAAGAACAAATAATTATTAATCCATCAAAGTAAATAGAGCTCATAACCTTAACAATAGAGGTTTAGTTGCTCATAGTGTGGAGAAACCCCTAGGAGAGAAAAGTGTGTAATTGCGGAATGAAAAATTAGGTGATTAGAAGTCTCCACGAGGACAGATCTCTATCCTATTTGTAATCCTAATTGAAATTAATTTGTGCTTATCAAAATTAAAAAAAGTCTAATAAAATCTCATATATTAATTAATTTTCAAATTTAAGGCTTATATTTATGTCTATAATATTAATAGTATTTTTAAAATTTAAAAGCTATTTTACCAAATACGAATATAGTTGTTTGTACTTGTTAAAAATTATTTTTAATTTCATTTACCAAATATAGATGTTATAACTTTTAAAAATTAATTTTTATAAACTAGTTTTGAAAATCTAGTTTTCACACACTATATTATTGCACTGAAACTACCGATTACTTGAGAAAAGCTCTACATCCATGTAAAAAATACATGGATGTTATCCAAGTAACTTTCTCCACACGCGCGTTCCCCAACCTCACAGTCGTTTGTTATACACGCGTCTCATATAACGTATATAATGTAAACCTTCTGCTGCGTGATAAACCTTTCTCAACGTAAACCTTGTTCTCTTCTTCTTCTTTTTCTTCTTCTTCTTCTTCTTCTTCTTCTCCTTCTTCTTCTTCTTCTTCTTCTTCTTCTTCTTCTTCTTCTTCTTCTTCAACCTAATAAAATTCATTGTTCTCCTCTGTTCGCATTTTTCTTCTCTGCATTATAGATCTGGATTGAGTTTGACGTAATTAGCTTCATCATTCTTCTTCTTCTTCGTTTTCTTCTTCAATCTGGACTTCTGAGTTGAAACAATGAATGAATCAACTTCAAATCAGTTGAATGAGTGCGATTTGGATTATTCTTCTGAAATGCATCAATTTGATGAGGTTTGGATTATTTAATTTTGAATCAAATTCAACGGAATGCAATTGCTAATTTTATTTGAATTGAATTGAATGGACTGAGGTGATCTGAATCTGAATTGAATTGAATTGATAATATCTAAATTGTAGACAGAGTTGTTTCGAATTTGGTTTTGTATAATGGATTATCTTTCGTTCATTGTGAGTAACTTTTCGATTCGGTAAGTATTATAGAGTTATTTCACCATGAGCATGTGTTCGGTTCGGTATGCAAAAAGGAGTCTGTAAAAAAATTATAGGAAAAAGTTTGTTATCCCACGAAGAAACGACGTTGAGCAATGTGAACGACCTTCAAAGCCCGCCACGCATCAAAACAAGAGGCCGGCCCAAGAACAGACTTGGATCAAACTTGGAAAAAAAGATCTAAAATGCCATGAAGAAAAAGAAAAAGACAGCTCCAAGCGTGGTAAAATTGACTTGCTTTCGATTAGGTAAAAATTCAGTTGTGCATTTTGCTAATATACAATTAATTATATCTTTTTTGTAGTTGAACCTTTTAGATGCTGGATCATCGATTCAGTTAAGCTCCAGTCTTTACAATGCACCAGATATGAATTATCTAAAAGAGGATTATACGAGTTTTAGTTTTTATTAATAGATATTTCTGTTTAGCCATAAGCACATTCTGGTTCGACAAGTGTATTAATTTAGGTTCACCAAGGTTATAGGTGGGTTAATTTCTGAATGTTGTTAGTCTTTAATGAATAGTCACTTTTTTTGTGAAATTCTTTATTCCAAAAGTCAATTTTTTCTTTATTGTGCTATGTCATAGAGTTTAGGTGTTTCTGAAACTGAATACGGATAGAAACATTTTTTTATAATTAGCTCTCTGAATTTTTGTACAGTGTGTTTGCAATTTTTGGTTCGGCCAGTGTATTAATTTCGGTTCTCTGTATTTTTTGGTGTTCTTAATGTATTGGTAAATACACTGATTCCAATCGCTGGAGAACCTAGAACAAAACAGTAGCCAGACAGTTCCAACAGACAAGACAAAGAGAAATCCATCTTAAATCAGATATAAATATTAACATTTGATATATACATTGATATTAAGAATAGATATATACATTAACATTTACATTAATATTGACATATATACATTTGAAAGAAGAATTGTTTGTTTTTTTAAACAAATTAAACAAAATATTGTTAATTACAACCAGTTAATCATATTATGTCCTATTTACTATCTCAATCCCTAGATGAGAATTTACAATAAGGGTTGGAGAGGGCAGCAGATGGCTTCGAGAGTCTTATTGCTTCAGATTCCCGAATCAATTAATGTGCTTACGTTATAGTGCGACTTCTCCTTCATTGTCACCATTGTCTTGTTCTGTTTTGCTGTAATGAAAAAATTTGGTCAATACTTCACTCAATACACCGATAAGTACAAGCATGTATATCTTAATCAAGTTAATTAAAATGTCACAGGCCACCGAACCGAAACTCATTCATGCACAGAATCAAACATCATAAATAATTAAACAGCTAGAAAATGATTACTGCATGCTATCACAATAATCTTAAACATTAAAAAAATTTAGTCAATACTTCATTCAATAGACCGATAAGCACAAGCATGTATATCTTAATCAAGTCTATTAAAATGCCATAAGCCACCGAACCAAAACTCATTCATGCACAGAATCAAACATCATAAATAATAAAAATACTAGAAAATGATTCTTGCATGCTATCACAATAATGTTAAACACTGAAAAAAGTAAAAGGAGGTCACCGAACCGAACAACATTCATTTGGTGAATAAAAATTACAGAGGCCACCGAACCGAACGTTCATGTGGTGAATAAATGGTGATCAACTTTCAATCAACAAGAATAGTATTTCTCCATGCAAAAGAAGTACTGAATAGAGTAACAACCAATTTCAAAGCCCTAGTTAATCTATCCACTTAATTGAATGAAAATAACAATAAATTTCATTCAAAACCCTAGTTATACTGTAAAAATTCAATCACAGTAATCCTAAACCCTGAACAAAGAAAAAGAATACCACCGAACCGAATAATGTTCATGTGAAGAATAAATCGTTTTCAACTTTTAATCATCAAGAATAGTATTTCTCCATGCAAAAAAAGTACTGAATAGAGTAACAACCAATTTCAAAGCCCTAGTTACACTATCCACTGAACTGAATGAAAATAATAACAAATTTCATTCCAAACCCTAGTTATACTGTAAAAATGCATTCACAATAGTTCGATTTACTAAACGAAACAAATCAATCCAGTAAACCTAAAATGCAACTAGGAGAAACGCGACATTACAAGATTTCAAATGAACAGTAGTTTTTCTCATACCTTTGGTAGTCTCTGTTGCTGTTTTCGTTCGTTTGTGGTTGTTCCTTGCCAAATCTTCTCGCGATTCTTCTGCAATAGTGGTTTTAGCAGAGAACGTGACTGAAGTTTGAGTGATTTTGAGAGAGATTCGAAGAAAAGGAGCGGTTTCGTGCGCTTTGAAGAAGAAGAAACATTTTTTCATAATGAAGCGTGAATGAAGATAGTGGTTTCGTGTGTATAGGGCGCGTGGAAGTCACGTTTATTTAATAAGATTGGAAGCGCATGAGTTGTTTTGGGTTTGGGCCAACTTGGTTACATGGTTACATGGATGTGTAAAATTCCTGAAATAAATATACTTTCAGTTAACACGTAGATTTAGCAGCATGCACAAGTGACCCCATAAATAATTTTTAGCTGATGTGCATACGTATAATATTTGGTACATCCCAATGAAATTAGTCATGAACTTTAACTTAATGTCATACTAGTAATTAGTAATGACCAAGGATATCAGTAAATTATGCGGTTTCACAACAGTTAAACAAAATTCAACGATCCCAGTTCATTGTACTTGGCGATAGAGTTACATAACGAATACTGCTAATTCCATGAATCATTTAATTTGATGGTCGATTTCTCTTGAACCTGAGAGTTTCAAGTTCTTTAAATTAAGACCATTATTGTAAATTGAAAGCTATCATGATGAATACAAACATTGAAGCCTTATTCACTTTCTTCAATTATCATGTGTATGCAATCATTTTTCATATCAAATACGTTTATGTAAAGCCTTTTCTCATAAACGTTGAAGAAAGAAAAATAATTTACTACCAAGCAAGTAAAAATAGAAAATGATATTAAAAAAATCATTCATAGCATGCTGCCATGTTATGAAAAGAAATTTTCAGCTAACTAAGCTATTCTCTTGATTTCTATCTCTTCTTTTTATTATGTAGTAAGATTGATAGGTATGCACACAAATCAGTCCTATATGCTGTGAAGGAAAATTATTGTTTTGGTTTGAACTACAAAGAAATATCACATTCTTGTTGAATTCATGAGAAGCCACCTTTACCAACCCAGACAACATAATCAAATTACTTGTGTCAAGCCTTGAAACAACACACACTATATAGACTGCATATTGCTCATGTTTTTAATTAAAAACTCGCATGACATTTCAAACTTCTTAGTTCTAGGCTTCTAACATTATGATCATTGTTAATAATCAAAGAGTACACACTAAATCGGGATGCTTATATTGTGTTTCAGTCAAAAACTAATATGAAGATTATTCGGTTGATAAAGTCAAATAGTCAAAAAAAAAAAAAAAAACATAAACCTTTTGAAGAAACAACAAAGCCTATCCTAGACAATAAAATGAGGAAGGGGAAAAAAGAACTTGCCAAAACCGATTAATAAACATATGATAGTGTTTGGGCTAAGAACGTACCAAATACTATCTTCAATTATAAGCTTACAACCATTTCTGAATTCCCACTAATCTTAGGTTTTGTAGATTGTTTAGTTGATGCAACCCTTATAATTTTTCACACACTACACTTTTCTTCTTACATTCAATAGTAAACCCAATTTCTCAGCTTTGGGAATCTTCCATTAACAATGAGACATTGTCCTTCCTCCAACACTCAATTTGTAGTTTAGAAATTTGGCAATCAATCTTCTGCTGACGCATCTGGCCGAAAAGTCTCGCTCCTTATCCAAGATGAAGACACAGAAAGATGCCTCAGTTGCCTGAGCTTCCATATCCCAATAGGAAGGTAAGTCTCATGAGAAAAATTTTTAACAGAGTTTGAAGATTCAAAAGGGTACATATTGAATCTAGATCGCGATCTACATCAGATGTATTCATATGTAATCTCAAGTACTTTGAATGAATGAACAAATTCAAATCATGGTGTATTGAAAAAAATAACCACTTATTTCCAAAATCTAGAATAGCTGAGTTAGATCCACAGCCGAATCAATTAATTTGTATCCATACAAGAAGCAGAATAAAGAATGAGTGCAGGAACTATCATATTGCTTTGCAAATGACACCAATCAATGTGTCGAAGGGATAACCTATGAGATTTTATCTTAAACCTGACTGTTTCTTCCATTGATTATTCCCGCTGTAATCTCGGTACTCAAGTAAATAATCAAGATTGCTGGAATTGTATTGTGTTCATATGCACAAACGGAATATGTACTTCAACTATAATTTCAGCAATCATTTATATCCAATGCAAACGAGTTACTTAAAATACAGACTGGACTACACGTTAACACAACCTAGCCATCACCGTTTTTATCAGCGGATCATCTTTACAAATATACAAAAATCCAATTATACAAGACAAAATGGGTGAAAGAAAAACAAAATTAAATGCAGCTGCACGTATGTGTTACCCGGTGCAGAGGATGAGTCCTCCCCATTCCCAAAAAATTACAGCGCTAAGGCTGAGCATTTTCCTAGGACACCAATATTGGCGGTTGCACAAGCAATTAGATGGCCGCAACTGTATGCAAACTTGAATAATTCAACTAAGGTACCATACGCATTCAATCATCGATTTCTTGAACCCATGCTAAACCTGCAAATGTAGAAGGAAAAATTAGGATGGTATCTCTTATCAAATCTGATAAAAATGAATTAGACTTGAAACAAAATCTCATCTAGTAAATGGTAAATTTGTCCATAAAATTTGTGAGACAAGCTGGTCTCAATTTTTCATTGAACCAAGGGGGTCTCTTGCCCATTTGTCATTTTCAAGTTGTTTGACTTGTGTTAATGAGGAGTATTAAGTTCCACAAGATGCAACAAAGCCATGTTTGTGATAGAAGTTAACAGTTCACATCAACCGGGGTCAAACGGCATGACGATCAAAAGTGGTATAAGAATTAATGTAATGCACATGGAGAGAGAGAGAGAGAGAGAGAGAGAGAGAGAGAGAGAGAGAGAGAGAGAGAGAGAGAGAGAGAGAGAGAGACCGACCTTGAAGCACAGTTTCAACTGCTGCATTAGGAACAAGAAGTCCAACAATACGCTGGTTATCCCCAGTAGTTTCAATGCGTACAACACGTAGCCTCCTATGGCTTAGACGAGCCTGTATAGATTCTAACTTAGCATTTTCCACAAAAAATACATGATTGTAATTAAAGTAAAAAGTAATACATAGTGGCCCAAATCCCATTATCATTGAGACGAACCACAGCCATTACAAAAACAGAATTTGTGTGTCATGAAATAAATTCTTAATGAAAGCAGAAGCGACTAATAAATTACTTATTATTATCACGAGTAAATGGTCAAATTAGTCCCTGAAAGATTACTCGTTCTCTAAATTGGTCCCTGGAAGATTTTTTAAATCAAATTCGTCCTTTAAAGATTTTAAATTAGTCATGTTAGTCCTTCCGTCACTTTCTTTGTTGATAGTATCAAAATTTGCTAATGTGGCACGTTAAGCGACACCCAATGCCTCAAGTTCTTCTCTCAATTAGGTATTGATTTGATCTAATTTCATAAACTTATTATGTTAATAGTCAATTAAGACTCCTAAGTGTGTTGGAATGTCACTTAACGTGTTACATTAGCAAATTTTGGCACCAACAAAGAAAGTGAACGAATAACTAACATGACTAATTTAAAATTTTTAAAGGACGAATTTGATTAAAAAAATCTTTCGAGAACCAAGTTGAAGAACGAGTGATCTTTCAGGGACTAATTTGATCATTTACTCTTATTATCACTAAGCCATTTTTGTAGCTGTACAAACGGAAGCACGGAACCAACTCAAACAAGAAAGTGAATCACTGTCTGAATTATAATATTTGCATGAAAAAGACCTTTTTGTCCACACTAAGATATTTTATGCCAGTGACATACCTGCTTAGACAGGGCCTTTTCAACGGTTCCCCAAACAGGAAGAATGAGGCCGCCCAAGACATTTACTTCCTGCAATCTTCTGCCTACTGTGCAGAAAGTACCTATCTTACAATTGGGACCATGCATGCACTGCCAACAGAAAGAAAAACAAGGTACCAAAAACGTCAACAATATATAATTTCTCATCCAATAGTTAAAACCATTATTAGGTTCTAGCATCCATGAATTCTCGGTTCACAACATACACATGGGATAGATAGTCAATTAGATATTCGTGCAGTTCAGTGTGCGACAACTGGACTGACAGATTCACAATAATTCACCTAGTAATTTTGAAGTATTGAAGGTTTTCCATAATAATCCATGAAAAAGTTGGAGGGCACAGCTTTTAAGTATACGACCAATTTGCAACACAATAAAGGTTTGGATTCATTTAAAATAACTTGCACAAAATAGGCAACCTGATGCAAGTATTAGTGAGTGATTCCACGGAATGAACACGTGACCGTGAGGTGACACGAGAACTTGTATGCTGGGTAGGTAGCAGAAAAATGTAATTTGTTTTGGAAAAAAGAAGCTGATTTCTCCTAATATTAATATGATGATGCTACATGACCAAGTCATTTTAATAACCAAGTTCAACCAAGTTGGTCCAATAGCTTATTGGCACAATAAAAACCAATTGAAGAAGGAGATGCATAAGAAGAAAAAAAAGACTTGGTTGAACTTCATTACAAAAATAACTTGTTCACCTAGCATTTCTCATATTCATATATCAACTGAAATTTTAATTCTTAGTTCTTATCAAGCAAACTAAAGATATTATTACTGTCTTAAAGGCACATGGCCACGTCGTTCAAGTAATTCTAAAATTCAGTAGACCAGGCATTATATACCTCAAGTGTGGCTGGCTTAATAGTCAATTTGTATAATAAAGCCTACCCACATCAGCTAGGCCTACAGAACTAGTAGCATTAACTACCTTCTGCAAGCTGGGATGACAGCTGTACTAGCTGTAACTAACTTAGCAGTGAAAGGTCCAAACTACCCTTAGGGTAGTTTCCCCTACAGGTCACTCAATTGAGGACTTGACATGCACCATACTCAGTTAAAAGAAATTTCTCCTCTCCTCTCTCTTTCTCTCTGTTCAGATCTCTACTATGGTATCCAGAGCTTAGAATTACTAGCGCAATGGAGATTCCAATCAATACCTCACTGCAGATGCAATATCTGCCCCCCGTTCATTTGAATCGAGGAAACCGCCTCCATCTCTGTCGCTCAAACTTAATGACAAGCATTCTCATACTTGCCACGATAAAGAGCAATCAACTATACAGCCTTACTGACCGAGGCACATCTTCTCATCCCAATCAATTCAACTTTAAAATTTATATAAAAATTGGCTAAAACAGCAAATAGTAGACAGAACTATATATTTTACTAAAAGATCTTCTGATACATTTCACTAAAGATTGCCACCCTGCTTGAACATTGCAATGTAGCAGTTGATTTCTGTGCCAAACCTCTTTCAATATTTCATTAACACCAGTTCCCTTGGGAAAAATAAAATCAAGAGTAATAATTCAAGGAATATACCTGCTTAGATGAAACTTCATATTCATCTTCCCAACCAGTCTGAGCCTTCTCTATCGATGAAATTTTTCTATATTTATTTTTTAGTTCTGACAGAGACATCTCTCTGTATAATCATAGGAAATTGTGATTAAAAAACATAACTAAATGCAAAGGCTGGACAAGGCTGACAAATAGCAATACATACCGAATTGATTCTCCAACAGCAGGGCGAACTATTTTGTACATACCCGAAGCAGAACTGAGAAGAATAAACAACACAAGAAAATAACATAAGTGATCAACAACAAAACTTCAACTCACTAGTAAATAAAAGTGATCAAGTAGACATTAATATATTAATTACATGGCATCGTACATTATGAACCTCTGTATTTCTAACACTCCACCTCAAGTTAAAAAGTTATGTACACGTGGACAGGTGTACAGTAGGTAGAGATACAAAGCGAATGGTGCAGCCCAACAGCATAGATTACTCTCCTATATATATGTTTATCTCCTTCATTGTCGAGTACAAAAGAGTAATATATTCATTGCCTCATTTGTTAATTTACTCTATTATTTCCCTGATTAATCATGGATCTCAACAGTGACAAAGCAAAAGAACCAACTTTTATTCAAGAATATTGAAGAGGAATAGGATGGGACGCTACAAATGGACAGTGTTATGGCATGCTGCAGGTTTGATGTCAACATAATGCTATTTTTTCTTATGTGAGTCTAACAGAAATAGTGAACTATACCTTTCAAATGCGAGAATGAAATGTCGTTTTCCCAGCCACTCCCTCTTGGACTCATAAAACCCATCATTAGATGAACCAAGCCCATCCTTCTGCTTTTCATTCAACATGGTGCTAGCTGACTGGTCAGTTAAAATTGTGAATAATATGTCATTGTCTTAAGCTTGAAATACAGCATACTGTTAATTTAGTAATGTGCAAAAGACCAATCACCTCCCACGTGATTCCCCGATCCAAGATGAATGTAAATAGAACAGTTGAAGCCCCAGTCATCTGATCAACATGTACTGTCTGCATGAACAAGAAAATGTCTCCAGCTAGTATTAGCTAGATAAAATTAACACAAAAAATAAGTTGCCACCACATGTTCAAAAAGAAAAAGCAATACAATACCTTTGGTGTCCCTTGTAGTTCAATGATGTTAGCTTTCAAGTCAACAATGCCTGTGTCAAGGTTACCCTCAATGCGAGCATTCTGAACGAGAAGATCCAAGATACTAACGAATAACTCAAATAACCTATTATTACAGCTGTGATTAGCATATTGAATAGAATACTAAAAGGCATTAAAGCTTTCGATTAATAAAAGACAGACTTATTCTGAATCTCAGGAGGTAGTCCCAGAAGCCGATTGAGAAATCGTCCAACATCATGCATATCTGAATCGATAATGCGACCAGACAACCTTCCAAGCTCTTTACCATTAGCTACAAAATAGGCATGTGTTTGATCATGTGCATATTAGATAAAATATGAATATTTACAACAATGATACCACAAATCTAACTCTCAGATGATGGCCATAATAGAGTTACCAATAGTTGTGTCCCTAACTATTCCAACAGATACAAGAGCAGCTTTTGCATGATTAATAAAATCTTGAATAGTTTCTGGTTTGTCAGATGAACATCCTTGAGGTACTACAGGCAAAGAATCCTAAAGAAACCATTTTCATCAAGAGATAGATTTGAGTCAATGTAGGCGGATTAAACATTACAATATAGATATTTGCATTGTCAAAGAAAATTATTAGACCTGATCCATTATTCCTTTGTACATAATCATGAGTGCCCGTTTTCCATAAGCACTATCGTAATTATAAGCACTTAATGTAGGTCCAGCTCTATAGGAATTCAAGGAAAGCAGACACAACATAGACAAAGATGTCAGCATTCAACCATGCTAGCTCAGACAAAAGAGAATAAGTTTTCAGGTACCACATGCCTGCGGTCCCCTTGAGTCAAAGCACCAAGAGATTCTAATCTCTTGGCAACAATTGATGCAAATCGTCGTTCTCCACCAAGATTAGTAAAGAGTAACCTGTAAAGTTTTATGAGAATGCAAATTAAGGGTAGGCCAAGAAAAGAAAATGCAACAGCTGTACTGAACATCAAAAGTGGTTGTGCAAGAATAAGACCACAGACTCTAGAGTTGGAGATAGGCCCACAAACCCTAGAAAGAAAATCATTTTGCCTCTGCATATCTATCTCAATCCGTAAAATTAACAGATTTAATCATGTAATAATTGATACAAACAATAGAGATCTAGAGGGTTGTCTCCCAAGCCATTGCACACCCTAATGGCGTCTTATTGCTATTTCATGATACCAAGAGCTATAGAGGTATTTTCAGCCTGTCTAATGCTTGAAGCTATATGAGTAATTGGGCAGAGGTAATTTCAGCCTGTCTAATACTTGAAGCTATACGAGTAAAGAAACCAGCTCATTGAAGGCATGATTGCAGGTGTATACTGAAAGGTTGTGGCAATGGCCCCTGGGTAACTGATACCGAGTGATAAGGCAGTGTTGACTTCCTTTTTTGTACTGTTGCTGCTGTTTTTTCCAATTTTAGCTTAATTCCTACTTAATTTCACTGTTTCATTGTTATTATATTTTCCCTTTTATACTTATTCCCAATAACGTAGCAGAGATTTTTTCATTTGTCTAGTTACTATTGTCTCAAAGACTCATCCCAATATTATATGGGATGTCATGTTTGGCATTGTAGATTAACTTGGCTAAGAAACCCTTATGAGAGGGAGTGGACTTGGTTGCAGCAACTGCAGGAAATTTTAAATAATATATCTTTAAGCATAGAATAACAAGATGAGGTAACTTGATTCTAGGGAGCTGGAGGAAAATTCTCTACTAAATGTACAAGATCAAAAGGTGTAGGAAATCCCAAGTATCGTGGTGGCCGACGCTTTAATTATCAAGGTGTGGTGCTCAGCGGTTCCCCCCAAAGTTGAATTATTTGTTTGGCTATTGCTTTGTGGGAGGGCCAATACTAAAGATTGACTGCTTCGCCTGAATATACTTCTGGTACAATTATGTATTACTAGACCCAAACCCACGCGATGCGCGAAAACAAAATGTATAATTCTTTTCAGAAAATAATTTTGTACATTATACATTAAAAAGTAATGAGAAATCTATTTATTAAGTTATTTGTAGACCATGTTAATTTATGGGCAACCCACAAGTTTATGCCAGGCATATACAGGCCCACTAAATTAAGGGACAACTAATTCCAGCCAAATTACTATTTACCCCTCCGTGTGTGGATGGAACTCAATATACAGCTCTAGGAACAAAAACAAAAGAACGATATGTAACCAATAGGGGGAAAAAAAAAACGAAACATGGTACACAAATTTAGTCAATAATGCCTACTGAGGCTACTGACCGATATTCAGGTGCTGAAGCTTGATTTGAACGATGAGTTCTTCCAAACTGCTGAATTGCTCGATCAGCACTCCATGGAAGTTCCAAAGTTAAATGAACCCTTCTTTTCTGTTTTTTAAAGTAAGAAGAGCACAGAACGAGGATCATTGAACAGAGAAAGAAACACAAAGCTGAACATTTGAAGACAAGATAATGTAGGACAGAATAGAATTGGGAAACGATACTTTGAATTAGTTTGATATACCTGATTTGCAGCTCGTCTGTCTGCCTGCAAGGAAACACCAGCTGATCCAGCTTCTGATATAATAGCAACTAACTTTTTACCATCCATAAAGAGCTGTCTTTCATGCATGTTAACCATCTCCATAGTGACATCCTTTCTAGTGAGATGCAGAGAAAACAGTATATTATGTAGACAGAGGTACAAAGATATGTTCTTTATTAAATATAATAGCACAGTTCCTCACCATCTTTTATCTTTTTTCTAATACCAAATCCACTTTATTAATGCATAATCATCAATTCTCAACCATCCCATTTCAAAACTTTTATAAAACTGACAGACACAAAATACAACTTACGTATTGCGAGCCTGGTAGGTTACACCCTTCCCAGTAGATGCCCTCACAAGCATTCCTCTCCTTCCTGTCACTTCAGCAACCTTTTCAGGGCCTCCTAGCTGCAATTGAGTTAGATTACAGTAACAGGAAAGAATTAGTCTCAGCACTGCATCCCCCAATATGCAAAAAATTAACTTTAAACTAAATTTAGGATCTGTTTGGTTTGAGAAACCATTTTCCGCTTTTATTATGTGTTTTCCTTTTAGAATTTTATGGGAAAAAGAAAACACTGAAACAGAATATCCTGTTTCATGTTTCCATTTCTAGTTTTTTTTTTTTTTTCCTTCACCAAATTCTGAAAACAGAACACACTAAAAACGAAAATGAAAATAGAAAATGAAAACACAAACCAAATAAGCTCTTATCATATCTGCCCAAGCTGTAATGGTGTATCCATATCGCAAGATCAAACTACTTTCCCAATACAAATGCAGTTATGCTTATTGTTGAATTTATATTCAGTCAATCAGGTTAGATTAGAATCAATTAGGATCAATTATGAATGACTGTGTTTATCTTTAGTAGGTAACGTAATTATGTGTAATGATTAGCTAGTGTATATAAATATACAAGCTCAGGAGTTCAGTAACCTCAAGCTTTCATATTAAATCACTGTCTTAACACTTATGATGCAAGAAAATTGAATGGGAAAATTTAAGCAAGGAGATTTCTGTTTTTACTTTCCATTGCCAAAGTGGAAACCAAGAAAAGTTGAATGATGAAAGCAGAATGTAGGGGTCATATATTACTTATGAATCCAAAATATGTTAATTTTGTAAGCCGAGACCAACACAAATCCTAGCGGCAAACCCAGTTCTTCACATAAAATCTCAAATCCTGCTCCTCAAATCCAAAATCGTTTGGTACTAACAGTACATAATTGGGTGCAATACCATGTTTGCTATTAGAATTCAATAGGCCTAACTCACCCCAAAAGCAAGCTCAAAGGGTGAGGGTTGCCTCACACTATAGAGACCTTACCATTGATAGATGTGGAACCTGTAATACACCGCCTTCATGCCCAAGAATGCTCATTTGGAGCGTAAACATTTGCGGATGGGTGGCCCAACAAATTTGAATCGGATAGGCTCTAACACCATATTAGTATTTGAGAAAGTGAGAGAAGAGAGAGGAGTGAGGAAGTAGAGAATCAGAGTGTGTAATGCGAATTGTTCATTCTCAAATCATCATCATTGAAGTATTGAATCTGAGCTTATATATATAGAGGAGAAGCTTGTTCAGCAAACTAGTGTAAAGGGCAGAAGAGTCTTTGCGTGCTTAAGTTAGTTAGGGAAGTCTATCCTAGCTGGCACTTGTTCTAACTTCCTAACAAATTGATTAACTGCTTAATCCTATTCAAGTGTTTAATAGAGCAAGAGTACCAAGATATCAAGCCTTATTTAGTTTCTAAAAAGATAAATAAGAAATTAAAAAAAAATTAATTAAGCATTAGTAAGATGTAGACTGTAGTTGGTATATCAGTAGACAGCAAAGGAACAAGAACAAGAGGAATTCAATTGTTGAAAAAAAAGGAGTGAAGGTCTCTTCAATACCATTAATTACAGGCCTTGCCTGCTAATCATGTTGCATTAAACGGCAAAAACAAATATTATCTCTTCTCTCTCATCCCCATTTTTCAAAGTTTTTGAATGTCTCTCCTATCTAACAGACTGAGGAGGACTGGATATGCCATTGACCGAGGGAGTTTCTTATGAGTTTTATGACACTGGTACTTGTTCCCAACGGTTGTTTGGGAATCTGATGGAACCAATTTGGGAAGGCTTCTGCAGAATACTTTGTATCTGCTCCTGCCAAGGCTATCGAAAACAAACCAATACATTGCCCCTCCTCCACTGTCCCAACTTATATTTCGGGAGAAATCCATCGCAAATGTTGTCTAGTTTTGTGATGATTATTAGGATCTTAGTGATGCTCAACCTACCATGGGAGGCCCTTTAAAGTTTAAACTGGACACTCCTTCAGGGATTAAAAAGGACAGTGTCTTGAGTTGAAGACAGGGAAAAGCTAAAGAACATTATTAGGGAAGCATCCACCGTTTTCCTCTTAGGCATGTTGAGATATTTGAAAACTATGCATTATAGATAAAGCTTGTTTGTTTTGCTTTTGTATCGTATCCTCTATGCTGTATTATCCTTCTCCACATCTTAGTGAAATTATTCTTTTATAGAAATAAAATAAAATTTCACATTCACACATATATCAGGAAACCAACAAGTGGCTACTATTTTGTAGCAGTGATCAATAACAGGTTAATATTTTATCATTACCAAGTAAATAATCTGAGGAATATTTTTCAACAATAAACATGAAAACACTACCTGGTCAATAATATCATCCAAAGGATTATTTGGAAGATCTAAAGAACGAATGATCTCTAATATATTTGTCTTGCGTTCCAAGGCAGCATCATACCTGTATCATATAACATTAATCAATTCCTTACTAGTTATTGTAAACAACACTTTTTGAAATAGCAACACACGCAGGGCCACAGAGAAAATCTAGACTCAGAATTTTTAATTAATTGACGGGTGAGATATTTGCATTATGATTTCCAGTGTATGAGGTATTTACACGCTGATGCAGAAGATTGACCAGCAAGCTATTCTGGAGTTACTTATGACAGCTGGAGGTATTTATCTTACCTGACTAGGTGAATTATAACCTATGCTCAGACAAAAAATTAACTTTATAAGTTACTATACTAATTTTTGCTACAGGTAAATTACCAAAATACACCCGGAATGAATAAGACGGGGAAAAGTAATAACTTCAAAATATGAAAACAAAAAACACCAAAAGATGGTATTAGTTCAACAAAAATAACCAAAAAAAATATAAAACGGAAACTACCCTTGGTTTTTGAAAGTGGCAACTGGCTTGTGCATTCTATCCAACCTTTTTTGTAAACATTTGGATAATTATTTAGGATGTACATGCAAATAGACACTGCAAAATTCGATCATTAAACCCCTTTTACCATTTTTTTTTAAATAATATCGCCAAAAAAAAAACCACGTGGTGCAAAATCAACAAATTTTACCAATGGAAAGATATCATCATATCCGATCTCTAGAGCTCTTTAGTATCTTTAGGAGCTTTTTAATCATTTTCATCATTTATAGTTATGTTTGTCAGATCCTAAATCTTTCAGATGCATTTTGTGGTTTACCCTTTTCGCTACTGAAGAAAATGGAAAATGCAGTTTCTTTTGTAAACAGCTACCATAAAAAGCAATACCACAAGTCAAGAAAATTGTCCATATTGTACACCTCTTTTGGAGTTCCAATATGTATGCTTGTCTTGCTTGAAGATATTCATCAGTTTTTTCCTTGCACAAATGGCACGACCACTCTTCAGGCACTATATCACCAATTGGTGGCACCAAGCAAGCTGAATGAATTAATTTACCACAGCAGGAACACCGCAATAGTTTTTTCTTTTCCTGCAGGGTAAAATAAATTAATCTAGCATCACCATCATCAAAATATTTATTTTTCCCTCTATTTTAAAGAAATTATCAAATGAAAAATTACATCCTCAGTAGTGCAAATTTCGCATATCTGAAACTCATCGTCAGAATCTGTGGAATCAATAGCCGATTCACCTGGACCAACCCAAAAGAATATTAACAAAATGCAACTTAAGAATTTAACACTAATACCGTAAGAAGAAATTATATAACTCTAAAGCCCATATTAAACTCACCTTCCATTTCCAAAAAAACCAACAAATAAAAACTCCACTTCAGTTAGGTGAAATTCAACCCCCTTTAGTCAATTCCCAATATTAGGTAATCATATACCTGGTAGTCTTGTATTTTCTAAAATATAACACCAGACACCCTTCTAAGCAACACTAACATCCCTTGTAGCATGGTTTTGGGGAGGTCAACATCACTAGACAAGTATAGGGAGGAAACGGAGAAAACAGTAATAATGGAGTGAGTTGATTGTATTAGTGTGTGTTGGTTAGGATTACACCAGTGCAAGCTGGAATAACAAACACCAGCTGTAATAAATAATTCTGACCCTGTGAAAGGCACTGCACCAGTCTCCATACCTTAATTACTCTCTCTCACACATACACGCAAATACATCCTATTATCTAAGAAAAGCTGTACCAAATAAATGCAAGCAGCAGAATCTTATCTCAAGCCAGGTCCTGCATAATAGAAAACTACTTGAGTTATGGATTTCACTAAAATCTTCCATTTCTTTCAGACAACCATGGACTTCAAAATGCTAGTCCATAATCAATATCTAACATAAAATACCAATAGAGGAGTGTAGTAACGAATCAACAAGTGAACATTGCATGAAGATTCTCAGTCCAACCCCCCCCCCCCCCCCAAAACAAACAGCCCCCACACCCCAACAAAAAAGAGGAAGTTGGAGACATCAGTGACTGTCATTTGAATACTTTAGAAAGAAAATGGGAGTGGAATGAACTTAGAAAGATTGACTTTGATTTGAATACTTTAGGTACAGCAAAACATGTATATCGAGAGATCTTTCACACAAACCAGTAGCGTAGCAGGCTTATTGACATTGACATTAATAGAGAAAGCTTGGAAGTGACAGATAGGCTTAGAACATCAGGACAGCAGTAACTACCTTCAGCCAGCTAGGATGACAGCTGTACCAGCTGTAACTAACATAACAATGCAAGCCCATTTTCCATTTTTCTTTGTTTGATAAAAATGAATTAACTAAGATGAGGAGAAGGATAATACAAACTGGCAATAAGGGTTCCCCGATACAAAAGCAAAACAAAGCAAAAGGTTTATCTAAAAACAGTGTTAGGGACTTGGGTAACATATGGTGCGCAACGTCCCACTCCCACATCAATTAGTATAAGATGCTTGATGTTATATTTAAGGTGGGTGGTTCTTCCCCCTTAATAGGTTGCTTTTAAGGTGTTTCCACTTTTCTTCGGTACTTAACAATGTTATCAAGCTTCAAGCCTGGTTGTAGATGGCATAGAAAGAATTACCTATAGGCTGGATTAGGGTAATTACTGAATACAGAAAGCTGACAGCCAAGTGGTTACCACTGGGTCAGTGTCGAATGAAGCCACCATATGGCTCTCTAGGTCCGGTGTATTGTTAGGAACTTGGGTATTATGGGGTGCCTAATATCCAACATCGAGTGGTAAGAGATGCTTGATGATGTATTTAAGAAGAGTGGTTTTTTTCCCTTAATAGCTTAGCTTTAAGGTATGGTCTCTCACTTTCCTTAGGCAATAAACACACAGCCTTCCAGTCTCAACCTATCTTAGAGGGAAAGTCCCATATAAAGATGAATATATGGGTAATACTTAAAACGTTATTGTCAAAAATTCTGGCATTATAAAATATAGGTCCATAGACCATACCATTGCCCTTTCCTAAATATTTGATTTTTTGAAAACAATAGCTTTATTTTTGTTATGCAGTGCACCCAATATAGTTAGGGAAGGTCATGGTTGTAAATGGTTCCAATAAGAGCATAATAAGAGATCAAAATTTAGCACAACAGAAACAAGGATAAGTAGAGAAGATGTAAAATTCTGTTTTGCAAGACTCACTTTCAGATTCTTCATCACTTTCAACATCGCTTGGAGGTTGCCATTTGGCAACTTTTCGGACCCTTCCTTTTACTGAAACACCAGGTGTTGCCGAGTGCCTCTTCCTTTGGAGCTCCTTTACCCCATCCTCCCCTATAAGACAAACAAAAAGAAGAGTTGATAATAACAATTATATAATAATGAAAAGCATCTACCAAAACGAGACTCAAACCTGGAAGAAGTTCAGGTTTTTCTGGTAATGGGTAATTTTCTTCCACAAATTTAAGCAGCAATTCTCGAGGTCCCGAAACAAAATCATCAAGTTCAGAACCCTATACAAAACATTAATTAGAAAGTACCAGAAAACTAAACTACACTTTAAGGAATAACAACAGCATTTGAAAACATACGTATCTTGTCACAGCTTCCTCTGTTCTTGCCTCTCCTGTACTCTGAAGACCAATGACCACACACTTATCCTCACTTAAAGCTTGTTTTGCAAGTCTAACAGTAGCAGGAACTTTTGCAGACATACACATATGTCTAAAGAAACGCTACAACAGACAAGTAACATTAACAGAAAAGCAACAATTACATACATTTAGTGCAAAAAGAAGTCAGAAAGAAAAGAAATTGTATCAGCAACAACTTAAATCTAATACCTGGTGACTTGCCCAGTATAATCTCCAAAGCTGACTAGAATTAGGTTTATCTTTATCATTCAGGAAGGCACTTGCCGTTAGTAACTCTACACGCAATTCTGCCCAAAATTCTGCTGCCTTTTTATACATATCCTAAAATGTATGATATGGAGAATTACATGAGATGAAAATATTGAATTCATGGGTAAATGTGTAACTTGCAGATAATTTAGATGACTATTATAAATTAATATGATATTAAAAGAACATTGAACAATGTGATGGGAAATTCTGAGTTCTTTTTTTTTCCTTTTTGATAAAAAAATAAATTCACTAAGATGAGAAGCATAATAAAAATTGGGCATAAAGGTTCTGCTATACAAAAGCAAAAGAAAACAGAAGATTTGTCTATAAAGCATAGGTTTCCAGTCTCTCAACATGTCTGAGAAATAATACAGTGGAAATCTATATTTTTCAAGATACCAGCATTTGACAAAAAAAAAATTTCCTCTGTAGCTTTTTGAGAGAGAGATTTTTAATATGAAGGGGAAGAAAAACCTCTAAGAAAGAGCATAAGCCATCTGCTAAAAATAACAAGACTGTACTTTCAGTGTAGTGTACAACACAGGAATTTGTTAATATAAATACATAAGACTGATATAAATGATATATATTTAATAAAGCATTCTCTTAATACATAAAGTTATAATAAATCTTACAAGTATATATGTAAAACATGGTGAAATATCAAATAGAGATTTTCTTGGCGTTAAATTTGTAACATATATGTTAATATTTATGTATATGAACGAATATATCATGTCCTTGTCAGACAATTATAAAACTGGTGTTTCACCGAATTCCGAGTCTCGTGTTAAGTGTAAATGCCATGATCTATGCTTCACAGCTAACCAACATTTCACAAAATAATCCCAAACAGAATAAAGTATTGTTTTTGTCTCTAACGTTTGGGATAAGTCCCAAAGTTGTCCATAACATTTCAATCGTCCTATTTAAGTCCCTAATGTTTCAAAATTAACTCAATGTTGTCCTGCCGTTAGGATCCGTTAACAAAATTTATGGCGGGACAAAATTGAGACGATTTTGAAATGTTATGGACTTAAATAGGACGAAAACATTGGGGACAAAAACGATAGATAGAAACAAATTTTAATTTTATCCTTCAATAATATCAATTTTTTACTATACATAGTATTCAATTATTTTTTAATCACACCTAAGTAAATTACACTTAATCATATTACTTTCATTCTAAATAAATTAATTTTTTTTATAATTTTACTCTTAAAGATTTTTAGTTATCATGAAATGTTCGTAGAATGATAAGTATATAAACTTGCAGGAAAGAAAAAAATAATATATATACAATAAAATATAAATTATACCTTTTGTCTCTAATGTATCAAAATTCTTTAAAATTATAAAAAAATAAATTTATTTAAAATGAAAGTAATGTGATTAAGTGTAATTTACTTAGATGTAATTAAAAAAATAATTGAATATTATCTATAGTAAAAAATTGATATTATTGAAGGATAAAATTAAATTAAAATTTATTTTTATGTATCGTTTTTGTCCCCAACGATTTCGTTCTATTTAAGTTCCTAACGTTTCAAAATCGTCTTAATTTTGTCCCGCCGTTAATTCTGTTAACGAATCCCTAACGGCAGGACAACATTGAGTCAATTTTGAAACGTTAGGGACTTAAATAGGACGATTGAAACGTTAGGGACAACTTTGAGACTTACCCCAAACGTTGGGGACAAAAACAATACTTTACTCATCCCAAACAGTATTACTTTTGAAGGACAAATACAGATCCAGTAACAAGACTAAGGATATAAACAAATTCATGCCCCATACCATCATTTCATCTTCAAGTGGTGCTTCGATAACCTCAAACTCAGCACCTTTGTAGCTAAGTGTCCGACATAAATACATCCCCCTAAAACAGAAAAAGTGAAACCAACAGATAAAATATTGAAAAACATGTGTTTATAAAGCTGAGGATTGGCATGCACTAGAATTTTTTTAACCTTGCTTTCATGTCCATGGCAACTAGTTCTAGAGCTCCAACACCCCCTCTGTCAAGAGCACCTGGATAATATATACTCCGTTATTTTCAATAATTTAACAGAGACAGAAACACGTTCAGAGAGAAAGAACATTTTTTCCTTTTTCATTTTGGTGAATAAGAAATTCTTTAACACTAACAACCAATATTCTGTAGGAAAATCAAATGACAAAATGAAAATTTACATAACTAATTTCTTAAGTACCTAAGAAGTGAGGGAAACCATACCTTGAAAGCTAACTATTAAGGGAAAGAACCACTTTCCTGAAATACAACATGAAGTATCCCATACTACTCGATGTGGGACTTTGGGCACCCCATAATACCCAAGCCCCTAACATAATTCAATATTTTTTCAGTTAGATTATAATGGTGTAGGGACATTTGACTGCCTCCTTGTTCGCAGAAGTTCTTAAATTTCTAATTTCTCAATCAATAGCATCCCACGCATAATACCCTCAAGAGATTTGCTGTTACTTGTTACTTACTATTAATTATAACTCCTTACAAACGTAGCCATTAATTGTAGATCCAATTCTAATACTCTTTTTTAATTAAAAAAATTAATAAAGATGAACAGAAGGATAATACAAATGGGGGATAAGGGCTTCCATATACAAAAGCAAAGCAAACAAAAGATTTGTCTAAAAAGCAAAACTTTCGAATGTCTCAACTTCCGGATAGGGCTTCTAATCCTATCCCACAAAACATGCTTTTCAGAAGATTTGTAATGAAGGTGCGAGCATTATACTCGGATGAAAATAGTCCAAATAGTGGGAAAAACTACACAATCCCACAAAATTTTCCTCTTTTCTACTACCAAACCCAAAAACCTAGTCAATTTCAATTTCAATAATTTTTATTTCCATATATTCATAAATGCATTTATATGATTAGATTTATTTTTATTGAAAAATAAATTTATAAACAAGAAAGCAAGCAGTACACAGCGAATCTTAATATTCTCACAAGAAAAAGAAAATATGGGACATATAACACTGAGCAATGTAATAAGGCATGCCATTTACTCTGCATATCTACCAAACAGCCACTTCACAAATGACTGTTTGCAGAACACCACAAAGAAACTAAGAAGTTAATCCTATCCGAAATATTGTCTAGAGATGGAGAAACCAGTTTGAAAACTATAGCATTTTCTTTCTAGCAAAATCTCCAGAAAATAGCAAAAGATGAGCATTGCCACACTTTAAGGTTTTTTTATTTAAATAAATTAAAAAATATAGTTATTTCCAAATACACGCAAAAGTTATAGAAGTTGTGAATATATGCAACTGATTCCATTTCGCAATAGGGCATTGCATTGAAAAATTAAACTGCATTTTGCACCAAGGAGTTGCGAAATCAACATGTTTCATGCAACTATGAGCATTTTGCATGAAGCACTTGGGAAAATTGAGTTAATTTTTTCACATTTGTTCCACTCATTTTGCATCAGGCTAGTGGGAAATAAGTTGATTTTTTTTGGGCGCACTTGTTCCACTCATTTCGCACGAGGGTAATGGGAAATGTGTTGACTTTTTTTTTAAGCTAAAACCCCATGGGAGACATGCAAAATGTGCTTGAGTTTTGTGTGAAACTCAAATCCCACTGGGCAATGCAAAATGAGTGGAACAAGTACGAAAAAAATTAACTCAATTCCCCCAAGTCCCTAATGCAAAATGCTCATAGTTAGATGAAACATGTTGATTTCACATTTCCCTGCTGCGAAATGCAGTTTAATTTTTCAGCGCAATACCTTATTGCGAAATGGTATCAGTTGCGTATACTTGCAACTTCTACAATGTTTGTATGTTTGAAAATAATTAATTTTTTTATTTAAATAAAAAACCACAGTTTTGCATTGTTTGTGAATCCCAAAGCATCTGAATTTAGTAAAAAGAAACTGTTGAAAGTCCATTTGCAAACCAAGCTTTCTACAAAAATGTCAAAAAAGCATGATGCAGTCATAATTGACAGCAGAATAATACAAATTATAGAAGACGCTAGCTCTGAACTACTAGATCAACAGATAAGAGACAAAATAAGGCCTGCACTTTTGTGGCATCTCCTGTGTTGGAGAATACTTGGGAAAATGCTCAGCCATTATTAAGCGGTTTCCAGAATTTCACCTTGGGAAAATGCACAGGTAGTGGAACAGTAGTAAAGTAACATTCAAAGTATATAAAGGAAAGAAACATGCAGAGTTAGAGGGAAAAGGATAAGTAGCATTGATAGTAATAGACACATAGAATTACATGCAAGAACTGCAAATAACTTGTATAGAGGTTACCATTTCCATCAAAATATTTACATGTTCTACTTCCTTTAATTATCCTTGATTGATGAAGCAACTAACATCAACATAAGACAATACAGGCATTTACTAAAGTTTTGTTAGTAGTTTGATCTCTTATATCAGGTCTACTATAACCAAAGACCTTTTGATGACTAACTTACACCCCAACTTTCAGAACCTAACATTAGCGAGACACTTTTAAGCATTGCCAAAATTTTCAACCCTCTTCCCTCAGCATTTGTGTAAGCAAAACAGATCAAATTATTCTCAATTAATATCCACCAACAGCTTATTAATGAAAATAATAATGTAGTCGTCATGTACAAATCATGTATGACTCAGAAAGTAACAGCAGCAAGTATCTAAAACGAAAAAGGTTTCACACTTATCAAACAATTTTTGTGAATGAAAGAAAAGACTTCTTCAGAACAAGATCACCAGCTATAATTGTATTTCCTGTTTAAGGACAAGTTGGACACGGAATATAATAAGAGAATATATGGGTATAAAACAGTATAAATGCATCAACTTCAAAATCTGGGGTAAAAAGCTAAAAGAAAGAAAAAACACAACAAAAACAAAAACAGAAACAAGAATACTAACAGTTAAGTAAGGAAAAGGGAAAATTTCAATACTAGAAAAGGAGAAAGAAAAACAACAATACCTAGAAATTCACGGAAATCAGAGAAAGAGGTCCCATCTCCCCAAAGACCAAGGCGAACCATATAACCCATATTGCGAGGTTCTGATGCACCAGTAGCAGAGCAATAAACAACACGAGCATCAGGTAGCCGGTCCTGTTTAATTTAAATAGCAATAGTTACAGAAACCCACTTTTATCAACCACTTCAACAGTAAATATTACTATATCTGGAAATATTATTGCAGACAGACCAAATGCGCACGCGCGCGCACACACACAGCCTTTGATTAGTCACCAATCTTATAAGTAGTTGTCAAACATGTGAGCTTCTGTAGGTCACTTTTATAATAATCCAAGTCTTCAAAAGATAGAGCAAAAAGAACAAACCTGAATTTCAAGAACCGCTTCTCCGGTTCGTGTTGGCTGACTTCCAGATTCAGGGACCAAATTTTTCGCTTTGTGACACTACAATCAGCAAATCAAACCTTAATAAGAAAAGGTAAAGAAAATCAAATTGAACCAAAAAGCACTCAAATCACCAATCACCATCTTTCAAATTGAATAGACATGCAAATAACATTGGGAAATATTTCCATACCTCATCAAAAATTACAAGACCGTCAAACCCTGGTCCACACCACTGCACAAGCTGTTGGAGACGTGAACGACCTTTCTCAGAGGATGCTATGAGACTATTGTATGTCAAGAAAACAACTCCCTCCCTGACCCCAACAGACTTTGAATCAAGCTTAGAATAAGGCAGTTTGTTCAAAGCATGCACTGGATAAGGGGAAGAAAAATAAAGAAACTTAAATACATAATAATACTATATGCTCGTGGACGAGAAACATATAGGCACTTTTTCAAATTCAACTCTACATAAAAGTGAAATCTGAAATGGACTACAGAAAGGAACTTCTCCCATGAAGACAACAACTCATCAAAAACTATTCATTCTATGAATAAAAAAATGAATTATTGTAGCCAATAATGTAGGAGAATGAGCAAAGAAAACAAATAATCTATTATGAAGTCCAAGTGTGTCAATTCTGGTATGATAAGCCTGCAGCATTAGATGACAAGAAATTTCAAGTTGATGTATGGTCCAAGCAGAGGAAACAAACTGAAAGTAACGAGACCACAAATTTTGACGAGGAAGGGGAAACACCACCACCAATATTAATGATATAAAAACAGCCAAGCCTTGTTACAGTAATGGAGAATGGCAACATGAATCAGAGATCACCAGAGTGTTCTATCATAAACCACATCTAAGGTAGAATCATCCAAATAACTATTTTTTATTTTTTTTTTATCAACAGTTTTTCTTCATCTCCCACTTCTTCTCATCAAGATGCTAACTTCCATCATATCTTTTCAACCCAAGGACATCAATATTCACACACCTAAAATCACCAACAATAAAATCCTACCTTGAATCTACATGAGCTATGTACATATTGTAAATGCTAAAAATCAATTTGAAAGAGAGCACATAGCAAATAAGACATCCTCACAAGAAGGAAGAAAATGTCCTACAAAAATTCTCGGATCAGTGTGAAATGTCTTCTTAGCTACCTATGTTATCCGCTTGCAACAGTGTGCCTTCTCTCTGGTCACTAATTTAAGTTCATGATTTGCCTTTGGCTGATTGTTCAATGACACAGTCACATTGAGGAAGAGTAAGCCACCTTCCAAGTGCCTCAACATCCCTATTCTGCATTTCACCTCTAATTTTCCCCATGGGATAAAGTGATGAATATTGGATTGAGTTTTCCTTCCAACCTCCAATTAGAATCAAACCAATGGCTATATTCGTTATTTCACTCAGGCCATTTCAAGGCTTCATTGGGTCTCCAAGTTCTCAGAAGTTCCTTATGTCGTTCTTTGCAGTCTATTGTTGCATGTATAGGAAACTTCCGCTGCTTTCAGTGTGCCTTCTCCCACCATCATTGTTAGAATTCATAGCCATCATTTCTGTTAAAAAAACTCCACTTATGGCCTTCTTCCAAATAATGCAATTGATCAACAAGTTGATAAGTTGATGGTTATTCCAACTACCTCGTGCTATATTTCACATATCCAACATCCCTAAGTTGCATTGCTAGTCTTCAATGGAGATGATTTTATATTTTCAAGGGTTAAATTGTTACAAGCTTAAAGGTTAGCAAGTTTTAGCTTGAGGGAAGTGTTAGAAATCAGGATAGAATCATATCATATCAAATCAGAGTACCAAATATGATCTCCTAGGACTTTTTTTATATATATTTATCATTATTCTCCTTTTTTCTTTCCTTATTAGTATAAATGTTTTATTATTATTATAAATAGAGGCTAGAATCCTCTTATGAAACACATCACATAAGAGTACTATATTCTTTTACTCATTTGACAAAACAAAATAGGGTGCTCATCATGGATTTTCGCACTAACCAAAAGGTGAGGAAAAGACATTAAGAAAAGAACTCGAGGAGGAGGAGGAGCCAAATAAGAGGTGAGAAACAAAGAAACTTCCAAAGACGGGTGGAAGAAGAAACAAGATGGGAAGGACTGGAAGTGCGGATGAGATGTGGAGTGAAATGTTAGAAGTTATCGGAAAAGTGGAAAAAGAAAGCTTTGGTAAAACTAGGAATTGGAGCAAGAGACAAGGAGTTATGGTGGTGGAATACAAGTGTACAAGAGAAGGTAAGGGTAAAGAAAAAATGTTTTAAAGAGTGGTCTTTGTGCCACAACAATGTAAATTGCAAAAAATATAAAATGGCTAAGGAGACAAAAATGGCAATAAGCGAAGCAAGAACAAGAGCATATGAGTGTCTTTGTCAGTCCTTGGGTACAAAGGAATGGGAAAGTGGTATATATAAAATTGCAAAAGGTTGAGAAAGAAGAACGAGAGATTTGGATCAAGCTAGCTGCATTAAGGACAATAATTGTGAGGTTTTTGGAAAAACTAACTTACCTTTCTATGTCAGCAGAGAAAGTCAAGAACTGGAAAAAAATATAAATAAAATAAAATAGAGGTGGAGGAAAGATAAAGCTGCTTACATAAGAAAATAATAGAGTTGTCAAGTGCTAAAGTCCTAGTGTTAGGAGTTTTGAAAAAGGGGATAGGGTAAAGGAAATGAAGGACTGACTAGTTTAGTAACCTTTTTATCCGTTTAAGCTTTGGGATAAGTGATTTCATGATATGGTATAGCTGTTATATGACCAAAAGGTCTGGAGTTCAATCCTTATTACCCCCAGAACAAATAAATTCAACATAAGGTAAACTAAAAAGATAGAAAAAGACCTATGTATATGTATAATCACAGTTTAAGCCCAAAAAGTGGCTTTTATTGGAGAGGGTGTATTAGATACATAACCATTCAAGTACCTCTACCTATCAATTTAAAGTTTTGGGAAAAGTGGTTTCACGACATGGTATAAGTGTTTCTATAACCAAAAGAACTAAAGCTCAATCCTTGTAACTCCCAAAACAAGAAAAAAATCAGCACAAGGTAAAAAAAAATAAAGAAAAAGAAGAAAGAAAAATACTTATGCATAATCATGCTTCAAGCCCAAAAGAAAGGGCATGTTGAAGATATAACCATTCATGTGCTTTCTCATATTAGCTTAAACTTCTGGGATAAGTGATTTCATGAAAAAGATAGCAAACCAAGGGATGATAGGCAATAAATGGGCAATGAGAGGAAACAATATCATTATCATCCTAAGTATCTTACCAAATTTTAATTCGAGAATCATCAACCAAATAGAAGGATAAAAGAAGAACATTATGGTAACCCTCGAGACGAATTTCAAAAGACATGTATATTATCCTACTTGCAATATCATTGCCCCAACCATTCAGGTGCAAACCATACATAAAAAGATCAAGAAGAGTTACACACAGCTTCAGTTAACAAAATATAAGGGACCTCTATCCACACACCTCACATTTCAATAACAATTTTCTCACCACTAGTCATGCGGGCACACACAATATATATATATATATAAGCAAATGGAAAAAAATAAAAAAAAATGAAACATGATTAGATTAGATTAAGTTGCTTTAGGAAGCACACTGAAAGTGTCAAACACTACTAAATACACCACATAATTAACAAATATGTCAATACAACAGTATTAAAATCAGCAAAGAATTTACCATCAATGCAGGTTGCTTCCACATCATCTAAGTCTCTTCTTGCATCAAACTTCAAGTCTGAACCAACAGAAATCCACCTGTGTAAGATCATTGGAAACATAGCAACATAATCAAAACAAAACCTCCAGTTTATAGCCAAAAACCTAATTGAAATCACAAATGATTTTTGTTTTTCTTTTTTTTTTTTTGTTCTGACAAGGGACTCAAAACTGAGTCATTGGGGAGGGGGGAATCTAACCACTCTAAGTGGTACCAACTGGGATACTCCCATGTTGGCACAAAAGAGATACTAAACATGTGCATTACAAACATACAAATTGGATCTACATTGTTAATGGGTGTTTATCACAATTATTAATAAAGCACACGCATGATTGCATTTGGGACTGTGACCTAAATTTGTAAAACTTTTTTCCTTCCATGGTGCTAGAAGCCTAACTTGGTTAAAATCACAAACAAGCAATAAAAAAAGTGATTGTAGGAACAAATAAAAGTACATCTGGTGCATTAACTATTATTTATCACATTTTTTCAATAAACAAAAGCGTGATTTCATTTGGAGACTATGACCTAAACTTACAATGCTTTCCTCCTTCCATGGTGCCAATTCTCCCAAATTAGCCCTGCAATAGTTCGACCTTTACCTATACCAGCTCCATCTCCAATAAAAAATCCTGCCCTAGCACCATTAGGTAGGTGTTGAAGATGTCTCTGTCAAAAGGAAACCCACAGGCCAGATCAATACAACAGAAAGATAAAACATAAATATATACATATTATCAATTATGAATTACGTTATAGAAGAAACCTGGCAAGCATAGATCAATGTCTCAATTTGCAAGCATGACAAAGCCTTTGAACTTTCCAAACTATCTTTTATTTGAGGATCATAAGTTGGCTCAGGTGGCTGCACTGCAGACAAGGAAGATGTCTCCACAACAGGATCTGGGTGCAGAGGCCCAATGGATACTTTTGGAGGTCGCTGCACACAGAGATATATCAACAAAAAAAAGGTTCCTCTTTCAGCCAAACAAAACTTCTAAAATATAACGCTCTGAAAAGAAACAATTAGCAACTCACATAATCTGTAAATGTTTCTCCAAGCATCCCTCCTTCATCCTCGTCCCGCTCCACCTCAACAGCTAGCTGATTTAATTTAATGCACAACAGAAAAAACAAGAAGAATAAATCTAAGAAAGCTAAAATATTCAAACAATTTATTTCAAAATAAAAAAAAAGACCTCAAAACTTTTGAACAAATGATTTCAATAGATAAATGGAGAAGAGCAAGGAAAAGATACTGGAACTACTTGCGGCAATCTCATGCTTCTAGAAGAAATACAGTATTTTCTTGGCTGAGTTAATGAAAAGTGGGAAGGTGTAAAACCGAGAAATTTCAAAAGAGTTTTGGCTAAAACCAAAAGTTTTACACTTTACTATGTTGCATATGCTGTTACACAAAGCAAGTAAAATGCATTTTTTCATTCCAAATTTTCCTCCAGCCAACTCTATACCAACTCAACCAAGTTTATTGCATGTCATAATGCAAGAGGTAAGTATTTTGAAGTGAGAGTCCAATTTTGGAGTGGCCCCTTGTTTATCTAGGGCCAAGGAGTTCCGTTGACTTGCAATCCTAGATCTACTCTCATTTGGGATCTTGTTGATAAGAAGATTCCTAAGCATTTTGGGATTTGGAACAGGACCATTTTTCTCTAATGGACCATATCACTCTCATTCAGTCATGACTGTCAGCCATTCTTCCTTCCTTATTATCCTTGTTCCATATTCCAGCGGCAGTGACCAACACGTTGAAAAGATTGCAAAGGACTTTCTTCAATGTTGTGCTTTGGATTCAAACAGGGATCATTTGGTGCACTGGAGAGTTTGTTCCCACCCTAAAATGGAAGGAGGCTTGGGTATTGGCAATATTGTGTCTAAAATCATTACTTTGGTAGAAAATAGCTACAGCACTTTCCTTTAGAGTCTCACTCTCCATGGCACCAAGTTATCAGAAGTATGGTTTGGACAGGAATGGTTGGGATGCTAATGCTGCTGCCTAGGCTACTCATTCTAACCCCTAGAATTTCATTTCTCAAGGTTATACTACTTCGTACTTTCACACCCTTTCTTTCTTTTAAGGTAGGTGATGGGTCACACTTTAACTTTTGGGAAGATCACTAGATAGGAGATAGCTATTCTAAACTAGACTTTGCTCATCTTTATCATCTATCTTCCTTGCGTAATTCCACTATTCAGTCCTTTTACACTACACAGGGTTCTTCCTTCTCTGACTTCCATTTCTTTCATAACCTAAATGATACCTGTGAACTTTAGATAATCTTAGGTTCCTCGATAATTTTACTACTTTCTAATCCTAACAAAAGGATATAGCCTCTTGACTCCTCTAGTAAATTTAGTTGTAAATCCTTTTCTCCAATTTGGAACTCTGTCTTCAAATACAATGTCTTCCCATATTCATAAAACCTAATAGGAAATCCGAAGCTCCCTCTAATTACAAATCGTTTGTACAGCCAGTTATTCTTAACAAAATTAATGAAAATGACATGTCAAAAGTTCGAAGGCCTCATAAGGCTATCTCTCCTGTTGTGTGTGTTATGTGTGAGGCAATTTCAGGAACAAATTCACATCTATTTTTACAGTGTCCTGTGGCTGTGTTTTTATGGAACAATTTATTTGGTAACATGTCGGGTGTGCCCCGGAACTTTAGATTGGCCCCTATTAATTAGGCTTGTTGGGTTTGGAAGCAAGAAAGAGGCAATATCTTTGTGGCAGTATGCAATACACACCAGTGTTTGCAGTATTTGGTTGGAACATAATGCTACACATTCAATGAAAACTTTTCTAACAAACAAGTTTAACAGGTAGAATTAGATGCTTGGCTATATTTGGTGTGTAAAGCTCATTATATGTATAGAGGACTATAGAGGACTTTCCCTCTCAAACATGTAGAGAGATTGGAAACTTTGCCTTACAGATAAATCTTGGTTTGTTTTGCTTTTGTATAGAGGAACTCTTACCATCTAACCTGTATTATCCTCCTTCTCATCTTAATGAAATTCTTCTTTTATCAAAAAAGAAAAAATGCTCTGATCCAAGACGTTGGTGGGAAAACGAAGGGCAAGGAAGGACAGTTAGTATTTCTATTCTAACTTGAGATGAGTTTAAAATGTTTATTAAAACAAATATGGGATGACTGATTACTTACATGATAATCTGTCATTTCATTACATATATTTCCATTCTAAAATATCTTTGAACGAAGGGAATGTTCAATCAGAATATAAATGAACTTCCTCCACTTTCACAACAAACCTTTCCATAAATTTGTAGTAGAACACAATACCAAAAGGTCAAAATCGTTTTTGTTTATCACTTAAGCAAAAGACTTAAAGACCATTACACAATTTCACTTACTTTAGGAAACTGACACCCAGTTCCACGTTTACACTTTTACAATATATGAAGCTTCCTGACATGTTCTTATCGGGCAAGATTAGAAATTGGCTTCTACTAGGTGTAAAGTTAGAGGGATTTCCCTCTACAATATATTGAGAGGTTGGAAAGCATTGCTTTAATAATGTTTTTATTTCTGTAGGCTTTTTGCTTTGTAAGGAGAACCTATTGTTCTATATCTATAAGTATTCTTCATTCAAATGAAATCACTCGCTTTAAGCTTTCAAACCTAAGTTTAAGGCCATTATAAGGTCTGAATAAAAGGAAAGCATAGTTCTACTCGATCACCAGAGATCTTAAGTATTCAACTGTGCTATATAGGACATTTGACATTGAATTCCTGTCAAAGCAAAATGATCACACGATGAAGCTAAAGTCCAGTTCCTCATTATTGGGACTTTTTCTTATTCAGAAAATATTTCTTCATGCGCTCACACTTATATTGTTTTATATCTTTTTCAACCAATATAACCACCAAAAACGATATCAGATATTTCAGAGATGACAAAATGGACCACAGGAGAACCATTTCGTCAATCGTTCTAATGTTTAGGAGGGACTTTTGTTCTTTTGGGTTCATTTTGTCAAGTACCATAATCTTCGAGTATCGTAGTTTTGGTGGTTTACTCGTTTTTCATCACTTCACATTCCAAAAAAATACTGGGAAAGCACAATTAGACTCGTAGAGAGCAATTAGAACCAAGGTAACGGAGCCGAACCTCGTTGACTTCTTCTGGAGGAACCGACGGCAGCACAGAAGGGTAGAACTGCTTGACCTTGGAAATATCGACGGCGAGGTCAATCCCACATTGCGGGCAAGCGAAGCGTGTGAGGCCGTGAGGAACGTTGAGGATGGCCTTGCAGGAAGCGCAGGGAAGCTGGATCTTGGTGGGATCAATGCCATGAGCGGGAACGTGCGAAGGCTGGGATTGCGAAGACAGAAGAGGAAGAGGAGGAGGCGGAGGCAGTGGCGCATGCAAAGGGGGCGGCGGTGGCGTTGTTCGCGCCGCCTGGTGGGGCCTAGGCATGAGCTCCGGAGGAAGCATCTGCGGCATTCTGCAGCTAGGGCAAGCGAACTCGGTCAGGCCAGGGGCCACGGTCAGGATCATGCGGCAGCCGGCGCAGCGCACGCGGACACTCTCGGAGGTCTGTGAGGGCGGGTGAGCCGGTGGTGGCGGTATCGGCGGTGGCGCCGAGAGCGGCGGGTGAGTGACCGATGGCTGCTGAGTCATTTGTTTTGGTGAGGAATAATAGGATGGGTTAAGGATAGAGAAAAAGAGAGAGATATTGGGTTGTTTGCTGTGCTTCCTGGCGGAAGATTCTCTGAGTTTTGGGTTGATTGGCGATTGTGGATGTGTGAGAAAATGAGGCCAATGTTGGGACTTCGTATTGTGCTTGACGGGGGTTTAGGCATAGCCGCATAGCCGCATAGGTATTGAAACCACCCCAGCAATCCACCGGTCAAGAAATCGGATTACTAGATCGGTGATTTAGCCGGTAATGTTACTGGTTAAATGCTTAAAAAAAAAAAAAAACATTTTTTTGTTGACTATTAAATCATAAAATTATTTAATTAAATATGTACAAATAAAACAGAATTTAATTTAGCTTATGTTAAAAAAATGACAACGACAAAAAAAACAAAAATTAACTTCTATTATATAGCTTTATGTTGATTTATTATCTATCATTCGTTATATATTATTTAAGGTATTAGATAAATTATTAAAAATATTTTTGAAATATTTTAGACAAAAATATCTTTGACTTTGTTTTCAACAAAAATACTCTTAAAAAATTTTAAAATGTATAAAAATTGCACATCTATGGAGACAGAAATGATCCATTAACGTTTTGGTCTGATGCGGCAAATAAAGTGGCATATGTGGCGGATGGAAAAGCTGACACGATCCATTACATTTTTATCACAAATTTAAAAATTCTAGACCCAAATTTTTTCCAATGATTTTTTATTTAAATTAAATAAATACAAAATTTACGAAAATACATAAAATATAGCATAATTACTTAAATGTACAATGTATTACATGTTGGTTATCGAAGAAATTTTAAAAAATTAAATAAATCTTGGGTATTCAAACCCTGTGTCATAAGAGCTAAATGGGTACCGAGTACCCGAGATACATGCAAAATTCTCGGTATCGAGATATGCACAAAGTTTCAATAGAAGTCTCAATTACCAAGATGTATATATAATTGAATTGATGCTATGTTTGTTTGATTTTTATTTTTCAATTTCATCTAATTTAATTCAAATAATTTTAAATTTTAAAATTAGAAAAATATTTACAACTGGCTCTGGGGCTGTTAGGGTTTTCAGTGCTCTGTGATTTAATAAAATTGTCGTGTCGTTATAGAATTTCACACAAAATGAATGAATTTTCGTTGCAAGCATAGTCCTACACCAACAAACAATCCTCCCAATAAAAAATTTATGGTTTTGTCACAAGTACAAACTCCAAATAAGAATTAACCGAAGTATTTAGACTCCGGATCGTCTCACGAGGATAGCAATGAAGTGGTCAATTATTGGTGATGAAAATGCAAGGGGGTTTGATTAACAAGAGGGCAAGAAATTAAATGGCAAGAAAAGTAAATCAAGCAAGTATTTAAAGAAGACAAGTAAATAGGAGAAGGCAAGTAATAAAGAGAGAGACATTCATGGTAAGGTTGGAGAATATAGGCTTTCTATCCTAGTCATACAATGATTAATTCATCTTATCTAGTCAACTCGGACAAATGGAAGAAGGTATCATGTCATCTTCACATAAGGAGAATGTCAGTCAAGACTAATCAATCATATCACAATAATAAACAAGAATCTATCTCATTACGTCATCCTCGAAAATGGAAGAAGGTATCATATTATCTTTACACTCGAAGAAAGTCTAACAAGACTAGCTAATCTCAATCCAAAGGTCCTAATCAACCCACTAAGTGAATTAGCAAGAGATTAGAGTTAATGGAAACAATATTAGCTAACAACTCTAGATCACCAACATAAGTTGGATTTTCATGACTCAAGATTGCCTAATTACGCTTCCCAAGCCAAGAATGCTCAAAATCTACTCTAACATCCAACCAAGCATTTTGTCAAACACTTGGAAGGCATAAAAGGAAAGCATAATAATTGACAAGAAATAGTAAAATCTACCAACTACAAATTGCAAGGAGACAAGATCAACAACTCAAATTCACAATAAAAGACATCAAACACCAATTACATTAATAGAAAATCCAAATCCAATATGAGTTCATCATCACAAAAGAAATCAAATGAGAATTTAACATTACAACTAAGAAAGACAACATGTAGAAGTGAGAAATTGTGAAAGAAACAAGATGAAATCAAGTAATTAATTCAAGATCCAAGACATCTTAACCTAATCCTAACCTAATTCTAGAGAGAAGAGGGAGTTTCTCTCTCTAGAAAACTAACTAAAGGCTCATGTTGACTAACTAATTGCTCCCCTTTTGCTTGGACTTCAATTCTGCATGAAATACACTCAGAAACAAGTTGGATTTGGGCCTGGGCAGTTCAGAAATCGCCCCCAGCGTTTTGCCTTTAAGTGGGTCACGTGCTAGTATCGGCGCGTACGCGCCATGTGCGCGTGTGCGTCGATTGGCTGTTTCTTCACCCGCGCGTATGCGGCATGTACGCGTGCGCGTCCTTATGTGAAATCACTTCTATGCGTGCGCGCCTTGTACGCGTGCGCGCCCATTGATGCATTCCCAATCTTTGTTTCTTCATGCATTCTCCACTTTGTATGCTTTTCTCCTCACTTCTTCCATCCAATACTTGCCTTATAAACCTGAAATTACTCAACAAACATATCAAGGTATCGAATGGAACTAAGGTGAGTTAAAATCACCAATTTAAGGGCCTAAAAAGCATGTTTTCACACTTAAGCACAATTCAAGGGAAAATTACAAAACCATGCTATTTCATTGAATAAATGTGGGAAAAGGTGATAAAATCCCCCAAATTGAGCACAAGATAAACCACAAAATTGAGGTTTATCACTCTGCTAGGGTTTTTACCATCAGAGCCATATTGTGCCATTCAAAGTTAACAGTCAACGTGACGACTCTACTTAGTCAAGTTAAATTGAACTCAGGAGAGCCTACAAGGGTTGAATTTCACTCCTATGGCTGACCCTAGAGAATACGACGGCCGTGGCGAGAATAGGGAGGAAGAGGAGGTGGTGCTGTTGGAAGAAGTGGATATTTCAACGGGGATTAACGTCTGTGCTAATAGCCTCGTGGGCAGACTGTTTGCCAATAAACCTTTCTCTATTGGAACAATGGAGAATGCTCTCAGGGCCATATGGGGTAAACCTGAAGGTTTTCATGTTAGTGATATGGGGAGTAAATTCCAATTTTTCTTCTCTAAGGAGCTTGATGTCATAAGGATTGAATGTGGTTTACCATGATGTTCAAGGACAATGTTCTTCATGTTAAGAGGTGGAATGAAGATCCTTTTTCAAATAGGCACCTTCCTAGTTTGGGTACAATTTTGGGGTTTACCAGAATCATTTAAAACCCCGGAAGTTAGACACAAATTAGGAGGAAGAATTGGTGAGGTGCTTGATGCAAGATTATTTCAAATGCGAGGGAGAGAAACTAGAATCGTGAAAGCAAGAGTTAATATTGATGGAAATAAGTGGTTAAAGATAGCATTAGAGTTGTAAGGCCAAATAGAAAAGAAGTTGAAGTTGGGATTCGATATGAATGTTTAGGTACGGTATGTACCTATTGTACTCTATTGGATCATAACTCTAAATTTTGTGGTGATTTGATGACAGATACAAAACTTGATAAAGTTAAGGAAGATTCAATTGATGACTGGGTAATTGCTAATCAAGTTGGGACGAGGATTCTTGTTGATGGGGATGATGATAGACCTTCAACACAGCAAAGCTAACCTAAGGGCTCCCAAAGGCGAAAGAAACGTAGCTAGCCTGTTTGGTAGAGGAGTTTTCAGGGCTCCGAATGTCTGGGGAAAAAGAAAAAGAGAAAGAGAAATCAGAATCAGATGTGCTTATGATCAACCAATCATGTGAGGGTGAAACACATGAGGTGGAAAAGATCATACAACCTAACTACTCTCTTTCGCCAATTAAACACAAGGCCCAGTTCAAACAGACCTTACAAAGCAAAAGGTATTATATGAAAGCGGGTAGGAAACTGAAGAACATGGCCAGACAGGGGGTTCAAGCTATCGACCTTTGTTCGGATACAAAGAGAATGTGGAAAGGTGATATAGAGGGAAAATCCCCAAAAAAGGCTCAAATGGAAATGGATCTGCAACTGCCTCAGAGAGTGGAAGGTGCCAGCCTTCAAGTGGCACCTCAGGAGCCATGAAAACTCTAGCATGGAACTGTCGGGGTTTGGGGAGACCCTTGACAATCCACAATCTCAAGGGGATATGTCAATCCCACTCCCCCGAGATTGTGTTTATCAGTGAAACCAAAAACCAATCTCGAGTAGTAGAAGCTAATCTCAGATCGTGCGGCTACAACAATTTTCACATTATTAACCCTAACGAAGTTACAAGAGGTCTAGCCCTAGCATGGAAGGATTGCATTGTTGTTCGTGTTCTTAGTGCTAATGAGTTTTTCATTGCTACCTTAGTGAATGATCCGAGTAGAAAGGAGGTGTAGGGGTTCCTGGATGTGCATCTAAGTTGTTCAGATAGCAATAGAGCATCTCAGTTTGCAGATATTCAGCAACAATCCAGCAGTTTCAAAGTAAAGTGGTAGTTATGGGAGATTTTAATGCCATTACTTCTCAATCTGAAAAAGAGGGTGGTGGGTTAAAATCAGTCACAACTATCTTAGAGTTCAATAATTTTATTGATGATAACGAACTGGTGGATATTGGAATGATTGGCTGGCCTTTCACTTGGTCGAATAAAAGACAAGGGGCTGATTTGGTTAAGGAGAGGTTGGATCGAGTCCTAGTTGGGTTACACTAGAAGACACTCTATGAGACAGTAGTGGTTCTGAGGCTTTTGGAATTTGGATCAGACCATGCACCCATACTCTTGGATACTAATCCGCAAACATGGAGAACTAAAAAAAGATTTAAATTTCAGGAACGATGGTGTGAAGAAGTGGAAGTTAAGCAGATTGTGAGTGAGGTTTGGAGGATGGAAGTTGTGGGATCAGCTATGTTTTCATTGGCTCAGAAACTTAAAGAATGTCGACATAGGCTGGTTCATTGGCAGATTCATAATAAAACCAACTCAAAGAAGGAGATTGAAGAGCTCCAAACAGCCCTTGACGAGAAGAGAGCTTCCGGTGTTCATGGAGGAGAAGAAATTACTAGATTAGAGGAAAAACTGGAAAGGACCTATCTTAAAGAGGAGCGTTACTGGTGGGAAAAATCAAGGAGTAAATGGTTGAGAGAAGGGGATCAAAATACAAAATTTTTCCATAAAAAATTCCAGTCTTGAGTGAGGAAGAATAGAATTTGAAGATTAGTGGGTAGCAATAATGAGGTAGCTTCTTGTCCAAAAGAGATTGCTAAAGTGGCTGAGAAGTACTTTAGTGATATATTCTCCTCTACTTGTCATGCCAATCCCAACCAATTTCTAGAGGAGCTGGAGCCTAAGGTTACAGCTAACATGAACCGAAGGCTGCAAAGACCAGTGTCTATGGAAGAGATGAAGAGAGCTACATTCAGCGTGCATGCTTAAAGTGCCCCAGGGAAAGATGGATTCACAGCAAAATTCTTTCAATTTTTTGGGAAATTGTTGGTGGAGATGTGTTTACAGCAATTCAGAGTTTCTTTCATAGTGGCCACATGTTCAGGAACTTCAATCACACCCAGATTTATCTCATACCAAAGATCCCAGACGCAAATAACATGACTCAAGTAAGACCTATTAGCTTGTCTTCAGTTATTTACAAGATAATTTCAAAAATTATGGTGCATAGATTACAAGGAATAATGAATAAGATTATTAATGCGAATCAAAGTGCCTTCCTTAAAGGGCGCCTCATTTCTGACAACATTCTTATTGCTCATGAACGTATGCACTATTTGAAATGCAAGAAGAGAGGCTCTGAGTTTGAAATGGCTATAAAGCTTGACATGAGTAAAGCATATGATAGAGTTGAATGACACTTCCTGTGGTATATTATGGAGAAATTGGGTTTCGGTTCAAAGTGGATTAACTGGACCAAGAAATTGGTGACTATTGTTTCTTATTTTGTTATTGTGGAAGGTTAACCATTTGGTTTTTTTAGACCAAATAGGGGTATACGTCAAGGTGATCCCCTATCTCTCTATCTTTTTTTATTCTGTGCTGAAGGTTTATCCTTTACGCTGTACAAGGCAGAGCAAAACAGACTCATTGAAGGGATTCAGGTTAATCGACAATGTCCGACTGTTAATCACCTCTTATTTGCAGATGACTCGATCCTTTTCTGTAGGAGCTCAAATGAAACTAGTCAAAGCATTATGGACTTTTTGGCAAATTATGAAAGTTTTAGTGGTCAGACAGTTAATTTGAGGAAGTCAACTACATTTTTCAGTCAAAACACGCCTCAACATATGACACTGGAAATTGCAGGAGCCCTCAGTATCAACCACATCAAAGCCCAAGATAAGTATCTCGGGCTCCCTTCAGTTGTTCAGCGTTCCAAAAAAGAGACATTTAGAGCAATTAAAGATAAAGTTCGTAAGAAGGTGTGTAGCTAGAAACGAAGTTTGCTTTCCTCGGGTGGAAGGCAAGTTCTGATCAAAGGAGTGGGTGACGCTATACCTATATACACCCTATCATGTTTTCGGCTACCGGACATGCTACTAAATGAAATTCACAGCATTCTCTCCAAGTTTTGGTGGGGACAGCACAGTGACAAACAGAAAATAGCATGGATCAAATGGGATACCATGACAGGAGCTAAGAAGGAAGGGGGATTAGGGATAAAGGACCTACGAGCTCAAAACTTGGCATTACTAGGTAAACAATGTTGGCGAATTGTTAAACAACCTAATTCTACTCAATCCCAGATACTCAGAGGCAAGTATTTCTGCTATAGTAACATTATGAATGCTGAGATAGGCAACGTACCTTCTTGGGGTTGGAGAAGTATTTTGGAAGGCCGTAAAGTGATTGAGAAAGGCCTAGTTTGGAAAGTTGGTTCGGGCAGAAATATCTGAATTTTCCAGGACCCATGGCTTCCACCACCGCACCCGCTCAATGTTCCTGTGTCTGTAGCCCCAAATCTTCTATCACAGACCCTGTTTTATGTTAAGGACTTGTTGAAGGCTGACCGAAGCTGGAACCATGCACTGATAACAGAAGCTTTTCCAGTTGGCGTTAGCTCCCGCATCCTGTCAACTGAACCAACTGATGAAGATGATAGTATTATATGGCTGTGTAACAAATCTGGTAGTTATGAAGTAGCTTCGGGCTACAAGATAGCTTATGCTTTCTACGATGCTCCAATTTCTCAGGGGCCACATTACATGCATCAACACTGAATTTGGGAAAAGTTGTGGGAGATAAGGATACCTCATAAAATCAAAATCATTCTCTGGAAGTGCTTGCATGAGAAGATTTCTATTTTGCAATTGCTCCACTCCCGCTTCCCAGTGACGTCAAGCATGTGCCCGAGATGCTTCGCTAATGAAGAATCAATCCTCCATAGCTTGATTCGGTGCCCACTCTCAGCTGTAGTTTGGACAAATAGCGGCATCGAGGACCAGATCTGGAGACATGACTCGAGTTCCTTCTTCAACTAGTGGGAGAGAGCTTGCTCCACTTTAGTGGCTGATGTCGAAGGTTGGAGAAAGCTTTGCTTAATAGCAATTCTCTGTTGGAAATGTTGGAAAGCAAGAAACCAATTTATCTTTGAGAAAGAAGTAGTACATGCATCAATTGTGGCGGCTGACTCGGTGAAGCTAGCTCAACAACTTCAGGGTGGTTCAAGCAGATGAATGGTTTTGAGCAATGAATGATTCTTTTCTATCTTATTAATTTCCTAGTCTTCGCCTGTTTAGTGGCTTTTGGGAGGTCTCCATTTCTGTTTCCAATCCTTAGTTGGATTAAATTTGTTATTTCTTTTATAATTAATAAATAACAGTTATCTTTGAAAAAAAATTATAAAAATATTTAATTTAAAATTTAGATGATTATAATTTAATTTAATTCAATAGAAACAAATATACTTGTATTGTTGTACTAGTTATTTATGAATACTACAAAAATAATTTGAAAAAATGATATTATTAAATTAAGTCCTATGCGCATAAAAATAAATTGGTTACACTCTAGGTTGGTATAGTAAAATAGTATCAATAAACATAAAATTAATCTAATAATATCACACAATAATATTTAGGAGACAACAATTTTATTAAATATAGTACTCTTTTAATTATTAAATATTCATTCAATGTTTATAGTTATATTTAAGAGGTAAATACCAAATCAGTACTCGAAAGATTCTGACGCGGATAAAATGGTACCTAACTTTTGTTATTGACAAAATAGTCCCTACAAAATTTTAAAATTTGACAAGCGTGTCCTCGAATTCGCCGGAACAAATCTCCGGCAAACACAATGCTAACATGGCCACCATGTGTTTGGTGACTTGGCAAACCACCCCAAACCCCAATCCTTCCTCCCTCTCCAACGCACACTCCTCCTCCCTCTCCCTTTCCATCGAAACCCCTCTTCCCTCCCTCTACCCAACAGACACTTCCCCTTCCCTCTCTCTGCCCATCACAACCCTCTCTCCCTCTCTAATACATTCCTCTCCTCTCTCTCCCCAACGCACTCCCCCCTCTCCCTCCCCAATGGTTCCCCTGTCACTGGTGCTATCGCTGCTAGCGCAGAACGTGAAATGCTGAAGATGTAGGCTCATCAACGCCATTAAGTTCAGCAATTTCGAGAACAACATATTTCTGTAGATATAACCCCTAGGGCAAACAGAGAGCTTCAAAGATGTCAACGTCTTGCATGAGAAAACTGCCTGAGGAATATGAACGATATCGCATTTCACCGAGATACCTAAGTTGCAAACTTTATGCGAGATCGCATAATTGGCAATTCTTTTGAGAACGTGAGGCTCAATGCAACAATGGCACTCAAAATCGAGGTTAAGGATGGCGGAGGAGGTCTCGCGGGGGGTGAGAAGGGTGGAGACAAATTTCGTGAAGGTCTTGATGCTCCAAAAGTGGGAAAAGTGAAGAGTGAGGGTTGGGAGAAGCCTCCAGAGATTCCTCCAGCGGTGCGAGAGGATGCAGGTTTGGACGGCGTGTTTGGCGTTCATGAAGGAGAGCACATGGAGGAGGACGCAATCGGGTAAGTCGTTGAGTCTGTCTTTGAAATTACGTTTCAGTGTGCCTTGGTCTTTTGCTGTTGGGCAAAAATGGTGTATCATATTTTGAAGAAGATATTGGTGTCGGTTTCTCAGGTGGAGGGAGATCGGGGACGGGGGTGGGGGACTGCTATACTGTTATGGCTAGCTATTGTTATTACAGCAAATCACCAATAAAACAAGAACATGAACAGCAAATTAGTAGGGAGAGTGGGGAACCGTTCTCGGCGTGTGAAATATTAAGGGGGGAACCGTTGAGGAGGGAGAGGAGGGGAGTGTGTTAGAGAGGGAAGGGTAGGGACTGCGTTGGGGAGGGAAGGGTTAGGATTGGAGGGGGTTTGCCAGGTCACCAAACCACGATGACTACGTCAGCATTCTGCTCACCGGAGATGTGCTCTGTAACACCCTAATTACCCTAAACCTTACCTTGCGCCGTAAAGTAAAGGTTAATCAGAGATTACGACAATTCTAAGCTCATACACATAATATATAGGAAGAATTACTATAATCTAGAAGCCCGATGAAGGATATAGCTCAAAAACAGGATTTGAAAATCGCAAAACGTACTAACGAAGCTTTTAACTTAAAGCACAAGATACAGATATAGTATAGCAAAAGATAGTAGTATAATATCATAAGAATCTAGCCACGGCTCGCAGAGTTTAAGTCGGCTAACCATATACAGACTATATAGAAACCAGACAGTAAAATCAGCTTATACAGTTTTTCTCTCTCAATACAAGCCTCTAGGCAAAAACAAAATACAAAAGTGAGAGATGTATAACAAAATAAATTAAAAAGACTCTAAAGGGTATCCGGTTCCTCCGCTTCTGTCACCATCCATGCAACTCACCAAGGTGGGTTGCGACCTGCATCTGAAAACAACAACAGAAATATGGTATGAGAACCGGAGGTTCTCAGTATGGTAATAGTGCCCAGTGATGTAGGATATAAGACCCCGGGACGCCAAAGGCAATCCTAGACTTCATATCCATCACAAGATTCATCTTAGGCATACTAAAACAAACAAGCATGATTATATAAATCTTAACATAAATAAGCAGGGTACTCTATCTTAGGGGATTTCTATTCTAACCAAACACCGCTGTCCCACAGCCTTCTCCAACCTATCCTCAATGCGATCCCATCGCCACCGCCTTCTGAACCTCCTCAATCCCAGTAGAAATTACAATTATATACAATGCAAGTAATTCACACGTAGAAGCATATAATACAAGTAGTTTAAGTAAGCAAGTAGGCATGTTATTCAATTAGGCATACAATTACAAGTTGGCAAAGCAAACAAACAGATAGAAGATGCACATGATGAATGCATGTCCTACTGGCTGTGATATCACATTATCGGTTCAACTGCCAATCCGACACATCTCCATGGAGATGTCGCCCTTCAGAATCATCATTGGGAACCCCCGAGATATAGTGATCGGATCACTGTCCATGGTTTTGCGCCTGCACACTCTATTGATCCGAAGGGATGCGAGCAGGATACTCTTGCCACAGACCTCACATCTCAACGCAAGCGGGATTTAACCACCGTCCTTATGCCACCGTCGCTACCTCGACAGGCGGGATCCAACCACCGTCCCTGCCGGGCGCATAGCGTCTCATAATCTCAAATTAAAACAGTAGTTCAGTGGTTTTTCATAAAACATTTTCACTACAACAATGATTCATCATTGTACATTCGAGTCCTCGACTCATCTCAACCACTGTCACATCAACATTTCCATTTTCGAGTCCTCGACTCATCACAACTACTGTCAATTCACATTTCAATTCCAAACTCAATAGTTCATCAATTTTCAGTTCACATATCAGTCTACCTTCACACGTAATCAAACCATCCTCAGTACACCCGAAACCTAAGCCTCCGTTTGCTAATTTTTCATAATAATCATCAACTAAAACCCTTAGGTTATTTCCTATGTTCTCATGCCCAAAATTAAGCCCAAAAGTCTCAAAATGGTGTCATATAAGCTTACAATCTTGTTGGAAAGGTGAAACAGTTGAAAACAAAGTTTAAATTTGAGAAATAGGGCATGTGCGTACGTACAGGGGTGTGCGTGCGCATGCCCAGAAGAAGTTTTAAAACGTGTGCGTACGCATAGAGGTGTGCGTACGCACAGGTGCCAAAATTCACAATGTCTGTTCGCTCGCACAACCTGTGCTAGCGCCCTCAACAGACTGACCATCCCAACGTGTGCGTGCGCACAGGGCTGTGCGTACGCACAAGTTGTAATTCCTCATTGGGTATGTGCGCGCACAAGCTGTGCTAACGCTGTGAACAGACTGCCTGCCTCTGCGTGTGCGTACGCACAGATTAAAATCCAAATCTAAATCTTACAAATTTTATATCAATTTAAAGGGTTTTCAATGGACTTTAATTCTAAACAAATTTCAACCAATTTTGAAAACTGAGGTAAAAGTTATGATCAGACAAAGTTCACTAAAATTTCCTTTTTACCAAATTTTCACGTATACTCAATTTACCAATTTCTCAACCACATCCAACTTGCTCAATGCCACACTTGCATTTACAGCACAAACTACCCTCTTGGGTCAAAATTCACCATTTATACAACTTTATCATCAACACCAAATGTGCAATACCACAATCAATTTTAATTCCACTTTTCTAACCACATTACCAAATCCTCAACCTCAATATCCCATATATCAACACAATTCACATCTCAACTTCACATAATCATTCATTCTCATCATATTATTATCAATCATCATAATCAAACTCAAAAATCATCAATTCATCATAAATCATTACATACCATCATTCAACAACTCAACAATCATTTTAATTCAAACCTATCCTATGGGTCACTAGCCTAAGTGTCCATGAATATTATATACGACATAGAGAAAATTGAAACCATACCTTGGCTGATTTCCAATATGTCCTTAACCCAAAATGAGCACAACAATGATCACCAATAAGCTTTCCAACACAATCCAAGCCACCAACAATCACCAAAGGCCTCCAAACTCACAATTATTCAAGCTATATATATACATAAACCATCACAAATCAACCTAGGGCTCAATATAAACATAATCTCACAAGGGTTTAATGCCTCTTACCTTTCCCAATAGCTTTGGTAGCCAAAATCCAATGCTAAGCAAGGATTAGAGTGAACCTAAACATCCAAAATCACAAAACTCACTTAATCAAAAGCCCTAAATTTTCGAAATTTTGAAGAGAAGAACTGAGAAGATTTCGTAGTTACCTCACTACTTTCTTGGGTGGGGTTTTGTAGAGCTCTTCACAAGGAACGCGTAGCCGCAAACGGTGCGGCGATCGGAGCTCTATAGCTCAAGATATGAGCTAGAGAAGAAGAGGGTGAATAGTGTTCATGGGGTTTCTTCCTCCTCTCTTCCTTTCAGCATGAGTGTGTGGGTTGAAGTGTGGTTTGGGCTGATATGGGTTCACTTAAAGCACTTATATATGTTGGGCTTAGGCCAAACTTGGGCCCGGTCCAACCCGTTAGCGTTTTTAGCCCGTTTGGCCCAACTTCGGGCCAAACTTTTAAAATTAACGCCCGTTTTCTGACTTCTATTATTTTTCTAAGGTCTTTGACCGTTTTTACTTTTTCTCGCGCAATACCGGGCAGACTTGAATCGGTTCAACCGGTTCGACTGTCGGTTCGCAGTTTTTCATGATTTTTCGCAGAAAATATATTTTCTAACTCAGAAAAATCCACTGAGTCCAAAAATTACATTTAAATCCTCAAATTCTCATTCTAAACTTTTGAATTCTATTTTGGAGCAATATTAATTACTTAATTAAACAGGTAATTAGCCACGGTTCTTACATGCTCCGATGAGCTCAAGGGCACGCTTGTCAAATTTTAAAATTTTTTAGGGATTATTTTGTCAATAATAAAAATCAGGTACCATTTTGTCAGCATCAGAATCTTTTGGGTACTGATTTGGTATTTACCCTATATTTAAAAATATTTTGATAATTAATTTACCAGTATTCATAAATAATCAGTATAATAATACAAGTATATTTAATTAATAATTTAATTTAATTCAATAAAAACAAATATATATTCATTATTTATCAAAAAGACAGGTTATTAGTTACTTTTTTTATAAAAAAATTAATTTTTAATTTATTTATAAATATATAAATACTATCGGAACCTAAATACCACAAGTTCCTTTTTTTTCTTCTCTGCTCTCCATCTCTGCCAGGTCTCAAATTTTGTTCCAGAAATTTTCGGTTTTAATGGATATAATTTCTCAAATTCAAGAACAAGTTAAACAAATAATGCCATTTTTTAAAGGGTAAAGTATATTTTTTTTATCCTTGAAATTTAGCAAAAATTTCAAAAATACCCCTAAGTTTTATAAAGTTTTCAATTTGCATTGAATATATCCCCAATAGCTAAATTTTCAATAAATTTAAGGCCAATCCAACAAAAATGCATGAAAATTATGCTTGATTTGCTTGTGTTGAAGGTTGTTCTTATGGAATTATTGTTGAATAGGTCCTAAATTTTTTGAAAAATTAACGGCCAGGGTATAGTTGATGCAAATCGAAACATTTTTGGAACAAAATTGAAACAAAATAAAACTTAGAGGTATTTTTGAAACTTTTGCCAAGTTTTAAGGACAAAAAATATACTTTACCCTTTTAAAATTAATTTTGCAACACTCATAAATAACTAGTACAACAATATAAGTATATTTATTTTTATTGAATTAAATTAAATTATTAATTTAAGTTATAATCATCTAAATTTTAAATTAAATATTTTTATAATTTTAAAATTTAAAATGATTTGAATTGAATTGGATGAAATGGAAAAAAAATTAAACAAACATAGCATCAATTCGATTATATACACATCTTGGTGACTGAGACGCCAATTGAAACTTTGTGTATATCTGGAGTACTGAGAGCCTTTACAAATTTTGCATGTATCTCAGGTGTTCAGTATCTATTTAGCTCTTGTGACACAATCGGGGTCTGAGTACCCAATATCTGTTCATTTTTTGAAACCTCTCGGTAACCGAGATGTGACACATTGTGCATTTATGTAATTATGTTGTATTTTATGTATTTTCGTAAATTTTGTATTTATTTAATTTAAATAAAAAAATCCAATTTCTTCTCACCCTCTTCTGTCGTCTCACACTTCCTCTCACAAACTAATTTTCATTCACCCACCCTCTAACCCAATCATCACCTGTAGCATCCGTCGCTAATGAACCACCAATGCCGTAGTCCCATCTTCCTTCCTATCATCTCCCTCTCTTCTTCTATCACTTCCTCTCACTTGATTTCCCTCTCTTCTTCTTTATTTCCTCTTACTTGTTTTGTCTCTCAACAATGCCAAAAACAACAACAATAAAGATGCCACCATTCGCCGCACACGTTCCCAAGTCTTACTAGAAATTACGTCGAGAAGAAACAATCATTCTCTGCTCCGGTATCTACCTAACCAATGGTCCTCGTTCACGTTGCTCTTTCCTTGTAGTAGGTCTTGGATCGCGTTGCTCCTCCCTGGCCAGTGGTTACTAATTAATACTAATGAATTATAGTTTTAATAGAAATTAAAGTTTAAATTAAGTTTTTTCATAAATATTTTTAGAGAGAAAATTCAACAAAAAAAGAGAAAAATGTAAATATGAAGATCAGATTCGATGCTTATCCTCTCCTTCTCTTCTCTAGGATATTGAACAATATAAAATTTGAAGGTGCACATGTTCTATTCTTCAATCTGATCTCTTCTTCATTTTATTGTTGTTAAAATAAATCTAGATGAATTAATTTTTTAATTACTACTTTTAAGAAATTTTGATTTTCTCTCTTTTTTTTTTCTTTTTCTTTGTGATTTTGAAGATCACAGTAGGTATTGATGGTGAAGAAGTGAGAGAGAGAAAGCGAGTTAAAGAAGAAGAGAGGGAAATGATATAAAGGCGTATGGACCTGGAGGATGGTGGTTCGCCGACGGCTCTGTCATGGCGGAAAGAAGTGCTGCAAATGGTTAGTGACTGTGTTAGAGGGTGGGTGAGTGAGAAGAAGTGTGAGAGAAGAGAAAAGGGTGGTTCCTATTTGTCACGTATGCCATTCTATTTGCCACATCAGACCAAAATGTTAACGGACCACTTCTGTTTATACGAATGTGTTGTTTCAGCACTTTTTAAATTATGGGTTAAGTATATTTTTTATCCTTGAAGTTTGTCAAAAGTTTCAAAAATACCGTTAAGTTTTATTTTGTTTCAATTTTGTCCAAAAAAATTTTGATTTGCATCAAATATACCCGTGGCAACTAAATTTTAAAAAAATTTAGGACTAATCCAACAATAATGCATGATAAATATGTTTGATTTGCTTATGTTAAAGGTTGTTTTTGTGAAGTTATTCCTAAATTGGTCATAATTTTTTTTGAAAAATTAGTTGTTAGGAGTAAATTTGATACAAGTTGAAAATTTTTAGGACAAAATTGAATCAAAATAAAACTTAGGGATATTTTTGAAACTTTTAACAAACTTTAAGGACAAAAAATATACTTTATTCTTAAATTATTTTAGGTTATTTTTTTCGATAAAAAAATTAAGGACATTTTTATCAGCATCAGAATATTTCGAGGACGTTTGTAGTTAACCCTTAAGGTAAAATATCTGTTCCTAAGGTTTTTTTAAATTCTTTAAAATTATCACTAAATTTTAATTTAATTTAATTTTAACCCGAACATTTAAAATAAATTTCAATTTTACTTATATAGTTCATTTTTCTAATAGTCAACTGTTAGTCAATTTTTTTTATCAAATTTACCCTTCATCATCCATTCCAACATAAACCCTAAACAACCTCCAAACCAAAACCACCTACCAAACCCCAAACTCTCCCACTTTCTATCAATGCCACCACCGCACATCCCTCCACCCAATCAACCCCACCTTTGTCATTCACCCCTATCACCAGTATAACCTCCCTTCCACTGTCACTGCATATCCTTTCTCACCCTCACCTTTACAATAACCAAAAAAACACACTCCACCACACATCATCACCTCCTTACCTTTACCATCATTGCAATCCCACCGCCACCACATCTTTCAACAACAACTACCACATTGAAAAGCATGAATAAACTACGAAAACGATATCCAAAAATTTTTTGCGCTAACAAAAACAACTCTGAATAATGCGAAAGATAAAAAGAACCCCCCAAAGATTAATAATTTGACAAAAATGATCAAACATTAAAAGATTAAATCTCCGTTAATAGAAAATGCTTATATAGCTAACAGAATTAATGACATGTCAAACTCTTCTCTAACCTTCACCACCACCAATTTTCTCTCTCTTTTTGCTCTCTCTCTTCCTTCCATTCCCCTTGTCTATCCTCCTTTCACTTTCTATTTCTCGCACCATCACCTCTGTCCTTATATCTTAGCCAGTGCAACGCCACCATTGCATCGCCACTCTCTCAGTTACTCCATCCTAGTTCCATCTTCGCTCTTCCTCCCTTAACCCAACACCAAGAATCACAGAGAGATGAATAGAAGTAGTCGCTTCATGACACCATTTTTCAAAATATCATATGATAAGTGACAATAAATACGCAAGCTACTAGCAGTAGAAACCATTCAAATCCTAAAAATTTCACAAATTTAGAGGAAAAAAAGAAATAATAACTTAAAACTAGACAATAGTTTCATTGATTTAAAATTGATAGGAAAAAAAAACTAATCTTAGCTTGCAATGCATCCCCCTCTTCCAACAGCCCCTTTCAGTGACTTTAACTGTGACCAGCAGCTTGGCAAGATCTCCTTCAGCTCGAGAGTAATGGTAGAAATGGTGTCTCCCTCCATCACATCCTTTCCTTGGACAAGTCCCCTTTCTTTCTCTATCAGTGCTCTCTCTCTCTCTCTCTCTTCTCTCTCTCTCTCTCTCTCTCTCTTTCTCTTTCTCTCCCCCATATTCTTCTTGGTGAACCTAATGATGGAGATGGAAAGTTTGATGGCAGAAAGAGCTCCACCTTTCTCTGTCGTGGTCTTCCTCCTTTGTTGTTCTATCTCTTATTCTCTCTCATGCAACATATCCCCTTTCTCTCTCTCCCTGTATTTGTGTGCTCTCTCTCTCTCTCCTCCAATCGCTTATTTTTCTCGCTGAATCCAGTGGTGGCAAAGGCTCCTATTAGCACCAGTGGTAGCGATGGAAGGTCAGAGACGGTAGGAGCAGCTCCAGCCTCCTCTATCGTGGTCTTCTCCCTCAGGTCTCTCTGTCGATCTATCTTCCTCTTTTAGAATAGTGTTCTTGATGCACGAAAACTTGTATCGCTACAAATTTCCCTCGGCAAGTATACCGAATGTCGTCTAGTAAAAACTCACAGTAGAGTGAGGTCGAATCCCACAGGAATTGATTGGTTGAGCAACATTAATTAAAGGAGTGTTCTAGTTGAGCTGAATCAAAATTGGATTGGGAATTGCAGAAAATTAAATGGCAGGAAAGATAAATAACAAGAAATAGAAATAGCTGATAGTAAATGGCGGAATGTAAAGAGCATAAAGTGAATTGCAAGGAATTCAAATTGCAGAAACTTAAATAGGAATGGGGATGATGAACATCAAAGTAAATAGCAAAAATTAAAGAGAATGGGTAAGATCAGAAGTGGGAATTCATTGGGCTTAGGAGATATTGCACTCTCCAGATCAAGTTCATTCTCATCTCTTCCTCAATCAATGCATCATTGATCTTCTGGGCAATCTTAAGTGATTGGATCCCAATGTCTTGGCAATCCAATCTCTCTAAGCTTGAACAATTGCCCAATGTCTTGATCTAATTGCTCATGGGAAGAGATGAAGTTTGGTCACTGATTGTACCACACACACTTTCATAGATCAAAGTATTGGTAGGATTACATGTCACTATATCCATCCAACCGCCAACCTAATCCAATGTGAGAAAGAATTTCTAGCATGATTTCCTCATTCCTCTCTCAAGGTTCAAAGGAAATCCAAGTATGAACAATTTCTCTGTCGAGACAATTTTTTAATTGAATGAAGATTGAAAGCTTTCTAGCAAAATCAAGAGAAAAGACAGAAGAAGAAAAATGAAAACTATTATTGATCCATCGAACTGAAAAGTAGAAATGAAAGTGCATTCCCGATAAACTGAATTACAGAGAAAGTAAAATACAGAGTGTGTACAAGCCTGGATCCCCAAGGTTTCAATCTTTTTCTTTTCTAGTTCAAAACTACCCCTATATATACTACTTCTCTGATCTTCAGTTGAGTTTGCAAGTCTCCGAATGTGGGCCTTTAAGTATAGTTGAAGTAGTTACAATCTCAATGGGCTTAGCTCAGCTTGCATGAAAGAAGTTGAGTCAAGTATGATTCACGTTAGTCAAGGCGTTACTGTGGTTAACATTAAGTGTAAATTTTGGTTCGAAGACGTTAGTGACACTAACTTTGTCACTAACGTCCCAACCCTCTTGAGCTACGTTAACCCCAACGTTAGTGGCACTAACGTGACCACTAACGTAGCCTTTTCTAACCTTTGATAACGTTAATGGTATTAACTTTACTATTAACGCTACAACCATTCTTTCTTCCACGTTAATGGCCCACGTTAGTGGTGCTAACATGGCCATTAATGTGGGTGTACTATAACTCGAAGACATTAGTGACACTAACTTTGTTACTAACGTTGTAAACCTCTTCCTCTTTTACGTTAGTTTCCACGTTAGTGGCACTAACGTGGGCTTCTTGGCCATTTCCAAGGTTAGTGACTTAGTGTCACTAACGTTGGCTCTTCTCTCCTTACTCCACATTAATACCCCACGTTAGTGGCGTTAACGTGGCCACTAACGTGGGTATCCTAGGCTATTTCCAACGTTAGTGACAAAGTTAGTGTCACTAACGTTGGCTCCCCTTCATGCTCCACGTTAATGCCCATGTTAGTGGCACTAACGTGGGCTTATGTTGGCCTTTCTAGCGTTAGTGGTGTCAACTTTACCACTAACGTTGGAGCTTCTCTTTTCTTCCACGTTAGTGGCACTAACGTGGGATACAATGGCCTTCGAAGACGTTAATGGCCACGTTAGTGCATCAAAGCCCTGCCTTAGATCATGAGATTATGCATCATCTATTTTATCATTTAATTCATGCATTATTCCCATGAAATCGTGTAAAATTCACAATGTTTGCTTGAATCAAGGTATGAAAGAATATTCAACCAATTACTTGCTTATTGCCTAAGAAAATGCATGAAAACTATCTAGAACATACAAAAAATGGCTAGTAAAACTAGCCAAGATGCCCTGGCATCAATTCTTCAGCACCTAATTTGGGAATTTTTATTTTTTGATCATGTTGCATGATTTTCCATTAGCTTAGAGGAATTAAATTTGAAAAGATCAATGATGTTGAAGGAATTGATTTGGAACTAGAGGGAGATAGAAATAGGAAGGAAAAGGGGAGATCTGGAAAAATAGGATTTCCATCATTTTAAATTAATTAAAAATACCAAAAAATATTTTAGTTTGCCATGTCATTCTTTCAGTTATCCAGCTAAGCATTTTCTATCAATGAAAATGGTAATGATTGATGTTTGGTCGTTTTTATCAAACTAAATAATGTTTTGGGGGCTATTTTATCGTTCACGTCTTTCAGTTTTTTACGTAAGTGTAAGAATCTTTTGGATACAATTTTGATAGTTTACTCACAAAGCATTCGAGCTTTTTTTTTTCAAAAAATAAAAGTCAAGACAAGGCAGAGGTGGATGGAGAGAAATTAGGAGATCTTAGAACCATTGGAAAAGGTAGGGCTGTTGACAATATCGACATTGGAGAAAAAGAAGTCGACGCTAATGGTGCTGCCATAGAGATTTGAGGTGACAAGCCACTACCACTACAACTTTTCCCTCCTTCTCCTCCAGCGAGAGCTTTCATTTTCAAAACATGTGTCCCTCTTTCTTTCCAGACTCTCCCTTTGGTTTGATCTATTTCTTCAATTTCTCTCTTTTAGTCTCTTATCTGTATTATTGTTGTTGTTATTGGGTGCATATGTGGCAGTGGTGAAGTGCGAGGGGGTAGATAGGTGTAGTGGTAAAGTAAAATCCAATGTGGGTGGTGCAGTGTGGGAGTTAGTGTGGAGGTGAAGATGGTGCAATTATGATGAGGGTGGTAGAGTGACAAGGTCAATGGTGATGGGGATGAGGGGGAAGGGTGATGGGAATGGATTGGGTGGTGTACAATGGAAAAAGGGATAAGGCTTAGGTGGGTTGGGATGGAATTCGGGGGATCAGATTTTGGGTTTGGTAGGGTTTAGGGTTAAGGTTAGAATGGGTGATTAAGAAAAAATTGAAAAAAAAATTGACTAACAATTGACTGTGAAAAAACAAATTATACGAATAGAAATGAAAACTTATTTCAACCATTAGGAATAGAATTTAATCAAATTAAAGATTCAAATAATTTTAAAAAATTTAAAAAATGTCAACAACGAAAAGTATTCTTTCTTTATTATTTATTTATCTAATATCTATTAGAGTAAATAACCTTTTTGAACCTAAAAAGATTACAATTTTGATAAAATAGATCCTAAAAAATGCGAATGACAAAATAATTATCTAAAAATATGTTTTGTTTGACGACGGTTAACTTTTTATGATTCAACTGCTAACAGTGTTTCAGGAGAGATAGAGAGAGAGAGAGAGAGAGAGAGATAGACCTTAGAGGTGAAGTGCTCAGTCCTCTATATTGAACTGCTAACAGTGTTTTGGGAGTCATGGCAATTGTTGTTCAATCAGAGAGAGAGAGAGAGAGAGAGAGAGAGAGAGAGAGAGAGAGAGAGAGTATACAACCAATGGAAGAAGAAATGAATGATGAAAATGGATGAGAGATGGTGCAAATCATGGTTTTGAAAATGGATTCGGACCAAATGGTTGAATTGGTTCAATCGAAAATTAGTATCTAATTTGGTTCAATCACAAAGCAAAACCGTCATAATTTTGAACTGGTAGTGAACCAGAAAATCATCTAAAGCATATGAAACGAACTTAACTAGAACTCAAACAGTCTTTGAATTGGATCAGAATGTAATTTTTGTATAAAAAAAGAAGAACAACAAAGTAAGAGAGATCGATCTGAGATTGATAGGCGGATGTATATGGCGGATCACCAAACGTAACGGAGAAGGAGGCTGGGCAGAGGTAGACAAAGGAAAGAGACATAGCAAAAGGCAGAGTCAAAACAACATAATGATAGCATGAGTGGCAGAAATAATGAGGAATGGCGAGGAAGAGCGTGGTGCAAGCAGAAACAAAGTGCGTGAGTGGGAAATAGAGTGAAAAGGAGCGACAGGAGAAACAAAGTTAAAAACATAAATTACGGTTGGTATATTTTTACATACCAACCATTATAAAATAAAAAGTAAAAAATGAAATAAATAAAAAAAAATTATGAAATGAGTTTCTAAATAAGATTTTTAAATGATCAAGTTAGAATAAATAAGAATTGAACGGTTACAAATTTGGGAAAAAAATTTAGGGTAATGCTTATAAAAAAGTTATTGCATCGTTAATAAGAATTGAACACTTACAAAATTGAGATGAATGAACAATTTTGTAATAAAAATAGTATATAGTCTTTAGGAATTTTACTGTTGCAAGTCAAATTTTCTATCATAGAGTTGCATATAATTTTCAATATTGCTAATTTTATATTCGGCGAAATAACGTTATTTATGGGATATACATTGATTGGTAATAAAGCCAACGACGTCTTGATACATTATATACTATTGGTATCAACTTTTAATACAATTAAATATTTTAATCTTAAATGTAATCATTAAAATCAATTCCAGTAAAAGGAATAAAAAAGCGTGTGAACAGGTTGAAATTAAAATTGGTTATTTTCAATGACTAACGTAGAAAAAGGAATATTTTGAGCACTTTTGTCTCCCTAAGTTTTAGTTCTCAATTTTTTTTAGTAAACAACTAAGTCTTTCCCATACTCATCATTAACTTAGCAATCCAATAAGAAAGATTCTATGATGTTGAATAAAGATCCATCTTCACATGTTGAAGGTAACGTGTCTCTATTAATGGGGAACGCGTGTATTCTTGAATATTTTTTTTTTTGTGCCCATCCGTGACAGTGGGTCACAAAACTTGCAGGTGTGGGTTCCTTTCTTTTCAGCATGTGTTTCCCAATAAGCATCATGAATTCATGATACATATTAAATTTATCTTGAATAAATGCTAATGATTTCATTATAAACTTTTTTTTATTTGGAATATATTATTTAATATAGTAGTGCTTGAATATATTTTTTTTGGTTGTAGTAGGTCTTTTGGAAGCTAGACATATTGAATACCAAAAAAAATGAGTATACAATAATGAGCATAATAGTGGCTATGATGAATTGTACGAAGAACACATAACCGATGCAATGATAAAATGAGTATAATAATAGGAAAAAAATTTGAATAGTTATGGTGTGCTTATATTTGTTAATAAATTATGAAGACGAATAGTGTTTAAAAAAATTAATGACGATTTGTGTTTAAATGAAGATGATTACAATTTACAAAATTGATTTTTTTGAAAAATAATTGCATATTGTTGACTGAATTTGTTGATGAAGTCATGGGTATAAGCATAGGTTTGTGTTAGACAAGTACATAGGGATGCAATTGTAATGTACTGGTGAAGTTTTGTGGGTGTTATATTATTCATTAAGTGAATAATTGTTAGGGATGAGTAAGGTTTACAAGGTATAATTTTAATATTGAATGTGAAGTGTTTAGTCTTTATGGTTTAGGGTTAATTGTTTAAGTTTAAAAGGTTTAAGGTCTAAGAGTTAACGTGTTTAAAGTTTACAATTTACGATTTACGGTTTAGAATGTAATATACTTTATTTAAGATATAGGGTTTTGTTGTAGTGTTAAGGGTTTTTGCTTTAGGGTTTGTTTATGATATCTGTTTAAGGGTTTAGAGTTTATCGCTAAGGGATTAGGCTTTACATTATAGGGTTTTTGTGTTTGTAGCTTTATGGTTTCGTGACTAGTCTTTAGGAGAATTATAGTTGCATTAAAATGACATGGTAAAAAGAGTCATGCTCTATTTTCCTTATATTGTCAAAGTAATATCTATAGTTTGCATTATGAAACTGTAGATTGGTGTATGTGTGTTGGAGTTGTATTCAATTGTAGATGTGGAATTGAAAATTTTGTAAAGTGTGAGGATTAAATCTAATTAAGTATTAATGGTTTTCGTTCGTTTATTATGTAGTTGCATTATAATGGATAGATAATTAGAGTGGAAGTTAGATTGGGAATAGTTAGTTCGTTACGTCAACTATGTGCATGTGGCCCTAATTGTTCATTGGCAACTAATACATTGAACAAAGTTACGTTGTAACAGTTAATTGTGTTAATATTTTTTATTCATAATTTACTTGTTAGTGGTTTTTTGTCATTGTCTTTGGAGTTTTATTAATACATCAAGATTACAATTTTTTTGTAAGATTTTATGCATTTTAGGGCCTGAGTTAATTAGTGATTCAGGGTTTGTTCGTTGATGTTAACAAGATTATTTATATGTTGGAGTATTGGATGTATGAAGTCGATGATAAGAAGATTCTTGTAACGTTTATCTTACTAAATTTTCTTAATGTTGAACATTATGATTGATGGAAGGTTCACTATTAAATTCCTAATGAGTGTGCTAAAAATGGTTTTCTGTGTTTGCACAAAAGTATATTAAATTGCAAGATGTAACCTAAATATAATAAATTTGTTTAAACTGTTTTGTGGTTAGAATACGATGAAAACTCTTGTTTTACACTGTACTCCTCAAAGAAAATCCTAAACCCTTTATCATAAGAAAACCTTATGAATTAAACCATACACCCTAAGTCAAATTATTGTTGTCTATGTGTGTAAAGTTTATTTTGAAATCTCTATTGGTTTTGGTTTCATTGGGCAAAGCAGGTGGTCCTTATGATAGTGAATTAGGTAAAGTCTGTGTTGATAGCAATTGTGTTAGCATGTCTTATCACATCAGTATCCAACTGATTTATCTCCTCTGACCAATTGAATTATCTTTTTGTAAGCCAGTTTAAATTTACTTATACTTATATACATCTAAATGTCATTGTTCAAAATTTAAAATTTTTGTTAGATATAACCATTAGGGGCACTCTTCAGTACAGATCAATTTTCGTACAGATATACAGATATTCTGTTTGGTTGTATCTCATTTTAACACATGTTACTTGGCTTCTGCAGAATGAAAAAGGATGGCGACAGATTGTGGGCGCTCATGGGGAGTATCTCTGAGCTGAGGCGTTGGCTTGAACACCGAATGAGATTGCGTTGTAATGGGTTTCGTCTGTCCAGCTTCAGTATTTGGGCCTTATTGGTTGTTTGGCCTAGTTTTGACTAAGATAATTGGATGATATGCTGGCAGGTATTGAGTTCACTCATCTCCTCTCCTCTCTTGATGCCCATTTTCTCACCCAGATACAATCTTGTCCCTCGAAGAAAACCCTAGCTCCCTCCGCCGAGTATGCCATCGATGTTGTTGTTACTGTCACTCTAATTGCCGCCGGTGCTTTTCTTGTATTAAGCCCGATCGGGCACGTCGTCTCATTCGCCAATTGCCAATAGCTTTGGAATTCTAGTGGAGTCGTCGTCATGGAACCGCTCTTGGTGCTTAGTCGCGTTGGTTCCAGCTGGAACTTTTGAGAGTGTCGTATCGTAGGAGTCGTTGGTCTATGAATTCTGGAAAAATAATTGTGGTAGAAAGTTACTTCTTGTGCATTTTGGGGAAATTGCTTATTGTGTGACTGAATGGATAGGTAGATGAAATTACGAAAATTCTCGGATTTGTTTACTGAACCAGGAATTGAGCTTGAATTTTTAAGCCTATATTGTTGGCATGTGTTATGCTTGATTTCCTTTGTAATTATGTTAACTCAGTATGGTGTAGCATGTTTAATGGTATAGAATTTAGATGGTGAGTTAACAATCAATAATAATCATTTAGTGTGAATTTTAATTGTGTCTAACTAGTGTGAGTTGCCGATTAGGTGTTAATATAGGAACATAGGAAATGGGATGCTGGTGTTGTAGTGCTGGCTTTAACTATAGTTTGTTAGATTATGGTAGTATTCCTATATTGGTGAGTATGTATTTGGATGGTAATTTATCTCTATTCTCCTTTCTTTTTGGTTCTGGCACTTGTCAACCTTAGTTGTTAAATATGTCTCTGCAACACTGTTAAATATGTTAAGCAAAAAAAAATAGGGAATTTTGTTTTTTAAATAGACCTAGATGATGACCTTAAGTACAGGCTAAAAAGCTGGTGATATCAAGCAAGTGAAATGAAAGCATGGTAAATTAGATTGATCCAACCCAAATAACTATTATTAGAATCAAAATGGATAAAAAACATAAGGATTTATCTATCATGTGTCCTAAGGGTACATGGTAAGATTACAAAATAAGAAAGTTTTCATTAAAATTTTTTTTTATGCATTTGTTTTGTATTCATTAAATAAAAATATTTAAACCTTTTTATTAGTAGTAAGTTTATCATAAGGGTACATATTAGCTAAATCTAAAAAATAAATTCAAATTAATACCCTGCAAACTGTTAACATTTACGTGAAATTTTGTTACATTCGAAAATAAAAAACACACATTACCTAAAAAAAAAAAACACGTATTATTCAACTAATCAATTTTTGATACCCAATTACCTATAACCACCAAATGCAAGGCCCACAAAAAACGAATCCAACCTCTCCACCCGTTCTATCCTATGTTCTGTTCACTTAGCCACTTTTCCAAGAGTCAGTGCAAACATGCCACCTCAACTAGCCCCTGCAATTCCCCTGTTCTGTCTGAGAACAATGTCAGCGACCCAAGTTTACAGAACACGTGTCATACTTATGAGAGAGCAGAAGAAATATCTGTAACTCTTTACAAACATACATCTTTATAATAGAATTGGCCTAACTATTATTTAAACAATAATTTTTTAATCAAAATTATGAATATTTTTAGATTAAATAAATACTTTGTAAGAAAGGGTGATTTGGATTCAAATAATAATATTTGTTAAATTATATTGTTTTTTTTTTTAATAAAAAGTTATCATTCTAGCATATATTTTGTATTTGCAATTAGAAGTGATAAAAAACAAATTTGTTTTAGTGAATTAATACCCCTATTTGTTGTTATCTAAAAGAATATTGTGTTCAATTATAAAATATTTATAAATATTGTTATTCATGCTTATGTCTAAAACAAATATATATATATATATATATATCTTTATTAATGTTTTGAAAGAAAATATATCTAAAGTATATTATCACTTAGGTATAATAAGCTTAATGTAATTTCAAGATAAAATATATCAATTAATTATAATAAACTGAATGTAACTTTAAAATAAACATGATTAGAATAAGTTAAGAAAACTTGATGTATTGAGAAATTAAAAAGATTATAAAATGCTAGTTTTTTTTTTTAAATTATTGTAATTTGTAAAATAAATTCATTATATTTTTATAATTTGGTTTAAGTAACTAAGGCTAGCGAGATGGTTAGCATTAATTATAATGAACCCAATTAATTTCTTGAATAATAATTGAATAACTCATAGGGTACTTAATCCCTTGTTTATGAGAGGATTCAGTAGAAATCACCTATATATATATATATATATGATGAGCGGATAATTTATACATTTTTTGGCATTATTTTTACATAGTTTTTAGTATGATTTAGTTAGTTTTTAGTATATTTTTATTAGTTTTTAATAAAAAATTACATTTCTGGACTTTACTATGAGTTTGTGTGTTTTTCTGTAATTTCAGGTATTTTCTGGCTGAAATTGAGGGACTTGAGCAAAAATCAGATTCAGAGGTTGAAGAAGGACTGCAGATGCTGCTGGATTCTGACCTCCCTGCACTCAAAGTGGATTTTCTGGAGCTATAGAACTCCAAATGGCGCGCTATCAATTGCGTTGAAAAGTAGACATCCAGGGCTTTCCAGAAATATATAATAGTCCATACTTTGCCCGAGTTTAGACGATGCAAACTGGCGTTCAACGCCAGTTCCATGTTGCATTCTGGAGTTAAACGCCAGAAACAGGTTGCAAAGTGGAGTTAAACGCCAGAAATAGGTTACAAACTGGCGTTCAACTCCAAGAGAAGCCTCTACACGTGTAAAGCTCAATGCTCAGTCCAAGCACACACCAAGTGGGCCCCAGAAGTGGATTTCTGCATCATTTACTCATTTTTGTAAACCCTAGTAACTAGTCTGATATAAATAGGACCTTTTACTATTGTATTAGACATCTTTGATCAGTTTTATGCTATCTTAGACCTTTATAGGGGCTGGCCACTCGGCCATGCCTGGACCTTGTCCTTATGTATTTTCAACGGTAGAGTTTCTACACACCATAGATTAAGGTGTGGAGCTCTGCTGTTCCTCATGAATTAATACAAAGTACTATTGTTTTTCTATTCAATTCAAGCTTATTCCGATTCTAAGATATTCATTCGCACTTCAATATGAATGTGATGATCGTGATAGTCATCATCATTCCCAACCTATGAACGCGTGCCTGACAACCACTTCCGTTCTACCTTAGATTGAATGAATATCTCTGGGATTCCTTAATCAGAGTCTTCGTGGTATAAGTTAGAATCCATGGACGGCCATTCTTGAGATCCGAAAAGTCTAAACCTTGTCTGTGGTATCCGAGTAGGATCTGGGAAGGGATGGCTGCGACGAGCTTCAAACTCGTGAGTGCTGGGCGTAGTGACAGACGCAAAAGGATCAATGGATCCTATTCCAGTATGATCGAGAACCGATAGATGATTAGCCATGCAGTGATAGCGCATTGGACTATTTTCACTGAGAGGACATGATGTAGCCATTGACAACGGTGACGCCTAACATACAGCTTGCCATAGAAAGGAGTATGAATGATTGGATGAAGACAATAGGAAAGCAGAGGTTCAGGAGGAACAAGCATCTTCATACGCTTATCTGAAACTCTCACCAATGAATTACATAAGTATCTCTATCTTTAATTTACGTTTTATTTATATTTTAATTATATTTTAATTATCAAATATCCATAACCATATGAATCTGCCTGACTGAGATTTGCAAGATGACCATAGCTTGCTTCAAGCCGACAATCTCCGTGGGATCGACCCTTACTCACGTAAGGTTTATTACTTGGACGACCCAGTGCACTTGCTGGTTAGTTGTGCGAAGTTGTGACAAAGAACTAAGGTTATGAACGTGTGTATTAAGTTTTTAGCGCCGTTACCAAGGAATGAACCGTCACGATTTCTGCGCACCAAGTTTTTGGCGCCGTTGCCGGGGATTGTTCGAGTTTGGACAACTGACGGTTCATCTTGTTGCTCAGATTAGGTAATTTTATTTTATTTTTAAGCTTTTTTATTTCTTATTTTTGAAAATAATACAAAAAAAAATTTCTTCTTTTTCATTTTTCCCAAAATAATTTTCGAGAAAAAACAAAAAAATTCTTATAAAATCATAAAAACCAAAAATTTTATGTTTCTTTTTTGAGTCTAGTGTCAATTTGTAAGTTTGGTGTCAATTGCATCTTTTTAATTTTTCTTAAAAATTTTCGAAAATTCATGCATGTGTTCTTCATGATCTTCAAGTTGTTCTTGATAATTTTCTATGTTTGATCTTTAATTTTTCTTGTTTTGTGTCTTTTCTTGTTTTTCATATGCATTTTCAATTTGTTAGTGTCTAAATATTAAAAATTTCTAAGTTTGGTGTCTTGCATGTTTTCTTTTCTTAAAAATTTTCAAAAATAAGTTCTTGGTGTTCATCTTGACATTCAAAGTGTTCTTGGTGTTTATCTTGACATTCATAGTGTTCTTGCATGCATCATTTGTTTTGATCCAAAACTTTCATGCATTGAGTCTTTTTATTGTTTTTCTCTCTCATCATTAAAAATTCAAAAAAAAAATCTTTCCCTTGTTTCACTCATAAATTTCGAAAATTTGAGTTGACTTTTTCAAAACTTTTTGAAATTTAGTTGTTTCTTATGAGTCAAGTCAAATTTTCAATTTAAAAATTCTATCTTTTTCAGATCTTTTTCATTTTTCTTTCATAATTTTCGAAAATTTTTAAAATCAATTTTCAAAATCTCTTTCTTATTTTTATTTCATAATTTCAAAACCTTTACTAACAATTAATGTGATTGATTCAAAAATTTTTAAGTTTGTTACTTGCCTAGTAAGAAAGGTGCAATCTTTAAACTCTAGAATAATACCTTTCTAGCTTCTTGTTAGTCAAGTAATCAACTTTGATTTCAAAAATCAAATCTTTTCAAATTTCTTTTTCAAAATCAATTTCAAAATCTTTTCCAACTTCTTTTCTAACTTCTTATCTTTTCAAAAATTGATTTTCAAATCTTTTTCAATTAACTACTTGACTTTTTGTTTGATTTTAAAAGTTTACTATTTCAATCATATCTTTTTCAAAACTACCTAACTAATTCTATCTCTAATTTTCGAAAATCCCTTCCCTCTTTTTCAAAATTCCTTTTTAAATTAACTAATTGTTTTAAATTTAATTTAATTTGATTCAATTTTCCTTTCTTAATTTTCGAACTTTAATTTTTATTTTTTATTTTAAATTCAATTTAAAAACAAAAATACTTTTATTTTAATTTATTTAATTTTCGAATTTCTCTTCTCCTCATCTCTTTCTAATTATTTATTCATCTACTAACACCCCTCTTTCACCCAAGAATTCGAACTCATTCATCTCCCTTGTGTTTGGATTCTTATCTTTTCCTTCCTCCATTATTCTCTTCTTATACTTACATAAGGAATCTCTATACTGTGACATAGAGGATTCCTCTTCTTTTCTGTTTTCTTCTTTTTCATATGAGCAGGAACAAGGATAAGAACATTCTTGTTGAAGTTGAACCTGAACCTGAAAGGACTCTGAAGAGGAAGCTAAGGGAAGCTAAAGCACAACTCTCTGGAGAAAATCTGACAGAAATTTTCGAAAAAGAAGGAGACATGGCCGAAAATAATAACAATGCAAGGAAGATGCTTGGTGACTTTACTGCACCTAATTCCAATTTACATGGAAGAAGCATCTCAATCCCTACCATTGGAGCAAACAATTTTGAGCTGAAACCTCAAGTAGTTTCTCTGATGCAACAGAATTGCAAGTTTTATGGACTTCCATCCGAAGATCCCTTTCAGTTCTTAACTGAATTCTTGTAGATCTGTGATACTGTTAAGACCAATGGGTTTGATCCCGAGGTCTACAGGCTTATGCTTTTCCCATTTGCTGTAAGAGACAGAGCTAGAATATGGTTGGACTCTTAACCTAAAGACAGCCTGAACTCTTGGGATAAGCTGGTCACGACTTTCTTAGCCAAGTTCTTTCCTCCTCAAAAGCTTAGCAAGCTTAGAGTGGATGTTCAAACCTTCAGACAGAAGGAAGGTGAATCCCTCTATGAAGCTTGGGAGAGATACAAGGAACTGACCAAAAAGTGTCCTTCTGATATGCTTTTAGAATGGACCATCTTGGATATATTCTATGATGGTCTGTCTGAATTATCAAAGATGTCATTGGACCATTCTGCAGGTGGATCCATTCACCTAAAGAAAACGCCTGCAGAAGCTCAGGAACTCATTGACATGGTTGTAAATAACCAGTTCATGTACACTTCTGAAAGGAATCCTGTGAGTAATGGGACGCCTCAGAGGAAGGGAGTTCTTGAAATTGATACTCTAAATGCCATATTGGCTCAGAATAAAATATTGACTCAACAAGTCAATATGATCTCTCAGAGTCTGAATGGATTGAAGGAATCATCCAATAGTACTAAAGAGGCATCTTCTGAAGAAGAAGCTTATGATCCTGAGAATCCTGCAATAGCAGAGGTGAATTACATGGGTGAACCCTATGGAAACACCTATAATCCCTCATGGAGAAATCATCCAAATTTCTCATGGAAGGATCAACAAAAGCCTCAACAAGGCTTTAATAATGGTGGAAGAAACAGGTTTAGCAATAGCAAGCCTTTTCCATCATCCACTCAGCAACAGACAGAGAATTCTTAGCAGAATCCATTTAGCTTAGCAAATATAGTCTCTGATCTATCTAAGACCACTGTAAGTTTCATGAATGAAACAAGGTCCTCCATTAGAAATTTGGAGGCACAAGTGGGCCAGCTGAGTAAAAGAGTCACTAAAACTCCTCCTAGTACTCTCCCAAGCAATACAGAAGAAAATCCAAAGAGAGAGTGCAAGGCCATTGATTTAACCATCATGGCCGAACCTACAAGGGAGGAGGAGGACGTTAATCCTAGTGAGGAAGACCTCCTGGGACGTCCAGTGACCAATAAGGAGTTTCCCTTCGAGGAACCAAAGGAATCTGAGTCTCAATTAGAGACCATAGAGATTCCATTGAACCTCCTTCTGCCCTTCATGAGCTCTGATGAGTATTCGTCCTCTGAAGAGGATGAAGAAATTACCGAAGAGCAAGTTGCTAAGTACCTTGGTGCAATCATGAAGCTGAATGCCAAATTATTTGGTAATGAGACTTGGGAAGATAAACCTCCCTTGCTCACCAATGAACTGAATGCATTGGATAGGCAGAAATTACCTCAAAAGAAACAGGATCTTGGCAAATTCTTAATACCCTGTACCATAGGCACCATGACCTTTGAGAAGGCTCTGTGTGACCTGGGGTCAGGAATAAACTTAATGCCACTCTCTGTAATGGAGAAACTTGGGATCTTTGAGGTGCAAGCAGCCAGAATCTCATTAGAGATGGCAGACAACTCAAGAAAACAGGCTTATGGACAAGTAGAGGACGTGTTAGTAAAGGCTGAAGGCCTTTACATCCCTGCTGATTTCATAATCCTAGACACTGGGAAGGAAAAGGATGAATCCATCATCCTTGGAAGACCTTTCCTAGCCACAGCAAGAGTTGTGATTGATGTGGACAGAGGAGAGTTAGTCCTTCAACTGAATGAGGACAACCTTGTGTTTAAAACTCAAGGATCTCCTTCGTTAACCATGGAGAGGAAGCATGAAAAGCTTCTCTCACTGCAGAGTTAACCAAAGCCCCCACAGTCAAACTCTAAGTTTGGTGTTGGGAGGCCACAACCAAACTCTAAGTTTGGTGTTGGGAGGTCCCAACAATGCTCTGAACATCTGTAAGGCTCCATGAGAGCTCACTGTCAAGCTATTGACGTTAAAGAAGCACTTATTGGGAGGCAACCCAATGTTATTTAATTATATCTATTTTATTTTCCTTGTGTTATTTCGTGTTTTAGTAGGTTGATGATCATGTGGAGTCACAAAAACTACTGAAAAAAAACAGAATGAAAAATAGCATTGAAAATAGCACACCCTGGAGGAGAGCAGTCTGGCGTTTAAACGCCAGAAACAAGCATCTGTCAGGCGTTTAAACGCCAGAAACAAGCACTAAGCTGGTGTTTAACGCCAGAAACAAGCATCTGCCTGGCGTTAAACGCCAGAAACAGGCTACATTTGGGCGTTTAACACCAGAAACAAGCAGCAATCTGGCGTTAAACGCCAGGATTGCATAGCAAGGGCGTTTTACACGCCTAATTGGAGCAGGGATGTTAAGTCTTTGACCCCACTTGATCTGTGGACCCCACAGGATCCCCACATCTTCTTCTCTTCTCTTCACACCTTTTCATAACTCTCTTCCCCATAAACCCCACCAACCTCCAAAATTCAAACTCTTTTCCCTCCCAAACCCAACCCTAATGGCCGAACCCTAAATCCCATCCCACCCCTATATAAACCCCTCTTTCCTTCTTCATTTTCACACAACACAACCCTCTCTTCTTACCCTTGGCCAAATACACCTTCTCCCTCCATCTTCTCCATTCTTTTTCTTCTTCTCCTTCTTTCTTTCTTCTTTTGCTCGGGGACGAGCAAACATTTTAAGTTTGGTGTGGTAAAAGCATAGCTTTTTGTTTTTCCATAGCCATTAATGGCACCTAAGGCCAGAGAAACCTCAAGAAAGAGGAAAGGGAAGGCAATTGCTTCCACCTCTGAGTCATGAGAGATGGAGAGATTCATCTCAAAAGTCCATCAAGACCACTTCTATGAAGTTATGGCTAAGAAGAAAGTGATCCCTGAGGTTCCTTTCAAGCTCAAAAAGAATGAGTATCCGGAGATCCGACATGAGATCTAAAGAAGAGGTTGGGAAGTTCTCACCAACCCCATTCAACAAGTCGGGATCTTAATGGTCCAAGAGTTCTATGCAAACGCATGGATCACTAGGAACCATGATCAAAGTGTGAACCCAAATCCAAAGCATTGGCTCACCATGGTTCGGGGGAAATACTTAGACTTCAGTCCGGAAAATGTAAGGCTAGCGTTCAACTTGCCAATAATGGAAGAGAACGCACTCCCCTACATAAGAAGGGTCAACTTTGATCAAAGGTTGGACCAAGTCCTCATAGACATATGTGAGGAAGGAGCTCAATGGAAAATTGACTCAAGAGGCAAGCCGGTTCAATTAAGAAGGCATGACCTCAAACCAGTGGCTAGGGGATAGCTAGAGTTCATTCAACGCTCAATCATTCCTACTAGTAATCAGTCTGAAGTTACTATAGACCAGGCCATCATGATCCATAGTATCATGATTGGAGAGGAGGTGGAAGTTCATGAGATTATACCTCAAGAACTTTACAAGGTGGCTGACAAGTCCTCCACTTGGGCAAGGTTAGCCTTTCCTCACCTCATATGCCACCTCTGCAATTCGGCTGGAATTGACATAGAGGGAGACATCCTCATTGAAGAGGACAAGCCCATAACTAAGAAAAGGATGGAGCAAATAAGAGATCATGGACCTCAACAAGAGCATGAGGAAATTCCCCACCATGAAATCCCTGAGATGCCTCAAGGGATGCACCTTCCTCCACAAAACTATTGGGAGCAAATCAACACCTCCCTAGGAGAATTAAGTTCCAACATGGGACAACTAAGGGTGGAGCATCAAGAGCACTCCATCATCCTTCATGAGATTAGAGAAGATCAAAGAGCTATGAGGGAGGAGCAACAAAGGCAAGGAAGAGACATAGAGGAGCTCGAAAGCACCATTGGTTCTTCAAGAAGAGGAAGACGCCACCCTCACTAAGGTGGACTCTTTCCTTAATCTCCTTGTTCTTATTTCTCTATTTTTCATTTATTATGCTTTATGTTTATTTATGTTTGTGTCTTATTACATGATCACTAGTGTTTAAGTGTCTATGTCTTAAAGCTATGAATGTCCTATGAATCCATCACCTTTCTTAAATGAAAAATGTTTTAATTACAAAAGAACAAGAAGTACATGGTTTCGAATTCATCCTTGAAACTGGTTTAATTATTTTGATGTGGTGACAATACTTTTTGTTTTCTAAATGAATGCTTGAACAGTGCATATGTCTTTTGAAATTGTTGTTTATGAATGTTAAATATGTTGGCTCTTGAAAGAATGATGATAAGGAGAAATGTTATTTGATAATCTGAAAAATCATAAAAATGATTCTTGAAGCAAGAAAAAGCAGTGAATACAAAAGCTTGCGAAAAAAAATGGTGAAAAAAAAACAAGAGAGAAAAAAAAAGAAAAAGCAAGCAGAAAAAGCCAAAAGCTCTTTAAACCAAAAGGCAAGAGCAAAAAGCCAATAGCCCTTAAAACCAAAAGGCAAGGGTAATAAAAAAGATCCAAGGCTTTGAGCATCAGTGGATAAGAGGGCCTAAAGGAATAAAATCCTGGCCTAAGCGGCTAAACCAAGCTGTCCCTAACCACGTGCTTGTGGCGTGAAGGTGTCAAGTGAAAACTTGAGACTGAGCGGTTAAAGTCGAGGTCCAAAGCAAAAAAAAGAGTGTGCTTAAGAACCCTGGACACCTCTAATTGGGGACTTTAGCAAAGCTGAGTCACAATCTGAAAAGGTTCACCCAGTCATGTGTCTGTGGCATTTATGTATCCGGTGGTAATACTGGAAAACAAAGTGCTTAGGGCCACGACCAAGACTCATAAAGTAGCTGTGTTCAAGAATCAACATACTGAACTAGGAGAATCAATAACACTATCTGAATTCTAAGTTCCTATAGATGCCAATCATTCTGAACTTCAATGGATAAAGTGAGATGCCAAAACTATTCAAGAGGCAAAAAGCTACTAGTCCCGCTCATCTGATTGGAGTTAAGTTTCATTGATATTTTAGAATTCATAGTATATTCTCTTCTTTTTATCGTATTTGATTTTCAGTTGCTTGGGGACAAGCAACAATTTAAGTTTGGTGTTGTGATGAGCGGATAATTTATACGCTTTTTGGCATTATTTTTACATAGTTTTTAGTATGATTTAGTTAGTTTTTAGTATATTTTTATTAGTTTTTAATAAAAAATCACATTTCTGGACTTTACTATGAGTTTGTGTGTTTTTCTGTGATTTTAGGTATTTTCTGGCTGAAATTGATGGACTTGAGAAAAAATCAGATTCAGAGGTTGAAGAAGGACTGTAGATGCTGCTGGATTCTGACCTCCCTGCACTCAAAGTGGATTTTCTGGAGCTAAAGAACTCCCAATGGCGCGCTATCAATTGCGTTGGAAAGTAGACATCCAGGGCTTTCCAGCAATATATAATAGTCCATACTTTGCCCGAGTTTAGACGATGCAAACTGGCGTTCAACGCCAGTTCCATGTTGCATTCTGGAGTTAAACGCCAGAAACAGGTTACAAACTGGCGTTCAACTCCAAGAGAAGCCTCTACACGTGTAAAGCTCAATGCTCAACCCAAGCACACACCAAGTGGGCCACAGAAGTGGATTTCTGCATCATTTACTCATTTCTGTAAACCCTAGTAACTAGTCTGATATAAATAGGACCTTTTACTATTGTATTAGACATCTTTGATCAGTTTTATGCTATCTTAGACCTTTATGGGGGCTGGCCACTCGGCCATGCCTGGACCTTGTCCTTATGTATTTTCAACGGTAGAGTTTCTACACACCATAGATTAAGGTGTGGAGCTCTGCTGTTCCTCATGAATTAATACAAAGTACTATTGTTTTTCTATTCAATTCAAGCTTATTCCAATTCTAAGATATTCATTCGCACTTCAATATGAATGTGATGATTGTGACAAACATCATCATTCCCAACCTATGAACGCGTGCCTGACAACCACTTCCGTTCTACCTTAGATTGAATGAATATCTCTGGGATTCCTTAATCAGAGTCTTCGTGGTATAAGTTAGAATCCATGGACAGCCATTCTTGAGATCCGGAAAGTCTAAACCTTGTCTGTGATATTCCGAGTAGGATCTGGGAAGGGATGGCTGCGACGAGCTTCAAACTCGTGAGTGCTGGGCGTAGTGACAGACGTAAAAGGATCAATGGATCCTATTCCAGTATGATCGAGAACCGATAGATGATTAGCCATGCAGTGACAGCGCATTGGACCATTTTCACTGAGAGGACATGATGTAGCCATTGACAACGGTGACGCCTAACATACAGCTTGCCATAGAAAGGAGTATGAATGATTTGATGAAGACAATAGGAAAGCAGAGGTTCAGGAGGAACAAGCATCTTCATACGCTTATCTGAAACTCTCACCAATGAATTACATAAGTATCTCTATCTTTAATTTACGTTTTATTTATATTTTAATTATATTTTAATTATCAAATATCCATAACCATATGAATCTGCCTGACTGAGATTTGCAAGATGACCATAGCTTGCTTCAAGCCGACAATCTCCGTGGGATCGACCCTTACTCACGTAAGGTTTATTACTTGGACGACCCAGTGCACTTGCTGGTTAGTTGTGCGAAGTTGTGACAAAGAACTAAGATTATGAACGTGCGTATTAAGTTTTTAGCACCGTTACCAAGGAATGAACCGTCACGATTTCTGCGCACCAATATATATATAATATTTTATTTAGTACAATTTGTTTTTTATTCCAACAACGTCATTCCACTATTTCTTGTATCTTACAATCATAAAAAATAGTATACATACATTATATTAATATTAATAAAATCTTATTGTTGTGGATGGACATATTTGTTGATGAGAATAGATAACACTACAAGAAAAATACTGAATACTGTCGGATTTGCCAACAAATTTAGTGTTGGACGTTAGCGGCGGGTTTACCGGTGGCTTTGGCAATAAATTCGTCGGGTAAAAAAGTTACCGTTGGATTAGATTTTTCAACGGTAAATCCACCGGTAATATTTAGGGGAAAAAAAGAAAAATTGGTGCGGAGATTACCGTGGGATTTACCGTTGGATTTATCCGCCGGTAAATCTCAATTAATGAACGCTGCGTTTTGGTCATATGCAATGCATTCTCCATTAGTAAATCTGACAGCAAACCATATATAAATTCAAAATACGCAGCCCTCTCCCCTCACTTTCGAGAACACCCTTCTCTCTCCCTCATTCTCCTATCTCTTCTCTCTTCCCTGCAACATCCTCTGGCAACCCTTTTGGCCATCCTTTGCTAGTGCTGCCCACCTCCACTCTTCTAAAGTCTGTGTCAAGCTTGCTTGGATCGTATTTTTCTGCCTCAAATGAAGTTGTTCCATCTGTCTCCATCACTGTTAGAAGAGTTATTTGCTGCCGCTCTTTATGTCGCCAGAGCTGTGCTCTCTTCTGTTGTCCAGGTAATTTTCCCTCATCCTTCTCCTTATTCCATTTTGTTTTTATTCTTTTAATAAAAAACCATAACTCCTTTTTTTGCCCTAATCCCTTTTTTGAACCACCATTCAGGTCCACTACCTCTACCTTTGGTTCTTCTGCCCACGGCTGCTTTATTGCTCTATTCAGGTAAATTCTTCGCTGCTCCTTTCACAATTTTTATCATCATGTGACTGCTTTATAATTTGGATATCATTCATTGTAGAATGTTAAAGGGTTTTGGATTGGAAAGGTTATCTATTTCAGTGCTTGGGTATTTAGATAATAATTGTTCTAAAATTTATACAAATGATGGTACTGGTACTGTTATTGTTATTTTAGTATTTGATGCAAGTTATTTATTACAATTTTGAGTTTCAGTGGCCTTAAGTTAACTTTATGTTGTTGTTAGTTTGCACTATACTTGTGGTTTGCTGTGTTGTTTCTTTGGTTTGTCCATGTAACATATTCCAATATTGCAATTGATCCAGGGGTGTATTACAGATTATATATGTATGTGGCATATCTTTCTTAATTCTTAGTCTAGACTAGTGTTTTGTTGCATTAAATTAAGTATTATTTGGTGCAAATCACAATCATAGATTTGTTGGCACATCTTATTTTCTGTCATAATTAGAATGATTTATATGGACTTGTAAAGCCAAAGGATGTGAAACCAGAAGTTGATAATAAAAATGAGTATATATAGTAACTAATTCTCTTTCAAATAACTTATACATAGGTTGCACATTATTTTATCTACTACTTATTATTGATTATTAATATATTGTCCCTGTAGTTCTTTTATCTTTTTTATTCTTTTTTGTTTCTTGATTGGACTCTCTTTGGCTGTTGCAGATTTCTACGAAATAACAACTTGACAGGTCAAGTTATATCAAACTTAATTGAAGAACTAGGACTGAACCTTTGATAACTAAGAAAACCTATTTACTTTTTAACTTTTAAAATTGTCTTAGACGATTAATATTAATGATAGTTGACAATGAAATTTTTATTGGTTATGAATTATTGTTTGATTTGATAATTGTATTGCTTTAATTTATGACAATGTATGGTTGATGTTGTAGATGATAAATTAGTTAATTCTTTGTTGTTAGTTAATTGGTGCATTTTAAATATGATTTTCCTACTTAATTAAATTCTCTTTTTTTTAATAATAAACTTTGATATTTAAACTTGTTTGTGAACTTTCAACTAAAAATTATAGACAAATTATTATAAGAATTTGTAAAACTTTGAATTTTGTTAGTTTAGAAATTATTAAATTTAAATATTTAAAATTATATATTAAATTTTCAAACAAATTTTTTAAAAAATTAAAATACAAGTTTACCGCCGGATTTACCGAGGAAAAAATCTGACAGTAACAAGCTCCAGAATATCGTAGTTAAAAGTTTATACCCGCCGCTAAAAATCTGATGGTAATTAGCGGCAGACAAAAAAATTCGCCAGTAAACAATTACCGGTGATGTTTATATCGTCGGATTTATTCCGACGGTAAATAGATTACCGACGAATATTTTTGATAAATTCGCCAGTAAATCTGACGGTATCCGACGACTTTCTTGTAGTGTGAGGTTGTGTTCAATCGTTATTAATATTGAAATGGGTTTGGTGGAAGGGTTTAGTGGGGCCTAAGAAAGAATATCACATGCAATAATATAGAGATACTCTTCTTTATATATACTTTCTACATGTAAGGCACATGTTATACGTGTTTGTGGTGTTTATGAAATAAGGGAGGTTTCGATATTATGCCATTCGGGTGGGAGGACGTTTGGGGGATATACATGGAAGCCAAAGATGAAGTATATGACATCAGTAACATTGAGTACAAAGGCTTCATGCGCAGAGATGATGATGAGGCATGGCTACAACGACCTCGATCTAGGAGGGCAAAACCGGGTGACATCGATGGAGAGGGTTTGGTCGGTAAAATCGAAAACCTGAAACTGGGTGGGTCTTGTTTGGTCAACAGAGAGGGGAGAAGCATAGGGCAAGGAGCTATCTCTGCAATGGTTTCGTCAGAGATTGGTAAAGTTTGAATATTCTTTTTCATACTTTGGTGCTAAAATGATACTGCATGGCTTATTATGGTTACTTGTTATACTATTAATGGTGCAGCAGACATGCAAGTGGTTCCCAAATTGGATGTTAATGAGTTTATGTTTATGGAAGACTTGGAGTAGCTGCTAAATCGAACATGTTGCCAACTTCGGGTGGGGCCTCTGATTTTCCTCAGGTGAGACGGCATCCCCGTGGATGGCTTAAAATATTTCTGTTTCACCGTTGTCCTTCAATCCTCAGGCAAAGAGGTAAATATAATTGCAAGCGGCTGTTTGTCCACGGATAAGGGACAAGCTACGTAGGATACTGCATTTATCTCTCTTGAGCAGCTATTGTCGGAGACAGGACTAAACATTTTCGACTTCAACTACCAGGTTCTAGAGCGATATCGACGAGAGGTGCAAGAAATTGAAGCGTGAGGCCTATATGTCCGATCCGAAGTGACCTGTATCCTTAGAAAAGGAGAACACAGAGCTGAGGCAAAATCGTTGCTGCTTACGAGGAGTTGTTTGTTGATTAGTGTAGTTGGGTTTGTCGTTGTTGCGATAAGGATCCAAACTTATTAATCATTCATGGTTTTAATTCACGTCTTAGGATATGGATTATGGTTTGTTGGATCTTTGTTGCGGGCGGTATGGGGTCAAATTCTGTAAAGACACCTTGTTAGGGGTTTAGAAACATGAAGGAATGCATGTCGTGTATTAGGATACGAGAAGGTGATTATGTGGAGGTTATGAGCTAGTGCAAATTTGTAATTTCATAATTGAATTAATGCCCATAAGTATATTTATGAGTGTCACTTGAGTAACATGTTTCATTTTGGGTTGATTACTATTGAGTAAAAATAGGTCAAACTATTAACCGATGGATAGGATTTTTTAATTTTTCTTCAAGGTTGAGGAGAAATTGCAAAATGGTAAGTTAAAGATAACTACGCTCCCAAATAAAGTAGTGTTTTTCTTTGTCTGATTAATCTTATAAGTAAAGGGTATGGATTCTGAATAAATAGAACCATGCTTTCTAATTTGAAGAAATTTGAAATTTTCCAACTCAAAATTATTTTTAAGCATTTAAAAAATATGGTACCATTGAAAGACAAATACACCCTAAATGTGTCATTACTTTTACCCGCTACTGGAGCTCATAACCGAGGGATATAGATTTTGAACATAGAATTATGCCATTTAATTCTCTAAAAGATTTAAATTTTGCAACTTTAGACTATTTTTGAACATTTAAAATATTTCCTTGAGTTGAAGCAAGGAGTAGAAAAGATTGTAGCATATCCCGAAAGATTTTGATCCCATCCATCCACTCAATCATGTTAGTCGCCATAACCCAAACCCCTACATTTTGACATGTCTAATCAAACGTGTTCTTAATAAAGTTGTATTGAATGCGCTCTATCCTCTAAAAAAATACATCTTTATTATCTGTTAAATTATAAGCTCCAGTCAGGGTTAACTCTATAGTTAGTACCATTATTTTTTCATAAATAACGGCGTAAATGTCACTAACTGTTTTGTGGTTAGGTGTGAGAACTAATCAGGATTAGTTAATATTTTAAAAATAAATACAACTATCGGGTAGTAAAAGCAGACACTAGGTCTAGTCCCTGAAGGCCCGATTCTAGACGCCTATCATATTACAGGATACATTATAAAAGAAGATGTCATGGAAAGTCATCATATTCCTACGTTATCATACTCTATGGAGAAGTTGAAAATTCAGTATTCATGGATAACGAAAAGGTGGAAGAGAAGCATCAAAGCGTTGAGCGAGCTCAAAAGGATGCCTCTCTAGCAAGGTAACCATAGATATACATTGACCTTGTGTTTGCTAGATCATTGTGGTAACTACAATGCAGTTAACTTGGAATGTTATTTTTTGGTTGATGCAGTGAGGTAGCCAATGCCGGTAACAGTGGAAGTGGTTCTTGTGTGGAGGACAACATACTAAATGTCTTGGGAATGATTAAGGAAATGAGATATTTAACTCCCCGTTCATGCTTCTCTTGTAAAAAAAATGATCATTTCCTAGTCTCGTTTATTTACAATTTCGTCTGTTCTTGGTAGCATATCATCAGGGGAATGAGTTGAGAAGGTCCATAATGAAGAGCCATTTTGAATAAATTAGAACCATCACCAAAATGCTTAGTAGTACAACAACCTGTCGTGGTGGTGGTGAGCAAAAGACACACCACGCGGGCCTTAGTAGCGCGTGAGAAAGAGAAGAAAGGGAAGAAGGTGAAAATACACTCTCCTTCGATTATATTCCTCCTCAAGATGCGCAACAGAGAGATAATATCCAGGTTAGCTACCAGATGTGTCGTGTAAGAATCGGAATAACCGTTTTAATAAAATAATAATTTTAACTGCCCGGAATCGGTTCAAAAAATTAGACATCTTAATTTGAAAATATAAAGATGAAATTTGAATTCAATAGATCTTTCTTAGTGCGAAAATGTATCTCTTATGAAAAGTTTTTGTAAAAGCGCGTACTGGCACTTAAGCCGGCTGTACCGGCTCTAGTCTGTTCGGTACCGCGTATGAGAAAAATAAGATTTGAAAATTGAATTTATTCTTTTAGAAAGACAAAAATAATTTAGAAATGAAAACCGAGAACTAATTCTAAAGGTTTTGGTCCAAAGTGGACCAAACAGACCTTAAACGTAATGGGTTGAATCAGGCCCAAGCCCAACATATATAAATACAACTAATGAGCATTTAAGCTCATTTCTTACCCTAAAACAAAGAAAGGGGCGCTGAATTGGAGAGAAGAGAGGTGAGGGTTTGGTCACTATTCATGCATCACTTCTGGTGATCGTAACTTGAGCTACAGAGCTCCGATTGACGAGTCATTTGCGAACATGGGAAGTTGTTGCCGAGCTCTTTGTTTCTATCTAAACAAAGTGGTAAGATTTTCAAAATCCATGTTCCAGTTTCAATCCCTAATAGTTTCACATTTTTTGTTCTAATTCTTGAATAGATTTTGTGATTTTGTTTGTTTAGGGGTGATCTAGTATTGGAATATTGTTAGGTTTTTTTCCTAATCTCGTTGGGTAAGGTAAGTCTCTTCAAACGCTTGTGGTTTGATGTTTTGGGTTAGCCCAAGTGATGTTTTTGTATGTTATATGATGTTAGATTGAGGTTTGATGTTTGTTGGAGTGAGCTTAATGGTTTTGAAGACTTGAGTTCGAGCTTGGTGTTTTGAGTTGTGTGGGAATCGGCCAATGTGTGGTTTCAATTTTTTTTTATATAATATATAATGTTTCTGGATACTTAGACTAGTGGACTCTAAGCTAGGATTGAATGATGTTAGTGCATGATTAATTATATGTGAATTTATGTTTGATGATGAAGAGGATGATATGGAGTGTTGGAATGTGTGATATATGAATTATGATACTAATATGATGAGTATTGTTGTTGTTTGTGATTATGATGATTGATGAATTATGATGTTGTTGTTGGTGAATGGTATTGATTATTGAGATTGAGATTGAATAATGATAATTATGAGGATTTATGGTGGAAAGATTGAGTGAAATGGGTGTTGAGTTGATTGAAGTGCTATAGAATAGTAAAGTGTAGTATGTGGTAGTGTTTTGTGATGAAATTGGGTATGTTTTGGTTTGGTTTGGTTGTGGAATTTGGAAACTAGAGAACTTTGATGTTCTTGTGTAAAACTTGATTTTTGGTAAACTTTGGCGAATCATAACTTAAACCTCAGACATTGAAATTGAATGATTTTTGTTTTAAATTAAAGATATTTCAAGAGAATAAAATGATATAAAATTTGCGAAAAATAGAGTTTTGTAGAGGAAGTTATGAGCGTTTGAAGTTTGGTATAAAAATATGATTTCTGCAGCTTTAAGATTTTTCTTAGTTTATTACAGCATGCGTACGCGACCCAATACACGCGACGCGAGCATTCCCTTCGGGTTGGTACACTCGCGTATGCAAGCAGGTGCCGCGTACGCAGACACGCGTTTTTTTAACGTGTGCATATGGATGGCACGGGTGTGCGTACGCACAGCCCCTGTTTTGCTGAAAAATGGTTTTTCTTCACTTTCCAAGGGTTCTCTAACTTTCCAAAATTTTTATCTACTATTTAATATTGATAATTGGTAATTAGGCCTTAAGATGAATAAAGATGGGTTAGTGAACTAAATTGGTAATTTATATGAGTTTAGAAGACAGTGACTTAGGCTTGGTATGTCAGTTAGGTGAAATTGTCTTGTGAGCGAATGGGGAGCAAGGCTGATGATGAACTTGAGATATTAATGATGGATGATGAGTTTGGAACTTGAAATGAATGATTATGGTTAATGAGATGAGTATATGCAGACTTGTGCTATGAGTAGTGATATCTGAGATGGAGTATGTGATTGTGATATGCATTTTTCTCCGTCGTAGGGGCTGTGGCAGTCTCCCGCCTACATTCAGGTGTGAGGGCTGTGGCAGTCTCGCGCTCACGTGACATGCATTGTTTTGGTAAGTCGCTATACGCCTTGGGCAAGGGTTGTGACAGTCTCTCGCTTGTCGAGGTAGCGGTGCCGGCATAGGGGCTAAGGGAGTCTCCCGCCTATGTTGAGATGTGAGGGTTGAAGCTGGGCTCCCCACTCACATTTCTCTCTGGTTGCAAGGTGGTAGGGCACTAACCCACGGAATCATACGGCATCCAGAGGAAGGTGGTAGGGCACTCTCCCTCGGAACGTTACCCTCTGATGGAGAAGGTGGTAGGGCACTTATCCCTTGGAATTATTCCTCCTGAGTATGCGCAACAGAGAGACTAATCCAGGAGTTGTTGTCTGGATTTTGCGTCGGGATTGGCTTTATAATCAACAAGTGATATCATGAGCCACTAGGACAGGCATTCATCATGTGCATCTTCTAAGTGTTTTGATTGCTTTGCTTATTTGCATCTCTTGCCTAAAATGTATAACATGCTTACTTGCTTCCTGATTTACTTGCTTTATATGTATATTACCTGTGTTTTACTTGCTTGCATTATCTGTGTTTTGTCTGGTGTTGAGGAGGTTAGGTAGGCGGTGGCGATGGGATCGCGTGGAGGTTAGGTTGGCGAAGGCTATAGGATACATCGGTGTGATTAGTATTAGTTAGAAATCCCCTACGTTTAGATAACCCTGTTTATGGTTTATGGTTTAAGTTATTTATATTTGTTAAGGCTTGAATATCTATTTTCGATGTGAAGTTTTAGTATTGCCTTTGGTGTCCCGGAACCTTATATCTTACATATTAGGCACTGTTACCATACTGAGAACCTCCGGTTCTCATACCATATGCTGTTGCTTTTCAGATGCAGGTCGCAACCCACCTCGGTGAGTTTGCGGTTATGGTGACAGAGTGGAGGATAATATTTCTTATGCTTTATTTTACTTTACTTTTGTTGTAGTTATTCTCTCACCCTTTTGTATTCTATACTTTATGGCCTTAGAGGCTTGATTTGAGAGATAAGTTTTATAAGTTGTCTTAAACTTCCAAAACTCTTTTGTATTTCAGTTTGACTAGCTAGCATAAACTCTGCAGGCTATGACTAGTCCTCTTCTTGGTAGATCATACTTAATTTAATTATTACCTTGTGTATCCTAGAGCTATCTACAAGGTTTTATATATATTATGTCATGTTCTATCCGTGCCTACGCATTTAGTTAACGGTTGTGAACGCTTCGCGTTTCGTAATTCCATTTTATGCGACTTTGAGCTTTACTCCTTCATCGGGTTTCTAGTTATATAAATTATTGGATATATATTATATATTATAAGCTTTAGAACTATCATGGCATTTTGTTATCCTTTGCTTTATGGCTAGAGGTAAGGCTTAGGGTAACGGAGTGTTACATGTCGGGTTCTGGCAATTTAATCGATACGTGAGCTCACGGCAAGTAGGATAGGCATGCATCATGTGCATTTGTTTGTAATTGTTTGGGCGTGCATAATTGCTTAGTTTGCCCAATTGATAATCTGTTTAACTGCTAATTGTGTTATTTGTTATCATGGTTTTCTATGTGTGATTGTTTGTTTAACTGTTTGATTATCTGTGATTGTGATTATTGGTTCGGATTTATTGTGAAGTGTGGTGGCTTGTAAGAGATTAACTATATGATTGACTGAATGGTAAATCTTGAAAGAAGTAGAAAGTGAGTAATATGCCCAATGATCGAGATTTAAGAAAAGGATAGTTTAGAGAAAAGATTCATAAGACAAGCAATTATCATTGCTGTAAAATAGCCTTTCTTTTATATATCTTTCTATGACAATTCTAAAACCCCTCTACTGAGGCCTTCAGGTTAGGTTCTCACCCCTATAGCCCTATATTTTTTAGAAAATGGACAAGGAAACCTATGAAGAGATTACTGAGCTTTTGGATGTGCGTTAGTTTATTTGTAAAGCGAATTTGTTTTATTGTCTTAGATGTCTTCCTTCGCCTTCCTTATTGTTATTTATATTTTGTAAAGAGGGATATGAGTTATGATTTTATGATATGTGTTGGATATTACTTGTGTAATTATTCTAGTGAATGTAAAAGTATTGTGATGATTTGTATGTACATATAACAGAAAAATATTTCCAATTTTTCAAAGAAAAGTCAATAAGGATTTCAGATAAAGGCTCCTACTTATTACAGTTATATATAGAAATGTCGTAATATCCTCGTTATCAGAGTGGCACAGTCGAAAACGTGACATTCTAGTGGTGAGGTTGTTACAACTGGTCAGTGAACCGGTCGGACAACATGATCAATGGTCTGATTGGAGTCAAACTGTGGTTGAATTGATTTAATTAAATATCAAATGATTATAAAAAATTTAATATATGATTTTAAATATTTAAATTCAATCATTTCTAAGGTAATATAATTCAAAGGTTCACAATTTCACCTAATAATTTAGAAAATGAACAATCAACAAAAACATCATTAACTAAAAAAATTAACTCAATGAATTCTTTAATATTGTTGGATGTTTTAACAATTTTCTAAGAAATCAAAATGATATGATGGTTTGTTTTTTTAATGGATCTCCTTATGGTTATGGTCCAATCTAATATTCATCTAATGCATCTATTTACCCACTCTAACCTACTAATTACTATATATTTTTGAGGTAACTACCAAATCGGTACCCGGAAGATTCTGGCGCTGACAAAATGGTACCTAACTTTTGTTATTGACAAAATAGTCCCTAAAAGATTTTAAAATTTGACAAGCGTGTCCCCGAGCTCGCCGGAACAAATTTCCGGCAAGCACAATGCTGACATGGCCACCGTATTTTGGTGACCTGGCAAGCCACCTCCCAAACCCTAATTCCTCCTTCCCCAACGCAGACTCCCTTTCCTCTTCCTCCCCATCGCAGCCCACCCCCTACCCAACGCAACCCCCTCCCCCTCCCTCCCATCGCAACCCCCTTTTCTCTTCCTCCCCATCGCAGCCCTCTTCCTTCTCCCTCCCTCTCATATCATCTCATCTCATCTCATTTCTGCAATGAAGAAGAACAAAAATCTGATACCTCAAAATCACATCCCTTCACAGCATTCACAAACCAAAACGAGAATTTGAGAAGAAGAAGAAAAAGAAGAAGAAGAAGGAATAATGGATCTAGCACTAGAGGAGCTGCAAGACGTTCTACCTCATAACCCTAACCCTAATTTTTCCTCTCTGATTCGCAATCCTCGCACACTCACTCTTCACACACCCATTTCTCACTCAGTTTCAGAACCCTTATCAGGACTCTTTCCAGGCTAACCATGAATGGACTCTTCTCCTCACAATCCAGTTTTGCTACCTTCTCTTCCTCTTCGCCTTCTCTCTCCTCTCCATCACCGCTGTCGTCTTCACCGTCGCTTCCCTCTACACCAACAAAGATGTCTCCTTTTTCTCCACCGTCTTCGCAATCTCCAAAGTCTTCAAGCGTTTTATTCATCACTTACCTCTGGGTCACGCTTTTGATGTTCATCTATAATTTTGTTTTCGTGATTTCCTTGGTTTTGCTTATTATAGCAATTGATATCCTTCTCTTCCTCTGCTGTTTTTTGCGGTTATTGTGAATGTGTTGGTCATTGTGAATCTGGATGTATGATCAAAAGAAAAGAAATTTGGGGGGTTTGTAACTGACTTTTTTTTCTTCTTTTTCTATATGTGTCTTTATATGATTTGCGATGAGAGGAAGAGGGAAGGGGGCTGCGATGGAGAGAAAAAGGGAAGGGAGAGTGTGCGTTAGGAGGCTGTGATGGGGAGGAAGAGAAAAGGGGGTTGCGATGGGAGGGAGGGGGAGGGGGTTGCGTTGGGTAGGGGGTGGGCTGCAATGGGGAGGAAGAGGAAAGGGAAAAGGGAAGGGAGAGTGTGCGTTAGGGGGCTGCGATAGGGAGAAAGAGAAAAGGGGGTTGCGATGGGAGGGAGGGGGAGGGGGTTGCGTTGGGTAGGGGGTGGGCTGCGATGGGGAGGAAGAGGAAAGGGAGTCTGCGTTGGGGAAGGAGGAATTAGGGTTTGGGAGGTGGCTTGCCAGGTCACCAAAATACGGTGGCCATGTCAGCATTGTGCTTGCCGGAAATTTGTTCCGGCGAGTTCGGGGACATGCTTGTCAAATTTTAAAATCTTTTAGGGACTATTTTGTCAATAACAAAAGTCAGGTACCATTTTGTCAGCGCCAGAATCTTCCGGGTACCGATTTGGTAGTTACCTCTATATTTTTTATATCAACAAATTAGGAACAAAACAAAGAAGCAAACTGCAAAGTTGCTAAAATGGAGAGGAAGTTTACAAAAAGGAAAAGTTTGACCTTAACCAATTCAATACCAAATAGCTTTGACTGTTAAGCAACTTACTAAAACAAAGAACTATTAAACAGGACTTTAACAGAAAATGAATTTCAATAATGAACTTCATTCATAAACACCAGTACAATGAAACCAAGAAAGAAGAGCATGCAAGTAAATTAAATACATTAAATTAAAATCAACTGGAAAAAATAAAGTCAATTTACAAAGAACAACAAAAAGAATTTATACAAAATTATAAGACAATACATAAAAGAAGAGAAATCCTCTAAGCTTAAAAGGGTGAATAAAGTAAAGAAATTATTACGGTGAAGTCTGCAAGTCCTACTATAACAATTAATTAGCAATGCATAATAGGTTTAATATCATCTCCTGCACTAAAAAGTTCATTGTACTGCTCATGTGCCAAATTGCTTTGGAAAAACTTGAAAGATTGATTATCCAATTACAACAATACCGATGAAATTAACAAAATAATTAGCTCAAAAAATGATTCAATGAAGCAATGGAGGAGTGCTGCTTACCCACGGTGAGAGAGAGAGAGAGAGAGAGAGGTCGGGGAGAGAGAGAGAGAGAGATAGATAGATAGAGAGAGAGAGAGAGAAGCCTTAAAACAAAGAGAGATGACGAGGAGAGGTCTACCATGTTAGCAATGCAGGAAAGAGAACAAGCATGACCGACGAGGATGTGAGAAGTCCGCAACGGATCTAAGGCGGGAGGGTGATGCTAGTGTGGCGGCGGCGTGAGTTTCCTATTAGAACACTAACAACAATGACTCCCTATGGCTGACGACAGCAGTTCGGCAGTGGCGGTGAGTCAGGGTTTAGGGCTAGTCTTCTAAACTGAGCACTTGAAGAGGAGACGGCGGGCACTGGCTGCTGCTGCTGTTGGCGGTGCTAGAACTCCAGAGAGAGAGAGGGGGTATTTAGTTAGGGTCCTTTCTTGTGTGTGTGAGAGAGAGAAGGTGTATTTAGAACACAACTACAAACATCCGTCGATTTTACAAAACCAACACGTTTTTGTGGTCGGACTTTCTTTTTTATCCATTTCGACTTGGTTTCCATGTTTTAGTTACAAAAAAATGCAACTTCTTCTCTCTTCACTGCAATAGCCCGAATACATTCACATACTTCAACCACTAGGGCCAACCCACATGAAATGCATAAAATAGTATATTCCAATATAAATTGTCTTTTGCATTCACTTAATCCCCATGTCTTAATGATCCTTGATGCGAGTTTTACACCACAAACTACCGGCAAATGCACCGGATCGTATCAAGTAATACCACGAGAATAGGTTATCATTTTCACGAGGATTAACGAATTAAACAAGTAATAATCCATTGATTATTCTAGTCAGGCAATTAGAATATAGAGTTTCAATAGCAAAAGGCATAAAACAGTGAATCAAGTAACGCAAATAGTAAATGTGTGAGAAGAAAATATGAGAAGAGGGTTAAGGTATCAGAGGTATTAAGATTTTTGGATTAACATTCATAATCATCCACTTGATTGTGCAAAGATATAAATCATGGCAAACCCTAGGTAATTGAACCCCAATTCCGTAGTAATTCAACTTCTTCTAACCTAATCAACTGTCAATTCTTTGATCAATTAATTATCCTTAAAGGTTAAGTACGATCTCTAGTTTATAAGCCACACAATTCTTAAGAACCGAAAAGAAATCTGATTATATGTCACATATCAAATTAAATCCAGATAATTCAAGAGTTATGAGAAAAAATATTCTAGCATAATTTCAATGATTTTAACTTTTTCCAAGATTCAAAGGAATTCAATTTAGATTAGGGTTATTTTCCAATATACTCTAATCCTTAGGATGAAGAATGAAACTCAATTCTTGAATAGAAACCAGTGCATTAATCAAAGTAGAAGAACAATAATATTAATCCATCACAATAAATAGTGCTCCTAATCTTAACAACGGGGGTTTAGTTGCTCATGGTGCAGAGAAAATCCTAAAAGTGAAAATTGAAAAAGTGTGAAAGAAGAGCCAAAGAAGAGAGAGCCACCCCCCCCCCCCCGCGCAGGGCTTCTAATATCTCCTTTTATAGTGAATCCTAAAATATTCAAAACTTAAATTAAACCTAATCATATCTTTTCTTCTTTTCTATTTGATTTAAAAATAAAATAAAATAACTCTTGCTGCTGATTGAGTGACGGACGTGGGGACCACTCTATGATGCGCTGCTGGTGCTAAATGCCAGATTGGTGGCGTTTAGCGCCACCCTTCCAGAGACCATACACACACGTTCCAAGACTCAGCGCTAAACGCCGAGTATGTGGCGTTTAGCGCCACAGTGGCAAAGAGGAATGAGAAGTTTCCTTGGCCCGGCACTAAACGCCGATGATGTGGCGTTTAGTGCCAACATGGCAGAGGGGGATGTAAGGGCTTTAAGTCCGGCGCTAAATGTTGGGAGAGTGGCGTTTAGCGTCACAATGCCAGAGAGGGTTGTGAGAGCTCCCTTCTTGCTTTTCTTCTCATGAATTCTGCCCGATCTTTACCCCAAATGCTACCTGGAATCAACAAAAGGCCACAACAACTCAAAGTAGCATCCACTAGGGTATAAATCACCTAAATCCTCTAGAAAATCAACAACTCACCATACAAATCATACAGAAAAGATACTTATGATGCTCATGCATCACAACACCAAACTTAAAGTGTTGCTTGTTCTCAAGCAACTCACATAAAAGAAAACTGGAATGGGTTTGATTAAGAGTTGAGTTCTCATTGAAGCTCTTGTCTATCTTATGAGTGGGGTTTAGCAACACTATGATAATGAGTGGCTCCTTGCATTTTACTTCTCCTTGAAATCTTGGGAATATCAATATCTTAACAAAACTAGAACTCAGATAATGTTATGAAATCTCTCTTCTTTGAAACCTTGGTTGATCCTTGAATTATTTCATTTAAAATAGAGAGAACTTTTTCTATTGACAACTATAAATGCTCCGTCTCAAGGCATCTCTTGATGGTGAGCATTCGATCGATAATCTCGAACCAGTTGGTCTAGATTATGGGGTGATGAGGCACCCTGTAGATCTAGTTACTCAAGCCTCTCCTTGACACAGTTGTACCACAAGCATATAGCTGAAGCTTTGAATCCCCAAATATTGATGCCCAGAGACTCTTTGGACTACTAAATTTCCTGTTTCAAGGCGGCTTTTGGTAACGGACTTTCGATCGATAATCCGGACTAGTTGGTCCAAGTTATCGGGTGATAAAGCACCCCACAGATCTAATCATCCCAGCTCTTCCTTGGACAATAGACACCACTGGCACATAACTAGGTCTCAGCCATTGATGCTCAAAGCTTTGCAACTTTATTTTCTTTTGATCTTTTTATTAATTTTTTTTTCTTTTTCTTGCTTTTTCTTTTCCCTCTTTATAATTTTTTTCTTGTTTGATTCTTTTGATTCAAGGACCAATCTCTTATTTGTTTTTGGAGGTTTCATAACACTTCTATAAGTCCCTGTTCATCAAGAATCAACATTCCTCTTTTCCAAGGTCATTCATACATCATTTTCTTTTATGGACTCATAATCACAAGTATATACCGCCATATGCGTGTTGATAAGACATTTGTTAAATAAAATTAACTTCTAATGCATTAACACCACTCTTTTTTTCTTTTTTTTTTGAATAATACTTGAAGAACAATATATGAGGCATCATTAAAATAAAAACAAAAGCTAACTAAAAACAAAAAAATGGAAATGATGCAAATGTCCGAAATTTAAACAGGACACAGAAACATAACATAATCATAAAGAAAAGGGAAAACAAGCATGAAAAGAACTCAACCACCTCAATGATCATTGTGGTCATCCCCCTCGTCAGGTTGTGCTCTTTGTGGATCTCTCAACCTTCTTATCTCTTGTCTTACTCGGAGAAGCTCAAGGCGTTGATTCTCTTGTTCATTCACAATCTGATTGAGGAGGACACCGTGACTACCTTGATTCACCCTCATTTTCTCAAAGGATGCAGTAAGTTGTTGCCAATACTCTTGAGGCGGGAAATATTGTCCTTGAGGCATGAGGGGTTGTTCTTGTTAAGGCGGAGGAGCTTGCAAAACTTCTTCTTCTTCAGCTTGGCCTTTTCTCCCAACTACCAACCTTGCATGTTCCATTTGCTTCTTGGAGATTGGCCTCTCAAAAGGGGTAAGAAAATCATTCTCCAAGTTCATCCTCGCAGCTTCATAGAGGTGGTGAATGAGATGAGAAAAAGGCTAACTTAGCATGTGATGAGGGGTTTGAGTCGATGTGATATATTTGTTGAGGAATTATTACACTCACATCTACCTTATACCCTATCATGATGTAATGGATCATATTGGCTCTGTCAACAGTAACTTCAGAGTGGTTGCTTGTTGGAACAATGGAACGTTGGATAAATTCCAACCACCCATTGCCACTATTTTGAGGTCACTTCGTCCCAATTGATTCAGATAGCTGTCTGTACCCATTTTCTACTAAGCATGTGGAAGGCAAATGTCTGCAAGCACATGCTCATATTTCCTATCCTAGCTCATCCTCTCATCATAAGCATCCAACCGTGGGAGGTTACTTGGAGGTGGTAAGCATAACATCTCTCTCATACTCCTCGAACTAAAGTCGAAGGCTCTTCCACGTACAAAGGTGTGGTAGTCTTTTGCATTCACACCATGAACATCTCTATATGTAATCCAAGCATTCCCATAGAACTTTTGGACCTTTAGTTGGCATACCTTAGTATGTGGATTGGTCAGAACTTTCCAACCTCTTTGAGTAATTTGGTGCCAGATTTCTAGATATTCATCCAGCTTGAGATCGAATCTAACCTCTGAAATCACCTTTTTCTTGTTCGTAAGCTCGAAGAAGTGTTCCTCATGCAACTTTGTATGGACCGTGTTGCATTAAAAGGGCATGTTTCTGGTGCTTTTCCTTTTCCTTTTCTCTTCATTGATGTAGATTCTTGACCCTTTGGTGTCATTGATAATAAAAAGAAAGAGCTTGCTCAACAACACCAAACTTTAAAATTTGCTTGTCCTCAAGCAAAAAACAACTACGAAACAGGGAAGAACAGAAAAAAATAGAGGGATGAGGAGTAAGGGGGAAAGGTAACGTGTATGAGAGGAAGGAAGGTCGGAGGAGGTTAAGAAAAATAACAAAAAAAAAGAATGGAGGGAGATATGGGAATGGAAGAAGGGAAGGAAGAGTGGGGGAAGAGGGGAATGAAGAAAGAAAAGGGGTAATAATGAGGGGGAAAAATTTGGGGAAAGGGAAAAATATTTCGAGAAAGTGAAGATTTGGGGGGGGGGAGGGGTCTGAGGGGTAGGGGGAGAGGATCGAGGAGAAGGAAAGAGAATCAAGGGGTTTGATTTCAAAATTTGAATTCAGAAAGAAAGGGGTGGTTACAACGTACTTGGCGCTACACGCTGGTGATGTGGCGTTTAGCGCCGTACCTCCCGAACACCAAACTTGGTGTGTAGCGCACCTGGCGCTAAACACCAGCTTTTTTTTTTTTTTTTGAATAACCTGGTGCTAAACGCCAATACCTGGCGCTAAACACCATACCCCCAAGAGCTCTCCTTTTTCTTTCTCCAAGTTGGCGCTAGACGCCAGCTAGTTGTGCTAAACACCAAGTTTCCTGAGAGCGTCCCCCTTGGTAGTCGTGCACCTGGTGCTAAACGCCCAGAAGTGGCACTAAACGCCAAGGTGCCAGCACCCAAATCTTCTTGTGTGGCACCCTTGGCGCTAAATGCCGAATAGCGGTGCTAAATGCCAGGAGTCCAGTGGCCAGCCTCCTTTGCTGCTCGCACTCTCGGTGCTAAATGCCGAATAGATGCCCCAAACGCTAGGAGTCCAGAATGCTCCTTCAGCTTCAAAACATTCTCCTGTCTCTCCAAAGCCTCCATGTTTCTATTTCAATCATTTTGCATGACCTAAATACAAATAAAAATAATGAAGTCTAAGAAATAAGAGAAGAATAGAAACAAAATAATGAAACGAAAGGATACTAAAGATTGGGTTGCCTCCCAATAAGACTTCTTTAACATCACTAGCTTGACGGTTTAACTCTGCTAAGTAAGAAGATGAGTGGTCCTCTAGTGATCAACATCACCACTAAGATAGTGCTTCAACCTGTGGCCATTGACAATGAACCTCCAGTCGGAGTTTTCTTCCATGATTTCCACATGACCATGGGGAGACACTTTAGTGACCAGAAAAGGTACTGACCACCGGAATTTCAGCTTTCTTGGAAATACCTTGAGCCTTGAGTTAAAGAGAAGAACTTTCTGGCCTGTCTCAAATGTTCTGGTTACTATCTTCTTATCATGCCACACTTTTGTTTTCTTTTTGTAGAGCTTGGTATTCTCATAAACTGTGGTTCGGAATTCATCAAGTTCATTGAGTTGGAGGAGCTTATTTTCTCTTGCAGCCTTGGAATCAAAGTTCAAGAACATAGTAACCCAATAACCTCTATGCTCCAACTCCACTGGTAAGTGACATGCTTTTCCATAGACCAGCTGATAAGGGGACATGCCGATAGGAGTCTTGAAAGTCGTCCGGTAAGCCCAGAGAGCATCATCTATCTTCCCAGCCCAGTCCTTCCTTGAAGTACTCACAGTCTTCTCTAAACTCCGTTTGAGTTTTCTATTAGAGACTTCCATCTGTCCACTTTTTAGAGGGTGATAGGGAGTAGATACCTAATGTCAGACTCCGTGTCTCTGAAAAAGAGAATCCAGCTGTTTGTTGCAGAAGTGACTGCCCCCATCACTGATTAAGGTCCATGGGACACCAAACCTGTTGAATATGTACCTTTAAAGAAAGCTAATCACAACCTTGGCATCATTGGTGGCCAACGGCACTGTCTCTACCCACATGGACACATAATTTACAGCCACTAAAATGTAGGCGTTTGAGGATGAGGGAGGGAATGGTCCCATGAAATCGATTCCCTACACATCAAACAACTCTACTTCCAATATAGCTTGATGTGGCATCTCATTATGCTTTGGTAAATTTCCAGCTCTCTAGCACTCGTCACAGTTCCTCAAAAAGTCTCTGGCATCTCGAAAGAGAGAAGGCCAATAGAAGCCGCATTGGAGGACTTTTGATGCAGTCCTCTCTCCACCAAAATAGCCACCATATTTGGAACCATGACAGTGCCAGAGCACTTGCTGTGTTTCTTTCTTATACACCTTCCGATGATTCCATCTGAGCATCTCTTGAATAGATAAGGTTCCTCCCATATAAAATACTTTGCATCATGGAGCAGCTTCTTAACCTGCTGTTTAGTGAATTCTTTGCGAATCATCCTACTGGCCTTGTAGTTTGCTATGTCTACAAACCAGGGGCTCCATGTATAACAAAGAACTGCTCATTAGGGAAAGCTTTATTCACTGGAATGAGGGTGAACCACTGCTTCTTCAGGTTCAAATTTAGAGAGGTGATTAGCTACTTGATTCTCCGAATCCTTCTGGTCTCTGATCTCAGTGTCAAACTCCTGATGAAGAAGCACCCACCTAATCAATCTGGGTTTAGCGTCTTGCTTGGTCAAGAGATACTTAAGTGCAGCATGGTCAATGTAAACAATAACTTTCAAATCAATTAGATAGGACCTAAACTTATCAAATGTATAAACCACAGCTAAAAGTTCTTTTTCTGTAGTCATGTAATTCTTTTGGGCATCATTTAAGACACGACTTGCATAGTATATGGCTTGCAATAGCTTGTCTTGTCTCTGCCCCAAAATAGCTCCTATAGCATAGTCGCTAACATCACACATAAACTCAAAAGGTAAATCCCAATTAGGAGGAACTCTGATGGGTGGAGACACATGATTAGTTTTTAGAGTCTCAAAGACATGCATGCAGTCATCAGTAAAACAAAAAGGAATGTCAGCAACGAAGAGGTTGCTTAATGGTTTAGCAATTTTAAGTCATAAATTTCTATAGCTGATGAACTAGTAATTTAGAAATAATCTTATACACAACTAAGGAAAGGTTAATGGGTCTAACCTGTGTCATATCCTTTGCATTAGGAATCTTAGGAATGAGATAGATTTGTGTATGGTTGAAGCTCTTGAGTAGTCTACCACTGACAAAGAAACTGCGAACAACCTTAAAAATATTCTCCCCTACTAAACTTCAATAGAATTGAAAGAATTTAACCATAAATCCATCATCACCAGGGGCGCTCTGGGGGGTGAACACTAAAGACCTCACGTTTTACCTCATCAAAACTGATCAGTCTAGTTAATTTTCTGTTCCTGGTTGCTAAAACAAAATCTTCAAATGCATGTGCCAGATTAGCTTGGTCAATCGATGTGAAGATATCCTTGAGGTATGTTTCAGCTACTTGTGCAATTTCCTCACAGGTGGTAGCATACGTACCATTCTTTTCCAGTTTTCAAATTTTATTTCTCCGAATCTGGATTGAAATGATTGGTGAAAGAAACTTGTATCTGTCCCCTTCTTTTAGCCACTTTACACGAGATTTCTCCTTCCAATAGCTTTCCTCCCTAAAGTAAGCATCCTCAAGTTTATTTTTCAAAACTTCAATCTGTCTTTCCCCTGTAATACCCTCCTCTCTGAGGATTTTAAGCTGAGATGTGAGTTCATCAATGTCCTTCTTCGAATTAAATTTGTTTTGTTGCTGCCATTCAATAATACGGTGCCTAAAATGCTTCAACTTTTGAGCCAAAAACAAACATTGTTGAGCCATCCACCCATTCCTTCCAAACTTCAATGATAATTACCCGAATTTCTTCTAAACCACATCACCTCTCCTGAAACTTAAACCTCCGTTGCAGATTTTTTCATAGAAGGATTTGTATCAAAGAGGATAGGCGCATGATCGGAACCATTTTCTGTGAGCTGAGACAGCAAGGCTGACGAAAAACGATCCATCCACTCACCGTTTGCAAGTGCACGGTCAAGCTGCTCTCTGATCTGGTCCTGCTCTCGTTGCCTATTAGTATAGGTGAATCTTCTCCCAATCATACCCAAGTCCTTCAGTCCACCACCATCAATAAAATTTACAAATTCAAAAATAAATGAAGTTGATTTAACCCCCTCCTTCCTTCTCATTGAGGCTCACTATAGCATTAAAATCACCCATAATGACCACCTTTCCAAAGAAACGTTGTACAAAAGAGGAAAATTCAGTGTATTGGGTAGACCGAATCCCATCCAAGCTATTTAAATGTACCGCAATCAGCCCCCAAAAATAGTTCAAAGCAGGATCAGTTACCTTGGCAGCTATAAAAAACTCTTTTTCAGCAAGAATCTCAACCGATGTACCCTCCTTCCATGCTAAAATGACAATATCTCAATTTACTTTCCACCAGATGAGATTGATTTTTTGTTTCACATATAAACACAGTCTCGGGAGAGTGGGATTGGCACATCCCTTTAAGGTTATGGACAGTCAGGAGTCTCCCCAAACCCGAACAGTTCCATGAAAGAACTCTCATGGCGAATTAAAGGAAAGGAATAAAGAAGGGAATAAAGAAAGGAATTGACAAAAGTCAAACATTGTCCTAGATGGCACAAGAACTCTGTTCTAGAAAAAACCCTAGCAGAGCATTTTGAAAGAGTACGTACTCTTCGTACTTCACCCTTTATTAAAATCAGAAGTAATCAAGTAACAGATAGTTATACAATATAAAATAATCAACTATATTGACACAATATGTAACTTGAGAAATAATTAAAATATTATATTAATTAAATGATCATTTAATTTGTGAAATTAAGTGTAGAACTTACGTTTTGATGATATTATGCTCTGAAAAATCCAAGTTAGAGTTAGAAGTAACATCATCAAAGCGTTTGTTCTACACTTAATTTTCACAAATTTAGTGATAATTTAATTTGATATAATATTTTAATTATTTCTCAAGTTACATATTGTGTCAATATAGTTTATCATTTTATATTGTATAACTATCTGCTACTTCTGACTCTAACAAAATCAAATGTTAACTCTTATACCACTTTGCAGGACTATACTTTATAGTAACTTTTTCAATATCAAAAGTCCCAGTAATGATTTTTTAGGTGTTAACGAGTCAAAGGATGATTTTTAACGAAGTTTTAGAAATCGTTTATGATTCCATTTTGAATTTATAAGATGGAATTTGAACTAAAACATAAAATTTAAATTTCTATTCTTATTCGTTTGGATTTTTTTATATTTTACAAATGAAGAATATTTCTTTATTGACATTTATATTTTAAAGTTAATATAGAATAAATACAATTAACTGTATAAGTAGTAAATCGAATCAACTTGATTAAATTTACTATTTATATACTGTATAGTAGTAAATCAAATCAAATTAATTCGATTTACATATTACACACTTCTCCAACAGTAAAATAAAATTAAATTAATTCGATTTATTACTCAATATACTAAATCAAATTAATTGATTCGATTTACATAAAAAAATGTTTAGAACAAGCATGTATAGAAAATTGATTTAGAACATCTTTATAATTTTAAACTCCAAACCATTTATTTATTTGAATTACCCTATATATTATACACATATCAATTAAAAATTGTTCTTTTATGCTCAATATTCGTGTTTATTTGTCTGTATATCATATTTACGAAATGATACAAAGATGCATGAAATGGGGTTAAATTATGTTTTAAAAACTTCTTTTGAAAGAAAAAACAGATCTTAGAAATCTTATCAAGCTCTTTGCAAGGCTAGATTTGATTTTAACGATTATCTATGTATGTAAGTGTAATTTCATTCGACTACCCGCGCTTTTAGACTAGTTATAATTGCTAAAGTTTTGTAGCAATTTCCAGGTCAACGGACCATTAAGAGACCAAATTATAACCATGAGGGGAGAAACTAAACAAAATGAAGCAAAACGTGTTTGTTTTCTGATTACAGAAGCAAAGCATGTTTCTATCATGGCAGTTTGAATCATGCTAGGAAACGATAACCCAAAAGGCAGAAAGAGAATCATAAAATACAAAGTGAAACTTCATACAAGATCTCATTGATGGTGCAGAGCAGAACCAGAAGTCTTTTCATGAATCTGCTTCTCCTCCGTCAGTTGCGGATGTTCCTTGCGATTTTGCTATCTCGATAACTTCTCCGGGTGGCGGGTGGTCAAACTTACAGGTCGCACCAAACTTGCAAGTGCCAGTTTTCATGTAATACGGACAGATGCTAACACCCTGTGAGGACATCATATGTTGAAAGTACAAACATAATATACAGTTTTATGAAACACTTCAACATGCACATTGTTACTGAGGCATGTTAAATGGATAATGCTGAGTAAAGTACCAAAGTTACTCAAAAAATATTATGTTGCTAACAAAATTACCCATGAAAATAATGTCATTGACAAAATCACTCAAAAGTAAAATGGGAATTTTGTCCGTACAAAAGTATTCTTTAAGTAATCTTGGAATTTTTTCTTTCATGGATAATTTTGTCATGATATAACCTTTCATGGATATGTTTGGTATATTACTCAAATAATTCTTCTACAAGGACAAAATGCTCTGGAGCTGCCATTTGCTTTGGTTGGAGTTATTCACGTGCAATTCAAAACTCGGTATCAAGTTAAATAACTTCCAGTTGATTGAAACAACCTCCAAACTTAACTAACTATGGCAAACAATATAACTTGCACCATTTTGAGAATAAATAAAACAACTCATGTACTTGGGTATTAATGGAAAATGCAAATGATGGATGAATTTGTACCATGTATTCCAGGAAAATTATCAAACATACCTCTCTCCTAGGTAATCCTGCGGGAGTGAGCTTAATGCTTGATGTTGCTGATCGGTCAAGAGGGTGATGGAACTTGCATCTTTCCCCGAATTTGCACTCACCAGTTTTCATATAGAACTATATGGTAAATTGTGAAATATAAACCAAAAATCGTTAGATGTATAAGGCTCGAGCATTATTACAGCCTGAATAAAAACATGCAAGTTATGTTAAAATGATCAAATGCAGCTAAGAAACAGCAAATTCAATTCCTTAACGTATTCTACGGTACTCTATCCATGTTATGTTGAAAAGCATTATGATTTATGATAATATGAACTTCTTATCAATAAAATAAGTTAAATAGAACAAACTTTTTTTCGCACTGGGAATTATTACATCAGTGTCAATCATTAATTAAATTCAATTCAATAAGAAAAAGTGGCCACTCAGTGGTATTTGATTATATCAATTGTCCAAGCCTATTATCAAAGAAAGAGCTACGGTGCAGAAGTAAATTGCACCACTGCCATCAATAAATACCAGGTTTAAAACCTTTTTGTTGCAATTTAGCTCAAATATCTGGGAAAAAAGTGAACCCGTGCAAACAGTAAAGTCATATCCAAACAGAGTAGTTGATAGGTGCTTTATATATTTATTACTCTCCTTTTTATATATATATTGGTCTTTTCTATTGTGAAACACAACGATCTACACACAAGCAATATATTATTTTTCTCTCTCTTATCTAGTTACTCCAACATTTCTACCGAGTAACCATGAACCTTTAACAAGTAATAACATGCAAATGGCAGTAAAATTTTTACCTTTTATTTTATTTGTTTTTTATGAGAAAATTTTATTAAAATGGAGAGAAGAATAATACAAAATGAGGATAAGAGGCCTTCTACACAACAACAAAAATAAATGAAAAGATGTTTCTATGAAGCTTAGCTTTCCAATCTCTAAACATGTCTAAACAAACAAGGCACTAATAGTTACACACAAGCCACAAAAATACATATTGACAGATGATATCTATTCAACTGAAAATTAAGGTAAGCGCTTACATCGCATTCAATCTGTCCAGGACGCTGAGGATACATAATTTCTGCCACTCCAAGTTGAGACTGGAAAACAAGTCATATCCATGAGATGCATTAGCTTTCAGGTATTCTTTAACATAAAAATAATACAGGTGCAGGCTAAATACAAAAAGAAACTAATAGTTTCCACAAATGAACACCATAAAATAAAAAGAACTGAATGTAGGTAACACCATCAAGACAAACCAACATGGATGATCTGAGGAAGAAGATATGCAAAGCTAGCATGAAATTGGAAGGTATGTTTCTAGTATTAGACAGGCTCAGATTCTCCCAAAAACCTAATCCAATTCTTGCCTGAAACCTTTCAAAGTCACCCTGTCTCATACATATAGCCTCATCCTTCACTCCCATTGCTAAATGACTAAATCAGCAGAGTTGGTTACAAGTATGCTCTTTCCTTATGTCTATACCCTTATTTGCCCTTTCTTCTCTGCACTTAATGAGTCCATAAGAGAAATCTTCTTACCAAAAGCAGAATCAAACCCAAGATTGAAAAACATAAAATTATATGTGAAGCAAGTTTTCCAATGTCTCAACGTATCTGAGGGGGAAATCACTATAAAAGGATCATGCCCTTTGCACCAAACAGAGGGTAAATGTCTAATCCTATAATAATTAGCTTTATGATATATTAATCTAAAGGACCCTGATACAAACCAAGGGAAGTGTGACAATCAAATGGGACCCTCTACATGCAAATAACTGTTAAGCTGTAAATTGTAAGCGGGAGAGTGTGGGAATGTGACATACTGTCATGTGAGAGCTGCTATAGTGTTCTAGTTTGGGTGCTTTCATTGTCTGTTATTTCTAGATCTTTTATTCAGGTTAATATCTGTGGCAACTTATCAGACCCAAAATTTACTTGTCTTCATACGAGAAGGATAACCATATTCATGATATGTATCAGAAGACCAACATTATGTCAGAAAGTTAACATTTGAGCATGGGCAATTTTTCAAAAGATGCTAAGAATTTAATATTTGAGCAGTGATGCTTAACACATTGTTTGGATTGAGGGATTTGAAGGGAAAGAAAATAGGAGGAGAAAATAGATGGAAAAGTAAGTTTTTTGTTGTTTGGATGAGAAGAGAAAATAGAAGGGAAAGAAAAAAATTAATGTGGGGTCCACTAAATTATTTTCTCTCCACAAATGAGATGAGAATGAAGAGAAATGTGGCAAATATGAATAAAATTACATATTTACCTTTTATCATTAATAAATTATAATTTACATATAATATAGATAAGGGTATTAATGTAATTTTATACTATTATGATTTTCTTTCTTCTCACTTTTCTTTCCATCCAAACAAAAGAAAATTTTCTCTCCATTTTCTTTCCATCTATTTTCTCTTCATCCAAACAACATACAAATAACTCTAATTTTCCTTCTATTTTCTCTCCTCCCATTTTCTTTCCTCTTATTTTCTTTCCTTCTATTTTCTTTCCTATACCCAAACAAAGCATAAAGGAAGAGTAAGGGTATGGACAATGTATAATAAAGGATGTAAGCACAACAATAAATGGATCCAGCAATATAACAAAAACAAAGCAAAGATCATGACAATAAAAAATATTCAAAATATTTATTCCAGCAATATTTAATTCAAAATATTCATCCAGACTAAAAAATGCACATTGCACAAATAACACACTACAGGAGCCTCAAGGATCCTACAATTGCAGTTATGGATGACCTATAATTAAAGTATCAATTACGGGAACTGAACCCTAGACCTATGAGTTAGTGAAAATCATTCCTGCCATTTTAGACATGTCTGAATTTCCTGTTTAACAATGAAAGTAAGATTATAAAGACTTCATACCAAGAAGCATCCGAAATTACCAACCAAATTATTTTTTCTAAATATTCTTGGATAACTCACTGATATACAGAGTTGCAGAAACTATAGAGGGATCAAACTCATGAGTCATACTATGGAGTTATAGGAAAGGGTGATAGAACGAAAGCTGAGACAAGAAACATAAATAACAGATAACCAATTTGATTTTATGTCAGGCAGATCCATCACTGAAGTTACATACCTGTTAAAAAGGATGATAGAGAGGTATCGTAGTAATAAAAGGGATCTACATATGGTGTTTATTGATTTGGAAAAAAGCGTACGATAGGATGCCAAGGGAGGTCTTATGGAAGGTTTTGAAAAGGAAGAGAATAAGGATCGCATATATTCATGCAATTAAAGACATGTATGATAGGGTTACAACTAGTGTAAAGACTCAAGGTGGTGTGACAGAAAAATTTCCTATTAGAATAGGATTACACCAAGAATCATTCTTAAATTCATACATTTTCACATTAGTCTTGGAAGTACTCACAGAACATATCCAAGAGTGTATGTCATGGTGCATGCTTTTTGCCGATGATATCGTCCTTATGGGAGAGTCAAGCGAAGACCTAAATAAGAAATTAGATTTATAGAAAGAAGCTCTAGAAGTATATAGTCTACACATAAGCCGTAGCAAGACAGAATATATAAAATGTAAGTTCGGCCACCGAAAGGAAAACCCTAATATAGAGGTAAAGATTGGAGAAAATATCCTACAAAAAGTTAAAAGTTTTAGGTATCTTGGATGCATCATACAGGATAATGGAGAGATTGAACATAATGTAAATCATAGGATCCAAGCAGATTGGTCAAAATGACGGAATACGTCTAGTTTTATGTGACAAAAAAATGTCTCTAAAACTTTAGATAAATTCTATCGCACTACTACCAGACCAGCTATTCTTTATGGTACAAAGTGTTAGGCGGCCAAAGTAGGGGTGTCAAAAATCCCCAGGAGGCGGGGATCCCCGCGGAGACCGCCCCGAATGGGGCTCCGTTGGTGGGGAATTTTTCCCGTGGGGATGGGGATGGAAAACAAAATTACCCCAAGACAGGCGCGGGGACCCGAGCGGGGATCCCCGCTCCATCCCCGATAATTCTCCGAATGTTTGAAATTTCTTAAATAACCTTACTTTATTTCTAACATAGGTGGGTTTTTTTAGTAATTTTACCAATTAAAAAAACCCTAACCCTATTATTCAGTCTTCCCTACTCACTGTGTTGTATAATTTTGATTTTCTCTTCTTTTATGTATCTAAAGCAATTAGACATATATGATTTATAATTTTGAAATAGTTAGAGTTTGATTTTGAAATAGTTGCTTGATTTTCTCTCCTTCTATGTATCTAAAGCAATTATGATTTCTCTTGCTGAGTTTGTTGACCATCAAAGAATACTTGATGTTAAAGACTATATCTTATTGCTTTTTTTTAGAATGGAAATTGTATTTTAAGATTTTATTTTATGGATTATAATTTGCTATGTTGTATTTCTAAACTTATAATCTTGAATAAGATATGTTTGTGTGTTTGTAATAGTATTTTGTAGTTTGTTTTTTATTTTTTTTATATTTTTTACTATAATTTTCATATGAATGTTAAATATAAGGGGATGGGGAATGGGGCCCCGCGGGGAATATGGGGAACGTGGGGAATGGGGATGGGGACAATTATCCTCCCATGGCGGGGATCGGGGCGGGGCGGGGATGGGGATTAATTCTGGGGGCGGGGATGGAGATTAATTCTGGGGGCGGGGACGGGGAGCAGGGAAGCATCCCCCGCCCCCGCCCCGCCCCATTGACATCCCTAGGTCAAAGGAGAGGACGAACATAAGTTAAGTGTGGCAGAGATGAAAATGTTAGGATGAATGAGTGGTCATATACGATTGAATAGAATAAGAAATGAAGATATAAGAGAGAGAGTTGGAATAGCACCTATTGTAGAAAAGATGGTAGAATCACGTCTCAAGTGATTTGGACATGTGAAAAGAAGACCAGCAAAACATCCAATCAAGAAAGTAGATGAGATAGAAGATGGACAAGAGGTGAAAGTCAAAAGAAGACATAGGAAAACCATTCATAAGGTGGTCAAACGAAATCTACATGTAAATGGTCTCTTTGTAGACATGATACATGATAGAGCTTAATGGCGTCGTTTGATCCATGTAGCCGACCACCTATGAGGATAAGACTTTGTTGTTATTGTTGTATTCTTGGATAACTCACTGAAGTCCTGATTTTTTATAATAACAAGCAGCATCCCTAGCTCCCAACCATTTCCCGAAAGAATGCGCAGTTTACATTTTTTGCAATATGCACTAGTCAATGAGAATAAGTGAAACAAAAACCCCACATTACCATTGGATTTGACAACCTTGGGTCATATGCTTGATAAATAGGTACAGAAGGATTTATAGATCCAATACTTGGATTAGCAGCCATAGATGTCACCATAGAAGAACCAAATGTAGCAACTGGCGGATAAATTGCTGCAGAAAAAGTAAAGCCAGGTGAAATTATTGTTTGTCAAAGCTGAAAAGCATGACAACCAACATTGTATACATACCATTCCTGTCAGGATGGTTGTAGCGGCATGTAGCACCATACTTGCAACTGATTCATATGAATGAGTAAATTCAAGGACTCTAAATCCATCAAATACTTATATTTGAAACCAATACACAATAAAGTAACACTTACCTTCCAGTTTTCATGTAGAATGGGCAATCAACTTCCCCCTGTCAAAAGACATTTCTACGGTAAAAAACCAGGCTTTTGAAAACCATAAAGACAATAATAAACAGCATCATGTGACTATCACTACTTTATAAAACATCAAAGATAAAAATAAAGAAAATTAGCTTACAAAGGTTCCAACCTAGCAAAAGTATGAGTTACACAGCCAGAAAACCAATTCATGCAGGCAAATTGAAAATGAAAATCATGCTTTCTGCTACAATCATTCTTAGGTGTCACAGGAACAATGCTTCTCAACATGGATCAAAGCAGCATACAACAACAAAATAATCAAACAAAAAGCAAAACTCCACGAAAAATGATAGTGGATGAATTGGTATATTCTTCCATTTTAGACAAAGACTAAACACACACACAAAATTATTAGAGTATTCATACCATTCTTACTGGAAGTCCTTTGCTATTATGCAATAGTGGAGACAAGAAAGATTGTGTATCTCCTGTTGCTCCCTCCCTTATGGAATTTTCTTGTGTTTGTTCAGCATTATAACTCAGTTCATCAGACGTCAGAATCTGGATGTCTTTCGGGTGATGGAATCTACAAGTAGCACCAAATTTACATCTCCCAGTCTTCACATAGAACTACATAGATATAAAAGAAGAGGTGACCTAGAGATCTTAAATGATGGCTCATCTCATGTAATATACAAGAAAAGTAACTAACCGCACAGAGGGGCTCTGATGGCCTCTCAGGTAAGGCAGAAATTTCACCATTTTCAGAAGATCTTGGATGATTAAACTTGCACTTTGAACCAAACTTGCATCTCTGAGTTTTAATAAAGTACTGCAACACATTGGAACTCAATTAATCAGAAAGTATCCAACATATCAGAAGGAAAAAAAAGAGGAAAAAGAGTAATTGCAAATTCTACTTACTGGACAGTCTGGTTCTCCTATTCTCTCAGGAAGTGTTTCACTCGAAACAGTGTTTGAAATCTAAATCAGAAGTTAATCAATTATGTGTAGCATAAAAAATTAGTAATTCTACTTTGTATTGGAGAAATATAAATTTGCAAGGTGATCATATTTCAACTTTTGCAACTGAAAGCTAGTGCGGGAAGAGATAAATATAAAAAGACAAGAACAACAAAAAACACAAAATGCCATATTTACTCCAGAAGAATAAACAATTGAAACAGAGTAATGTTAGCATGGAAAATAGGCAGGCCATGGATATTCGAAATACAATATTTCTCACCTGTGTGCTAATATAAAAACTTACGGACAGCTTAGTATAAGGAATACAAATAAAAATAAAAATACCAACTATGGAAATTAGATATCTGCCATAAACAACAATAACATAAAAGAACAGGAGTTCAAAACAGAAAAGGAACATCCAGTCTTTCCCCATGTGGAGAATCCCATTAAAGAAATTTTGTGCCACACCAAAAGAGTCTACTAAAACAAAATATACTATAAAGATAAATCCACATTGTCATAAAAAGGATCACTTTGATTGTTTTAGGCATTGCATCCCTCTGAATGTAATCAGAACTTTGTCCAATATATATTACAATTTAAAAGAAATAGCTTATCAAACACAGCAAACTTATTAAGAATAAAAGTTATTCATAACATGACTGGATTCAATAGGTAGTTATATACGGGTCCCGGTGATGCAAGAAATGGCTGATATATTTAGGTCAAGAAAGCCAGATTCAGGGATAAAGATGAAAATCATCACAGTACGAAATGAAGTAAGCTTCAAATTTCAGTCAAGCATGAAGCATCCAAGGTAAGAAGCGATAAAATATCTTCTGAAATATATTCCTCAAAATAACTAAACAGTTCACAAAAATATATAATTATCACATAACTTAGTATAGAAAAGAAGGGGATTTCTCCCATATGCCTATAAAATTCAAGGGTATCGATACCCTTGGGAATATTAAGAACTTCACATGTTCAACTGATTCAAGTTGCTAAATATTTTCAATTAAATTTTTATTATTTTTCAAATAATTAAACTTGTTATGAAATTCACAAGCGTTGAATCTAAAAATAGTAAATACTAGCAATAACTTTATGAAATCAAGGGTAATTAAGGAAATCCACAAAAAAATAAGATGGAGTGGCGTCAATTTTTTATGGGTGGAATCCCATTAAGAGAATAGATTCGATAGAAGATGGACCAGTGGTTACGGGCAAAGAAATACCTAAGAAAACTCAAGATGAAGTTATCAAGAGAGATTACAACAAAACACTCACTATAGACATGATATATGGTAGAGTGCAATGGTGTCATTTGGTATATATAGCTAACTCCAACAAGTTGGATAAAGCTCTGTTGTTGTTGTTATTCACTATGTATTTTGACTTTCCAATTTGTATTAAAATATTAGCAAGACTAAAACCAGTTATGTTAGTCAAGTTTTTTGTTTCTCTCTCTGCCACTGTTCAACTCAAAGTTACAAATCTTCAATGTTTCAACAATCAACCCCATCCACATTGTTGTGCCACATCACACCACTACAAACTCGATGTCATTAGACTGGTGGTAATCATCTTTGCTAGATGAGTGCTGGTTTGCAGCATCTATCCTTCCATGCAGCACTTCGAGCACCAGCATCTCAGAACTTCCACCAAAATAATCTGACCATGCCCAACATCACTGTTTTAGACTTTGGTTTCTCCAGTATGATGGCTCTTAGGCTTGCTATTTCTCCAACATCTGTGTCGTTGGAATTGCAGAAGAATCAAGATTCCTGTTGTTGCAGCTCAATCCCAGCTTTAACATGCAATTCCAGAAACAAGTGTGTTTCATGTGATTTTCATTGAGCAGGCAAGGCCTGGCATCAGATCAGATGAACTGAATAATAACTCAAGTGATTTTGACTATCGTGTTACAACATAGCTTTTGGTTACTTCCTTTGACTTTAATCTTATTCCCAGGACTGCAATGGCATTTTCCCATTCTAGGTAACAATGAGCCATGACTGTGCAGTTGAGGCTAGCTCTCTAACAGCGCTTGCAAAGTGGTTCATTAACATGGTGTTACTTTCGCCTCAAACCTAATATCGCCTCTACCCATCTCGTTCTCTCCTAACCAATCATCAGGCACTGCCAGTGTGTACATTCTTAAAGTTTTAAATAAGGAGTATAATCTATGATATCTATATCATACCTTAGCATACATCATATAATATCTCTTAGGATGATTTTGATATTTATCATTATTGTCTGAGTATGTCCTTATAAGTATTAGAGTTTTCTATTATCATAAATAGGGACTAGTATTCCTCTCTTGTAATACACAACATATTACACAATTTATTCAGAGTAATATATTGATATAATTTCAGTCTATCTCTTCCTCTCCTACCAAAAACCCTCAATCTCAACATTAACATTAAAGACATGCAAAGTGTTTGTAGAAGGTTACATCGTGCAACCAATTGGATTTGTTGCTCATGACCAATATTGACAAACTTGCTCCTTGTGTTCTCTTTCAAGTTTGAAATAGTATCCAATTCCAATGTTCTCTATCAACTATCAAGGACCATTTCTAGAGGCCCACAATTGGTTTCCTATAGCTAACATACCTCATTACATCAGTTCCATTTGAACTTAAATCAAACAGAACATATAATCCCAATTTACCTTCTGCAGAGATTCAACTTCTAAGAGAATGGGACCAGAACAATGAAGTCCTGACTAGTTGGCTACGGAAGTTCCAATACCATCACCAACAATCTCATATGAATGTTTAGCACAATTAGTTTTATTTAGTACAAAATATCTCTGTATACAATGTTGGGCACTGACTTACATAGAAATCAGGGGTTTATATATATATATACACACACACACACACATAAACATCAAGAAACATGCTTGTTTTGGTTAGTCAGTATAAAGTAATACATACTTGTCCAAACTAGTATATAGTATGCAGCTATATTGTTCCATATATGCTCAAGTCTATAATTTTCGTTAAATAAGTCTGGGAATAGTGAGATACATGTCAGTTTGCAATATAACCAATAGTAAATGTAGTATACAATGATATAGTTTTAATAGCCATAATAATAATAATAATAATAATAATAATAATAATAATAATAATAATAATAAATACAAAAACAGTCACCTCTTTCCAATCTGGTATTCCACCGTCAGGAACCCAAATAGGATGGTCAAATTTGCAGCTATCTCCAAATTTACAGGTTCTTGTAAGCATATAGTGGGCACAATCCTTCTCTCCTGGTCTCTGGGGATATATAGGCAAATTGCTTCCACTTTCATATCTAGGGCGCTTAGCTAGTGAGTTTGTAGAATACCAAGCTTCGCTTTGCCCAACTGTGTTTGGGATACCCAAAATGGTTGGATAGTAGAGTGCTATAGTAGATAATAGACAAGTATATAGAATAAAAAAAAAAGCAAATATATGATGTTATCTTATAAGTTTGACTAAGAAAATAATTTAGGGATAGAAAGAATATATCGTGTGTTAGAAAAAGGAGATACCTATTGTTCAATGAAACAGTATAGAAGCTTTAAATTATACACTTATAAGAGTATATATCAAAATAATAGCAATACAAATTACACAAACATATCATATTAAGAAAATATGTTATATGTGAAATAGTAAAACTATGCACTCTTTTAGGTCAAAATGTCAAATATTTTTTTGTAGCAATTATCGTCGTTGCTGCTCAAATCAGCCATCAAACATACACTGCACACATTTTCTATATATATATATATATATATATATATATATATTGGCTCATTGGCTATACTGGCCCTGGCATTGTGTGAAATTCCTAAATCTATATACATTCCACCTAAGCCCGTGCTACTTGAGTTAGACATAGTTACAAACAATTAAATTTGACAAGCAAGCTATGCTTCCTAAATAGTATATTCTGATGGTACAAAGGAACATTCAAGAATTATTACATAAAACTGGTGTTAACTGCCAAGATCAATGCAAAGACAGTAGGATGTTGTTATTTGCATCCTTGTTGCTATTCACTATACATCTTCAACATAAACATTTAGTAAGCTTGCTAGGAACCTGCAAACTACCAACATTTACCTTGAGAATTACAAGTAAAACATGGTATTTGCAATATACTATAGATTGTACCCAGTAAAATACTAGTTAACCCCCAACTCAAACAAAGACAGCTAATATGGTCAACTCATCAGCAATCAATTAATTATCAGTTGTGACGCTACTCAAAACCCACAAATCAGACCCCACAAAGATGCTAACCTTAACCCATCTCAATCATATTCTAAAGCAAGATTTCAGTATTTCATGGGATTTCAATCACTCACAAGCTACTTTCTCCGTTTTTAATTAAATGTGCACTTTTGAAATACTTTCCTTTCCTTTTTCTAGTCCTATCCCTTATTAATAAACTCCAATCATCCTCAATAACAGGGTCAAGCCACCAAGACAGGGTAAGTGTGTAAAGTAAATAATAATTTTGTAAATCGCATTGTTACTCTTGTAACCCTAATTAATAAAAAAACAGAAGGAAGTTCAATTCACAAAGCAAATAGAAGTCTCCGAAACATCTCATCAGGACAAAGGGGAAAAAAATGAAATCGAAGTAAGAGAGAATCTTGAAGAAGCTCATGAAGAGGGTAATTACATTCAGAAGAGCGTTTCAGGTCGAGCGCGGGGGAGCCACCATTTGCGGCAGCGGCAGCGGCGGCGATGGCAGCAGGCCAAGAAGAAGCTTGAAGCAAGTGGGATGCGGAGGAAGAGTTAGGTCCGGCGGTGACGGAAGAAACTCTGGAGACAACCCCTGGCGGCCCAATGTCGGCGTCGGTAGCAGTAGTGGCGGCGGAGGACGTGAAGCGGAGCGCTGCATCGCGGCGGTGGGAGAGGAACATGGCATTTGGAACTCTGTAGTTGGTAGGGCTGTAAGTGTATACATGTGATTTTGATTTTCCATTTTTTAACATTTTCAAGGAGCCATAAAAAAATAATAAATATATAAATATTTTATATATATAAAGAATGCAAGTTTAGACGCGATAACAATGCTGCTTTCTATTCCAACGGTTAAACAATGAAAATAGAAATGAGTGTAGTGAGTGTGATTGAAGTGTTCTATAGAGAACCCACCTAGACAAAACAATCAAACCTCCAATTAATATATAATTTAAATAAATTTAGATTTGAAAGTTAATTAACATGTTATTAAGAATGCTGATATAGCAGCCACAAGCTATAACTCAAGTGGTATATAATCTCTTTATACTCACTTAAAAATTGCGAATTCGAATATCATTTTTAATCTTGGAAAAAAAACTGATATAGCAGAAAAAGTAATTCAATTAATTTGGATTTGTATCAAAATTACCAATGAATGTCTCCTAGGGGTATTTTTGAAAAAAATTATAAACCTTAAGACACTATAAAAGGAGTTGCAACTATTTGTATTTTTTACAAACATTTCACTTCTTCTCTTCCGTTTTCTTCCAAAAATTAAGAAAAAATGTCTAATAGTAGCAGACATGTGATTGTAAATGTGTATCTCAATTGTCATATGAGAAACAATGACATTGAGGTAATATTTGAGTATGATAATCCCATTCTGTTGCACACTCGATGAGTAAGTTCTTTGTTCGAACTAAAGAGTCTGATATTGAGAAGCATTGATGGTAGCGGGAGAAAAGAGGTTGGAATGGTTGGGTATAGGTTACTAGCACTGATGGAAAATAGAGTTTTTCAGTTTCGTCTGTCTTGTCTCCATGGCAACAAGCATGTGCGCCTCATGTTTGACATCCACAGGAGAATCATGACAGAACAAATTATGGAAGTTTCTGTGGAGGTTAGTGATGTCGGTAGTGGTGGATCTGGTCACTCGAAATTTGTGCAAGATGATCCACCTTTTACACCACTACCGCTACACTATGCTAGTCCAGTGGAAGACATAGACGTGGATGGTGAGGAGTCCGATGAGGAGTATGTTGGCGATAGCAACGATAGTTGTTCTTTTGAAGATTATGAAGAGGAAGAGTTTGTACTAGAGACACCGGTCAATGCATCAATTCGGTATCTTCTGCCTGCTCCACACCCAATTTCGGCCTTATCAGTTGTACCCAGTTACTATCATACATTGGATCTGGATGCGATGTACGAGAAAACTTCATTTTCCAACATGGGTGGAGATGATTACAACATAGACAGTGGTGTAGAGTTTAGGGTTGGTCACATATTCAAAAGCAGAGAGGCAGTAATGCAAGGTGTGAAGAATTACAGCATTCACAGCAACGCTGAGTACCGAGTTGTGGAGTTGGACCGATTAAAGTACCATGTGCATTGCCAGCAATTTGCAGCAGGATGTCCTTGGATTCTCCGTGTTGCCCTCTACGTGACCGCTCAAACCTCCCTGGCACGTCGGTGATGATCAAGGACGTCCCGGAGAAGGTGAAGAACGTCCCTAGGCTGGCTGGCAGTAGGTTGGACGTCACCCGGTAAACCCAATAGTCTAGGGTCATCAAGCACCTCCTGGCCTGGCAGATGTCTAACGCGGCAAGCCTGCCGGAACAAGGCCCAGTACTCCTGCGTAGGCCGTAGTCTGTGAACGGCTGAATAGAGATCCAATGGCCATCCTGAAATCGAACCCTCCAGCCATCATACGACTGCTCATGACGAGTAGCCAGCAAACATCCTCGCCCTGTCCTGTGGTGGTCAGGAACCTGTCGACATTGACCAAGGCCCCAGGCACGGGATGTTCGCCACCAAACTGACGTTTCATCCAATCAACATGGTGAAACTCAACAATGTTGAAACAGACAAGGGAAACAACAGACATCCACATCCCCACTCGGCCTCCTCCTTCAGCCAATCCGAGCATAGGGCTTGCAGTGCAAGATCGTCGTACGGCGTCCACGAAAACTACAATATAAGATGTAATATAATCATCGGCAATAGTTACTTACACCGGATATGTAATTTATTTAGTTGTAACAAAATAAAAGAATTTTGCTTACCTCATTAACTATAACTGATCCAACGCCAGTCGCCATCGGAGAACTCTCTGTTTGTGCTTCTAGTTTAGCAGTATCGGGCATATGCCGGACCCGGTCCCGAAGCCATGTCACCTTGATGGAGAAAGACTCCTTCTTCTGCGCACTCTGCTGCTGACCATGAGGAAGTCTGGCACCAAGTTACTGCTCCACCCAATCCCAGGTCGAGTGCTCGTACCATGTCTAAAAATCACGGAAGCACCCACCTACTGGCTCCCTGTGCATGCGTAGCCTGAGGTGGTACGCAACATCTTGCAGGGTAATGGTGCAATCACCCCATGATAGGTAGAAAGTGTGGGTCGCCGGACTCCAACGTTTTACGAATGTCATGATTAGGGAGTTGTCGAACACGAAGTCTCTGAGTGGCACCGTGTAGTCAAATCCACCCTCCCTCAAATAAAAGACAATGGCGTCCGTTGATACAAGCGTGTAACTCACTCGCCTAGGGAAAAGTAGGCGATGACTGATAAAAAATAAAAAATTGGAATAAAAAATCTATTTCAAAAGTAAACATTTAAAATGTCGAGATAAAAAAAATTACTAAACAAGTATTCCATATTTCATAACTCAGTTGAAAACAGAATAAGTAATTTTTAAAAGTCAACCGTCCGAAAAAAACATATCGAACAATCGTAAGTCCCATTAAAACATTGAATAACAATTAAAAAGGTTATCTACAAAGCTACCAAAATTAAAATTAAAAATATAGATATCAAATTAAATAAAAATAAAATAAAATAAATATTTACTTAATAAATTAATTTAACTAATAACTAAAATCATACATATCCATTAACACTGACTAAAAAAAGATATTTACCAAATTATCAACATCAAAATTAAAAATATAAAAATCAAATTAAATAAATAACAAAATACAATAAATATTTACTTAATAAAATAATTTATCTAATAAGTTAAATTAGACCTATCAATTAACAATTACTAACAATACATTCTACCACCTAATATATACTACATCTATAAAAGTACCCTAACCATCACTATAAATATATACTTATTTAACTTAAACATGAAAATAACAATACTAACCTAGAAGTCGATTACTCCAGCGATATGTCATATCGCGTTCAGGCGGTTGATATCCTCATCCCGTGCATCTGCACGCGCCATAATCTCCGAGTACTTCAATAATATGATTAAAAAATGCTAGAAGTGGGAGAAAAGTAGAAGAAATGGATGAAAAGTGACTTTAAAAGGCATTGTAAACAAATTCAATATATAAGCACGCTTCTTACTTATCTCGTTTATAAAGTAAGCGAGATAACCAAGTTACACCATGTGTGGAAACGTCATACCACCACGTCGTATCATGTCTTATATAAATGTACTTTTTAAAATAAATGTTATATAAATAAATTTTTCTGTTTTCTTTCCACATTTTATTGAGGTATTGTATTTCATCTTGAACACAAAAAATATTGAGAAGATTGTAGAGTAAATATAATGCATATTCCAAACATAGTGGTATATTACTTAAAACTTTTGTGTTGTGCTCTATCATTTTTGTGTTTTGCTGTCTTATTTATATGCAACTGTACTCTATTATTTATGTGCTAGTGCTTCTTATTCATATGCTATATCTATTATCGATTTGTTGTTGCATACTATTTTAAAAGTTCATGTTCATCAAGCACGATAGTAATTATATTGATAAGAAAAAAAAAAGAAGCCTTTCTCATTTAGAACAGAGTTAGAAAATATATGCTACTACTTGACAGAGATAAGGCAACCCGACTATACTTATTTGCAGCATTTTGCTATCAAGGCCATTGGTGGTTATATGTTTTGGATGCTAAGTGCAACAAACTTTATGTTCTTGACCCTTTGCACAAAAATTATTCAAACCCTGAAAGAAATTGTAACATTCTGATTTTTTTTGTAATTAAACGACGTTTTGATTTTTTAGTGATCAATTTTATTTAGTTGTTTTCGGTCCCTGCAAATAAAATAAACGATAATATAATTTATTATTATGTTATTTATTTATTTTATATGCCATAGTTATAATAAAGTTTAGATAATAATGCTATTTTTATTATTATCCTTATCGAGTTCGATATCCGCCGATATAAGTAAATATCTGCACTCTTTAATGAGTTTAGAGTTGCTAATGCTCTATCATATACATTTTATCATTAAGTTACTAATGGCATTTATATTAGTAACTCGCATATATTTATCCAGATATGTATTATTACTTATGTCTTAATATATTTACCTTAGTAATTATCCGTTTAAGATATTTATAACTTGAATCGCTGACTCAGCAGCTTCATAAATCAGAGGTTGTGGAGTATTACGACCTCTAAAAGTAAAATACATACATATATAATAAGGATAATATAGTTAGGAGTCTTGAAAGAAAAGAGTACGATCAAAACAAAACTGAGGATGCATCACTCACGAAAAACGATAAGATATATATATATATATATATAAAGAGAGAGAGAGAGAGTTCCAATGGATAAGTATAATCAAGCTCTAGACTCGACCTATGAAACTAAGGCCGGCTAGAATATATATCTATACAAACCCACAATAAACCAAAAACATAACTATAAATTTCTGTTTCTTCGAGTCAACCTCTAAGAGGGACAAAATACAAGTTATACATTAGTGGAGAGTATCTATACATATATATACTAACTACAAAATATAAATATGCCCAAAAAAATTATTCTTCGCTTGCAGAAGAGTCTCCCGCAATGCTCAGCGAGGTGTCTCACATCCTGCATCTAAAAAATAACAGAATATGTATGGAATGAAAATCGAAGATTCTCAGTATGGTAAAGAGGCCCACATAGATAATAATTAATGTCTCAGAAAGTCAGAGGCATTCCAAAACTTCAATAACCCATATTAAAATCCTAGAGTTTCCACTAAACCAAAATAGGGTAACTATATCTAAGGAATCTAATCTAACTCTTCACTTCTCATTCTTTGCAAACCTCCAATTCACCATGTGGAACATCCGTCAGCATCTCCTCCACCAGCATGAGGGATCTCTCAGAAAACAAACACAAACAAGACAAACAAAGAAAACACAAATATAGAAACAGATACGGCAAATAGATCAAATAGTAGTTAGTTACAGATAAGCAAGTAGACAAGCCAAAACAAATGCATATTCAAACAAATCATATAAATGCACATAATGTACGTCTGTCCTACTGGCCATGAGCTCACGTATCGGTTACTTTGCCAGAATCCGACACACCCGGTAGCTAATCTTGATATCGTCTCTCTGACATGCATCCACACTCTTGGGGTATAGTGTTCGTCACACTCTTAGGATATAGTGCCTGCCACACTCTTGGGATATAGTGCCCGCTATATTTTTCAGGATAAAGTGTAACACTCTCACTACCAGAATGTCACGCTTCCACCTGTGCCACTCTGATAGCGAGAATATTACGATGAATTCCATATATTTAATAATAAATTAGGAGCCTTTGACTCGAAATCGTATCGCTGTTTTCTTTGAAAAACCAAAAGTTCTTTTTATTTGAAAACAAATATGCATATACATATATAAAAATTTTTATACAAGTAACTTATAAATGTATATACAAAACATATCATTACAACTCCTATCCCTTTTACACATATAATAATAAAGGTGATGGAAAACTATAACTATATATACAATAATATAAAACATAATTAGGCGCACAAAAAACTCATTAAACTCTTCGTTCGCGAACTTTCTCTCTCTTCCTCCGTGAGTTGAAGTTGACGGCAACGGCGAGCTGGACAGTGGCGACGAGTTGGACGGAGGCAGCTCCTTCTCTTTTTTCCTTTTTCTCCCTTGGTTCTCTCTTCTCCCGTGGCTGTGTGTGTGTTTATGTGGAGTGTGTGTGCGAAGAGGGGGGTATAGGAAGGGGGTGGCGACGTGAAGGGAAAAAAGGGGGTGAGTATATTGTGTAATTAGGGTTAGGGTTTTTGAATTAAAAAGGAATAAAGGTAGTGTAGTAATTTAAATAAAAATAAAAGGTATAGTAATAATTTAAAACCAAAATAAATATAAAATAATTATCTTTGAGATATCATTTTATTATCAACTTGCAAATTATTTTTCAATAAATACTAATTCAATAGAAATGGGAGATAATCAAATTGATTTTTTCTTTAAAATCATAAATAATTATCATAATCAAGTTTCTCAAAACCAGGGTCTTATATAAAGTGATCCCACACTATTGGAATATAGTGCCTGTCACACATTTGGGATATAATGTCCGCCACACTCTTAGGCTATATCCCCAACACACTTTACAAATAGAGAGAATATGACGCACCAAAAGCGGAACAGATTATATACAACCATTATCCTCATCAAACTCATCTTTAACATACTCAAGATCAAGCATATTCAAGATCAGAAGCAAAATCACAACTCAATATACTCAACCTGGAGCAAGTGGAACAAACCATAACCCTTGTATACTGCCTAAGTGTTTCAATTGTTAACCTTAATTCATTATCACTCAATTAACTCCATCCGTAATCATAATCATTCATCCTCATCTCTCAACATCATAATCCTTTTCATCAAACCCAATAAAAATCAATTCTCATCATTTCTCATTATCAAAATCATTCAACGGTATTGACTCATCATTTAATTTAATTCTTCACTTCTCAATCAATCTCCTTCAATATCAATTTAACTATCTCAATGTGTTCGCACTCTTTTCAGAGCCTAAAAACTAGCTAATCGGATCTTAAACAGGGGTTACGAAAGTTTACAAGCTTGCTAGGACAGTCAAATAGTTAAAATAAGAGTTTTATATGAAAAATAGGGCTTGTGTGTATCCATCATTGCTGTACGTATGCATGCACCAAATGAATTTCCCAAACTGTGCGTACACATCATAGTGTGCATACAGTCTTAGGATATAGTGTCCGGCATACTCTTGGGCTATAGTGCTCGACACACTTTACAAACAGAGAGAATATGACACATCAAAAGTGGAACATATTATACACAACCAATATCCTCATCAAACTCATCTTTAACATACTCAAGATCAAGCATAATAAAGATCACAACTCAATATACTCAACTCGGAGCAAGTGAGACAAATCACAACCCTTGCGTACTGCCCAGGTGTCTCAATCGTTAACATTAATTTATTATCACTCAATCAACTCCATCCGTAATATAATCATTCATCCTCATCTCTCAACATCATAATCCTTTTCATCATACCCAATAAAAATCAATTCTCATAATTTAATTTAATTCTTCACTTCTCAATTAATCTTCTTCAATGTCAATTTAACTCCCTCAATGTGTTCGCACTCTTTCCATGGCCTAAAAACTAACTATCGGACCTTAAACAAGGATTACAAAAGTTACAAGCTTGCAGGAACCGTTAAAAAGTTAAAATTAGAGTTTTATTTGAAAAACAGGGCTCGTGTGTACGCATAATTGTTGTGCGTACGCACGCACCAGACGAATTTTTCAGCCTATACGTATGCATCATAGTGTATGTACGCATAACTTGTAAAACTTTCACCCCTCGTGCATACGCACGAGTCTCACCAAGCACTCTGGTATGTGCGTGCGCACGATAGTGTGCGTGGGCCCACATACCAAAATTTCTGTTTTTTTCCAAAATTTTGTTTTTAAACCCAAACTTTAAACGCGCATAATTTTTTCGTTAAAAATAATTTTTTGTTCATTTTTAAAACGTTATATACTTCACAGATCCAATTTTCATTCAAAATAAGTTTAACAAAATTTTGGAGTCTAAAAGTCAAGTTATGACCAGTCAAAAATTTAGTTTTTACCTAAAACACAAAACTTAAAGTTTTACCAAAGTTCTCAATTCATACTCAATCAAACCACAACAATTTTCAATACCAATGACCTCTAACCACTTTTTCATATCTCTCAATTATTCCATAAAATATTAACATCCAAACCTTTTAATTATTCAACAATTCCATGCATAATTTTTCACCAAACATTAACAATTCACATAATTCAACTTATCCTACGGACAGTTAGTCTAAGTTTTCACGCAACATTAAAGATTAACTACAGAAAACCAAAATCATATCTTGTCCGATTTTCTGCCAAGCCACAAAACACCTCAAGACCTTGCTTCCACAAGTTTTCAAGTTTCCAAAGTCCACTTGCCAGGCTTTCAACTACCAGAGTTCCAATTCGAACACTCCACTTCACCAATTGACATCAACTTCACATATATTCAACCTAATTTAATTTAATTCATACACATTCACAAATTTCAAAATCCTAATCTCATAAAATTGGAAGATTCAAAAGGGGGTAATAGTTTCTTATCTTACCCAATGATGATTAGCGCAAAATCCAATAATAACCCAATACTAGATTGCATCTAAACCGCCAAAATTATCAAAATCACTCAATATTCAAGCCAAAAACATGAATCTGAGTGAAAGGAATAATTGGGCATGAAAATCAAAGTTTTTTACTACTTTGTTCAGATAGAATTGAAGAGCTCAGTGAGACAAACGCGTGGCCACAAACAGTACAACGATCGGAGCTCCAAATTGAAAGTTACGGGGGATTGAATGTCAAAGTGAATAGTGAGTTAGATTTGGTTTCTCTTCTCCCTCACTCACCGTGTCTTTCTCTAGTGCGGTGAGAATGAAGTTGAAGAGTCTCATGTTGAGCTTATATATGTTGGGCCTTGTGCCCAATATGGGTCCGGTCCAATCAATTTAGCCCTTCGACTTGATTTTGTGCTAACATATTTAAAATTAGTGTTTTAATATGTATTCTAAATATTTTTACTTCTCTAAATTATAAAATTTAATTTTTTAATTTCTTTGACCCGTAATTAATTTATTAATTAACCAGAGTTTTATATTCTGCGTTCGCTTTCTTGAGATCCGTAATTCCCGTAAAAAATTTAAACTGATTAAAGTGTTCGTATATTCTTTCTCTTCACATTGATGCCACTTTTGTTCGGGAGAAGTCGATAGTAAAGCTACTGCCCTTCAATTCATGTTCAACCAAGTGAGCCCAAAGGTGGAATAGCTGATCTTTGACGTTTTTTTCTCAAATTTTTTGGTCAAAAAATTTTTCCAGTACTTCGGTTGTGAGGACAGTAAGCTAGAGGTAGAGTTTGATAATTTTGCACCGATTAAATGTTAATGTGATAAATAATTATTGGTTTGATTGATCATTGGTTAAATTTGATTACGTTTATGTTAAAATTTTATTAAATTATTGTTGTTGCTTGTGATTAGAATTGGGATTATGTTACCAAGTTAGTTTTTTTTTTTTTTTGATAAGAACAAAACTCACAAGTTTCTAATAGGATTTGAAGTTAAAGAATTCAAGAACAACAACAATGTTAAGTCACCACTACTCTAATTGTATTATTGAGATTTCTATTTTCCGTTTATAATGCTTGAAGTGTTTTATTAGTGAAAATAATTTGAAAGAAAAATATCCTTTAAAATTACAGTGGTTTATCTAAATTAACAATTTGAACAATTGAACTTTTGTATATATGAATTTTATAATTTCTGCCAAGTTATTATTATTTTTTGGGTGCAGAAAAAATTCTAGTTAGTTGTATAGACTAATGATGTTGGTAGTCCATAGCTGAAAACTAAGCATGAAGAGATTAAACAAAAAAAAAGGTAAGTTGAGAATTTTAAAATAATTTAACAGACTCAATTTTAAATTTAATAATTGGATAATATTATAAAAAAAATATCTTTTATGAATATAATGTAAGTTTAATTTTTTTTATCAATTTTGTTAGCGTTCAAATTTTTTGTGGTTAGAAATGGTGATTTATTCATGATTATTAGATTTAGTTTGGTGAAATTTTACTTTTTAAAAGTAACTTATAAAAACTAATTTTTAAATGATAGTTTCTTAAAAGTTATAGCATCTATATTCGTTAAATTAAATAAAAAATGACTTTTAATAAATACAAGCAATAAGTATATTTGATAAAATAATTTTTAAAATTTAAAAATATTATAATAAATATTAATATAAAAATTAAATTTAAATATTAATTAATAAATAAAATTATATAAGTATTGTTGGGAGTACAACAAAAGCTATTGACTTCCGTTTGTTGAAGGAAAAAGCCAGTATGGATTGGCCTCACGTAGTTAGAATTTGTGACATGGGACCGAACACCGCCATGTTGACCTTTGATAGCGTTAGTAGTTCAGAAGAGGTATTGGCTTCAGGCATGGGTAGTCTCTTGCGGTTCTTTTGTAGTGTGAGCCGATGGGAGGAGCATGTGCGATGCGATAAGAGAAGAGTGTGGCTTGAGTGCGTTGGACTTCCGCTCCATGTTTGGTCAGAAGATACATTCCACAAGATTGGGAGCCAGTGGGGAGATGTGGTGTGTTGTGAAGAGGCTACAAGTCCTTTTATGTCATTTCGCGCTGGACATGTCCTGGTTGATACACACAGGTTTGACGTTATTCATGAAAAGGTCCGTGTTCTGGTAGGAACAAAGGGCTTTGATGTCTTTGTTACGGAAGTTGGGAGCAATTTATCTCGAGTAGCACAGTGTGTGATGACGGATGATTCGACAGGAAATCGTGATATCCTTGTAGGAGCTGGTCTTTCAACTGGAAACAATTTAGGTCACATGGGTGTTTGTCAAAGTCACATACAGCGGCTGGGATGGGATGCAGAGGCTGAATTGTTGGTTCTGGCAGCTAGGGGGGACGATCAGCAGAGGGGTAGAGTGGTAATTCATCCTGAGGATTTGAATGAGTGGAGTAACGGGTTTTTGGTTTCTAAAACAGCAAGAGCGAAAATAAAGGAAATTAATTCTGAAGAGAAAATTGCTGATCATGTGGGATCCCCAGCTAGCAGTGCGGAGGTTAATTCGGAGTGGACTATATCCTGGGACTACGGTGGAGATTGTGTGGGAGATGGGGCTGTTTTCTTAAGTGAGGCTAGGAGAGGTTTGGAAGCTAATGAGCCCAATTACCATCAAAGGAACGCTGAGGCCCATTTATCTCTCACAAGGGCTAAGGGTATGCAGTTGGGCCACCAACAAGCAGGCCCACACGCTATTCCTCAAGCTGGACCGGGTGGGAAACGGGTTAGAGGTCCGTTGGGTATGATGGGATGCATAGCGCGACCCGATTGCTGTGTGGGTGGGGGAACGAGCTCTAGGTTTTGCGAACATATCAGCGCCAGCGCTGATAGTTCTGTTGATGGGAGAGCAAACCCCACGACGACGAATGGCGAGAAAGGGAGGGGGAGGCAGGGCGCGGATGGAGACAGCAGTCAGTTCTGGCTGACGAAGCCTGTAGTGGGTGCCGGTGCGGACCATGCGTCGCAGGCGAAGATGCTTACGGGTGAGGAGAGCGGGTTCGTTGAGACGACGCAAGACCTGGGTGGCGGAGATGAATTGGGGAATGTCGCTGGTGGGATGCCTGCGGCGAGTGCAATGCGGGAACATGGAGGTCTGGTATCGGACTGGGTGGGATGGAGTTCTGTTTCGGGCCTTGGTGAGCACAGTGCTGCTGATGCACGGCTTAAGGGAGGACGGTGTGGTGAGGATGGTTCAAGTGCAGCTGAGGTACATGAACTAGTGGCAGCGTCGGAGTTAGAGGAGGATGACGCAGGGGAGGCTGTAGCTCGATTGGGGTATGACAGTTGTGAGGATGGAAGCAAAGCGGTATCTGACACGCTAGACAACAAATATGCAAAGGAAATGGACGAAAATAGGAAGGCATGGGAGCTTGCAATGGAGTCTGGAGCAGTACAGTATGATGAGGAAGACGACATTATGACGATATTGCAAGCACAGAATGACGCGATCGCGCGCTCATAAGAAAAAACAAGCTAAGCAGAAGGAGAAAGCTAGGAGAAGTCGTCCGAAAAATCGAAAAAAGGTGTGTATAAATGCATTAAAATGATTTTTAGCTCTTGGAATATTAGGGGGTTGGCAGGAGTAGGAAAAATAAGTATGGTGAAAAACTATCGGAGGAAATTTAATCTGAATATGCTAGGCTTGATAGAGACAAAGAAAGCAGTTTTGACTAAGTTTGAAGTAGTCCAACTTTGGGGTAATGATGCAGTTCGGTGGGAATTTGTAGGGGCGGAGAGTGCGTCAGGAGGTCTGCTCTTGATGTGGGATGAAACAGTGTTTAAGATGAATAACTGTTATAAAGGAGATAGATGGTTATGTGTGGATGGTGTGTTGTTAAAAAATAACTTCCTTTGTGCGTTCTGCCTAGTATATGGTGCGCATGCGAGGGAAGAGAAGCTGGTGGTGTGGGAAGAGTTGAGCTTTTTATCTGGGTTATGTCAGGTACCGGTTTGTTATCTAAGGGATTTCAACGAGGTTACTCAAGTAGTGGAAGAGAGGAAGGGAGCTGGTTCCTTGACGGTGTCAGCAGTAGAGTTTAAATCATGGATTCAGGATATGGAGTTAGTCGACCTACCGCTAACTGATCGAACGTTTACATGGTTCAGGGGTCAGTCCTGCAGCCGCATTGACAGGGTTCTGGTTAGCTTAGAGTAGTTAGAAGAGTTTCCGGATACAAGGTTAAGAGGAGGGCCTAGAGGTCTATCAGACCATTGTCCTTTGATTGTGGAGGTGACAAGGATGGGAGGGGGACCAAGACCTTTTCGGAGCCTAGATTCCTGGTTCTCTCACGAGGGATTCCTGAGGATGGTAAAGGAGGAGTGGAGGAACTTGGGGGATATTCAATTCATGGACAAGTTGAAGGGGTTGACGATTCCGCTCGGCAAATGGCATAAGCAAAATTTTGGAAACATGGATATGAGGATTAAATAGTTTGAAGAGGAGATCACGAAGGTAGACGATTTGGTGAGCAACGGAGTGTATGATGAGACCATGGAAGCGAGAAGAAAGGCACTTGTGAGCTCTTGCAAGAAGTGGTATATTAGAAAGGAACTTCATTGGAAGCAGCTGTCACGGTCCAGGCATGCTAAGAAGATGGACAAAAACACCCGTTACTTTCACAACTTAGCTTCAGCTAGGAGGAGGAACAATCGCATTGATGCATTAATGCTCAATGGAAGGCTAGTACGGAATCAAGGCAGGATCAAGGTTGCTATACGAGAATTCTATAAGAACTTGTACCATCAAGAGACATCGCCTGTTATAGGGTTCCGGGACGGGCTGGTAGAGCAGATAAGTATGGAACAGGCAACAGAGTTAGAGTTGATGCCATCTGTGGAAGAAATAAAGGATGCAGTGTGGGATTGTGAGTCAACCAAAGCACCAGGAAGCGATGGGTATAATATGAATTTCATTAAGAGGTGTTGGGAAGATATCAGTAAGGAGTTCACTGAAGCAGTGATGGGATTTTTCCATTCAGCAGTGCTCCCTAGGGATTCGAATATCACTTGGGTGGCGCTAGCACCGAAGTTTGTTGGAGCCAAAAAAATAAAAGATCTCCGGCCGATTAGTATGGTGGGTTGTGTGTACAAGGTCATTTCTAAGGTGTTGGTTCGGAGGATGCGAAAGGTCATGCCAGGTTTAGTCGGGGAGACTCAGAGTGCATTTGTGAAGGGCAGGAAAATACATGATGGGGCACTGATTGCTTGTGAAACCGTGCAGTGGCTGAAGGTAAAGAAAAGGAGCTCAGCGATTATTAAATTGGACTTTCAAAAGGCGTATGATAGGGTCAAGTGGAGTTTTGTGGATATTGTTTTGCACAAGATGGGATTTGGCCTTAGGTGGAGGGCCTGGATAAAGGAATGTGTGTGCTCTGCATCTATGTCAATTCTTATAAACGGCTCCCCCTCTAAGCCTTTCAAAATGGAAAGAGGTCTACGACAAGGAGACCCACTCTCTCCTTTTCTATTTGTACTAGTTGTTGATGTTCTTCATAGAATGATTAGGGAGGCCGTGAGGAATGACTGTATCTCTCCGCTTTTGGTTGGGAGGGATAACATTGAGTTGTCGCACTTGCAGTTTGCTGATGATACTATCCTATTCTGTCCTACAGAGGAGGAGACTATCAGAAATTACAAATGGTTGTTGCGATGTTTTGAGATGATGTCTGGGTTGAGTATCAACTTTGAGAAGTCCAGTTTCATCCCGGTTAATTGTGAGAGGTATTGGACACGGAAGATGTGCCATTTACTGGGATGTAAGGAGGCATCCCTCCCAGTCAGATACCTGGGCATTTCTTTGGGAGCAAATCCGAGGCTCGTTAAGACATGGAAACCTGTGATTGACAAGGTGGAAGAAAAACTGAGTCTGTGAAAAGCAAAGATGCTCAATAGGGCGGGTAAGCTCGTCTTCATTAAATTGGTTCTTAATAACCTGCCTATCTACTATCTCAGTTTGTACAAGATGCCCAAGGCAGTGGCGGAGAAGTTGATCTCCCTACAAAGATGTTTCTTATGGAGTAAAGAGGATGGGAGGTATGGGATGCCACTAGTAAAATGGGAGATAGTAATGGCTCCAAAAAAAGTAGGACGCTTGGGAGTTGGTGATACAGTGGTACGAAATACAGCCTTACTTTTTAAGTGGTGGTGGAGATTTTCGAAAGAGGACTGTCCTTTATGGAAGAAAGTTGTTTGCTCCTGTAACAACATGAACCTTTCTGAGATGCTGAGTAGCCAGCCAATACCTACAAGAGGGGGTCCTTGGAAGGAGATCTGTCAATTACAAATCAGAGAGCCACATGTGAGAGAAAAGATGATCAGAGGATTGTCCATGGAGGTAGGGAATGGCAAAACAATCCGATTCTGGGAGGATAACTGGCTACCGGGGGGTATGTTGAAAGATGTGTTTCCAAAACTCTTTTCGGTCTCCAACCTTAAAGGATCTGTTATAGGGAATTGTGGGTTTTGGGATGGGTTAGAGTGGGTTTGGAGCTTTCAATAAAGGAGAGAGGTTACACACAGTTAAGCTCACAAGTGAGAGAGAGGATAGAGTGATCTGGAAGTTTGATAAATCTGGTATTTTTTTCGACTAACTCCTTTGTGCAGGTGCTACAAGCAGAAGTTCTTTCGGAGGAAATAACAAGCTATAGTTTCACTAGTGCTATTTGGAGAGGTTTCGTTCCTCCAAAGATCGAGCTATTTTCTTGGTTTGTGTTGGCCGGCAGGGTGAACACCAAGGATAGATTGTGTAGATTAGGCATTATTGAACAGAATGATAATATGTGTGTGTTATGCTGTAAGCATGTAGAGTCTGCGTTTCATTTGTTTATTGGGTGTGAACTCACTTGGCAGGTGTGGAGTGCTTGGTTGTTCGCTCTTGGGAGGACTTGGGCAATGCCAGGCTCACTAAAAGAACACTTTCAAAGTTGGACGACTGGTTCAGTGAGGAAGGATGAGAGGAAGCGGTGGTTCATTGGTTTCTTTGCTGTTATATGGACAATTTAGCTAGAAAGGAATGATAGAATCTTCAAAAATCAAGCCTCTAGCGTGAAGGAAATTATGAATAGATCCTTTGATTTCTCTGATGAATAGTTTGGTAGTGAACCCTTTGATTGTTGAGGGCAATGCCGAAGATGACTGGGATTGTCATGTACTTAGAGTTGTTGGCTTGAACTGTTTTGTCTTTTAATGCTCCACCTTGTGTGTAAGCTCTTTAATTCAAAAAAAAAAAAAGTCTTTTTAATTTTAATAAATATAAACCAACTTTTAAAAATTTATCTTTAAATACTTTTAAAAGCACTACTAACTTTAAAAATTACAAATACACATATTAAAATTTTTGGCCTATACGTGATGTGCTTGTACTGGCAAGGTAAGCGCGTGGCGATAACGGGAAAGCTGTGCGAGTGCGACAGGGCCTATGGGAAGACTCGAGCAATACAGACAGTACTATCCGTTTTCTTTTCCATTTCCGATTCCCCCATCCTCAATGGCTTCCACTACCGTTTCCTCATCCTTCAACTTCCCATCTCCAACCCTTTCTTCACATCGCCATAATCACCCGCTTCGGTTCTCTCCCTTCTCAGTTAACGGTTTCAGTTACCCAACCGTTGCTTCCCGCCAAAACACCTGCATGTCACGTGGCACCCTCCGCTGCGCTCTAAAAAATCCAACCTCTCGTGCCTTCAGTGCAGCGGCCTCGCTCAATAAAGAACCAATGATTCCTCCTTACAACGTTTTGATAACTGGCTCAACCAAAGGTCAGTTTTTGCTTCTTTTCTATTACTTTCTGAACCAAACTAACCATTAACCCATTTAAATTGTTGATGACAAAATTAATGGTTTGCGTCTTAGTGAGATATAAACACCTACATATCTATCGACCAACTTTGAAACGGTTCAAATGTTGCTCTTTACTTGCTTTCTAAAGTGCATGTGTAATTTGATTGCTGATGTTTGAAGTTGTGTTTAGATACTTAATTTAGTAAAGGACAATGCTACATGAACAAAATTTATTATTTTTGGCCAACATTTGGCCAATAAAGATTTTTTACCTAGTGTAATTGAATACACATGTATATCAAAACTAAATTCTGAAAATAATGTTGGCCAAAAGGGTCGATTTCTTTCTTTAGTAAAAGAACTCATTCATAATTAGGAGCCTATTTCTCATTTTAAAGTACTAACTGTATGATTCTTGGGAGGAGTTTTAGCCTTTTGGGTTTCAAGTTGTAGTGTTGGTTCTTAACTTTCGTGTAAGGATAAAGAATTTGGGAAGAATAAACACTGCGAGCTTCTTTAGTATTAGAGTGAGCTATGCTTACTATCAATTTTCTTGCCAAAGGAAGGACAAAACTTTATAGAGGTGAAGGAAGTTATGAAATAGAGTTTAGAATGTACTTCTAAACATGGCTTCGGAGCTTTTAGGTGAGAACCCAACACTTTTTGCTGCTTCTTGTTTGTTGTATTGTTAGTCTGTTTGGTAGAGAGGGAATTTTCAATTTTGTCTCTTTCAAGAAGATCCTTGCGAATCTTGATTATAGCTTGAAGAGAATGAATAACTTCCTTCTCAAATTTCTCACTGAAATATAACTATGTTTTAAACTATTTGAGCTTCAAATCAAGCACCAGTGCTTGAGCTAACGACTCTCAAATGGGTTTACAGAAGCTTTGATTAAGTAGCTTGTGATTCTAAACAAGCAAAAACAAAAACACAACATAATAAATTTTCTTTGGGTTTTGCTTTTAAATTTATACTCTATCTAATGCTTTGAAATTAATAATTTATTGTTTAAGGGAATCTTTCCTTTCTTGATTCATGTATCAAATGTTTTGAAATCAATAATGTAGGGCATGGGTTAGATCCCCCCTCCCCCCCAAAAAAAAAAACAAAAAAAAAAATTTGTTCTAACTGTGTATATATATTCATATGATTCAGGAATAGGGTATGCATTGGCAAAGGAGTTTCTTAAAGCTGGAGACAATGTCATAATATGCTCAAGATCATGTGCGGCGAAACTCTTGGTGTTTTAATATGTATCAACTTTGCAGTTAGCTTTTTCCATGATTCAATACTTGACTCAATACCCTTACTACAATACTACTTATGTTAACTTTACATGATTTAATCAGCTACAATCATGTTTTTTTCATTCCTTCATTTTTTTTGTTCATAATTGCGAAAATGTTTGGTCCTGATAGAAATCCAGTAATAACCAATGACTGAAAAGTGATAATTTCCATACAAAAGCATATATATATGAGATTCTCATTCTTTCCTGCCTGATCACTCTCCATGTCCTCTTTTATGTGGTTATATCCTACCCGATTTCTACTATTGCCTTTTCTGTTTCTTCCAGCATTGCACCTTAGTAATCCTTGGTTTCCTAATAGTTTATTTGAACTTTTCTTATCATTGTTTGGTGGATGCAGTAAAAAAAAAAATTGAACAACATTTGAATAGTTGTTTTATTTTTTTAGAATTATCGGATTTATTTGTCTTTTATTCTTGACTATTCTTTTGAGGAGCTTTAGTCATATGCTGTTTATTAGTTTATGTAGGTCTTGATCCTGTTTTGGTGTTGGAAAATGATTTTATTGTTGATATAAAATCATTCATGTCTTTTACTCAAGACTTAAGCTTTTATCAAAAGAAGACCTTAAGCTTTAAGAGATGGTTCGCAACATGGCCTCTATCGTGTAGGACTAAGTGACCTAAATTTCAATACTTACTGGCTGCTATTCTTAATAAAACAAGATTACTTTCATGTTTCAGCACAAGCTGTAGCCCAAAATTCGCTTGCATGAGATATTATTTTTGTGCCTTCTTCTAATAGCTTAACCTTTTGGGGAAGATGGTGCATGATAATTAGTGTTAAGTTCCACTTAGTTCTTGCCATTAGAGGAGCAGAATAATCCAGTAATTTTATTACATTAATTTTTCATGTTCATTTTCATTCAGATAATGACTTACAGTTATATGTTTCATTTCTTTTATTCTTATATATGTTTCATTTCTTTTATTCTTAGTCCATGCCCTTGGTAGTTCTGCTCTGATTTGAATTTTAGTTTAGCTTACTGCTGATTATCAGCTGTGACTGTAAAATTCTATTTATCTTATTTCTGTGTCTTACCTTCCTCTATTTCTTGGTTTTCATTTAGCAGATGAAAGGGTTGAGACTGCTGTGAAGAGCCTGAAAGTAGAATTTGGGGAGCAGCATGTGTGGGTACCTCCTCTTGAACTTTCTTTTTAGTAGTAGAACATCTGTGAAAAATTATAGATGTCTGATTTGTTCTCACCATCAATTTATGTTTCTTTCAGGGATCTAAATGCGATGTCAGAAATGCAGAAGATGTCAAGAATTTAGTTTCATTTTCTCAAGAAAAGCTGGGATACATTGACATATGGGTATTAATGCCTGATTCTTTTTCATTTTGTAATTGTTTGTTTTGCATATTCAATTAGACAAGTTTTTGGATTCGATTTTATTAGTTCTAATTGTTAAAAGAACTATATAAACAAATTATTAAGCTTCTTATCTTAAACACAATATGGTTTTCAATATTGTTGTAGTGCAATACCGTGTATTTTATTAAAATATGTGCTAAAAGTATTATGAAATGTTCTACTCGGTTAATTTTATGGTAAACTACCTCACATTTTCTTTTTCGCACAAGAACAATCATGACTAAGTCAAATTTGGAAATGAAAGATCTACTATGGGCCTGGCTGGTAATATGTTACCATTCTAATCTCAAAACAAAATTTGTACTACACATGCAATCTTTTAACTAAATGTATAGTGAGGCATTCTGAAACTTGGTATATACATGAACTTTTTCATATATTATAAATGTATAATATAATATAATATAATTATTAATCATTATTTAATGAGCTATATGTAAAACAATAATATCAATATTTATATTGAAAATCAAATCAGATTCTACATTTTATATCCATATATTTGTTTATATAAACATAAGCACCATTATTTACCAATTACCTCCTTTCAGTGGAACCTGAACCTTAGACCTCTTAGATTTACCACCAGCTACATGGAAACATGTTTAATTCTTTATTAATTAGTGTGCTCTGTTGTACAACTCTGCCCATATGATGCTTTATTGTAAACTTTTAATATATGTTGCCTTTTCCTAAGCTCTTATGAAAGAGGATGCTATGATAGACACTTGAGGCCTAATCTAAAACAATGTCAAATTTTCATAGAAATGGATAAACTCATTGATCCATCTACGGAAAAGTCTTGATTATATGCATAGCTACTTCTTTACCCCCCCTCCCTTCCCCCTCCCCTTTCCATTTCCCTTCTCTATCAAATATCCTTCTGCTGATTATAATTCGACGATTACTTATTGATACACATTTCTCCCATTTCTGCTGAATGTCAATGTTAATACTAAATTCTAATTCTTCGTGATCCTTTATTGTGAACTGTGCAGATTAATAATGCTGGATCAAATGCATATAGCTATAAGCCGCTTGCTGAGGCCTCAGATGAAGATCTTATGTGAGCTATTTACACAATTACACCTTTAATCCTAGGTGTCCCGTTTTTAAGGCTTGTTGTTCTTTTAAATTTGAATAAATTACTGAATTATGTAAAGTTTCTTTTTGTTTCAATTAGGAATGATTAGGTTCTTCTTTAATAGGTATTGTAATGATTAGTTAGTGTAATCTACAAGCTGAGGAATTCAGGACCTCTAGCTTTCACATTATAATCACTATGTAAACATGGTGTTTAGAGCATAGGTTCTGTTAAGGTCCCTTTTTTGTCCAGCCAGCACTATCCAGAGGAGACCCATTAACTGCTGCTCTTTATCTGGGAAAACAAAGTCTATATTGTATAGTCCAAGTTCAGATCCAGAAGGCTCAGATCAGTTACTTGGCAAAAACCCACCGCCGGAGGGTCCTCCACATGCCGTCTTTGCCAGGACAGTCCACCAGCATGTGGAGTCCACGTGCCACCTTCCGGAGCTTTGATTCCATCTTGAGCAACGTTGTTCAACGTGTCGGCACTTCCTAGTTCTGCGACAACTGGTGAGGGCAACGGAACCCGGAACCCCGACGAGTTCAACGGCTATGGTTTCGTTGGTATCGTTGCTCCAGATGGTGGCGCGTGGACTTAGAGATGGCGCGTGGAGAGCTCTCACGGTGGGTTTTTGCCTGGTGACTGACTTAAATCTTCTGAACTTGACTATATAGACTTCGTTTTCCCAGAAAAAGAGCAGTGTGAATGGGTCTTTGCCAGACAGTGGTGACTGCAAACTAAACAGACCTTGATAGAACCTATGCTCTGATACCATGTTTAGACAGTGATTATAATGTGAAAGCTTGAGGTCTGAACTCCTCAGCTTGTATATTTATATACATTGACTAATCATTACTCATAATTACAATACCTAATAAAGAAGAACATAATCATTTGTAATTGATTCTAATTTATCCTAATTGATACATAAAGAAACTTTACTGAATGATATCAACAGAAGGCAGCAAGAGTCGGAGAGTGATTAAGCCTGTGGGTATCTGTAGGTCGCTTTATGATGGGTGTTTCAATAATCTTCATCTGAGCTAATACTGTACTTGGGTCATCCATTTTGTGCTCTAGTGTTGTTCTATATGCTAGATGGTTTAATTTTCTGGAATGGAATTGGTGTTTGTACTTATGATTTGATTTACATGAGTTCTATATGCCATATGATTTGCTCAACCTAGAATTTATGTTTGTACTTCCGTATGATTGATTGCATGAGAATCCTATAAACATGTTCATGGTTTGAAGCTCATTTGTTAATGTAAAACAGCTAGAATCATGGTAACCTATTCATTTATTAAAAGAAAAACTGAGCATGTTAATTTGTTAATTAGCGAAAGAAAAAGATAAATTGTTATTGATGTTGATTTCTTTCTTAGTTTTTTTTCCCGGGTAATAATAGTGATAATAATGGTGGGGTTAAAGAAGATGAAGAAGAAATATATTGAAGATGATAGAAGGGTAGTTTGGGAATTTAACATATTACAATTAGTTTTTTAATAGAGTCAATGCAAATTAATGAGTATTTTTGTGAAACTGAGCTCATTTTTTATGGGTACAAATTGAGTTTCGTTCTTTCGTAGGTAGTTTTATCAACATTTTCATCTTTTATTAGTAGACATGATAGGTTATATTCTTTAAATTCTTATTTTTTGAATGCAGTGAGGTGGTTACAACAAATACACTCGGTTTGATGATATGTTGCCGAGAGGTAAACTATTTCTCATCCAAGAGGGACTATGAGTTATATTGGTGCATTGTTATGCATAGATCTTGAGTTTCTATTTAGGCAATAAAGATGATGGCAAGCCAGCCTCGCGGAGGTCATATTTTCAATATTGATGGTGCAGGCTCAGATGGTAGACCAACTCCAAGGTACCTTTTGACTTTGTTGAAGTGTTCCATTTGTCCTTATATATGTTAAGAGATTATTGGTCCTTATATATGTTAAGAGAGAGAAAAGAGAAGTGAAAATGAAACTATATATGCAAAACACAGCATATGTTCCTAGGTGATGGGCCGTGTGGAGTCACACTGTGGCCATTGCCGGATGGGGTGGGGTGGGGCGGACCGGGGTGGAAGAATCAGTCTATCATTTTTGTCGATATGTTGATGTTTTTTGGATAAACAAACTTGTGAGGGATGGCTTTCTATGGTTTCTATGAATATGAATGATTGACTTTATATGGTGGTCCTTTTTTCTGAAAGTTTTCGAGTGTACTATGATGTGATTATTAACAACTCATAAAATAGGTTGCTAAGCTATAAGGCGCTCAGTATTGGGATTATTAACAACTCATAAAATAATTTTCTAAGCTATAAGGCAGTCAGTATTGGGATACTAATTTAGTTGTAAATTGAATATTTAAGGAAAGCGATAAACCATGAGTTATTTCTTCATGAATAAACTATCATTTTCTATCCATGAAAAATGAAAATAGTGACAAAGCAACCCATGAAAGAATTAAAGTCACCTAGTATCTAGATTCTAGACAAAAGTTTTTAAATGTTAAATTTGCGTTGACTCCGTTAAGAGACTAGCCAGTGTAGTACATTAAATTACCAAACTACCCCTATCATCATCTTCGACCTCTTTCTTCATCTTCTTTAACACTACAATTGCGGTAATCTCCTAGCTTTTATTCACACTCAATAATACTACACGCCACATTCATTCCACTAATTCTCTCCAATAATACACTCAATTGATTTCTAAAAAATGAACCTAGAGTTTCAAATTGTTGTTGTTTTGTTTTCCAAGAGGGGGATGGAAGAATATGTTGTGGTAATGAGATTCTTGGGGTTCTTCTCAGCCATAATGTTAAACTGCTAATGATATTCCTCTTCCTTGCAATTGTTCTTCCCTTCCCTCTCCCTTCCAAAATGTTGAACAATGCCCCCCAAGCAATTGCAACCCAACCACCGTCTGCAACCCTTCCCTTGGCTAGGTTACCCTATCCCTCAACCTCAGTACCTCTCTGGCTCCATTGCGGTCGTCCACTCCATCGTCCTGGAAGATACCCAAGCTCAGGAAGGTTAGTTGATTAGGTAGGGGGTGGTCATTATGGGTCTCATGTGAGTGAATAGAATGAGGATCCATTGTAGTTGTTTATGATTTGTGAGGATGGTGGCTGATTTGTGATTTTTGGAGATTTCAAGAGGGCATATGGTAGGTTTAGGGCAGTGATTCTGTGGCGAGTTCCAACTATGAGAAGAGCGACGGCAACAACGACAAAGGGTTGCAGGTGCCGGCGGGGTCTGGTTTGAATTGTAGAAAGGAAAAGAAACAGGGGAAGGGAGGGTGATAGTGGTGGTTGGGGTCCAAGGGAAATGACAATGTCCATGGAGGTGAGAATTTGGAGAGGTCGAAGATGATGATGGAAAGAGTAATTTTGGAGTTTAAGTAGTCTCTTAATGGAGTCAACACAAATTTAACATTTTGGTACTTTTGTCAAATAGGGCCCATCTTTTATGGGTATAAAGTTAGCTGATATTTCATGGATAGTTTTGTCGGGATTTTCATCTTTTATGGGTAGTTATGGTGATTTATTCTTTTTTCATTATGTTAATCTTTTAAAATCTATACCACCACTTTTAAAACCAGAGGATAGCAAATTGTAGGTGGTGTAAATTAAAAGACTTTCTTCTGTGAAATCCAATAATTGCATCCTGAATTCTACTATTGTCTTTGCAGTGAATGTTCTTACAAAGTTACCAGCGCTTTTATACATGCCATGATGAAAATTCTCAATTTTCTCCTCTTTTCTTAGGTTTGCTGCATATGGAGCAACCAAGAGAAGTGTGGTGCATCTGACAAAATCTTTACAAGTTGAGACTTTCTATATATATTGTCACTTCTTGACCATGCTTGTTCTGGTGATACTTAGGAAGCGTATTATATGCTTAAAAGTTCTTACTATTTATAATTCTTATTCGCAATCATGTCAAGTTGCTAGATCATTTGTTTTTCCTTGTCTTTTTTAAACGCTATAAGTTCTAAAAAATATGAGAAATTATATTACAAATTTTTTGTACTAGTAGAGAAAAGGAGAAATCAGTTTGACAAAAATTATAACACGAAAAAGTTAAGAAAATTTTGTTGTAGGTGTAAGTTGCAAAGTTAAAATTCTCCATTATAAAAAGGTTTCTTCATTCGTTGTAGTTTTTTGCTTCTCTCAATATATTTCATAAAATAAGAATTACAGTTGTGGATGTCTTCATGTTTCACAGGCAGAATTGCAGATGCAAGATGTAAAAAATGTAATGGTGCATAACCTTTCCGTAAGTTCTGTGTTTATAAATCCTTTAAATAGTGGGGATGGCTGCATGAGTACTTGTATGTTTGAAAGAAAATTTATTTATCTAAATTCTTCCAATTTGGGGCCGTTGTTATAGTTGACCTAATAATCAATTGATGAGAAAAATCAACAAATTCGATGTGTAAGGCTTGCCCTACTAAAAGGGTGTCAGCATATGCTTCCATGTTGTGCATGTTTTTGCTAAATTTACATTCCAATATTGTCTTACGTATACACTTACAAAAGTCATATCTCCAAAGTCCGTTTTGTTGTGCTAGCTTCTCTATCAGTTTGTCTCTCGATTCATGTAGTAGGACTCTACAAAAATATGCATCATGGCTCCAGTGTTTATGTTACCTCACCAACTCACAATGCTACTACTGCTAAGTATTCCACGTGAACAGTTATGGCTTACTCTTAATTTTGTTTTCCCTTGTTTGTTACTATAGCCAGGAATGGTCACAACGGATCTTCTCATGTCTGGTGCTAATACAAAGCAGGTACATATGAAACTAAGTCATCTTTTTTATGTTTTTAGCTCGTTTGACGCACTGACATTTGTTCTTTACAGGCAAAGTTTTTCATCAATGTCTTGGCTGAACCGGCCGAAGTGGTAAGATTTTCATATTTGTGAATAATAAGCCCTGAGAATTAATGCGAACTAATTCATGCAAAAAGAATGATATGGATGTGAATATTTTAAATAAACCCCTTCATGATTAGGTTCATCACTGGAACACTTACTTAATTATCTATGTAGAAATTCATACACATGAATGAAATAAGTAAAGAGTAATTATTCACCAAGGATACAATTTTGAAACTTAACCTAAAATTCAGAATACTTTTTGTATGAAATATGTTTATTTAACGAAAAAAAAGTTATTGACACACTGTGTTTGAGGTGTTTCAACATTCTTATCTGGCTTTTTAGTCGAGATAAGGTTGAACATATCACATGTGACGATATTTGGATGTGTCCAAGCATGTTTAGGGAGGCTTTTTTAATTTATTTTTTATTTTCCAATATACAGCTGAGTGTCATTAAGTTTCAGTTTCTGTATTCCTGTTTGTGCTTCATAGTAGAATAGTTACCATTTAGCCATATACTTTCTAATATGATGAATATAGATAGATTTGTCATTAATGTGTATGGCTTTTGTATCTCAGTTACATTTTTTTGCTTTTCTCTTTTGTCAAATTCATTCATTGTCAATTCTTCATTTTACTTTTTATCAAATGGTTTTGCAGGTTGCTGAATACTTAGTTCCAAACATTAGATCTATACCTACCAATGGATCAATGAAGCCAACATACATCCGGTTCCTCACTGGTTTGAAAGCGTATTCCCAGATATTTTCAGTTAAGAAAGCGATAATGATCACTACTTGCATGCATTTAATCAAAATTCTCGGTATTTTTATACCATGGTACCCTTGATTTCACAAGAGTATCGGTACCTCATGTTAAGTTTGGAATAAAAATATTAGAAAATTGACTAAAGGGTGTTTGGAATAAATCTGTTTTTTAATCACATAATTTTTTTATATATAAAAAATCAATGCAAACACCTAAAAAAAATTGTGGCCTGGAACTGGAAGTCAATCCAATGCACTCTTAAGGGTAGGATACCTTCAAATTTTACAAGGTTCCAGGAACATAACCGAATGCTTCTTTTTGTGTTGCCATACAGAGACTAGCATTTGGGGCAAGAAGGAACCGGTATGTTCTTGAAGAATGAACAGAATTAAAAATGGTGCCAGGCAATTTCTAACTCTAGATAATATTCTGGTCGTTTATGATCTTCTGGAATACATTAGTGGGTATTTAGTATTTACTGGACCTATAATCCTCGGGCAACCGTGTAAGAGTTGGTTTTTTTTATAACCGGAGATTTCTAGACGGGGAGAGGGGACTTATGCCATGTATTTATTTTTCTTTTTCTGTTATTTATTTTTTGCCACTATTCCCCTTTCCGTTCGGCTTTTTCCCTGGTAACCTTTTAAGGGCTTGTTTCATTTATTTATTTTTTGCCACTGCAAAAGTAAACAATCTACTTCCTCACGCTCTAATTTTGGCAAGGGATACAATGCTCCGTATACGTTTGGACTTTGGAGCATTAAAACTCCATTGTTAGAAAAAAAAAGTTTATATTTATTTTGACTTTTCTTTAGAGTAAACGATTAAATTGACACTCCAAAGATTTTGATGCTAATAAAGATAACCTTGAGAGACGCGAAAGACCAGAGTTCCTAAAAAATTAGAAAAAGTATAGGTAGAGAATATTGCTGAACAATGTGAACTGTAATAATCGAAATAACTGTTTTAATAAAATAATAATTTTATATTGTCTGCAATAGGTGCAATAGGTTCAAAAATATAAATGATATTTTGAAAACAAAAAGGTGAAATTTGAATTCAATAATTTTTTTGAGTGGGAAGAAGTATCTTTTACAAAAAATTTTTGTAAAAATACGTATCGGTGTTTAAGCTGGCAGTACCGGTTCTAGTCTGACCGGAACCGCATATTGAGAAAAATAAGATTTTGAAAATTGAATTAATTGTTTTGAAATGACAAAAATAATTTAGACTTAAAGGTTTTGGCCCGAAGTGGGCCAAACGAACCAAGAACACTTAGCAGGTTGGATCAGGACCAAGTTGGACCCAAGTTTATAAATACCCTAACTAGTGAGCATTCAGCTCATTTTCACCAAGAAACAAAGAAAGAGGCGCTAAACTTGTGAAGTGAAGAAGGAAACCCTTTTTACTATTCATCTCCTCTTTTTTTTTTGCTAAAACTTGAGCTACGGAGCTCTGATTGACGAGACATTTACGGCCATGCGAAGCTCTCGTTGAGCTCTTCGTTTCTATCTAAGAAAATCTAGTAAGAATTCAAAACTCAAGCTCCAGTTTCTGCCCTAATGGAATCTGCGATTTTACGTTTGATTTTTGAGTAGATTTTGTGATTTTGTTTGTTTAGGGGTGATCTAGCATTGAAATATTGTTGGGTTTTGCCCTTAATCTCGTTGGGTAAGGTAAGGTCTCACTAAACCCTTGTGTTTAGTTGTTTTTGTGAACCCTAGGTTTGATGTTGGTATGTTATATGATGTTAAATTGAGGTTTGATGTTTGTTGGAGTGAGTTTGATGGTTTTGGAGCTTTGAGCTTGAGCTTGGTGTTTTGAGTTGCGTGGGAATCGGCTAAGGTATGGTTTCGGTCTCCTTTATGTAATATGTAATATTTTTGGACACTTAGACTAGTTGACCTTAAGATAGGATTGAATGATGTTGGTGTATGACTAATTATATGTGAATTTATGTTTGATGATGAAGAGGATGATATGGAGTGTTGGAATGTGTGATATATGAATTAAGATGATAATATGATGAGTATTATTGTTTGTGATTATGATGATTGGTGAAGGATATTGATGAATTATGATGTTGTTGTTGGTGATTGGTATTAATTATTGAGATTGAGATTGAATAATGATAATTATGAGGATTTATGGTAGAAAATATTGAGTGAAATGTGTGTTGAGTTGTTTGAAGAGCTATGAAATGGTAAAGTGTAGTATGTGGTAGTGCTTTGTAATGAATTGGGTATGCCTTGGTTTGGTTTGGTTGTGAATTTTGGAAGTTTGAGAACCTAGTTAATTTTGGTAAAAGCCAGTTTTTGGTGAACTTTGATGGATCATAACTTGAGCCTTAGTTTTTGAAATTGGTTGAAATTTTTCTTAAATTAAAGTTCATTTAAAGATCTTTAAATTGATATAAAGTTTGATGAAAATGGATTTTTGTAGAGGAAGTTATGAACGTTTAAAGTTTGGTGTTTAAAATTGAAAATTCTGCAACTTGACATTTTTCTGCAAACTGAGGTGTGTATGCGTACGCGGGCACCCCATACGCGGATGGTGGCCTCTGTCCAGCACTCCCGCGTACGCGGCCCAAGTATGCGTACGCGAAATGGTCCAATATTCTTGTATGCGTACACAGACGTATTGTATGCGTACACGGACGTCCTTTTTTAACCTTATGCGTATGCATGGTAGGGGGTGTGCGTACGCACAGCCCCTGTTTTGCTGAAAAATTATTTTTCTTCGTTTTTCAAGGGTTCTCTAGCTTCCAAACTTCTTTATCTATTGTTTTAAGATTGCTAACTAGTAATTAGACTTTAAGACTAATAGAGATGGGTTAGTGAGCTAAATTGGTAATTTTCTGTATGAGTTTAGAAGATGGAGACTTAGGTTTCTGAAGTTGTGGGTGAACTAGTGAAGTGTTGTATTGGAAATGGCTTGAGAACTTGTGAGTGGATGATAACTTGTGGAATTAAGACCTGATGATGATTATGATGAGCTTGATGGATATTGAAGGAGAGTGTGCCAGGCACTATATCCTTGAAATGTTGAGACTTGAGAATTGAAAGTGGATTGAGATGAGAAATGGTGATGACTGATGATGATTTGAGGTTGATGGACTTGTTGGATGTGGATAGTGTGCCAGACACTATATCCTTGGAATGATAGTATGTCAGGCACTATATCCCTAGAACGATTTATGATGAAACATATGTTGTTGTTTTCCTTCTCTGTCGCAAGATTGTGCTAAGCACTATATCCTTGGAGAATGCAAGTGTGCCAGGAACTATATCCTCGGAACGATACAAAAGCGTGCCAGACGCTATATCCTCGGACGTAGCAGAAAGGCGACATCCGAAAGGATGTTTCGGGTTGGCATTCATGGACCGACAAGTGATATTACAAGCCAATAGGATAGGCATTCATCATATGCATCTCTTATGTGCTTGTTTGCTTTGATTACTTGTAGTTTGTTTAAGTGTATAATATGCCTACTTGCTTCTTTAATTACTTGCTATACATGAATATTACTCGTGTATTACTTGTTTGCATATATTTGTGATTGTTTGGTGCTGAGGAGGTCAGGTAGGCAGCGGCAATGGGATCGTGAGGAGGTTAGGTTGGTGAAGGTTGTAGGATACAGCGGTGTGACTAGTTTTAGTTAGAAATTTCCTAAGATTAGATTACCCTGTTTATGGTTTATGGTTTAAATTATTTATTTTCATTAAGCTTGAATATCTGTTTTCGATGCGAAATTCTAGGATTACCTTTGGCGTCCCAGAACCTTATTTCTTACATATTGGGCATTGTTACCATACTGAGAACCTCCGGCTCTCATACCCTATGTTGTTGTTTTTCAGATGCAGATCGCAACCCACCTCGGTGAGTTTGCGAATGGTGACAGAGCGGAGGATCTTTTGTTATCTTGTATTTTGGTTATTATGATGTAGCTCTCTCACTTTTGTTATTATACTCTGTTGTTGCGTTAGAGGCTTACTTTAAGAGATAAGTTGTATAAGTTGTTTTAACTTCAAAACTCTGTTATGTCTGTATTATGACTAGTCGGTCTAAACTCCGCGGGCTGTGGCTAGTACTCTATGGTTATCATACTTGTATATATATATTTATCTTGACTATTGTTATTAAGTTTCATGTTGTATGTTGTGTCTTACGCTCTTAGTTATCGTGTGGGGTTAAGTACTGAAATCGTCCCTAAGGTAAGTGGCGAAAATCAAATTCGTCCCCGACGTTTTTTTGCTATTAAAATCATCCCGAACGTTCAGAAACACTTTAAAATCATCATTTCCCGAATTTTTGGACAAAAATACCCTTGACTATTAATAAAAAAAAAACCCTACCCCCACCCTCACCCATCAGCATCTCTTCGCTTCTCTCTCCCCCCTAACCCCCCAATTTCCCTTCCTCCTACACCCACCCCCAAACCCCACCCCCAAATCCCATCCCATCCCATCCCATCATCATCATCATCATCATCATCATCAGTTCCCACTCCCTCACCCCCATCACCGTCGCCCCCTCACCCCTTCACCGCCGCCGCCTCACCCCCTCACCGCCGCCGCCTCACCCCCTCACCGCCGCCGCTCCGCGTCCAACCCTCCTGCCGCACCATGGGTCCAACCCCCCGCACCGCACCGCACCACCGCACCACCACTTCTTCTTCTTCTTTTTCTTTTTCTTCTGTGAACTGAATTTGTTGAATCTGTGGACTGGATTTTTTGTAAAATTTGTTATGCATGTTTGAATTTTCTGTTGATGATGATGATGATGAACATGAAGAGAGGGGCATGAGAAAGGGGGTGGGGGGAGGTATTACAGTGAGGGGGTGAGGGAGTGGGTGAGGGGGAGGTGGTGAGGGGTAGGGGGTGAGGGATGGGGGGTTACAGTGAAGGGGTGAGGGAGTAGGTGAGGGGGTGGAGGATTACAGTGAGGGGGTGAGGGAGTGGGTGAAGGGGAGGCGGTGAGAGGTAGGGGGTGAGGGGGTGGAGGGTTACAGTGAGAGGGTGAGGGAGTGGGTGAGGGGGTGGAGAATTACAGTGAGGGGGTGAGAGAGTGGGTGAGGGGGAGGCGGTGAGAGGTAGGGGGTGGAGGGTTATAGTGAGGGGGTGAGGGAGTGGGTGAGGGGTGGGGGATGAGGGGTGGAGGGGGTGAGGGGTGGGGGTTTACGGTGAGGGAGTGGGTGAAGGGGGGCGGTGAGGGGTGGGGGGTTACCGGAGTGAGGTTAAGGTGTTGGTGTTTGTGTTTGTGTCTGTGGTGGTGGTGGTGGTGGTGGTGGTGGTGGTGGTGGTGATGATGGTGGGGTGATGAAGGTGAAGAGGAGAATGATGATGATGAGGGTATTTTGGTCCAAAAATTTGGGAAAGGATGATTTTAAAGTGTTTCTGAACGTTCGGGATGATTTTAATAGCAAAAAAACGTCGGGGACGAATTTGATTTTCGCCACTTACCTTAGGGACGATTTCAGTACTTAACCCTTATGGTGTGTGTATGTTTCGCATTTTGTAAATCCGCTTTATGCGATTTTGAACTTTATTCCTTCATCGGGCTCCTAGTATTATTACTTCTTCCTATATTTAGTAATGTGTGAGCTTTAGAACAATCGTGGTACTTTGTTATCCTTTGCTTTACGGCTAGAGGTAAGACTTAGGGTAACAGAGTGTTACATGAACAATGGAGTTAAAAAAGTAAATTAATCCTAAATTTAATTAGTGGCATGAGTAATTAATATCTAATAATAACCAAATTTCAAATTTAAAAAATTTAGGGTTTTCACATTGTGCAGTTACACGTTTCATCACCTCTAACGGCGCGTGCTTCATTGGTGAATTGAGGCTCTGCAGCTAGCCTCTGATCTTCTCTTCCTCTCGCTGGACCCTTGATGCACCACTATTTCGTGGTACATTTTAAGCTGAATTGAGTGGATTTTATCCATTATTCTCACACTTTTGCATATAAATTGCATGTTTTACATTTTCCTTCCTAATTCTGTGCTTTGATTGAAAACATGCTTCTTTGGCCTTAAATTACTAATTTTTAATCTTCTCTTATTATCATTTGATGCCGTGATATGTGTGTTAAGTGATTTTAGATTTTCCAGGACAGGAATGGCTTAGAGGATGGAAAGGAAACATGGAAAAATGGAAGGAACACAAGAAATTGAAGTTTGGAGAAGTTGGTAGTGACGCGCACGCGTGGACGATGCGTACGTGTGATCAGCGCATTAGGCAATCGACGCATACACGTGGATGACGCGTACGCGTGACCAGAATTTTGTCAAGCGACGCGTACGCGTGGGCGACGGACGCGTACGCATGATAGAGCGTCACATGCTACAATTTGCAGAAAACGCTGGGGGCGATTTCTGGGCTCCTTTTGACCCAGTTTCAGGCCCAAAAACACTGATTAGAGGCTGCAGAGTGGAGCTAGATGGGGGAATGAAACATTCACACCTTCGTTCAACATAATTTTTAGGGTTCCTAGTTTTATTCCTTCTCAAATTCTGAATTCTATCTTATTTCAATTTAGTTTCTCTTATACTTTTATTTGTTCTAGCATTCTAGTTTATTTATTTCCCTTGTTGATTATTTTATGTTGCCAATTTAGTTTATGAATTCTTCATGTTAGATTCAATTTTCTTTTTAATGCAATTTGAGGTGTTTCATGTTTATTGCTTCTTTCTTCAATTGTTATCATTGATGCTTGCAATTGGTTGTTTAGATTTATTATTCCTTGTTAATTTTCTATGCTTTTATTTTGCGCCTTCCAAGTGTTTGATAAAATGCTTGGTTAGATTTTAAATTAGCTTTTTATATTCTTAGCTTGGATTGAGTAATTTGGAGACTCTTGAATTATCAAAAGTCTTTTGTTGATTGGTGTTTGAAAGTTGCTAGTTGGCTTGAGCTTCACTAACTCTAGTATTTGATTAGGACTTGTGAACTCAAGTTGATTCACTCACTTGACTTTCCTTCAACTGTTAGAGGTTAACTAAGTGAGTGCAATTTGCAATTACCATCACAATTGACATTGATAATGAGGATAGAAATTCCGATTCTCAACCATTGCTAGGACTTTTCTTAGTTGTTAATTATTTTCTTGTTATTTACATTCCTTGCTTATTAAACTCAAAACCCAAAGAATATACTATCTCATATCCAATAGTAGCATACTTCCCTGCAATTCCTTGAGAGATGACCCGAGGTTTAATACTTCAGTTAATTTTATTGGGTTTGCTTTAGTGATAAACAAATTAAATTTTGATTGAGGTTTAATTGTTGGTTTATAACTATACTTGCAACACGTATTTTTATGAAAAATCTTTACCGACATTTTTCCTCCATCAAATTTTTGGCGCCGTTGCTGGGGAATTGCATATGTGTGCCTTATTATTGGTTATTGTGAATATTATGAATATGTTTGCTTTTCGTTTCTTTGTTAGTTGTTTCTAGTTTTAGGAGTTTGTTTTCATGATTTCTTATTAGTTTTTGTTTTTATTTTCTCTTTTTATTATGAATTTTCACCCCTTTGACTATGAGTTTGGTTATAATTATGTTGTAGGAAGTGGAGATTACAATGAAGGCTTGCATCAAGGATGGAACAATCAAAGATGGGAAGAGCCACAAGGATTTGATCAACCCTCTTGGCAACAACCTCCTTCAATGCACTATGAGCAAGAGTCATTCCAAGATGCATACCAAGACAATGGATATGGTGGTCCTATTCGTGACAATCAACAACTACCACCATATACCTATGAACCTCCTCCTCAATATAACCCTCAACCACCATACTCACAAGCCCCATTTTATCAAACACCCCCTATGATCCTAAGCCATATCCACCATACCAACCACCTTATGAGCCGTATGAACCATACATAGAGCCGCCGTATGAACCATATATAGAGCCTCCCCAATTCCAACATAATTACTCCGAAGAACCACCACCTCCATATACACCATGTCCATATCTATCAATCCAAGAGCCATATGATCCTAATTATGTTAGCCAATCAGAACAAGAGTCAAAGGATTGTCTCAAAGAAGCAATGGATCGACTTCAAGCAACCATCTGTCAAAAGTTTGACCCATGTGAGAACCAAGGACTGAAGTGTGTTGTACAACAAGTGGAAGAGATGGAGAGTGATGAACCACCCTCATATCATGAACCTTTCCTCCTAAGTAATGAACTCTCATATCCACCCCAATCCCCAATGGATGACACTCTAAGTGTTCTTCTTCAAGAGCAAAGAGAGATGCAAAGGACAACACTAGAGTTTGTAGCTACCTTGACCGAGGTAGTAGGTAATTTAGCCTCTCTGCGCTTCGACACTCAAAGTACTCCCATGGCTACATGTGGAAAATCAATAGAAGAGCGTAGCATGAAGGAGACACTAGAAACTCCAGTGGACAATGAGGAACGTGACTTTGTATTGGAACAAGTGGAGGAAGCCGTAATAGTTGAAGAGGAAGAAGTGGTTGAAGACTTAGGAGATACTGAACCTCCATGGGAATCTAGAGTTGTAGAGTATTCCTCCAAGAAGATTGAAATTGATGTTGAGGAGGTTAGTGCACAACCTCCATGGCATATTCCCTATGAAGAATTGGATGGGATAGATCAAGAAGCAAGTTCCCTTGGTGATGATGATCATGAATCAAGTCTTCCTAGTGATGAATCTACATCCGCAAATGAACTCGTTGAATATGAAGACCCTTTTCTAATTGAGTCTGAGAATGAGGTGGAAGTGGAAGTCCTTCGGCAAGGTTGGACGGGAGTTGAATATGCTGTGTCAAGACCGTTGGATACTTCTCTACCTAGGTTGCCGTCTACTCCTTCATTTAAGTGGGTAAAACTTATCTCTATTCACTTTACTGTCCCACTTGAGTATGGTATCCTTGAAACAGATGGTCAACTTAGGAAGCTTTGTGGAATTAAGCGTAAGCGAAGGATGTTTAGTGGTTGGAGTTGGAAATCAAGACTCATCAAGGTTGAGATGTCAAGAGCTATATGCAAGGGTTGGACTAGCAATAATTTGGTTGCGTCTAAGAGAAGAGTTTGGTACTTCAGTGAGAATTCAGATTACTTACCACCCAGATGGAACAATGATGATCAACTTGAAGACGGGTGTAGAAACAGGATTTGGGATCCCGGTATACATGAGGATCCACTTTGGGAGCTCAAAGCTTTTGAGAAACTTCATCAAGGCTTGGCGACTTCACTTGAGAACGTTGAAGCTTATTGGAAGTCCAGGCGTTGGTGGACGTTTTAAGATGAGTTCAAGCACAAGCCACCATGATAAAAAGCTCACCAAATGTCCAACTTAAGGACTTTAACTAAAAGTACTAGGTAGGAGACACCCCACCATGGTAAACTCTTCCAATTTTATCTTTTATTTATGTTGATAATAAATTAAATTTTTTTTAGTTAGAATTATTTAGTTTAAGTTGTGGTTTTACTGGTTTAATAATATTCGGATTTATTTTGGTAGCTCGTTAGTTTATTAAAAAAAATGGCAATGTTTATAGTTAGGTTACATTTCATTTAGCTGCATTCATATAGATAGGTTACATTTCATAAACTCTACCATTCCTCTTCACTCTTTATAATTTCTCTTGAGCTTAGCATGAGGACATGCTAATGTTTAAGTGATGGGAGATTTGATGCACCACTATTTCGTGGTACATTTTAGGCTGAATTGAGTGGATTTTATCCATTATTCTCACACTTATGCATATAAATTGCATGTTTTACATTTTCCTTTCTAATTCCGTGCTTTGATTGAAAACATACTTCTTTGGCCTTAAATTACTAATTTTTAATCTTCTCTTATTACTATTCGATGCCGTGATATGTGTGTTAAGTGATTTCAGATTTTCCAGGGCAGGAATGACTTAGAGAATGGAAAGAAAGCATGAAAAAGTGGAAGGAACACAAGAAATTGAAGTTTGGAGAAGCTGGCAGCGACGCGCATGCGTGGACGACGCGTACGCGTGATCAGCGCATCAGGCAATCGACGTGTACGCGTGGATGACGCGTACGCGTGACGAGGATTTTGTTAAGCGACGCGTACGTGTGGGCGACGCGTACGCGTGATAGAGCGTCACGTGCTGCAATTTGCAGAAAACGCTGGGGGCAATTTTTGGGCTTCTTTTGACCCAGTTTCAGGCCAAAAAACACTTATTAGAGGCTGTAGAGTGGAGCTGGATGGGGGAATGAAACATTCGCACCTTCATTCAACACAATTTTTAGGTTTTAGATGTAGAATTCTAGAGAGAGAGGATCTCTCTCTAGGTTTTAGGGTTCCTAGTTTTATTCCTTCTCAAATTCTGAATTCTATCTTATTTCAATTTAGTTTCTCTTATACTTTTATTTGTTCTAGCATTCTAGTTTATTTATTTCCCTTGTTGATTACTTTATGTTTCCAATTTAGTTTATGAATTCTTCATGTTAGATTCAATTTTCTTTTTAATGCAATTTGAGGTGTTTCATGTTTATTGCTTCTTTCTTCAATTGTTATCATTGATGCTTGCAATTGGTTGTTTAGATTTATTATTCCTTTTTAATTTTCTATGCTTTTATTTTGTGCCTTCCAAGTGTTTGATAAAATGCTTGGTTAGATTTTAAATTAGCTTTTTGTATTCTTAGCTTGGATTGAGTAATTTGGAGACTCTTGAATTATCAAAAGTCTTTTGTTGATTGGTGTTTGAAAGTTGCTAGTTGGCTTGAGCTTTACTAACTCTAGTCTTTTATTAGGACTTGTGAACTCAAATTGATTCACTCACTTGACTTTCCTTCAACTGTTAGAGGTTAACTAAGTGAGTGCAATTTGCAATTACCATCACAATTGATATTGATAATGAGGATAGAAATTCCGATTCTCAACCCTTGCTAGGACTTTTCTTAGTTGTTAATTATTTTCTTGTTATTTACATTCCTTACTTATTAAACTCAAAACCCAAAAAATATACTATCTCATAACCAATAGTAGCATACTTCCCTGCAATTCCTTGAGAGACGACTCGAGATTTAATACTTCGGTTAATTTTATTGGGTTTGCTTTAGTGACAAACAAATTAAATTTTGATTGAGGTTTAATTGTCGGTTTAAAACTATATTTGCAACGCGTATTTTTATGAAAAATATTTTCCGAAAATTTCCCTCCATCAACCCTCCCCCCGCTGGACGCCAGTCATTGCTACACATCCGCCGCCGACCTCGCCTCCCTCGATGCCAACCTCCAAGCAGCCCGTTGTCCCCTAAATTTTTTTCCCACAGTCCACAAACCCGCGCACCATGCAGCCCACCGCGTCCATCGTCACCGCCTCTTCGTCTCCGACTGATCCGCCCAAATACAGGGGAGAGTTGCGGCTGCTGTTTCATACGTACGTGACCTCTCACAGCCACTTCAATGGAGTCCAATTTTGTTGAACCGGTTTGTCATGCCCCAGCTTCCTTCACCAACGACAATACCACGCATTCAAGTGACAATCTTCTCAATTCTTGCGACGTGGAAGGTGAAAAGTCTAACAAAGTAAGCAATGTATGATGGTGCATTGGGACGTATGTTTATTTTCATATGAATGAGATGATTATTCTAATCCTAACATTCTTATACTTTGATGAAATTCATTCAAAATTTTTTTATGGTGTTCTTGTCCATCAATATAGTAATTAGTTAAACGGTAATAAATCATAGATCAAGTTCTAAAGAAGATGATGATGAACATTTATTTACTTGATCCGATAAACTATTATGTTACCTTTTTAATATGTTATACTGAAATTGGTTCAGTATATGTTTAGTGTTAACTGAGAAAACATTACACATGGTTGCCATTAGAATGTTTAGAATCCCCATCCCTATGCTCCCATGCCATGCATGCACAAACAAATATGGCTACATATGTAAGGAAAATACAGCAGCTAATATTGAGTTTTTTTACTTTTCAAAGCATAGAAGAGGACTTGGTTTTAGGTTGTGTATGTATGCTTCAGATGTGGTGGACCCATGCATGCTCTATATAAATAATTAATATAAGCCTAACTAGTTAGGTGGGACTTTTTATGAGCACACGTCTCATTGTTATGATTTCTTTTAATTCATGTATAATAATAAATTGGGTTAAGTTCGATTTTGGTCCCCAACATAGAAGTCGAAAATCGGAATCGTCCCTAACTTTTTTTTTGCTACAAAATGGTCCCTAAAATTCCAGTTTGTTTTAAAACCGTCCTTCAGACCAAAATGCCCATATCCCTTCTTCCCCAAAATCATGCAAAGCACCAGCAGAAACACAAGCATAAGCACCACCACCACCACCACCAGACCCACCACCACCCACCACCTTCATCATCATCATCATCATCATCATCATCATCATCATCATCATCATGAAATCATAAGAATTCAGAACCAGAACCACCACCACCACTCCCCACCCACTGCCATTCCATCACCATCTGCATCACACCAACCAAAACTCAGAAAATCAACATTATCATTGTCATCCTCATCAGAACCCAGAACTCAGATCCAGAACTCAAACTCAGACAAACAAGAACTCAACTCAAAAAATTATCATCATCATCAAGAACCTAGAATTAGCAACAACAATACTCCAAATTCAAATTTCAGCAACAACAATGTTCCACAACAAATTTCACAAAAAATTCAATTCACAGAATTCACAGAAGAAGAAGAAGAAGCGGCGGGTATGGCGGTGGTGAAGCAGGGGAGGCTGCGGCGGGCGGTGGTGCGGCGGGTATGGCGGAAAAAGAAGAAGAAGAGGCGGCGGCAGCGGACGGACTGTGGCGGTGAGCTCGTCCCCCTTCTCTCCCCCCTCCTCCCTCCCCCCTTGTCGCGCCCCACCCCTCCCCCCTTTCTTTCTCTCCCCACCCCCGCTTCTCTGTACCCTTTCTTTCCTCTTTTTTTTTTATTTATTTTATATTTATTTTATTTTATTTTATAATTTTTTTAGTGAGGGATAATTTGTTAATAAAAAAATAAAATTGGTAAAAAGAACGGTTTTAAAACAAACTGAAACTTTGGGGACCATTTTGTAGCAAAAAAAAAAAGTTAGGGACGATTCCGATTTTCGACCTCTACGTTGGGGACCAAAATCGAACTTAACCCTAATAAATTTTAAATGATATTCTTAGAAAAGGTATTAATAAAATATTTTTACTTGAAATTTGTTTAATAGTACGGTATCTAATTAGTTTGTTTGTCTGTGTTTGTTTGTGTATGTTTGATTGTAGGCCATAGAATGTATATTGTTATTTTTTCGCAAACCGCATGTTTGAATCGACCATTAATCCTCATGTTCATCGAATGATGTCTGTTTTGAACTGATTCGCAGTTATCGGATCACAGTTGCCTTGCCGAAGATGAAATACCAAGAGTTGGGATACAGTTTGAGCATTTGAAGCTGGCCCAAGATTTTTATGTGAACTATGCAAAGAAAGTCAGTTTTGTAAGTAAGATACGGAACACAAATTTTTACAAGATGACAAAGGAACCAATTCCAATCTATTCATTGTAATCGGGAGGGTTTTCGTGGATCTCGTGTCAAAGCATACACACAGAAGAACACGGTTGCAGCTGTGGGGTGTAGAGCAAGGATATATGCAAAGTTTGACAGGGAGAAGCAAGATTGGATCTTGTTGAAGGCTGATTTAAGGCACTCGCACCCATGTTCAACTAAAAAGGCGATGCATTACCACAAGAATAGAGAGTTGACCATGCATGCGAAATGCATGATTGAGGTTAGAGATAAGGCGCGCATTCGACCCAACAAGACATTTCTAGCATTGACTATTGAGGTTGGTGGACTGTTGAACCTGGGATTCTCATAGAAGGATGTCAGGAATTACATCTCATCAAGACTCCGATCCACTAATGTCAACGCCGATGTCAAGGAGATGCTGAATTGCTTCATGCGAATAAAGGAGATAAATTCGAACTTCTTCTACGCAGTGAATGTGGACGACGATTACAAATTTTGGACTGCAGTTTGGGTGGATGCAAGGTGCAGGGCGTCTTATGAATACTATGGAGATGTGGTGTCATTTGATACCACATACAACACGAACCGGTAAAATTTATTTACGTTGATGTTGTTTACTTTTTTTATTTTGTATTAGTTGGATGTTCATAAATGTGGTTATTTTTACTTTAAGCATGGTTTTCCGTTCGCCTCTTTTGTCGGTGCGAACCACCATGGTAAGTCTACTTTGTTAGGATGTGCTCTGCTAGGCAGCAAGTAGATCCTGAGTTTCGAGTGGGTGTTCACACAATGGCTGAAGTTCATGGGAACTGCACTGCAGGGCATCATCACAGACCAGTGCAGGTCCATATTTGGTGCAATTAGGAAGGTCCTACCCAATACACTCCACCGTTGGTGCATCTGGCATATGATTAAAAATATACGTATAAGCTCAATGGTTAGGCTAAGAGAGTTGAATGCTGAGTTGAATCACATTATATGAAAATCTCAATCGGTTGAGGCTTTTAAGGATGGTTGTGCTGAATTCATTGATGAGTTCAACCTACATCACAACACATGGCTATCAGGTTAGTGTCTTTTAAGTTAAATCATATATCGTAATTACGTAGATGTTGTAATGTTCTTGTGTTTTATTCTGAAAATCTGTTCCTTATGCGGGGTTCTATTTTTGGGGTGGTTTGTTTTGTGTAGACCTATTTGAGGACCGACACATGTGGGTGCCGATCTTTTTCAAGGGTCAAATTTGGGCTGCTATGAGGAGTACGCAAAGGAGTGAAAGTATGCATGCATTCTTTTGGTGGATACTTACATTACAAGACTAGCTTGGTTCAGTTCATCCACGAGTTAGACAATGTGCTTGAAAACAAGGAGTAGAAGGAATTGGAGGATGATGCTGCAGACTCGAGAGGAGTAATCCCGTGTGCAACTAGCTCAGCCATTGAGAGACAATTTCAGCAAGAGTACACCAACGACATGTTTAGGGATGTCCAAACGGAGTTTGGCAAGAAGGTTGATTGCAATATTCGTGCCTTTTATGAACAGGGTGACTCGGCTTGGGTAAAAGTAGAAAAGGAAATACTAGCCTATGAGAAGACCCAGTATGTTACGTATAATGTCCATTTTGACCATTCGACAAGTTTGATGAGTACAACTTGTTCGAAAGTACAGGTATACTGTGTTGCCACTGTCTTGTAGTACTTTCCTCTTACAAACTGAATAAAGCGCCTTCTTGCTATGTTCTTCCTCGTCGGTGCAAGAAAATAAAGCGCAAGCACACCTACATTAAGAGTAGCCACGACATGAGATGTTCGGACGAGAGCCACAACTTATTCAGAGGGTTGTGTGCACACTTTACAACGTTGCACAGGAATTTGTGAATGGTGACGATGAAGTAGACATGTTGCATGCTGCTCTGGATGATGCAAGGGTCAAACTAGTTGATTATCGTGCGAAGTTGCTGAATAAGACTGTCGCTAATGTACACACTAGCATCGCCACAGAGACTTTCTCTGTGGTGGCCACAGAGGACATTCAGGACCCATCAAAAGTAACAACAAAAGGTCGGCCAAAAGGTAAAAAGCTTGGATATGAGTTGGAAAAGTCGATCAAGAAATCCATACAGAGAAAGCGGAAGAGGTTAGACCAGGTAGGTATCGTAATTAATTTAAAGCTTCACCTTTAGTACATAGTTGATTATGTCGATAATAATTTGTTTTCGATTGAGTTTGTTTCTTTCAGGATAATCGTGTAGAATCTTGTGGAAACATAGATTTGGATGCTCCCGCTCGGCAGATTGGTCCGCAAGGACTTGGTGGATGCATGCCCCCTATTAAACTCTTTCTGAAATACCTAGAGTATTTTGGACAATGAATCCGCTATGTTATACTAGAGGTCCTTTTAGTTAGTTGTTCTAACTCAATATGTATGTTTGATGGTTATTTCGTAGTCCGAGTTGTTGATGGTCAAATGTATATGAAATTGGTATTCTGTGAGTTTGGCTTCTTGCTACGTGCACGTGGCCGGCGTGTTTCTATTTTTTATGTGGTTTGATTGGTTGTAGACTAATGTTAAATGAATTTATGTTGTGTACCCAAATGGTTATTTTGTAATGGCCTTGGTGTGGTGTGTATAATTAGTTACAAGTATTTTTGGCTGGATGTTCGATTCAATAGGCTAGTGGATGATTATTTCTATTGGTACTCAGATGATTATTTTGAATAGTCATGGTGTGTGTGTGATCAGTTACAAGTATTTTAATATGGATATTTGATTCAATAGGCTAGCGGATGTTTATTTCTCTTGGTACCCATATGGTTATTTTGAATAGTATGGGTGTAGTGTGTGTTATTAGTTACAAGTATTTTAATCTAGATGTTCGATTCAATAGGCTAGTGGATGGTTATTTCCATTGGTACCCAGATAGTTATAAGTAATAGTCTTGGTGTAGTGTGTGTGATTAGTTACAAGAGTATAGGCTGGATGTTCGATTCAATATGCTAGCAGATGGTCATTTATATTGGTACCCAGATGGTTATTTGTAATAGTCTTGGTGTAGTGTGTGTGATTAGTTATAAGTAGTATAGGCTGGATGTTCGATTCAATAGGCTAGCAGATGGTTATTTCTATTGGTTACCCAGATGGTTATTCTTAACTATTAGCTTTTACACGTCGCTAATATCTTTGAACAAAATCAGAGGAGTTTGAGAACTAAAAATGTTATTCACTATGAAAATTTATCCTGTATGTTGTAACAAAACTTCACTGCAAAAACATGTAAACAATGTCAAAAACGTATTTGTGGTATTAAAACTAAGTACATCTATTGTTTTCTCCCATTCTGGTTCTTCCTCACAGGTAATTCTCCGACCTGTTTCATCAATGTCCTAGTACTTGGTGCTGTGAATGGTGATTTAACCTTCTTTTTCTTGTTTCTTGGACGGTTGTGGCATACACGTTCATAATTTTGTTCCAACAAAGTTTGCACCTGTTCAATTGATTCATTGTGTGCTCTCATGACAATATCCACCATGAGCTCTATTCTCATTGACCGAAGCATATCTTGTATTGTGTTTTCATTGTGAGGGCGATGTTTGAAGTGTCAAAGTAACATGAAACGCAAATAACAAATTAAAAACAAAGAGACCGGGTAACTTACATTGTCCTATTCATCTAGTACACAATCTTCAGTCAATGTCTCCATGAATTTAATGGCATAGAAACCACAATCCCAACTAGATAATTAAGAATGGTCCAATTAGGATGATATCAATGTTACAGCAATTACGAATGGATACATTTGTTAGGTGTGTTGCTTGGTTCTACTTACCCGTTCGGTTGCATAGAGACTTTGGCATATGCAAAACTTGGACCATTCGTACTGCGTTCATATGTTGGGATGGCCACTTTGGCCATGTCTTCAATTAGTTGCCCCTGTAAAATACTCAGTGATATTTCGTCAATTTTTGTTTTTTGTTATTAGTGTATATATAAAAAACGCACATGGGGCTTAGGGGGGTGTCTTAGCTTACCGCATATGCATCTAATTTCTTCCGTTCATCGTTGGGTGCCTCATCATGCAGACTATTGATTACCAACACCCTTTTTCTTGCTATGTCAAACACATACATCCACCAATGTCATTTCGAACACATTGGAATAAACCACTGCAACAAGAACTCACAAATAACATGTTCAACTATAACTGCATGGTGTAAGATGCACGACAAGCAGATCATACCCTTAACAAGTGAAACAATCTTCCCCATTCATGGTGCATTGAACAAATAAATCCTTTTCCAAATGAAATGAGTACGATGCAATGAGTCCATGAAGAAAACACATGAGACAATGTCTAACATATTCACACACACTTAGTAAACTAGGTAGAATAAATAACCCGGACAAATATGTTCTCATCTAAATATGGTATACCATGCACTACATAAAATAGAATGATGTATCACCCATTTTCTCTTGGTTACCTCCACTTTGTCAAAGAATCTGGTATCCTCTCTGAAGTTTGGACTTAAGCCCTCATACACCGGAAGTGGCCCATTATGGAATGAATCTAGGTTATGCTATCGTGTCACTGTTTCTTGTTGTCAAAGCTACAGTCAATTATGCAACATGTATCATAAGATTACAAAAAAATATAGTCTTTATACCAATATTCTCAGACACATGCAGTAGAAATCACATTTGAATGGCATAGCCTGTACATCGTTAAATGTGTAGCACATCCATTGAATGATCTGCATGGTAAAATTAAGAAGCATGATATCAAGTGTACGAATAACAAAATGAGTGTAACTACATGGAGTTCAATAACTTACGTTGCTATTGACCCAACCACGTGCTTTTAAAGTCCATAAATCCCTCATCGACAACTGAAGATGCGGCCAGGTTGCCAATGGTGCCTCTTTGTTGAGGGAAGAGTTCAGAATCCAACCTCGGACCTTGTTCTCCTTATGCTCTGCTAACCTGACATTCTTAAGCCTCAGATGTACTGTTGTAATAGGGGGCATGGCCGATGACTTCTCAAGCTGTGTCAATCCAAGAGAAAAGCTAGGCTTTCCAGGGCTAGGTGTGCGACAGCATGACTTCTTAGGCATGACGGTCTGGAGGAGTTCCATGTTTATTGGCCTTGTGTTCCTACCCTATTCAATGTTTACCAATATTTTCTCAACTTTTGGATGCTGCACGAAGTTCAAGACAAAGTCTCTGCATCGAATGCAACTATAGTTAGATAACACAATTAGTATGCAGATTGAAATCACAAAAAAACAAGATATGACCAATTGACATATACAACAGTTGTTAACCCATAGAACTTTCCCGTCAAAATCGTATTTAGTAACTTGCACAAGTGCTGTTAATGGTGTAATTGGATCCTTTTCCTGTGGAGCTGACGGGTTTGCCTCCTTATTTACCATGTGGGTTCTAGTTGTCTTGAAATAGGCGGCGCCTTCTTCAAGCAAGTGGCTCATTATCGTCATCGTTGGAGTCCGCAGCAACTACAGGTCTCTCCTTGCGCTTCGGGGCTTCAGGTGCTATTGTCTGCCTTTGCAGGATTTGCCTCTGACGATGAGCAGCTTTTTGTGCGTGCCTATCCTAGTCTCCTGGGTTGTAAATGAGCATGTTACAAATTCCACATACAAATAAAGAACAACAAGAGGAAATTCAATTAAAAATATAGGCCAGCTAGGTTCCAAGATAAACATATACATCACTGTGTCAATATCCACCCACATACAATGAGATTTGAACATCCAACAAATCTAACATGGCACAAAAACATATTCAGCATCCAACCCCAACAAAATTAGTATTTAATTTGAGTAACTAAGTTATGAAGTCAACCTATATCTACAACAAGATGCACTCACCTCTTGTGCCGCTGTATGGCTTTCAGGTAGTTTTGCTTCAACTAGCCTGGATGCGGTTGTTCGGATGACTTACGGTGCCCGCTTTTAACAAATCCATCCTTGCTTTTCTGTGTACATCCATCGAGAAATTCATACAATGACCTTACTATGTTAGACATACAATTACACTTACATTAACCGTACAAAACATCCAAAGGATATAGAAGCATGCATCCAGTTTTGCAATTACAAATAAACACTTCAAATTACCATATTATCTAACCACTAGTAGGTTCAATGTTGTAAGTACTATAAATTCCAACAGACACATTACCTTGTGTACTGCTCTAGTCGTGCATTCCCTTTTTCGGCATTGTTTTTTGGATGGGGATTCTCCACGCTTCTTGCTTTGAAATTTGGGTTCCTCAACCACTTTTGCCTTATCTCCAATGGAACCCTAACAGGAAAATGTCAATTGAGGTTAGAAAGTAATCATCCAAATTCCCCCGGTGGAACATTCTTCCTGTTTTAAAAAACTACTCATCGGTTAATTGGATTAGCATATAACAAAGAATAAATCGTCTGGGATAGTACCTCAACAAGGACATTAGTTGCCTTCTTGTCAAGTTCTGCAGCAGTCCATGCAATGACCCATGGCTCTGGTTCTAGACAGCGATCTAGCGGACCATGCTTCAATCGCTGAAAGTATAACAGCTAGATGGAAAGGTTGAAAGGGTTAAGTGGTGCAACATAAAAGCAAGTAGGATATATAAGCAGTTAAACATTTAAAGATACCATCAGGAGAATATGCAGCCACCACAAGTTTCATGGTTCTTAGTTTTGAATTTTTCTATTGCTAGCCCCAACCACTTGAATGTCTTATGTGCCCATTTGAATTTGCTGGGGTTGGAGACATACAAAATTGGGGGTATATGCCATGGAGATATGGTCTGCTGACTCGTTGGGCATAGAAACATCTTCAGGACCACCAATATTAAGTGCCTTCTAAAATTTGTCCGTTCCGCTTCAGTGTCCATGGGGCAAGCATACACAGTCGCGCAACTGGGTGGTTTTTGTTTTTTAAATTATTGTTTGATGACCATATATTCTTGTCTAGTTCGGGTATGTCAACACCTACATTTTGGACTCACCCAAGTATGTACAATAATTGTTGCGAAACGTAAAAAGGAACCAATCGAATTATATACAACAAAAACTAAAAAGGAAACATTAATAGCTTATCACTGGAGCATATCCCTAACCCCTCCCTATCAACTCAAAATTAATGCGGATGTTTTTGACATCAACTATAAGTGTATTTGTCTCCACATAATATGACTTCGCTAGTTGTATCATTATACTCTACTTCACTGTCCATTGTGGAATCCTCTTCACGAATCCGAACCCAATTGTGTCGATCTCTGCTAGCTTGGCATCGGCATTAATATTTTCCAAGTGGGTGATCATCCCGTTGATATAGCATGGAGAACAACGCATCTCGACTAATTTCTATTAACAAACAGAATACACATTATAAGCAAATAGAATCAAGACTGATTACCGACAAAACGCAGATTACCTTTTTTCCCGTCTGAATGCTATTCAGCAAATCATACTCAGAATACGTTATTCCTTGTTAAGAACCAGTAAATTATTAGTCTTGCCACTTACTACACGTTATCATATGACTAGAAGTACAAACCTACCTAACCACCTCAAGAGCTCGACACACACAGCAGCATGGCACTAAAATGAGTAATCAATAATTATGGACGCCTTGTCAACTTAGCAGAGCAACTAATGTTGTGCATTGTTAAAAAAACCAACTATCAATCACAACGTAAAAAGTCAACCAATCACACAATCAACTAATATAACAAACTGGCAAACAACTAAACACCAGGTGAAATAATCATCCGGCTAAGTAAGCAGTCTTGGTCGAACATCCACAGTCTAAAGGTACCATACTAACGACATAAAGGTGTGAATTTATTAGCATACTATAGTTTTATTTGTGATTAAAAACACAAACAAATATTACCAACCGAATTCCATAATCTTATACGCATAATTTTTGCTGAAATTATAATTAGGCTTTCATAGTATTCATAATCGAAATAATATGTCACGAGTTAAACCACCACAAAAGGCATTCTCATGTTTTTCTCATAGTGGCTTACATAACCAAACATCCCTAACGGATAGAATTTCAAAGTAAATCACATGAAACAGAAATACATGAATTAAAGAATGCTAAAAAATGGTCCCTAAACTCAAACAGATTTCATACTATTGGCTTTAATCCAGGCATCCATACACCATGTAATATTACCATCCATGTTCTAAGGGGACAAAATTGGAACTCAACAACGGTATAATAACAGTAGTGAGCAATGTGAGTAACCAGGAAAACAACAAAAAACCAGGTATAATAATCTTTCTGCAAAGGAAGCAGTCAAAATTGAACATCCAAGGTCAAGAGGTAAGAAAATAAGCAAGTAATAATGTATAGAAAAAGCATATTACACTTTCAACTGTAATTAAAAATCTAACAACCAACCCTAACCCAGCTCGAAAACTGTATATACAGATAGGTGTTGCCACATTATAATTTGGCTTGCAGATTATTCTAAAATTAAACAAATGAAACCACTTAAATCATATTTTTACAAAGTCAAACATACCTAATGGGTAAATTGAATGACAATTTACATGTGATACAAAGTTAGGCGAACTAACGAAAGCAAAAATTTGGTCACAAGACTCAAACAAATTTCACATTCTTGTTAAAAATTTCAACTATCCATTCACGTAGTGGAATAATCATCCCTTTTACAATGCATAAACAACTCATATTGCAACAAATTTTAAAAATGTGCTTGAAACCAATTGTTGACTTCCTAATACCCAGGGACAGAACATACCTGAATTTAGTCAACCATTAAAAAACAAGACGACAAAAATAGGCTATTCAACAACATTTACCTGTCACTATGTTTATCAACACTCCCGGAAGTCAAACAGATTCAGCAATGAGCACAAGCAACACGACCGTTCAAAAAAACATCACCTAAAGACTTTTATGAACATATAATCAGTAAAAAAATAGCTAGCCTTGGACTGACCTTTGAAGGCTGCGAACAGGGACACAGAACGCTGGCGTTCGGGTTGTTGGCGGAAGACAAGCATGCGGCGCAAACAAGACCGGGCCGTCAAATGCGAGTGTGGGCCGACAGTGTGCGACGCGGGGGTGCGACTGCGCGATGACCAGGGGACGGCGACGGGGGGTCTCCTACACGACGACGGACGCTCGACGGCGACACGAGGGAGGCGCTTCGGATGACGACAGCAGCGGAGAAACCGGATGGATGGAAGCTGGCGGCGAGAAGTTGTTTGGTTCCAACGACTGTTCACGTTGCAGCAGGCTTGGTGGGGGTTGGTAATGGAGCGCCAGCGGTTAATGGTCTCCTCGGTGACTGCACTTTCTATTTTGGGGGTAGGGAAAACTTGTTGACTACTAGGTTAAAAAGGGGGGGGGGTAGAGGATTTTGATAGTAAAAATTACGATGGTTAAAATTGGGATTTGGGGAAAAATTAGGGTGTAGTGTGTTTTAGTTGAATTGGGCCAATTTTAGGTCCCGTTTTTCATGTTATTCAAAAAAGTCATTGGTTACTTAGCATAACCCAAAAAAAAATTAAGTTTGAAAAAAATAACCAAACATGAAAGTTTTGCGACGAAGTGGGAAATGTTTGGATGACAAAAGGGGGTTGATGATGGGTGAGTTTTAAGAAGCGCCTCTTCAGATGAGACGTATGGGACGCCTCTAACTTTTTGTGTTGCTGGCACGCCATGAACCAGACACGTGGTTTGGCCACTAATAAGTTCGTGCAACGAGGTTAAATTTGTGACCACCGGTCAAGTTCATCTTGTCTTTTGGTAATTCCATTATCGTCCGTTGTCAGTGTGGTGGAAACATAATATACATATATGATGTAGGAAATTTTTTAAATTTTTTTGGTGTATAGTTGGCATTTCAATTGAGCTGGGTGACATGTTTTTTTGTTTTTACTTTGAATATGAGAGACATGAGCGTTTGGCTTTCTGATTGGTGTCTGACATAGGGTATTTTTTGTCTAAGAATGCATTCTTTAGTTGTTAGATTGGAGAATGAAAAATCATACTTGGAGGATTAAATGGTTCAATACCAAAAAGAATATTTGGATTAAATGATTTAAAGTGTTTAGATTTATGTAAATAAATAATTTACAGGTGTTAGTAAAAAAAGTTTTCATAAGATTATAAAAATTCATATTGTTATTTACATGTTATAAATGACACATTGCAGAAGAGACTACTTACTAGTTGAAAGTAATTTATATATTGCACATTTTAAATATTTTATAGATATTATGTAATAAATGTTTTCATCATTATAAATAGTATTTTTTTAATTAATAAAACTTAAATGGAGAGAAAATATTATCAAAAACTAGATTTTAAATATAATCCACTAAGACACGTTATTTGTGGATGATTTGCTGAAGATTATTGTATACACAAAATGAAATTTAAATTCTCGACACTTATTTAAGTACCAACTTAAGTTAGTTATGATTCGCTGATAATGTTACATATAAATATTATTATTCTTTCACTTATATTTTAAATTTAAATTATTAGCCAAAAGTACTCGGAAGATAGATATTTGATATATTTAATGTAATAAAAAATTCATCATTATAAGAATTTGGATCTTTTAAATTTTGGATTTTTATATAAGAGAGTAAAGTATAATTTCTCATTTTTAAATTTTTCTCTCATGTTTTTTCTTGGTCTCACTTATAAAATAACAATAAAGCTCTACATCTAAGTTATAACCCTAACTAAGTCCAACCAAGTATTTCAAATTCACGTGTGTCTGCCATCGCTTCTTCTTCGTTATCTTTCTCTTTCGTTATCGTCATCATTAACAACACCACCACCTCATCCTCTTTCTTTTCTCATTTGAATTTTTTTTCTCCTCCTCCATCATCATTATCATCATGATCATTATCGTTATTGTTATCATCATCTTCTTCTTATATATATCGTCGTTATCGTTATCGTCGTTATTGTTATTGTTATTCTTTAACACAACTTCTGAGTTTATGTGTTAAATTTGAGTTTAGCTCTTGGACAAGGCCTTAGAAAACCAGTAAAATTAAATAGAAAAAAACATAACAAGAAATAATGAATACAATGAACATTTTTTAAGTATTCTACAAAGGCAGAGAAAAAAGCATTTCATTAACCTTCACAACTCGAGAAAATGAAATCTCCAAAACAGTTCTGATATGAATTATAAATTTAATATAAGATACCATGAATATACTTCTATTGGGGTGAACGCGGATCGGATCAGATATGACCCAAATTTTGATCCGATCCACACTAAAATCATCAGATCGGATCTAATATCTGCAGTTTTTAAGCTCGGATATCGGCTTATTTTTATTAAAAAATATCAATAAAATTTATTTTTTCTATTCTTTTAAATATGTTTACTATTAAAATAATATTAAACATACTTTTCTTAAATAATAAATTAAATAATAAAAACATATATGATAATTATTAGTTAAAATAAAACATAAAAATAATATTTACTTATTTATTTTTTTTATTTTTGCGGATATGCGGATACCTACACAAAATTCGCAATCTGATCCTATTAGTGTGCAGATCGGATCCGATAGCTTTGCAGATCGGATCCATATTCGTAATTTTCGGATCGGATTTGGATAAACACCGCGAATATGTGGATTGGATCTGATCCATAAACACTTGTATACTTCTTTTCTCTAAAAGGCCTTTTTTAAAAATCTTTTCTTCTGTTATAACTAAATTCTCCTCAGTTGAACTTGAAATCTACATCCAAAAATCTCTAAGTTCATGTTGAAAATTTTTTATTATTACACTACCAGAAATGCGGTGATTAGCCACGAAAAAAACTGTGGCTAAAATCACGAAAATCTGTGGCAACTAAACGTTAACAACGAATACATAGCCGTGGCTAACAAGTGCGACACCTTATCAGTTAGCCATGGTTTTCGGCTTGTTAGCCACATTTTTGTGGTCCGTGGAGACATTTGAATAACCACGATTTTTACATTATTTCCCACACTCTAAACCGTAGCTAAATGACAATGTAACCAACAAGTATAATTTTTGCCACAATTTTTTCTTAGCTAATATTGGCAGGCTGGGCTTTTTTGCCACATTTTTTCTGTGGCTAAACATTGCTGGATTATTTAGCTATGGTTTTTTCTGTGGCAAAAGAAAATATGTACAAAAAATATTTGGCAGGCCATGTTATTTTCCACGTTTTTTTTTCGTGGCCAATATTAATGGGATATTTACCAACACATAAATCCGTAGCTAATTTTTTTAATTAAAAAATTCTTAGCCATAATTACCAATTGAATATTTTTATTAAATTGTTATTGCATATATTTATTTCTATATATATTCTAACATGTTAAAAGTATTTTATAATAATAAAAACCATCAAAGCAACGATAATAACTATTAAAACAAATAAAATAGCAAACTAAGTAATAACGGTAAAGCATATGCATTGTTCATATATATAGTAAAGAAATAACAAAAACCAAGTTCTATAATTCTGTACGACAAAAAATAAAAGTATTTCTAATAACAGTGTAAACTAGATATAACTTAAGATTAAAATAAATATGACATGAGGTGCATCAATCCTACTGAATGTGTGGCATAGAATCAGAGATGGTATGTACTTCATCACCGTACTTCTGTTGTAGAAATCTGTGGAGAGTTGTCACTTGATCTTTACCTTCTTGAAGTTGCCTCTCTAAATCTGAACATGCTGTTGCGATGCCCTGACAGAACCTCCGCATATTGCCCTTCCAAAGATGCGCTTGGACTTACCAAAACCACTGGGACATGCAGCATTACTAAAACCACATACTCGCTTACCGTTCTCAGGACCACAAACTTTTCCAATTGCATCATCTGGATGAGCCAAGACTTTTGAATGAATACCTTCAATGGCAGCACGCTCTTGATTTTCAAGCAAATGCTCTACTATTTGCATAATTAAGGCATATAAAAAAATATACAATCATATAAAAAAAATTCAGACACTCACAGCTAATTGTTGTCCTTTCCCGCTTACATAACTCCCATATTTCTTTAGTAAATTTGATACAATAACCTCACTTCGGCATACAGGTCTTCCCAATTTTTTCTCCTAATATAATAAATAGAATATTAAAGGTGATCACAAATTTAATTAAAACCACTAATTTTATAGAAATAGTATAACAGTAATAGGTTCAATAATAAAAAAATAACACCATCTGAGTTGCTCTTCTAGAATTGCTTTTATTTCCACCGGCATGTGAAACTATAAGCTTCTCACGATTTCTAGCATTTTGCAAACATTGTTTCTATGATTTTCAAGAACAAGAAACTAGTAAATAAATGTTACCAGATATCCATAATAAATATTCAACGAAAAAATAAAAAAGCATAGATTAAGTATTTACCTTTGTTTTAGGGTCCATATAATGATCCACAAAAGTAGTCCATTCAACAGGTGGTATGTCTGAGGGATTTGCAACCAGACTTTCTGCCTTTCTTTTGTTAAGAAAGAAGTATTCTCCTCGTAAATTATACTTATGGGCCTTCCATCTATCACCTAAGATCCTTAGAGCCCATTTGACGCCAGCAGCATAATCAAACTCAAAATTTTTCTTGAAATATTTCATAGAGGAGATCAATTATTAAATGACAACAAATCAATAAAAATGCACATCAAAGTGAAATAAACTTACTTCAATAAGTTCTCACTATCTTTTTGTGTTATCTTCTGGCATCTTATCCCATCTTTTGATTGATATGGGACAAAACATAATTTGACGAGCTACTTGACCAAGAAATCTCACAAAAAGGTTTGCGCCATTATCTCGACCTTGTCCATCTGCATCCAACTCCATCATAACTTTTTCACCTTTTTTCAAGGCCCAAACTTGAATCGCTGTCAGATGATTTTTCCAGCAGAGGTGTCTGAATTAATGGAAGAATGTCAAGTCAAACTAAACCAAAATTAAAAAGAGAAAAACAAAATGGCATAGATGACAAACTTAAATTTATCAAATTAATTGCACACATATAAATAACTAATTAATCTAAATTGCATACTAATCTAATCTAAATTGCATACACATATCGGTACCAAACTAAATATAGTATTCGACAATAAAAGCACGGTGGGTTGGTAAGAAATTGTCTATAGAATCCTGAACTTACTAATTAAACAAGTGTGGCTTTAATGAAACCGGAAATTAGATTATATGGTTCAAGGTTTCGTTACACTAAAAGAGGTTACCAACAAAGTAAACGTGTATATTGCTAGTCTATCCATGCATGATTAATCAAGATAAAAATAACATTATTAAAGCAAAGTGTATAACAACAAGAACCAATTCAAGGCCAATAATTCCGACCACAACCAGTTACATTTTTATCCCACATATGACTTTTTCTTGATCATGTATAAAATGTATACATACTATAAGCAAAAACACTATATCACAGTATCCAATAATTTTAAAATATATTTATAGTTACACAAATCTAAGAGAAGACAGGAAAAACACAAATATGCTTTGTGCAGAGCAAACAGAAAAGGAACCAAAACTAAAGGGAACAAAAACTGAGTTGTGCAAATTAAAAAACAGGATGAGAAAAAACACTAGCCAGCACAAGTATAACTTGTAGAAAATAAAATCAACCACCACTGGGCTTTGTCTATAAACTCACTAGAGATTAGTGAAATTAAAAAGCATCTACTAGAAGAACACATAAATCGGCAAAATAAACATCTCTAATTTGGCAAAGTGGCCACCTAATAAAAAACTAAATACTTTTAACTTATGATGAACTAATTGGAGCAAATTAAAGGAGCACATGATTTCAGGACAGTGGACTGAAAAAATAAAGTAACTAGATTTAGTCACATATTGTTATTTCGGTAAAGCTAAACCAAAAAATGAAAATGAAAACTGAAAAGAATAATCTATCATTTAATGTTAAAAGACACTGCTGCTCAAGATATAGATCAAGACATAAATAGCAACATTAGGGATTGGGTAACCATTTCAGCTGAAATCAGTTCCACTCCAAGATGACAACGCCTCTTAATTTGTTTAAAAAGATATTAAAAAAGCTACAGTGTAACATATGTATTTTACTTTATAGGAGCATTCGAATAACAAAATTTGACACCAATACTATTTCCTAGTTGCTCGAAAAGAGAAGTTAGAGTTTGAATAAACCTAACCTTGAGCTTCACAAGCAGTGGCTCATTTTCATCTCTTTTATTCTTAGGTGCAGTAGGTTCTGGTAGATCAACACCACTTTGATTTAACATCTCCGTCTCTGAAAATTCATCCCTACCATGTTCCGAACTCAAGTTTATGTCTTCCCTTTGTCTTCGTAGCTCTTCAAGGATTGATTGTCCGAAAATATTACGTTTATGCTTCATAGTATACTAAATGCCTGCGACACAAAGTCATAGACAACGTAAAAAGAATTCAAAAAAAAAAGTCAAATAAAATAGAGAGATAAAATAATTTATATAATTGACACACAAGAAGTCAAACAACATAAAAAGAGTTTCATAAATGTCTCTACATGTAACTAAATTAAACATTACTAAGCAAAATACCAATACAGCATATTCAGTAAGTCAATCATAGAGCATATTTAACAAGTCAAACTTAAATTCAGATTCAGAATATTTCCAAAGTTTCATCATTAATAATTGAAAGAAATCACTCATGTCCAACCATACTAAATCAATGATTTCCTGGTTAGAAACTGATAAATATATATTTGGTTCGGTTAGATAATGTTCCTGCGACCTTCTTTAATGTCTTAAGTTGTAAACCCAAACACGAACATCAAGAGTAACAAATTATATAACTAGATTCAAGAATATATGATCCATGAGGAATGCCACAAGATGATGCCTATCTTATGAGCAATGTGAATAAATTTAACTATGTAACTGCTACTGAAAATTACAATTTATGCCCCATGAATGATCAATTATTTAAGGTCTTCCTAGTCAAAGTTTGAGTAGTTTGCTATGATCATGCAAGAGAAGATAACAACAATATATAATAAAACCAAAGCTTAAATCAATAATTCGAGGGATGAAAGAAAATTTCTACAGTAAATCCAAATTTCTGAAAATATGAACAACTATATCCACTTTCATAGTAACTAGTTTAATAGCAGTAAATTTTATAAGATTAAATAGGATTAGCATTCAGTTTATATAAGTAAATTGAAAAGCCCAACATGGAAAAAATACCCATCAATATAGTAATGAACTTTTGCTGCTCAACGAATTAGTTTATAAATTAGTTTCTCAAGGCTTATGAAACGTAATTTAAATACGTACAATGTATAATTTTTTCTTTCTTTAACATCCAAATGAATTTAATTAATTTTTGGTAATTAACTTAGTTATTATTTCAATTAATCAAAGTTAGTGGTTTCTAAAAGTAGTTAAAACTACTCCGTTAAACATAAATATGGGAATTCCAAAAGATACTATACCCCTCTCTATCTCCCCTATCTAAAATATCTTTGAACAGTGAGTCGTCGGAATAAAATAAATTTTGCATATTCTTTATTATTTGTATTTTTTATCCTTTTATTATTTACTATTTATTTATGGTGGAGTTAAATTTTGATTCTGTTTGAGATGTATACTTAAGAATACAGACACAAGAGTCACAACAATCATCACCAAACTATTAAAAGAGAATGCAATGCTATAATAATGATCCATCATATATATGAAAAAAATAATAACTGATATAAAAAGTGATTTTTAGTCGATAAGTAGTTTATAAAATTAGTTTCTTTTTGTACTCTTCTTATAATTTTAACATATATAACATGGATCATTATTATTATAGCATTGAATTCTCTTCTAATAATTTGATGAAGATTGTAGTGATTCTTGTATTTGTACTCTCAAGTATGCATCCCAAACAGAATCAAAATTTAACTCTACTATAAATAAATAGTAAAAAATAAAAGGGTAAGAAATACAAATATAACCACCATAAATAAATAAGAAAGAATAATAAATTGCATTTGGCCAGAAAGAACATCGACAAGAAAAATGTGCATGGAAAAAACGAAAGAAAGAGTGAAATTGTAAATTACTATTTAATCAAGAAGCCAAAATTAACAATTTTGGCAGAAAGTGTGAAATTGTAAATCATGAACCACATCTAAAATTAGATAATTAACATACTTTATTAATTTTCAGTGACAGCACTGAAAAAGAGGAAGAAGAAACCAACTATCAAAAAACTGAAAAAAAAAAAGCACCTTGATTAATTAAAATTATATTAATAAATAAAAAACCTACATCATAAAAATTGAATTCGGTGATTTAGTTAAAATTATATTAATAAATAAAAATATTTATCTAAGAAATTATTTAAAACTATTTTAAAATTTATATAATTCAAGAAATTTATAAAATAATAATTATAAATATTTTAAATTAACAACAATAATTTATAATTTGTGATTTTTAGATATTGCCTTCTACTAATTTTATGATTGTTAAAACTGGGCTAAGGACTTTCAGTCATTCTCCAAAAAGAGTTTAATGCTGAATTTGGTATAGTGAATAGCATGGAAGAGTGTTTGTTAAGTTTTACTACGTGTTTGTTAAGTTTTACTACGATTCTAAAATTTCTCTCTCACTCCTCTCTCTCTAATGGAAGTTGAATCTCTCTCTCATAGAAGTTGAAATAGTTATTTTTCTGGTAATGGAAGTTGAAATATTTATTTACCTGAAAACACATTATTTTTCATCATTCCTAAATGGATATTTAAAGCTTATCAACAAAACAATCCTAGTATTTCGAAAAGAGGAATGTTAGGGGCCAGTAACTTTTGTGATTTATAGCCATCAAATAGCCATTAATGATGGTTTTAATGGTGTGAGATTCGTGTAAGATTTCATCCAATAACTCACTTTTCTTTGCTGGTTACATGCTGGCCAAAATTTAAGAAAGTTGATAGCCCTCGACTTTTTCGTTTCGAAAAAAATAATACCCACAAAAATATCCTAAACTTCCAAAAAAGAAATAATTGGGCTGCCTATATCACAACTAACGAGATCGATCTATGAGTTAACAATTACAAACCCAAAAAAATAATTTCTGCAATTAATATTAACTATAGGGTAACTTTTGCAATAAAGAACATGACCTGAGGTAAAAGCGAATATCAACATAAACCCATAGAACCGTGGCGGAACGTGTCAGAACAACAGCATCTCAAACGCCTCATTTGAAGAGGCGCTTTCTAAAACTCACCGTTGATGATGTGGTACATGATTAGCTCGGGTCGACTTTCTGTGTGTTTGGATCAGAGTTGGTTAAATTGGAGTTTGAATGAAAGTGATTTTATAAAATTGATTTTGGATAGAAGTGAGTTTGTACCAACATGATTTATGTTTGACAATTTTATACTAAAATTGATTTTGATAAAATAAAATTGTTTGGATAATATTAGTTAAAATCACTTTTAGATAGATAATTAGTTAATTACTAAAAAAATATTATATTAAATTATAATATTGTTTTTTAGTATATTTAATCCTTTTTTATACTTTTTTTAGTATATTTTTTATATAATATTTTTTATAAAATTCTATTTTAGTTTGTTATAATTTTTTTATAAAAATTAATATTTATTTATTAAATTAAAAATAACATATAAAATAATATATTTTAATACTTTTTATAAGTGCTCTAAATAATCTTATTTTGTTTACTGTTGTTTTGGATTCTAACTTTTTATTAATTATGTTTTTATTATTATTTATGATTAATTTTTTATTTAATTTATCATTTTCAATAGGAGCAATAATATATATTATAACAAATTAGAATAATAAACAATGAACAAAAATTATAATAATAAATTTTATAATGTCAAACAAAAAAAATATTCTATAATTTTTTTAGTACTCTCAGTATTCTTTTATTTAGTATTATTTTGGAGCGTAAAATTTTATTACTTATGATTCCATTGTTATGTATGATTAGTTTTTTATTTACTTTATCATTTTTAGTAAGATCAATAATTCATATTATAATAGAATTACAATAACAAATTTAATAAAAGAATCAAAATATAAAAAAAAGTACTAAAAATTGAAAAAAAAAATTTAAAATATTTGAAATTACTTGAAACAAATATGAAAATTCTTTTGAAAAAAACTAATAATGATTATCAAAGGTGAACTCACGTTGAAGTGAAGCAACAATTTTTTGCTTCTAGTAAACGCGTTTTTAAACTGCAAAATCACTTCTGCTTTTAGAAGAAAAAGATTGTCAAACATAAAAAAAACAGCGTTTAAAAAATTTCAACACACTTTTATCCTCTCAAAACGAGTTTGCTATAAGTGTTCACAGTACCGTAATCAATTATCCGATCAAAAGTAACCTAACTCAATTTTGTTGGTTTTGTACTCAATGATTAATCGGGTGCAATCTTGTAATACCTGATTAAATCTGATTGTTTGGGTATTTATTTTGAAATTGCAAAATTTGAATTAATCTCATTATTCAATTAGATTTATATTAATTTTTAAAAAATAATATATATATAACTTTTTCTCTTCTAACACAAATTATAATATTTATTTTAAATATAACTTCGATAATGTATCACTTTTTATTTTGTTTTATTTATTATTAGTCTATTACATATTTTTTTTTAGTTTTTTTAAATTTCATTTTCAATCAGATACCGTATTATTTAAACTAATTCAACCCAAATTTAATCGGTTTGGATCTACTCACAACAAATTTTATATCTAAACTAATTAAAATTTAATCGATTCATATCTCATTTTTTTTTAAACTTAAACTAACCTGGTCTGTGAACACTTTTAGTAGTTGTTTTGGACCACCTTCTTCTATATGTGACACAAGAAATGACTTAGACCCATTATTTGGTTTGAGAAAAAATGAGAGAAAAAAATGAAAAAGTATATTTTTTTATTTGAATATCAAAAAAAATTATTTTATAGGTCCTACCAAAAAAATTTTCTTTCCATCACAGCAAAAAAACAAAGAAAACAATGTTATCTTTTATGTATTTCCAATACTATCTTTAATTATATTGTTATTAACAATTATTAATATAAACTTAGTTTTAATAGTTTTAATATATTAAAATAATAGAGATTCACATTTAAACATTATACGTATTAAATAAATAATTTAAATCAAATATATAAAATTATAGTATTTTATAATGTTTATAAATGCATTGAAAATAAATAAATAAATAAAATTATACTTTATTTTATAATAAGATAAATTTATTATTTCACATTTAATACACACTTTAATTTACATATAACATAAATAAGGGTATTAATATAATTTTACTCCATTATGATTTTTTTTACTCACTTTTTTTCTATCCAAACAAAAGAAATTTTTTCTCTATTTTCTTTTCATCCAAACAACATATATAAAAAATCTACTACTTTTATTTTTTTTCTCAATTTTTTTCCTTCTATTTTTCATCATCTATCTAAACAAAGTGTTTGTCACGATCTAATCTGGCCATAACTGGCGCTTAGGAAATCTTTCCTAGCAAGTCTCAAAAATTAATATTATAGAAAACAGAAATGAATAAAATTTTCAATAATACTAAAAGGCAGCACATGCTCAGGCATCATATTTAATATATACTCAGCTTATTTATAAAAAAATTTACTTTAATATTTACAACAAAGCATGGTCTATTAATTCCATCTACTAGAATATTTACAAGCAACTTATTCCAAGTCATTGAGGTCGAATATGGCCTGTGTCATATGGAGCGGTTTAACGAGTCTAAAGAGCTTTCAAACTATTTACACAAAAACTAGAGCGAAACTGATGAAGTTGGGTTAGGATCAAAGCTCATATCTAAGATCGATTTCTTCATGTTACAGAGGCAATTTTTTTATCAATCAAAACCCCTTCCCAAACTGTACAAACTTCTTCCAAAGCATACGGTTTTCTGGATGCAGATGATGGTTCCAAATTGAATATAAGATTTTTGAATATAATATTCATTATATTATATATATTTATAAATATAGTATATATATCTATATATTATATATTAGTATTTGTAGATATTATTTGGTATTTTGATACAACCCGAAAGATTAAAAAAAGATTCAAAGGAATAAAAAAAAATTAAAAATTGGATCTCATGAATCCATAGTCCCACAAGAGACAATTGCATAAATAATAAACTTTTAGTTAAAATAACTCCACTTTTAGTTAAAAACATACTCAAACACAATGATAATTAATTATAGACATCAAACATTCAAATTTTTTTATTTAATATAATTATAAGCGGAACGTTATCTAATTCAGAAAAGTCAAAATAACAAACAGAAATTACACTTAGATTATTTTTCTCTGTGTGAATTCTAAAACAAACATGTTTCATTGATTTTGTCACGACCTAATCTGGCCATGACTGGCACTTAGGAAATCTTTTTCGACAAGCACCAAAAATCGATATTATAAAAAATAAAAATGAATAGAATTTTCAATAATACTAAAAGGCAACATATTTAATATATACTCAACTTATTTACAGAAAATTCTACTTCAATATTTACAGTAAAGCATGGTCTTTTAATTTTATCTACTAGAATATTCATAGACAACTTATTTCAAATCACTAAGGTCATATCTTGCGTGTGTCATATGGAGTGGTTTAACAAGTCTAAAGAACTTTCAAACTATTTATACAAAATATCATCCCTTGAACAATAAAGGGCTCACCAACTCAAACAAAAACTAGAGTGAATCTGATGAAATTGGGTTAGGATCAAGGCCCATATCTAAAAAAAATGAAAGAATAAAAGAGTGAGTTTTGCAGCTCAGTGGTAAACAGAGCATCCATAACTCCACAAGAGACAATTGTATAAATAATAACTTTTTAGTTAAAATAATTCTAATTTAATAATAGTGATAAGAATATACTCAAATACAATGATAATTAATTATAAACATCAAATGTTCAAACTTTCTTATTTAATATAAGTCTAAATGTAAGAACCCAAAATAATTAACCGATTAATTAACGTAAAATAATAATAAATTAATTGTCTAAGATAGGTTCAAAAATTTAGAATATTAATTAGAAAATATAAATATGATATTTAGAGTCAGTAGATGTTTTTGAGTTAGAAAATGTAATTTTCTGCGAAAAATTGCGTGAAAATGTGTACTGATAAATTAACCGACAGTACCGACTTAACTCTATCCGATACTGTGCGAGATGATAAAAAATTATAGAAAAACTTAGAAAATTAATTAAAGTTGAAAACCGAGTGCTAATTTTAAAGGTTTGCCCCAAAATTGGGCCAAACAGGCCAAAAATGCTAATTGGTTGGATCAAGTCCAAGTTGGACCCAAGCCCAACATATATATATATATATATATATATATATATATATATATATAACCACTATATAACCCCTTAATGAAACCTTTCAGCCTCATAACACTCCACCAACACAAATTCACAGCTGAGAATTGAGAGGAGAAGAAGGAGAGTGGCACTATTCACACTCACATTCATTTACTTGTATCTTGAGTTACACTACTCCAATTTGCGTGGCGTTTGTGGCCACGCAAAACTCTTGACGAGCCCGTTATTTTAACTTAAGTATTGTTGGTAAGAAATTATGTTTCACACTCTTTTTCTCTACTCTAACATTTTTCACATTTTTAGGTTTGGATTTTGAAGGAGTTTTGTGATTTTGATTGTTTAGGGATGATCTAGCGTTGGAGTATTGTTGTGTTTCGCACCTATTTTCTTTGGGTAAGGTGAGTTACTTCGAAACCCTTGTGGTTTGGTATTTTGTAGACCCTAGATATTCATTTTGGGTATATTACTTGTGTATAACTTGAAATTCTTATTGTTGGTGTTGATTTGGAGCATTGGATTTGAGTTGGTGAATTGTGGTGAATGGAGGCTTGCTTTGGACTCAAATTTGGTGTTGGGTGCATATTGAGAATCGGCCAAGATATGATTTTGGTTTTCTCTATGTAATATGTAATATATTTGGACACTTAGGCTAGTAGATCTTAGGATAGGATTGGATTGATTGTTGATAATTGTTGAAGTGATGTTGTTGTTTATAATTAGTGTTGAATTTGAGTTAATGTTGTATGATGATGAATTATCGATGTTGAGTTATGATTGGTGGTGGATGACTATTATAATAATGATGGGTGGTAAGTGATGAATTTATGTATGAGGAATTATTGATGTGGATGTTGTTGCATATTGTTTGAAAGATTTATATATTTAATGATGATTAGGTGTGAAAAGGATGAAAATGTGAATTGTAGGTTGTGGAAGGAATTGGAATGTATATGAATATAATTTAGATAAATTAGGATTGGTTTGGATGTAGAGCAATTGGTTTTGGATTGAGAGATTTGGTGAAATTGAGTTTTTAAGAGTTTTGGTAAAAATAGATTTTAGGTCAAGTTTGGTGGATCATATCTTGAGCTACAGTATTTGAAATTGATTGAATTTTATATCAAATTAAAGAAAATTAAAAGAGCTTTAAAACGGTATAGATTTCATAGAAATCAGAATTTTGTAGAAAAAGACATGATCATAGAAATCCCGAGGGTACCCATTTTATTCGTGACCGAAAGGCAACATCTCCATGGGATGTGTCGGGTTGGCAGTTGAACCGACAACGTGATATCACAGCCAATAGGGAAGGCATTCATCATGTGCATTTTCTATATGGTTGCTTGCTTTGTCTACTTGCATACTGTGCCTAATTGTATAACATGCTTAATTGCTTCTTGATTTACTTGCTATACATAATAATTACTTGTGCTTTACTTGTATGAATTACTTGTGATTTCTACTGGGATTGAGGCGGTGGCGATAGGATCGCATGGCGGTTAGGATGGCGAAGGCTGTGGGACAACGGTGTAAATGTTAGATTAGAAATCCCCTAAGTTAGATGACCTGTTTAAGGATTTATTTACTTGTTTTATACGTTTGAATACTATGATTGATATAAAGCTCTAGGATTATCTCTGGCGTCCCGGAGTCTTATATCGTACATTATTGGACACTGTTACCATATTGAGAACCTCCGATTCTCATTCCATACTTTGTTGTTGTTTTTCAGATGCAGATCGTAACCCACCTTGGTGAGTTGCGTGGTAGTGACAGGGCGGAGGATCTTCTATCACCTTTTGTCTTTTGATTTCTTTTGTCTTTAATGCTCTCACTTTTGTATTTATATTTTCCTTAGAGGCTTACTTTGAGAGAGACATTGTATAAACTGTTTTAACATTCAAAACTCTGTATTTCTGTATATAACTAGTCGGCCTAAACTTCGCAGGTTGAGGCTAGTATCTTGTGACTATTATATTCATATATCTCTTTATGCCTTCTTATCTTGTATCTATGTCTTGTGCCTTAAGATGGTAGCTTCGCGTGAACGTTTCGCGCTTTTGTAACCTGTTTTTGAGCTTATTCCTTCATCGGGCTTCTAGAATTACTATTTCTTTCTATATACAATATTGTATAAGCCTTAGAATTGTCGTGAACTTTAATTAACCTTTACTTTACGGCATGAGGTAAAGCTTAGAGTAATTAGGGTATTACAATAAGCGGAAGGTTATCTAATTCAGAAAAGTCAAATTAAAATAACAGACAAAGATCATACTTAGGTTGTTTTTCTTTGTGTGAATTCTGAAATAGATATGTTTCATTGATTTTGTGGACATGAAACAGACAAGTACCATTTTTCATTTTATACGGACTTGAAAATACAATTATATACTGACAAGGTGCACTAAGTCTAGTGTTTACTACAGCTAGCTGCAGTTTCTGTCATAGAACCTTCCAAAATATCTTGACATACAAACTATGATCAAGCTAAAAGTTGTCAAACAAATCAATAAATACATCATCAATTTAATAATAATCCATATGATAGCTTTATCCAAATTCAATACTAAATTTACATTCAAAACATAAATGCAAGATAATGTAAATTCAATACTAAATTTACATTCAAAACATAAATGCAAGATAATATTTACATTGTAATTTAATTTCTCAAATAACAAACTTAATTAATTTCAACACAATATTATATCTCAGGTGAAATTTTTTTTTTTGTAAAATATTTGACATAAACTTCATGTTGACAAATAAGTTAGTAAATAACTAAATAATTAATTTTAAAATTATGTTCTATAATTATAAAAATGATACAATATTAAAATTTAATTATAGATACAAAATTTATTCATACACTACAATTTAAGAGATGGATTTTTACTCCACAGATTTTAATAGACAAAGAAAATGATTTCTTTGAGAATCTAATATCACAAACATAATAATAATAACTCTAATAAGTTAATCTTAACATCAATTAATATAATAGAATTTATATATAAAAAATCTCAAATTCTATCTTATCCTAACTCTAAATTTTTGAATTTATTAATATCTATAACTATAACCATAACAAAAATTAAAGATATAAATAATTATCAAGTTAAATAGTTATTTTGATATCTTAATAATTGGTAAAATTTGAATTAAAGGTTTTTTTTTTTTAAATTTAGACTACTTCAATAAAATTTTGGAATAAAAACCAACATAAAAAAACACAATAGATAGAACATAATAAAGTTGAAGTAGAAAAAAATAATATAAATAATCAAAGTAAAAGTGTATGAAAATTTATTATTGAAGAAAATTGATAAGAGGGAAGGAGAGCATTATTGCCGGAAAAAGTCTAGGAGGCCAGCAACTTTGTTAAATTCTGGCCAGTATGTAACCAGCAAAGAAAAATGAGTCATTGAAAGAAATTTCACACCCATTTCACACCATTAAAATTATCATTAATGATTATTTGATGGCTACAAATCACAAAGTTGCTGGCCCTAGCATTTTTCTTATTGATGTTGAAGGAGGTAAGAATGGGGAAAAAATGTGTTAATGAGCGGTGAGTGTGCACGCGCGCTAACGGAATTGAAAAGAGGATAAAGAGGGTTATGGGCTTAGCCTATAGTTTTTTTTTTCTTCATTATTATTATTATAGGGCCCTACAATGTTATAGTAGTGAATCATAGCCCACTATTTCACTCTTTCTGCGGTGGCACGTGTAAAAAGCCATTGATCGACAGTGGAAAGTGGTTAAACGAACTGAATAGTGGGGCTCAATTGAAAAAGTCTTTGGTATTTTTGAGTATCACATTATGTTCCAAAATAGGCGGCTGCGTGGCTAAGGGCTTTTGCTTGTTTGCTTTGGTTGTTGCATGTTGTTTTTGTTCTTTGCTTAAGAATAACCAGAAAAATACAATAATTATTTGAGTAGAACGATAGTGGTTTACAAAGGTTTAAAAAATTGCAGAAGTTATGAGATTCAGGTGATTTTTATGAAAATTATTTATATTGCAGCGATCTGTGTAGTTAAAATTATCGACTGAAAATAAATAATGTTGTTGCTATTTATATTTTTTTTTTTACTTTTATATCACACTTAACTGTTGTAATTTACTAATAATAAAAATAGGATAGAAATAGGGACTAATTTTTTTTATATGAAAAAAATATTTGCGTTTTTATTAAAAATAGAATTATTTGGTATAATTACACGTGGGTAGATTTTGTAAGTGAAAAATTAACACGCCGGATGCGTGTTGCAACACGCATGGTGCGTGTCCCTGCGTGTTGGACACGTGTCAACATCTGGTAACACGCAGGATGTCATCGTGTCATAATCCTGGCAACACATAGGATGCGTGTTGAATACTTTTTTTATACATCTACAATATTATAATACATTTTAAATATTCATATTCAATTAAGACACTATCTTCATCTCTATATTAAAAATAATTTTTGAAAAATAGGATTTTTACTCATTTAAACAAAAAATACTTAATAATGCATTTGTCCAATCTAATATTTTACATAAATGCTCTGTTTTTAGTTTTTACAATAAATAAATAGCAGTGGCAATTATAAATTTACTAAATAACAAGTAAATTGTATCAAAGACAGAGATTCGACACATTTTAAATAGTTAATAAATCACACTAGTGTTTAAGAAATTTCAAAGGAATATTAGAATGCAATTTATGCACGAACTTTGAGTTGGAAAAAAAACTTAAATCATCGCACTACCATTTCCATTTATGTTTGGCCATAAATCCAACAAATGATTGCCATTTATGTGTATATAACTAAATTCAAGATTGAAACCTTAGACATATACTTATGTTGCAATAGAATCTATGATTTTTCTAACCCACTTAAAAAATAATCTACACACTCACCCAATATAGCTATATTTGCAAGTTTAGAGTCTCTAACACCTAAATTACGAGCTTGCTTAGAAAGTGTAAAGGTTTTTCACTTCACTAAACTCAAGTTTTGATGACTTTCTTTGACGCCCCTAAATAAAATCCTTGGCTGATCTGTCTAAGAAATGGCACATCGTGCTTGGCAGCCAAGCAATATGCATTAAATGCGCAGAAAGAGATGACAAAACCGTGTTAACAAGACATAACTTCTTTGTCTATTTAAGAATTTATTCTTCCAACTAGTCGAATGAAAGGGATAGTGTGTGTTTGGATTACAGTTTGCAAAAGAAAGTTTTTTTTTTTTTTTAATCAAAGATAGGAGATTCTAACCCACAACCTCCATTTGAGCTATAATTCGTTGGCTTGCAAAAATTGATTTTGATGAAAAGTAAGTTTGGGTTAAAGTAATTTATGTTTGGCAATCTTTATATCAAAATTGATGGTAGTAAAATAAATGTTGTTTAGATTATACTACTCAAAATCACTTTTAAATGAAAAATTACTAAAAGAGACATCAATTTAAATAATTTTTTTATATATATGCAAAATCAGAACACTAACAAAAATAATATAAAAAATATTTATCATATAAATAAAATAAATAATAAAAAATATGAAAGAGAGTACTATAAATTTTATAATGTCAAACAAACAAAATATTCTATAATTTTTATAGTACTGTTAGTACTCTTTAATTTAGTATTATTTTGGACTATAAATTTTCATTATTTATAGCTTTATTGTTACTTATAATTAATTTTTTATTTATTTTATCTTTTTTATAGGATCATAATTTGTATTATACAAAATTTTAATAGTAAACATAGTATATAATAATTACAATTACAAATTTTACAAAGTCAGAATAAAAAATAAAAAAATAATACAAAACAAAAATAGAGTACTTCAAAGAATAGAAAAAAAAATCATGCAGATAAAAAATAATAAAAATTCTATAAAATCAACAATATATACCATATGAATAAAAAAATACAAGAAAAAATAAATAAAATTTGTATGAATAAAATCAAATAAAAAAATAAAAAAATTTATATAAATAAAATCAATCAATAAAAAAATAAAAAATATCATAAAAAAAGTCAACAACATTTGTCATAAGAATAAAAAAAATACAATAAAATAAATAAAAAATCATATGACAAAGCCAAACAAAAATAAAAAACAAAAGATTTCATAAAAAATATACATATAAAAAATAATATAGTAAATGATAAAAAAAACTCATTAAAACATAACATGAAAAATCAGAACAATACACAAATAATAGGGTAAATCATTAAAATAAGTCAAGGGGATCAAAAAATTACATGAATAAACCAAATCAAAAATTTTTTCATGAATCAACCAGTTCACTTTTTTATATAGTTCGAATTAGCCTAATTCGAACTTCATCTACATGTAATTCGAATCATACTTATTAGAATTACCTACACACGCACACACTCACTAATTCGAATAAGGGTGATTCGAATTACACACAGACACATGCACATAGTAATTCGAATTGGGAAGATTCGAATTACTCAATTTAAATTTTTTTTTACTCATTTTTTACTATGTGCACGTGTATGTGTGTAATTCGAATCACCCTTATTCGAATCACCCTTTTTAATATAAAAATATTTATCATTTAAATAAAAAATATAATAAAAGAATATAAATTAAAAATACAATAAAAAACATAAAAATTAAAATATGAAAATGAGTATTAAAAATAATAAAAAAATTAAAATATTTAATTTATTAGTGATTAAAATAAATCTGAACTATTTTAATGAAAAAAAAAATTGGAACTAAGAATTATGAAAAAGTAGGAAGAACTACAAAGAATTATTGTGAAAATAATAGTTACTGGTATCATTTTTATAGAAGAAAATGAAGGGCATGGTTAATAAAAAAGAAATAAAATTTTTATCTAATTTTCCAAGGATAATAAGTAACCATGAACGTGAAAAGCAGAAGTTACAAATTTTAGCTTCTCCTGAACGTGGGTTTAGACTTTAGAGGCAGAATCAATTCTGCGTTTAGGAAGATAAAAATGGCCAAACATAAAAGTGAAACTTTCAAGAAGCTCAAACGTACTTCTCTCTTCCTCAACGCGTTTGCCAAACACACCCTTAATAGTCAAAATTGTCCCTAAAAGATACTCCGATCTCTATTTTAGTCCTCGAAAGATAAAGTTAATCGAAATCGTCCCCGAAAGATACACTATTTGGTCACGTTTGTCCTTTCGTCAGTTGGATGATGACGTGTCACATGATGACATGGTGGATTAATGCCACGTGTCACAAGATGGTTGGTTGACGTGTCAGATAAGTGACACGTGGTAACATGTAAAAAAGTTATTTATATTATAATCAAAATAGTCCTTGAAAATTCAAACGTAAGTCATTTTCATCTCTAAAATTTTAAAAATTAATCAAATTAGTCCTTATATAATTTTTTTATTTTTTCTTGATAATATTAAATTTGAAATATTTTTTGATACTACTAATTTTAATAGAAATGTAATTGACAAACAAAAAATTAGTAATTGTATCTTTTCTTCTTAAAAATTTTTTCAATAAAATTATCTCTCTCCTTTAATTATTCTCAAAATCTCTCTTATTCTTTTCTATTCTAAAACATTTTTCTTACATTATCACATTTTGCTGGAATATATATACTCAAAATTGAAATGTATGTATTTATTAACCTAAACAAAGTTATATGCTCAAAAGCAAAATTTATGTATGTTAACCTAAATAAAGTTATACCACTATTTTTTTCTACTACATCTTTTTTTTCCATTACGGTATTACTTACATATATGATGTAATGGTAGTGATATTAAAAATCAAAATTCAAGAAGATTCACAAATTTTGCTTCAATTTCAAACTTTACAAAACATTAAAAATTTGTTGCTTAATTATTATTATTATTATTATTATTATTATTATTATTATTATTATTATTATTATATATGCTAAACGAATTGCTTCTTAAGCGTACTACATACAAAGATCATAATAAATTTTTGTGTGTTTCATATGTTTGAGATAGATTATATAATTTTTCTTTTAATACATAAATTTTGATTTTGAGCATATAATTTTGTTTAGGTTAACAAATACATACATTTTAATTTTGAGTATATATAATATATATATATTCCAGCAAAATGTAAAAATGTAAGAAAAAGATTTTAAAATAGAAAAGAATAAGAGAGATTTTGAGAAGAAGTAAAGGAGAGATAATTTTATTGAAAAAAATTTTAAGAAGAAAAGATACAATTACTAATTTTTTGTTTGTCAATTATATTTCTATTAAAATTAGTAGTATCAAAAAATATTTCAAATTTAATATTATCAATAAAAAAATTATACAAGGACTAATTTAATTAATTTTTAAAATTTTAGGGATGAAAATGACTTATGTCTGAACTTTCAAGGATTATTTTGATTATAAATAACTTTTTTACATGTCAAGTGACAAGTGGCACTGATCTGACACGTCAACCAATCATCTTGTGACACGTGGCATTAACCCACTACGTCATCATCCAACTGATGGAAGGACTAACGTGACCAAGTCGTATATCTTTCGGGGACAATTTCGATTAACTTTATTTTTCGAAGACCAAAATGGATATTGGAGTATCTTTCAGGAACAATTTTGAGTATTAACTCCAAAATGAAAATCACACCTTATCGATTATATCATAAAAGAAGATTTTGTAATTATTTTCTTATTAAGAGAAAAACCCAAATATTTGTCAAAAAAAATGTGTCAAACTGAATTGATGAAATTTATGTACATCTCCTTAAATTTTGCCAAACTTATCTTATGCCCAAAAGCAACACAAAAATCTTGAAGGGTATCCCTAACTATTGTTACTTAGGAATTCAAACACATAAAAAAAAAGAAGGATATCATCTCCAAAGAAGAGATGCAAGGTAGGAGGTCCTTAAGGAGATACTCTTAAAGGAGTCCCAAAGCCTCTCTCAACTGAGTTAGTAATGTGGTAAGCTAATTCCTTCATATACGAGATAAATAAAGAAAAATGTTAGAGAGTTATTAGAATTTATTATTTTTTATTATTAATACTTAAAAGTTTGAATTAAAATATATTGTTAGATTATTAGACTAAAGGAATTAGGTTGATAGCTAAAAGTGATAGACAAAAACAATAAATTCTGATAATTTTCTAACCTTTTTCATAAATAAATAAGATGAGATAGGATCCCTTAGCTCCTAAATAATGTGATAGAAAGAAACCTTCAAAATACGAGTTATTTCACAAAATTAAGAGATTTATAGAACTCCCACACATGATGTAATGTGTAACTAGTAGAAATGCAAAGTCTGCTAATATTTTCTCAAAGATAAATCTAATCGACTACATCATATGCTTTTCCAGATCAATTTTGTATGCAATCATCCCCTTGTTAGATTTCGAACTTTGCATGTGATGAAAGACTTCTTGTGCAACTTTAATATTATCGGATAATTAAAATCAATTTAGAGTATAATTAGAATAATTAAAATCAATTTAGATCAGTTAGTATCATTTATATATATATATATATATATATATATATATATATATATAGCATATCTGTATATTTATTGTAGGATTTTATACTTTTATTACTTTAATTCTTTTAGCACCTATATACCCGTGTACATTGTATCATTCTTGACACACACAAAATACATTCTTCAAATTACTCTCTTGTTTCTAACATGGCATCAAGAGCATAGGTTCTTTTTTTCCATTAAAATTCGTTCATAGCCCCTTTGATTTTCTCTTCTAGCAGTGTTCTTTGCTCTTGTTTTTCGATCCTTTTTCGACGCTATGGTTCGTCACCGCCGTTACCACTGTGTTCTCTCGTCGTCACGATTCCAACGCATCTAGAATCGCTGCTAGAAGCCGCCGGCCGCGCCCTCACGCGCCGCCAGAAGCTCGCTGTCCGCTTCAAGTTCTTCCTTCCTCCAGACACCTCCAGCACCGTTGGACCCACGTCCAGGATCAACGACACCACAGAGCACCACGTGTCACGCCAAAACGACCTAAAGGCCCAATTCAGCCTGCATCCCTCTTGACCCAAACCGCCTCCCGACCCACGTGCCACCTCCTCGTCCGTGTCAGCGCTAATGCGTTTTCCTTCTCCTATCACGCGTTGCCACATGGCCTTCCTTCCCTGATGTGGCAGACAGTGGGACCCTCTTTAAGGTATTTTGGTGAGCTCTTTTTGATTCTGCCCTCCGTTTTCTCGATTTCTGCCCCGATTTCACCGTTTCTTCTCTTTCTCATATTTGTATCCACTATCATGGAAAAATCAAATTTTTTGCTGACATCGACAGAAAGGGTACATTCTGTCGTAACTGTCACTGTTTTGGGCACCTCTTCTTAAACTGTCCTTCTATTGACTGCCAAAAATGCAAACAGAAAGGTCACATTGGCTCCAATTGTTCAACAATGTTCTGCCATTATTGCAAGCTCTTAGGACACTTGATTACTACATATCCTACTCGCCCACCACATTCAGATTAGAATAAGTATCATTCTCGTTCCAATTACACTCATCAGCATGTGCCGACTTCTACTGTTACTGCTACTATTGACTCCACCACCTCACCTTCTCTTTCTCTCCATCCAACATTGAGTTTCATCTTAAGCTACTTCTCTCATTTTCTGGTAATACCTCTGGTGCTCTTTCCACTCCTCCAGGTGATTCTAAATGGCATTTTGATTCTGGTTGCTTGATGAACAACTATTTTATGACTTATTTTGGATCAAATCGAGTGGATTCTATCAAATTTACTCACACTTATCCATATACTTTGCATGTTTTTAAGTTTCCTTCCGAATTTTTGCTATGATTGAAAACATGCTTCCTAGGACTTAAAATTGCAAATTTTTAATCCTCTATTATTATCATTCGATGCCATGATATGTGCGTTAAGTGATTACATGATTTATAGAGCAGGAATCCAGGAATGGCATAGAGGATGAAAAGGAAGCATGTTAAAGTGGAAGGAACACAAGAATTTGAAGATTTGAGAAGCTAGAACTGACGCGCGGGCATGGCTGAAGCGTACGCGCGATCAAGCCATCTTCCAAGCGACGCGTACGCATGACTGATGCGTACGCGTAGCCAGTGCAAAGCCCACCGACGCGTACACATGGCTGATGCGTACGGGTGATGAGCGTCACGTGATGTAATTAAAGGATACGTTGGGGGCGATTTTTGGGTTGATTTTGGCCCAGTTTTAAGCCCGAAGATGAAGACAATATGCTGGGAAGGGAGCTGGGACAGACACACTTCACTTTAGTTTTAGTTTTTCAATTAGTTTTGAATTCTAGTGAGAAAAACTCCTACTTCTCTCTAGAGTTTTGGTTTTCTGAGTTTATTTTCAATTGGATCTTGAGAGAAACTGCTACCATCTTCATTTCTAGTATTTTCCTCATAGTTTTCTTCTTTAATTCCTTTAGTACTCTTTTCTATTTGGTTACTTGAATTCATGTTTGGATCTTGTTACTCTTGAATTTTGTTAATGCATTAAGTTATTTCCATATTCATTGTTATTGCACGTTTTATTATTATTGGTTATTGTTAGTGGTAATTTGAACTGAATTATTTTACTAGTTTTTATCATGTCTTTTATATTTGCGCACCAAGTATTTGAGGAAATGTCACCCATGATCATAGAGTAGATTTTCTTGCTTGGTTTGGGGTTGAGTAATTGGAGCCTCTTGAGTTGTTATACTTAAGTGTTGATTGGCAATTGAAAATTGCCAATTAGCTTGAAACTCACCAACTCTAGTTCTTTTCTATGAAGTGACTAGGACTTGTGAGCTAAAGTTAATTGTTTCACTTGACTTTCCTTCAATTGTTAGAGGATAACTAAGTGAAAGAAATGAGCCTTTACCATCACACTTGGGAAAGACAATAAAGATAGAAATTCCGATTCTCACCCCTAAGCAAGACTTTTTATATTGATTAATTATCAACTCTTACTAGTTATCTATTACTCTAATTTCTAGTCATTTATTTTTCTTGTTCTCAACTTCAAAAATCTCCAGGAAATCTTAACCAATAATTTTCATCTTGTGTCAACTCCTAGGGAGAACGACTCGGGATTCTACTCCCGGTTATTAATTTTAATTGTGACACACACTTTAACTCTGACTAGCGGAAATCTCGTCGGTTAAGACTATACTTGCGACGTTGATTTGGAAAAACCCTTTTGGTAATTCTTGACCGACATTTATCCGCTTGTCAAGTTTTGGCGACGTTGCCGGGGAGTTGCATATGTGTGCTATGTTATTGGTTGGTGTAAATCTGTTCATATTTGATTAATTGCATCTTTTGCTTGTGTGCTAGTCTGTTATTAGTAGTATTTATTAGTTATTTTGCTTAATATATTTTGTTGCCATGAGCTCTATGTTTATTGAATGACGTATTCATTACCGGATCCGAACTTAGCCCCATTTGATCCCAAAATTGAAAGAACCGTGTCACAAATTAGGCGAGCTCGACATCGGTTAGCCTCCGAGGGTGGTGAAGGGGTTTCCCCCAATTTACCAATCTTACCCGAGGTTGAATCCGAGGCATCATTTGAAGAAGAAACTAACTCCTCTCCCACTAAATCTATTAACGTCTCTTTCATTGATTTAGGTACCGATACTATGGCCGCTCCCAGAAGGATCACTCTCAAGGAGGCGAGAGCTTTGGATTTCACTCTCCAACCATTTCAAGTGCGTCATCCGAATTTGAATGCCGATTTTTAGCTAAAGACCTCATTAATTAATCTACTTCCTAAGTTCCATTGTGTACCCGCTCGAGATACCATCAGCACCTTAGAGACTTTCAAACGGCTTGTTCAACTGCTAGGCGGTATGGTGCGGATGAGGTGGCCATTTGGATATATGCTTTCCCATTTTCTCTTGACAGAAGTGCAAAGGAGTGGTTCTACACTCAACTCGAAAATGTTGTCACTAATTGGGATTTGCTTAGAAGGGAATTTTTGGATAAGTTCTTCCCATCGGAGGTCACAGATAGATTGAGAAAAGAAATCTCTTGCATCATTCAAGGTGAAACAGAAACTCTCTATGAGTATTGGAAACGTTTTAGGAAGCTCCTTAATTTGTGCCCCCATCACATGATTGACGAGTTGGTACTAATTAGTTACTTTTTCTAAGGCATGAAGCCTCGAGATAAGGTCTTTTTGGATACTTCAAGTAATGGATCTATGACAAAGTACAAAACAGCGGTGGAAGCGTGGTAACTTATCACCGATTTAGCCGAATCTACCCAACATGCAAGGCAAAGGAATAATCATTCCAAGGCTATTACAGAAGTTTCCTCTAGTACTGAGTCTGTCCTCACCAAGACCTTGGGAGAGATGACCAATATCCTCAAGCAACTCCAACTCAATCCATAACAACCTCCACCTCCTCCACAACAACAATGTCAACAGCTAGTCCCTCAAAGAGTATGTAGAATTTGTACTTGTTATTCTCACTACACTGATGAATGTCTACAACTCCAAGAGGACAATACTTTGGCGGCTACCAATGCTTATTACAACCGTCCAAATCAAGGGTATTATCAATAAGGCGGTAACTATAATCAAGGGAGTAACTACAACCAAGGTTGGCAAGACAACTCCAACCAAGGATAAAGAGACAACTACAACCAAGGAGGAAGAGACAATGGTGCAAACCAAAGGTGGAACAACAATTACCAACAAAACCGGTATCAACAAGACCCTCCTTACCAACAACAAAACCAGGGTCAAAGGTACCAACCACCTCACCAAAGGCAAGCTCAAGTACCTCAAATCACCCAACCACAAGTCCCCCAAATTACCTACCCTCGTTCTTCCTCCAACCAAGATGAAATGCTTCGCTCTATTCTTCAAGGACAAAAAGAGCTTCAAACGACACTTACCTCTAGCCTCACTGGTCTCACCTCTACTCTCCAAGCTCTTATATCCCGTATGGACCCACCTTCTACCTCCAATGCTCAACCTTCAAACTCTAGCACACTTCTCTCTCAACCCTTATCTAACCCCAAGGGTGGAATCAATGCCATCACCTTGAGATCCAGCACTACATTGCAAGAGAGGAGTCCCGAGGAGCCAAGCTCAAGAGGAGCCACTCAAGTTGAAAATGTTGTTGAGGTAGAAGATGTCAAAGATGAGGATGAGGTACAAGAGGTGGTTGAAGAAGAAGTTGCTCAACCGAAGGATGGAGTTTCCAAGGAAGAAAATGTTCCAAAAGAGACTATTCCAATTCCTTTTCCACACGTAGCCAGGAGGACCAAAAAGCAAGTGGAGCTAGATCCCAAGATGGTAGATATCTTCAAAAAGGTCGAGGCAACTATTCCCCTTTTTGATGCTATTCGCTAAGTTCCTATGTATGCTAAGTTTCTAAAAGATTTATGCATGAACAAAGAGAAGATTCATGATTTAGAAACTATTCCTTTCGGTAGCTCAATTTCTGCTTTGATGGGTGCTATACTAGAGAAATGTGGTGATTCCGGTTCTTGTATAGTTACTTGCACTATCGGTGGTATACAATTTGTTGATTGCATGTGTAACCTAAGTGCTTGTGTTAGCATTATGCCTTTATCTGTTTATGATGCATTGAAGCTTCCACCGTTGAAAAGGTCGGCAGCCTATTTTGTTTTGGCGAATAAAAGCATAATCTCTGTGGTTGGCATTGCGGAAGATGTCTCAGTGAGCATTAAAGGGTTGACTTTTCTAATTGATTTCTACATTCTTGAGATGCCCCCTAATGACTCCGGAAGACCATCATCTATCTTGCTTGGAAGGCTGTTCTTGAAAACCTTCCAGTTTAAATTGGATGTTTTTCCGGGTACCTATTCCTTTGAAATTGATGGAAGAGCAATGAGTTTCAATCTTGATGAGGCTATGAAGCATCCACCGGAAGACCATTCTATCTTCTGGTGTAATATAATTGATGATATTGTGGCCGAAGTCCACCAAGATACAATTGATGAGAAGAACATGGTTCAAGGTGCAAGTGTGAAAAAACCCCTGAATATGATGAAGACACCTTACCACCTCTGGTGCTACCAGATAATCAAATGCCAAGCCATGAGCTACATATAGAATTAAAGCCACTTCCACCCCACCTTAAGTATGCTTATCTTGAAGAAAATCAAAAGCTCTCAGTGATCATTTTAAAGGAGCTTAGCTCCCAACAAGACAAAAGATTGCTTAATGTACTGCGAAGGAACAAGAAAGCTATTGGGTAGAGTTTGGCAGACATAGTTAGTATAAGCCCCCAAGTTTGTGAGCATCGCATTTTTTTAAAAGAGGGAGCCAAGCCTATCCGTCAACCTCAAAGGCGGTTGAACCCAACGATTATCGAAGTTATAAAGAAAGAAGTGACCCGACTACTAGAGGCTGACATTATCTATCCAATCTCGGATAGCAAGTGGGTTAGCCCGGTACAAGTGGTTCCAAAGAAGTTCGGCGTCACCATAGTCAAGAATGAGAGTGGGAAACTCCTGGCCACAAGGGTGAAAAATTCATGGAGAGTTTGCATCAACTACAGTCGCTTGAACTTGGCCACTCGCAAGGATCACTATTCACTATCATTCATCGATCAAATGCTTGATCGCCTGTCAGGTAAATCACATTATTGCTTTTTAGATGGCTATACCGGTTATTTCAGATCCATATTGCTCCAGAAGACTAAGAGAAAACCACTTTCACATGCCCTTTTAGAACGTATGCTTACAAAAGAATGCCTTTTGATTTATGTAATGCACTGGCTACGTTTCAAAGGTGCATGATGAGTATCTTTTCAGATCTTCTTGAGCACTGTATAGAAGTATTTAAGGATAATTTTAGTATTTATGGTGATTCTTTTGACCTTTGTTTGGATAATCTTGCTAGAGTATTAGAAAGATGTACTAGTTCAAACCTTGTGCTTAACTTTGAAAAATGTCACTTTATGGTAAAGCAAGGTATTGTTCTAGGTCATGTTGTTTCTAATACTGGTATATCTGTTGATCCTGCCAAGTTTGATGTTATTTTTGGTTTACCTTACCCCTCATCTGTGAGGAAAGTCCGTTCTTTTCTTGGTCAGGCAGGTTTCTACCGGCGTTTCATCAAGGACTTCAATAAGGTTGCACTACCTCTTTTCCGTCTGTTGCAAAAAGATGTGGAGTTTGGCTTGAGTGAAGGGTTTATGGAAGCATTTGATAAGCTGAAGATTGCCTTAACCCAAGCTCCTATTGTGAGAGGGCCTGATTGGAGTAGGCCGTTCGAGATTACGTGTGACGCATCTAACTACGCGGTAGGAGCGGCGCTTGCTCAGCACGAAGGTAAGGATCCCTATATCATAGCTTATGCTTCTAAGACATTAGATGGTGCCCAGTCTAACTATACTACCACTGAAAAGGAACTTTTAACAATTGTTTTTGCCTTGGATAAATTCTGAGCCTATTTACTTGGAACCAAAGTGGTAGTATATTCAGACCATGCGACTTTGAAGTACTTGCTAGCTAAGAAATAATCAAAGCCAAGGTTAATCATATGGATATTGCTATTGCAAGAGTTTGATTTAGAGATCAAGGATAGGAGTGGTTCCCAAAATTTAATGGCGGACCACTTGAGTCGCCTAGAGCATATAAAAAGTGACTCCACTCCTGTCAATGATGCATTTCCTCTTGATAGCTTGCAAGCAATATCCGAGGTGGTTCCTTGGTATGCACCCATTACTAATTATTTGGTTAGTCACACCTTTCCTCCAAATTTTTCTAAACATAAAAAGGACAAGCTCAAGAGCGAGTCCAAGTATTACATATGGGATGACCCATATTTGTGGAGATGTGGTGCTGACCAAATAATTAGAAGGTGTGTTTCACAATCCGAAATTCAGTCTATCTTAGAGGCGTGTCACTCTTCTGAAAGCGGTGGCCACTTTGGCCCTCAAAGAACTGTAAGAAAAATCTTAGACTGCGGATTTTAGTGGCCCACACTCTTTAAGGATGCAAATATTTTCTGTAACTCTTGCCACCATTGCCAAAGGTTTGGAAACATATCTAAGAGAGATGAGATGCCCCCAAGAACTCATGTTGTTTTGTGAAATTTTTTATGTTTGGGGTATTGACTTCATGGGTCCCTTTCCAAACTTGAATGGTTTCTTATATATTCTGTTAGCAGTTGATTATGCATCATTTGCCGCTTTGGATCACCACGAGCAATCGTGAGTGATCAAGGCTCTCATTTTTTTAATAAAAAAATGACAGTTTTAATGAAGAAACATGGCATTATTCACAAGGTGGTGATAACTTATCATTCCCAAACAAATGGCTAGGCCAAAGTGTCTAATAGAGAGATTAAGTCGAGAAGATTTTTAAACCTCACAGGAGGGATTGGAGCTCTAGGCTTGGAGATGTGCTATGGGCCTATCGGACAGCTTACAAGACACTGATTGGCATGAGTCCGTTCTGGCTAGTCTACGGAAAGGCTTGTCATCTTCCAGTAGAGGTGGAACACAAGGCTTATTGGGCTGTGATAGAATGTAACTCAGGATTGGGAGGAGCCAGAGTTGAAAGGAAATTGCAACTAGAAGAATTGGAGTGCATTCGGTTAGAAGCTTATGAAAACTCAAGGCTCTACAAAGAAAAGGTGAAGGTGGTACATGATAAGAACATCAAGAGAAGAGAGTTTAGAGTTGGGGATCAAGTTCTTCTCTATAACTCAAGTTTGAGATTAATGCCGGGTAAACTGAGGTCAAGGTGGGATGGACCATATGTGGTGGAGAAGGTTGAACCGTATGGAGTTGTCCACTTGAGTCACCCCTCAAGCCCTACCTTCTTCAAGGTCAATGGCCACTGTTTAAAGCTTTACAATGGTGTGAAGGTGAAGAACAACAAGGAGCTGGAGATCTTTCTCTTGAGAGACCCGGCCAAGAAAGAGAATTGAGCTCATAGATCGTCCAACGTAAGGACGTTAAAGAAAAGTGCTAGGTGGGAGACAACCCACCATGGTATGATTGATAAACCCATATTTTATGATATATTTTGTGCTTAATTTGAGTGATTTATTCAATCCTTCACCCACTTATTCATATTAATTGCATGGTTTTACTTTCCCTTCCTTATTATGTGATGTATGTGAAAAACATGTTTCCTAAGCCTTAAAATTAATTACTTTAATTACCTTTATTTCCATTCGATGCCGTGATTAGTGTGTTGAGTAGTTTCAGATTTTCTAAGGCAGAATGACTTAAAGGATGGAAAAGGAAACATACAAAAATGGAAGGAAAGCACAAAACGGAGCTTCTGAAGAAACTGGCATCCACGCGATCGCATGGACGAAGTGATCGCGTGCCAAGCGCGAATCAGCAGCGACGCGGCCGCATGACTGACGCGACCGCGCACCTTAAGCAGAACGCACATGACACGGTCGCATGACTGACGCGACCGCATGGCAAGAAAAGCTCCGAATGACGCGACCGCGTGACCCACGCGGACGCGTGACAGAGGCCACGCACCAGAAATTGCAGAAAATGCTCATAGCAAAATTTGAAGCCCTTTTTGGCCCAAATCCAAGTCCAGAAGGCATAGACCAGAGGTTATGAAGTGGGGGAACGCATCCATTCAGAGGGAGCTCACATTTTTATTACTTTCCATGATTTAGATTTAGTTTGGAGAGGGAGATTCTCTCCCTTCTCTCTTAGGATTAGGATTAGGATTAGGATTTAGGACTTCTCTTAGTTTTTAAGAGTGACTCTCGATCCAGGTTTAATATTTACTTCAATGCTTTTATTCGTACCTATAAATGTTGCCAACTTGACTTATGAACCCTTTCCATGTTATGATTTGAGTTAATGATTATTTGAGGTATTTCAGTTATTGATTGCTTTCTCTTTAATTTGTGTTACCATTGCTTTCCATCTAAGGACATTTTTATTCCAGCAATTTTACTTCTTCCCCTTTTGGTCTTGGTTAAGAAATCAGTAACTCAACATTATTAAACTCAGCATAATTGATAATCGCTATCTTGCTAATTGAACTGAACTTCAATAATCCCAACTTTTTCTTAGGAAATAAATAGGATTCGAAGGTCAAACTAATTAGTCCCTTGACTTTCCTTTGCTCTAGTAAAGGTTAACTAAGTGGAATTTAGATTCAACTTTCATTATTATTGAGAGAGATAACTAAGTTGGACTTCCAATTTCTCTTACCTTGCCAAAAGTTTGCTTTATAGTATTTATTTATTTTAATTGCCATCTACTTTACTTGTCATTCAAATCACTTGCTTCTCACCTTCTAAACCCCGATTACAACCTTTATAGCCAATAATAAGAACATACTTCCTTGCAGTTCCTTGAGAAGACGACCCGAGGTTTGAATACTCGGTTAACAATTTTTAAGGGGTTTGTTACTTGTGACAACCAAAACGTTTGTACGAATAGATTTCTGTCGGTTTAGAGACTATATCTACAACGCGACTGTTTTTATGAACTTCTTTACTGGCAAAAATGCCTAACGTCAAAATGGCGCCGTTGCCGGGGAACTGCTAACGTGTGCCTTATTATTGGTTATTGTAAATATTTTTCTTTTGCTTGTTTCTCTATTTTTGTTCTTCCTTTTCATCTTTATTTGCTACCATGAACTCTCACCCCTCTCGCTTTGAGTTTGGTTCTAACTTTGTTGAAGGAAATAGAAGTTACAGCAGGAATGTGCATCAAGGTCAGACCAATCAAGGATGGATGGACCCAAGAGGATCTAATCAACCCTTCAGGCAGCAACACCCTCCGAGATATCCTGGACAAAGACCATTCTACAGTGCATACCCAGCTGAAGGATATGGTGGACAACCTTGTAACTACCAACAAGCCCCACCCCGTGCATATAAACCATCCTTTCAACATAACCTCGAACCACCACACTCACAAGCTTCTCTTCACCATTCGCCACCATATGATCCTTCCTTACTCCAGTACCAATCCAATCACTCCCAATCACCACCACTTTCCTATGTATCATGCCCAAGTCCGGCAACCCGAGAAGCAGAGGTTCGCCTAAAGGAAACAATAAATAAATTTCAAACAACCATTCGACAACTGGAGCAAGTAGTAATTCAATGGGTTTCTAGATGCTCAAATACACAATGATCAGCCACAGCCCCATGTGAACAGTCTAACGAAGAGCGTAGCATGAAGAAAATACCAGAAAACTCAGTGGATAAGACAGAGAACGAATTCGTACTAGAACAAGTAGAAGAAGCTATCATTGTTCAAGAAAAAGAGTTGGTTGAAGATCTAGGAGATGCTGAACCTCCATGGGAATCCAGAACTGAGGAGAACTCCGTCAAGAACGCTATAGTTGATGCTAAGGAGGATATTGTACAATCCTCAAGGCAAGTTATTTATGAAGAATCAGACAGAATAACCCAGGACACAAATTCCCTTGATGATGATAGTCACAAGTGAATTCTCTGAGATCGAAGAATATTCCCCAAGTGAATATAAAGATGATGCGGAGGTAGATTTCTCTCAACCTCCAATATATGACTCAAGTGATGAGGAAGACATAGAAGACTTTGACCAGGGTGATACTATATTTGAAGACTCTTACAAGGAAGTGGAGAAATTCACAGAAGAACCCAAGGGAGTAGAACTTGCAGAACCACCAGAAACACCTATCCCAAGGCCATTACCACCTAATACAAGCTTCAAGTGGGTACAATCCTTAACCTATAACTTTACTTATTCACTTGAATATGGTTTGCTTGAAACAGATGGCCAGCTTAGAGCTCTTTGCGGCTTTAAGAGTAAGAGGGAAATGGCTCGTACTCAGAGTTGGTGCACAAGGTTCAATAAGGTTCCACGCTTCACCTCGAAGTACATGGATTGGTATCATGCTCAATTGCATGGATCACGGAGAACGTTTGGTCACCATGGTGAGATTCTACTTTTTAAATCGCCCGGGTGGAAACATATAGATCAAGATGGATGGGATTTAATATCAAAGCTTGGGATCCTGGAATCTATTCTGACATTTGTCACTCCGGGAGCCTGAAAATTTGTCTGAAGCTGCTCAGAAGCTTTACATGCCTAGTTTGGGACCCCGGAGGCTATTGGCATTCCAAGTACTGGTGGAAATTTCTGGATGAATTTAAACACAAGCCACCATAACAGGAAGCCCTTCCAATGTCCAACTTAAGGACTTTAACTAAAAGTGCTAGGTGGGAGACAACCCACCATGGTATGATCGTTCCTTTTGCAATTTTAATTTTATTTCATTTTGTTTGTTTTTGAATTTTATTTTTATTGAACCTGGAATCATGCATAGCATTCACATTAAGCATTGCATCCTACATTCAAAAAAAAAAAGGGTGCACGACGCGACCGCATGCCCCATGCGATCGCGTCACATGGCGAACTACACTTCCCACGCGACCGCGTCATCCACGCGACCGCGTGACCTGGAGATCGGCGTAAATATCCAACGTCCAGAAAGTTAGGCTGGAATCGTGCGGCCCTTGTGCGTTTTGCACAATTTGGCCCACGCGATCGCATGCCCCATGCGATTGCGTCACTTGCACAAAACCATTCCCACGTGACCGCGTGAGCGACGCGATCGCGTCGCATGGATTGCACAACACCCTAGGACGAGACAGAGAGTTGCGCTGAAACGATGCTGGAGTCATGCGTTTAGCACAATGTCCAGCGACGCGATCGCGCGACCCATGCGATCGCGTCATCCTCTCTCCTACCCCTCTCACGCGATCGCGCGACCTACGCGATCGCGTCACCCCCATTTTCACCCCCACCACGCGACCGTGTCCCCCACGCGATCGTGTGGATTTGAAAATATAACCCCCCTAGCCACGCGAACCCTATCAGTCGCGCAGCCCCCCAACCCTCTTCTCCCTCTCTTCTTCCTCTTCTCTTAACCACCACCCAGCCACCATTGCCGCCGCCTCGACCACCACCCATTCACCGCCGCCGCCCAGACGCCGCCGCCACCGACCCCCTTCCTCCCTCCCCTTCTTTCTTCTTCTTTCTCCCCTCTCCGCCACTGCCCTCCACGACCACCACCCACCACCGCCGGCCATCCAGCCGCGCCCCTCCGCCACCCACCCCCAACCCCATCCCTTCCTCTATCAATTACCCTAAACCTTATCCCCATTAACCTATTCTCCACTGCCCCCTCAGCCGCCACCGCACCGCCGTACCCCGCCACCGCGCCGGACGCCGCCGCAGCCACCACTCAGCTGCTTTCTTACCCCGTTCTACTCCTCACGCCTACCAGGTTCCGATGAACGCCGCCTTCCTATCCTTCGCAGTTATTTTACAATTTTTTCTGTTTCTGTTCTTAATTAGGATAGATAGATATGCATGCTGTAGTGGATTTTTAGGTTGTTAGGTAGCTTAGGCTGTGGTTAGTGGATCTAGGTTTGTTTACTTGCACTGTTCATGCTTCTATTTTATTAACACTGTAATTCTACTGTTCCTGTGACCTTGTTCATATGCTGTGATTTCCTGCATTTGCTGCTTGTTACTCTGAATTTTCATGTTTCTAGTAATTATAGGTAACTACAGCAAGTTTTTTTAATTCATATGAACTGTCTTGTTTGCTGTTTATTTTCCGGGACAATCCAACTTTAGCCGGAATGCTGCCCAAATTTTTTGAATATTTTCATTCATATCTTGGTTTGGCAATCTGAAATCTATTGTCCTCTGCTTTACCCAAACTACTTCATGAATGCTATGGCAGACTTTCTTATCCTCTTTGATTTCCTGGTTTATAAACTGCATTTGTGATATTCTGATTCCAGTTCTTTCCTTTTTTATATCTGTTTGAATCCACATCACCCTGTTTTCCTTGATCAGTTATGAGTTATTTCTAGTCATAATCATGAATCCTTGTTACATGGTCCATTTTCTTTATGCCACTTACTTTAACCCGCATTTTACTGACTCACTAATTTTAATTTACTAACCCCTCTTTCAAATTCTAACCATACTAACCTTTTCAAAATCTCTTTTCTGATATTTTTTTCACTTTCCTCTAACTTTCTAACCATGGCATACTGACAATTTTTTCTATTTAACTTGGATTCTGATACATTTTGGATTGTAAATTCTTCCTTTCCAAATTTTAAACTACTAAACAATCCTTAATGCACATTTACTTGACTCATTTACCTCATTCTAATTCTCCTTTGCCGCTTTGAGTTTTCTTTGTTTAAATTGCCTATTTGCTTCCCTATTTTTATCCATATCCTGGTTTCCCATTTTTCAGGTTGTCTGCCTCACAGAGGAGAGGAAAAGGCAAGGCTACTGGCAAGCGCAAGAGAGGAGATTCCTCCCAATCCATCATTGCACTCATGCATGATTCCTCATGGCAGGGGAAGAACTTTACACAGCAGGAAAAAGCTGACCAGCTGCTCCCTGCAACTGATCCAATAAAATTTGCAAACCGGTACTGTGAGCTGAAGTACCCGGCTTTTGCAAACTCCAGGAATCTATACCTGGAGAGAACTCTGAAGATTCCAGAAGCACTCCAGCAGTACACCACTGAGCAAATCAAGCAAAGGGGCTGGTTCTTTCTGGAGAGAACACTGACAGAGGTCAACGCATCTTGGGTCCGGGAATTCTACTGCAACTACTACCTCACCACCCTAGATGCCGTACACCTGAGAGGAAAACAAATTCTAGTCACTGAGGAGGCCTTAGAGGACATTCTCCAGCTCCTAGCCAAGTCCGATCAGCGTGATGGTTATTCAAAGGCTGAGGAGGACATGCGCCAGATGCAGTTTGATTAGGATGCTGTAAAGGCACGGATAGCTATCGACCCGACTGTTCCTTGGGAGATGGGTCAGGACACCACCATGCCTAGAGGGATCAAGAGGGCGTACTTAAATGATGAGGCTCGGTTATGGCACCAGATCTTGAGCAATTATGTGATGCCGAGTACTCATGAGACGGAGATCCCGGCTGCTATGATCACCCTCCTATGGTGTGTGTTAGAGGGTAAGGACCTTTATCTACCACGCTTCATTCGGCATTATATGGCCAGGGTCCATGTCCGAGGCACCCTCCCTTTTCCGTATCTGGTTACACAGCTAGGTCGTCGAGCTGACGTGCCATGGGAGGATGCCGATGAGAGACCACTAGCGGCGGACTGCAGGAAGATCATTCCTCACAGCAGGAACTTCCTAGCCTTGGGCTACTGATGAGCGGATATTTTATACGCTTTTTGGGGTTAATTTCATATAGTTTTTAGTATGTTTTAGTTAGTTTTTAGTTTATTTTCATTAGTTTCTAGGCAAAATTCATATTTCTAGACTTTACTATGAGTTTGTGTGTTTTTTTGTAATTTCAGGTATTTTCTGGCTGAAATTGAGGGAGCTGAGCAAAAATCTGATTCAGGCTGAAAAAGGACTGCTGATGTTGTTGGATCCTGACCTCTTTGCACTCGGAATGGAATTTCTGGAGCTACAGAAGTTCAATTGATGCGCTTCCAATTGCGTTGGAAAGTAGACATCCAGGGCTTTCCAGCAATATATAATAGTTCATACTTTGCTCAAGGATAGATGACGTAAACGGGCGTTCAACGCCAGTTCCATGTTGTAGTCTGGCGTCCAGCGCCAGAAACACGTTACAAGTTGGAGTTCAACGCCAGAAACAGGTTACAGCCTGGCGTTGAACACCCAAAACAGCCCAGGCACGTGAGAAGCTTTAGTCTCAGCCCCAGCACACACCAAGTGGGCCCCAGAAGTGGATTTCTGCACTATCTATCATAGTTTACTCATTTTCTGTAAACCTAGGTTACTAGTCTAGTATTTAAACAACTTTTAGAGATTTATTTTGTATCTCATGACATTTTAGATCTAAACTTTGTACTCTTTGACAGCATGAGTTTCTAAACTCCATTGTTAGGGGTGAGGAGCTTTGCTGTGTCTCGATGAATTAATGCAAGTATTTCTGTTTTCCATTCAAACATGCGTGTTCCTATCTAAGATATCCATTCGCACTTCAACATGAATATGATGAACGTGACAATCATCATCATTCCCCCATGAACACGTGCCTGACAACCACTTCCGTTCCACCGTAGAATGAATGAATATCTCTTGGATCTCTTAATCAGAATCTTCATGGTATAAGCTAGATTGATGGCAGCATTCAAGAGAATCTGAAAAGTCTAAACCTTGTCTATGGTATTCCAAGTAGGATTCAGGGATTGAATGACTGTGACGAGTTTCAAACTCGCGAGTGCTGGGCATAGTGACAGACGCAAAAGGATAGTAAATCCTATTTCGGTACGATTGAGAACCTACAGATGATTAGCCGTGCGGTGACAACGCACCTGGACCCTTTTCACTGGAAGGATGGATGGTAGCCATTGACAATGGTGATCCACCAACACACAGCTTGCCATAGGAGGACTTGCGTGCGTGAATCAGAAAACATAGGAAAGCAGAATTTCAGAAGACAAAGCATCTCCAAAACTCCAACATATTCTCCATCATTGCACAATCAGTATTTATATTTATGCCCTCTTACTTTTAACAATTGAACTGGAAAAACACTGTTGTTGGCATCCTGACTAAGAATAATAAGATAACTATAGCTTGCTTCAAACCAACAATCTCCGTGGAATTCGACCCTTACTCACGTAAGGTATTACTTGGACGACCCAGTGCACTTGCTGGTTAGTTGTGCGAAGTTGTAAGAGAGTAATGTGAACATTGACATTACAACTTCGTGCACCAAGTTTTTGGCGCCGTTGCCGGGGATTGTTCGAGTTTGGACAACTGACGGTTTATTTTATTGCTTAGATTAGGAAAAATTTTTCTTTTTGGTTTAGAGTCTTCTAATATTGTTTTTGGTTAAAATTTTCTTTTTAAAATCCTTTCTTTTAATTTTTCAAAAAATTTTATTCTTAGTTATTAAAAATATTTTTTCAAAACAAGTGTTACATTTACTGCCCAATTGGCTAGAGCGTTGGTTTGTGTTCTTGGTAACTGGGTACCTTCTTTTTAAAATTCTTTTTTCAAAAATAATTTTTACATTAAATCTTGTGCCAAACTTTAAGTTTGGTGTTTTCTTGTTGATTTTTCTTTGGTTTTCGAAAATCTTATTTTGGTTTTCTAAAAATTTTAAGTTTGGTGTTCTTTCTTCATGTTCTTATGTTCTTGTGAGTCTTCAAAGTGTTCTTAAGTTTTCCTTGTGTCTTGATCTTAAAATTTTTAAGTTTGGTGTTCCTTGGTATTTTTCTCCAAAATTTTCGAAAACAAGGAGCATTAGATCTTAAAATTTTAAATCTTGTGCTATCTTAGTGTTTTTCTCTCTCCTCTTTAAATTCAAAAATATCTTTTCTCTCTATTTTAAAGCAAATTTTCGAAATTTACTTTTAAAATTCAGATTTTTATTTCAAAATTTAAAATCTTTTTCAAATCATATCTTTTTCAAAACTTCCTAACCATTTTTTCTCTCTCTCCATTTTTCGAAAATCTTCACCCATTTTTATTTATTTTATTTTAATTTATTTTATTTTCGAAATAAATAAATACTAAATAAATAAATACAAATATTTTTTCTCTATTTTACATCATCTCCCTTTCTCCATCATGGATCTAAGTGGAAATGAACAGTCCAGAAGGACTCTGGGGTCATATGCTAACCCCTCTACTGCTTCATATGGGAGTAGTATCTGTATACCCTCCATTGGAGTCAGTAGCTTTGAGTTGAATCCTCAGCTCATTATCATGGTGCAGCAAAGCTGCCAGTATTCCGGTCTTCCACAGGAAGAACCTACAGAGTTTCTGGCACACTTTTTACAAATTGCTGACACAGTACATGATAAGGAAGAAGATCAGGATGTCTACAGATTATTACTGTTTTCATTTGTTGTAAAAGACCAAGCCAAGAGATGGTTAAATAACCAACCTAAGGCTAGCATAAAGACATGGAAACAGCTGACAGAGAAATTTCTGAATCAATACTTTTCTCCAAAATGGATGACACAGCTAAGGCTGGACATCCAAGGCTTTAAACAAGGAGATAATGAATCTCTTTATGATGCCTGGGAAAGATACAGAGAGATGCTAAGAAAATGCCGCTCTAAAATGTTTTCAGAGTGGGTTCAGTTAGACATCTTCTATTATGGGCTTGCAGAAAGAGCTTAGATGTCTCTAGATTACTCAGCTGGTGGATCTATCCACATGAGAAAGACAATTGAAGAAGCTCAAGAGCTCATTGATACAGTTGCCAGAAATCAGCATCTATACCTAAGCAGTGAATCTTCCATGAAAGAAGAGGCTAAAACAGTAACTACTGAACCCAGTCCTACTGAACAAGCTACTGAATTCAATCAGCAATTGGACTTTCTAACACAGCAGTTAGCCGAATTCAAAGATAGACTACAAGAGACAAGGATGGCTAATATAAATATGGAAGAACAATTGAAGCAAACAAAACAGCAGCTGTCAAAACAAATAACAGAAGAATGCCAAGCAGTTCAATTAAGAAGTGGGAAAACATTAAATACCCCACCTCAAGGCAGCAGGAAGCCAAGAAATGAGCAAACCACCCAAAATCCATCTGAGGACAGTAAGAGTCCAGAAAAAAATAATTCTGGCGTTAAAACGCCAGAAATTGGGTGGAAGGCTGGCGCTGAACGCCCAGACCATGCTCAGGACTGGCGTTCAACGCCAGAAAAAAGCAAGGAATTGGCATTGAACGCCCAAAAGAAGCACAGTTCTGGCGTTCAGACGCCAGGAACAGATGAAGAGTTGGCGTCTAACGTCACTCCAGCTTCTAACTCTGGCACTCAATTGCCAGAGAGGGATCAGACACACACAAGTGCTGATGACAACCCATCTAAAAAGGCTTCTTCAACCACTTCTGTAGGAAATAAACCTACAGCAACCAATGTTGAGGAATATAAAGCCAAGATACCTTATCCTCAAAAACTCTGCCAAGAGGAGCAGGATAAGCAATTTGCTCGCTTTGCAGATTATCTCAGGACTCTTGAAATAAAGATTCCGTTTGCAGAAGCACTTGGGCAAATACCTTCTTACGCCAAGTTCATGAAAGAGATCTTGAGTCATAAGAAGGATTGGAGAGAAACTGAAAGAGTTCTCCTCACTGAAGAATGCAGTGCAGTCATTCTGAAAAGCTTTCCTGAAAAGCTTAAAGATCCCGAAAGCTTTCTGATACCATGCACATTAGAGGGAAATTGCACCAGGACAGCTTTATGCGATCTTGGGGCAAGCATCAACCTAATACCTACATCCACCATCAGAACGCTTGGTTTAACTGAAGAAGTTAAACTAACCCGGATATGTCTCCAACTTGCTGATGGCTCCATTAAATACCCATCAAGCGTGATTGAGGACATGATTGTCAGGGTTGGGCCATTCGCCTTTTCCACTGACTTTGTTGTGCTGGAAATGGAGGACCACAAGAGTGCTACTCTCATTCTAGGAAGACCTTTCCTAGCAACTGGACGAACTCTCATTGATGTCCAAAAAGGGGAAGTCACCCTGAGAGTCAATGAGGATGAGTTTAAGTTGAATGCTGTCAATGCCATGCAGCATCCAGATACACCAAAAGACTGCATGAAAGTTGATCTTATTGACTCTCTGATGGAGGAGATCAACATGGCTGAGAGTCTCGAATCAGAGCTGGAAGACATCTTTAAAGATGTTCCACCTGATCTAGAGGATTCAGAGGAATTGAAAGAGCCTCTGAAATTTCCTCAGGGAGAGGAAAAACCTCCTAAACCCGAGCTCAAACCATTACCACCATCCCTGAAATATGCATTTCTGGGAGAAGGTGATACTTTTCCAGTGATCATAAGCTCTACTTTAAATCCACAGGAAGAGGAAGCACTAATCCAAGTGCTAAGGACACACAAGGCAGCTCTTGGGTGGTCCATAAGTGACCTTAGGGGCATAAGCCCAGCTAGATGCATGCACAAAATCCTATTGGAGGATGATGCTAAGCCAGTGGTTCAACCACAGAGGCGGCTAAATCCAGCCATGAAGGAAGTGGTGCAGAAAGAGGTCACTAAATTACTGGAGGCTGGGATTATTTATCCTATTTCTGATAGCCCCTGGGTGAGTCCTGTTCAAGTTGTGCCTAAAAAGGGAGGCATGATAGTGGTTCATAATGAAAAAATGAACTGGTTCCTACAAGAACAGTTACAGGGTGGCGCATGTGTATTGATTACAGAAGGCTCAATACAGCCACCAGAAAGGATCATTTTCCTTTACCATTCATAGACCAGATGCTAGAAAGACTAGCAGGTCATAATTATTACTGCTTTTTGGATGGCTATTCAGGCTACAACCAAATTGCAGTAGATCCCCAAGATCAAGAGAAAACAGCATTCACATGTCCATTTGGAGTATTTGCTTACAGAAGGATGCCTTTTGGGCTGTGTAATGCGCCTGCAACCTTTCAGAGATGCATGGTCTCTATTTTCTCTGATATGGTGGAAAATTTTCTGGAAGTCTTCATGGATGACTTCTCAGTATATGGAGACTCATTCAGCTCCTGTCTTGATCACCTGACACTGATTTTGAAAAGATGCCAAGAGACCAACCTGGTTTTAAACTAGGAAAAATGTCACTTTATGGTGACTGAAGGGATTGTCCTTGGGCATAAAATTTCAAACAAGGGAATAGAGGTGGATCAAGCTAAAATAGAGGTAATTGAAAAATTACCACCACCTGCCAATGTTAAGGCAATCAGAAGCTTTCTGAGGCATGCAGGATTCTATAGGAGGTTTATAAAGGATTTTTCAAAAATTGCAAAACCTCTAAGCAACCTGCTAGCTGCTGACACGCCATTTGTGTTTGACACAGAGTGCCTACATGCGTTTGAAACTCTGAAAGCTAAGCTGGTCACAGCACCAGTTATCTCTGCACCAGACTGGACATTGCCATTCGAATTAATGTGTGATGCCAGTGATCACGCCATTGGTGCAGTACTGGGGTAGAGGCATGACAAGCTTCTGCATGTCATTTATTATGCTAGCCGTGTTTTGAATGATACCCAGAAAAATTACACAACCACAGAAAAAGAATTGCTTGCAGTGGTTTATGCCATTGACAAGTTTAGATCATACTTAGTAGGATCAAAGATGATTGTGTACACAGATCATGCTGCTCTTAAATATCTACTCACAAAGCAGGATTCAAAACCCAGACTCATAAGATGGGTGTTGCTTCTGCAAGAGTTTGATATAGAAATAAGAGACAGAAAAGGGACAGAGAACCAAGTGGCTGACCATCTGTCCCGGATAGAACCAGTGGAAGGGGTGTCCTCCCCCTCTATTGAGATCTCTGAAACCTTTCCGGATGAGCATTTGTTCGCCATTCAAGAATTACCATGGTTTGCAGACATTGCAAACTACAAAGCTGCAAGGTTCATTCCCAAGGAGTACAACAGGCAACAAAAGAAAAAATTAATTACTGATGCAAAGTACTACTTGTGGGATGAACCCTATCTCTTTAAGAGATGTGCAGACGGAATAATCCGTAGGTGTGTGCCTAGAGAAGAAGCACAGAGGATCCTATGGCATTGCCATGGATCACAATACGGAGGCCATTTCAGAGGTGAGCGAACAGCCACCAAGGTCCTCCAATGTGGTTTCTACTGGCCTACACTCTATAGAGATTCCCGAGAGTTTGTACGTAACTGTGACAGTTGCCAGAGAGCTGGTAATTTACCTCATAGTTATGCCATGCCTCAACAAGGAATCTTGGAGATTGAGTTGTTTGATGTATGGGGAATTGATTTCATGGGGCCTTTTCCACCATTATACTCAAACACTTATATTCTGGTGGCAGTTGACTATGTATCAAAATGGGTAGAGGCCATTGCCACACCCACCAATGATACTAAAACAGTACTAAAGTTCCTCCAGAAACATATATTCAGCAGATTTGGTGTCCCTAGGGTACTAATTAGTGATGGGGGCACTCACTTCTGCAACAAACAGCTTTACTCTGCCATGGTCCGGTATGAGATTCGCCATAAGGTGGCAACTCCATATCATCCGCAGACAAATGGACAAGTTGAAGTTTCTAATAGAGAACTAAAAAGAATCCTGGAACGGACTGTGAGTACCCGTAGAAAGGATTGGGCACGAAGCTTGGATGATGCTCTGTGGGCTTATAGAACAGCATTCAAGACTCCTATAGGGACCTCTCCATACCAACTTGTGTATGGTAAGGCATGCCACCTGCTCGTGGAACTGGAACATAAAGCCTACTGGGCAACCAGATTCCTAAACTTTGATGCCAAATTAGCTGGAGAAAAAAGATTGCTCCAGCTGAATGAGCTAGAGGAATTCAGATTCACTGCTTTCAAAAATGCCAAGCTTTATAAAGAAAAATAAAAAAGGTGGCATGACAGAAAGTTTTCATCTAGAATCTTTGAACCAGGACAAAAGGTTCTGTTGTTTAACTCTAGGCTCAGGCTATTTCCCGGAAAACTGAAGTCCCGGTGGAGGGGACCATATGTGATTACAAGTGTATCACCATATGGTTATGTGGAGCTTCAAGATATTGATTCTGATAAGAAGTTCATTGTTAATGGACAGAGAATCAAGCATTATCTTGAAGGCAATGTTGAGCAAGAGTGCTCAAGGCTGAGGCTAGATTAAAAACTCAGCAAGATCCAGCTAAAGACAATAAAGAAGCGCTTGCTGGGAGGCAACCCAACCATGGGGCATCACTTCTTCTAAGCATTTTGCCCTATTCTTGATTTTATTTGTTTATATAAAGTTCATTGACACTAAGGTAAAGAGTCAATTGTATAAGTTTACAGGGTTACAAAAGGATTCTACACACAAAACAGAGAAAAAGAGCTCACTAGCAAGAAAACGCCAGTAAAAGTCTGTTTTGGGCGTTCAACGCCCAAAAGAAGCATCCACTGGGCGTTGAACGCCAGTAAGGATAGCCATCTGGGCATTAAACGCCAAAAAGAAGCATCTTCTGGGCGTTGAACGCCAGAAAGAAGCTCCTTCTGGGCGTTTAACGCCAGATTTATAGCGTCCTGAGCGTTCAGAAAAATGCCCAGTGACAAAGGAGTTCCTGGCGTTCAACGTCAGAAAGAAGCAACAGCTAGGCGTTGAACGCCCAGGAGAAGCAGCAGTTGGGCATTGAACGCCCAAAACATGCAGTGTTTGGGCGTTCAAATGCCAGGATGGTGGGGAGGAGGTAAATTCGTTTTTACTTCAAATTTTTCATTTTAATTTTAATTTTCATGTTTCAATTCACGATTTCTTGCATAAACATGTTACAAACCCTGATTTCTAAAATCCCTAATTTCTAAAAAGCCTACTTTAAAAATATCAAATGTATCTTAATCCATAAGCACAAATCCTTTTTTCAATCCAATTCAACTCTTTTTCAAAATTTTCAAAACAAATCTATCTCTTTTCATTCAAAAATCTTTTCAACTAATCAATATCTTTTTTTAAAAAATCTCCATATTATCTTTTTCAAAAATCCAAATTTATCTTTTTCAAATATCTTTCATATCTCTTCAATTTTAAATTATATCTTTTCTTATCACACTTATTTCTTTTTAAATCATATCTTCTATCTTATCTTTCTCCCTATTTTCGAAAACCCACCCCCCTCTCTTTTAAAAACCCATTCGGCCTCCTTCCTCTTATCCACCATTCAACACTAGCTCTCTTTCTATCCCTCTCCTTTCGTTTCTTTTGCTTGAGGACAAGCAATCCTCTAAGTTTGGTGTGTTTATCCGTGATCACTAAACCATACCCACTAAGATCATGGCTCCTAAAGGAAAACAACCCACTCCAAGAGGCAAGAAAGAGAGTGTTCCAAAACCACTTTGGAATCAAGGGAGGTTCTTAACCAAAGAACATTCAAACCATTACTACAAAATAATGGGTCTAAGATCTGTGATCCCGAAAGTCAAGTTCGATCTAAAAGAAGATGAATATCCGGAGATCCAAGAGCAGATTCGAAACAGGAACTGGGAAGTCCTAGCTAATCCTGAAACGAAAGTGGGAAGGAATATGGTTCAGGAATTCTACGCTAATCTGTGGCAAACAGACAGGCAGAGAATATCTGGAGCTGCCCTCTATGACTATAGGACTGTGGTCAGAGGAAAGATTGTTCACATCCACCCTGACAAAATCAGGGAGATCTTTAAGCTACATCAGCTGAAAGATGACCCAGACTCCTTTAATAGGAGAATGATGAGAACAAACAAGGGTAATAAAAAAAGCAAGAAAAAGCAGTGAATACAAAGCTTGAAAAAAAAAAGAAGCAAGCAGAAAAAGCCAATAACCCTTAAAACCAAAAGGCAAGGGTAATAAAAAGGATCCAAGGCTTTGAGCATCAGTGGATAGGAGGGCCTAAGGAAATCAAATTCTGGTCTAAGCGGCTAAACCAAGCTGTCCCTAACCATGTGCTTGTGGCGTGAAGGTGTCAAGTGAAAACTTGAGACTGAGCGGTTAAAGTCAAGGTCCAAAGCAAAGAGAAGAGTGTGCTTAAGAACCCTGGACACCTCTAATTGGGGGCTTTAGCAAAGCTGAGTCATAATCTGAAAAGGTTCACCCAATTATGTGTCTGTGGCATTTATGTATCCGGTGATAATACTGGAAAACAAAGTGCTTAGGGCCACGGCCAAGACTCATAAAAGTAGTTGTGTTCAAGAATCAACATACTGAACTAGGAGAATCAATAACACTATCTGAATTTTAAGTTCCTATAGATGCCAATCATTCTGAGCGTCAATGGATAAAGTGAGATGCCAAAACTGTTCGGAAACAAAAAGCTACTAGCCCCGCTCATTTAATTAGAATCTGAGCTTCACTCAAAAACTCTGAGATATTATTGTTTCTTGACTCATTTGTATTCTATTTTATTTGTCTAGTTGCTTGGGGACAAGCAACAGTTCAAGTTTGGTGTTGTGATGAGCGGATATTTTATACGCTTTTTGGGGTTAATTTCATATAGTTTTTAGTATGTTTTAGTTAGTTTTTAGTTTATTTTCATTAGTTTCTAGGCAAAATTCATATTTCTGGACTTTACTATGAGTTTGTGTGTTTTTCTATAATTTCAGGTATTTTTTGGCTGAAATTGAGGGAGCTGAGCAAAAATCTGATTCAGGCTGAAAAAGGACTGCTGATGCTGTTGGATCCTGACCTCTCTTCACTCGGAATGGAATTTCTGGAGCTACAGAAGTCCAATTGATGCGCTTCCAATTGCGTTGGAAAGTATACATCCAGGGGTTTCCAGAAATATATAATAGTCCATACTTTGCTCAAGGATAGACGACATAAACTAGCGTTCAACGCCAGTTCCATGTTGCAGTCTGGCGTCCAGCGCCAGAAACACGTTACAAGTTGGAGTTCAACGCCAGAAACAGGTTACAGCCTGGCGTTGAACGCCCAAAACAGCCCAGGCACGTGAGAAGCTTTAGTCTCAGCCCCAGCACACACCAAGTGGGCCCTAGAAGTGGATTTCTGCACTATCTATCATAGTTTACTCATTTTCTGTAAACCTAGGTTACTAGTCTAGTATTTAAACAACTTTTAGATATTTATTTTGTATCTCATGACATTTTAGATCTGAACTTTGTACTCTTTGACAGCATGAGTTTCTAAACTCCATTGTTAGGGGTGAGGAGCTCTGCTGTGTCTCGATGAATTAATGCAAGTATTTTTGTTTTCCATTCAAACATGCGTGTTCCTATCTAAGATATCCATTCACACTTCAACATGAATACGATGAACGTGACAATCATCATCATTCCCCTACAAACGCGTGCCTGACAACCACTTCCGTTCCACCGTAGAATGAATGAATATCTCTTAGATCTCTTAATCAGAATCTTCGTGGTATAAGCTAGATTGATGGCAGCATTCAAGAGAATCCGGAAAGTCTAAACCTTGTCTGTGGTATTCCGAGTAGGATTCAGGGATTGAATGACTGTGACGAGCTTCAAACTCACGAGTGCTGGGCGTAGTGACAGACGCAAAAAGATAGTAAATCCTATTCTGGTACGATTGAGAACCTGCAGATGATTAGACGTGCGGTGATAGCGCACCTGGACCCTTTTCACCGGAAGGATGGATGGTAGCCATTGACAACGGTGATCCACCAACACACAGCTTGCCATAGGAGGACTTGCATGCGTGAATCAGAAAACAGAGGAAAGCAGAATTTCAGAAAACAAAGCATCTCCAAAACTCCAACATATTCTCCATCATTGCACAATAAGTATTTATATTTATGCCCTCTCACTTTTTACAATTGAACTTGAAAAACACTATTGTTGGCATCCTGACTAAGAATAATAAGATAACCATAGCTTGCTTCAAACCAACAATCTCCGTGGGATTCGACCCTTACTCACGTAAGGTATTACTTGGACGACCCAGTGCACTTGCTGGTTAGTTGTGCGAAGTTGTAAGAGAGTAATGTGAACATTGACATTACAACTTCGTGCACCAGCTACAGACCACCACCCTTCACTGCTACTGATGAGACAGCCCCACCGTCTGCTGGACCCTCTTCATCCACAGCTGCCACTGCTGCCCCTGCTGCTACCACTGCACCTCCACCTGCCTCTGAGCCCGTATACCGCCTCGTGCACTGCCTATTCCGACAGCTTGATCAGATGGAGTGCCGTAACTGGCGCCGGTATGAGAGATTGGAGCGTCGCAGCCAGCGACATTATTCACATCTGAAGCTGATGATCCGACAGGGTGGTGACACCCCCTCTGAGCCCGACACACCATCTGAGCCATTAGAGGAGGAGGGGGCTGAGCATGAGGAGGAGACTCATTTCCAGGAGGAGACCCATCAGCAGGCAGCCACAGAGCAGGCTGCCCTGCATCAGGAGGTTACGCATCAGATAGAGGCTGCAGATCCGGAGATCCCGATCCAGTCAGCACCGCCTCTACAGCAGCCAGACCCTCAGCCCACCACCACCACAGAGCCTCCAACTACCATCCCTACCAGTGATGACACCCCTTCACACCCGGCTTGACTGAGCATCAGGGACGATGCTTCATTTTAAGTGTGGGGAGGTCGCCATCTCTGGCGTTTTATTTTGGTGAACCACTACATCTATTTTTTTTCTTTTATTTTGGATATTTTTTCTGTATTTTTCTTTTTACTGTTATTTTCTGAGTACTTATACATTGCTACTTGTGTGTATTTTTACTCTATTTCTGCATTTTGCATTTTTAGTTCATATTTTTAGTTATTTAGTTTAGTTCGCAATTCTGACTTATTAGTGGATTAATTAGTATAGTTTACCCTTTTTAGCATAAGATAGCATAGTTAAATTGAAAAATATAAAAAGGAAGTAAGCTAGGAAATTAAACATAACAGATTTAAATCCATAAACCTTGTATATATAGCATTACATCATATAGTTAAGTTGACAACATTTCATCAAGGAGGAACATTAAAACTTTAAAGGCTACCCTAAATAATTTTTTTATGAAAATAATGGGAATTTTTAACTAAACCTGCATAACATATATGAATGATATATGATGCTTGAGTTAGAGAACACACAGCCTGTGAGTATTGAGCTTAATTGTATGGTTGCATTCAAACCATAATTTCATTCCTGTGTGTTTCGCTTCTTTTTATTCTGATGTTCTTTACTTTGCTTTAATCTATATGTCCGATTATAGAATATAGATACATGCCAAAAGAATGATTGAGGCCATCATTTGATTTTAGCTCACTTACCCCAAATAACCTACCTTTCACATCACCCTTGTTAGCCCCTTGAGCCTTTAAAATCCCTTTTATTCTATTTAGCCACACTACTAAGCTTAAGCAGAAAAATAAAATAAAATCCCAAGTTGAATCCTTGGTTAGCTTAAGATAGAAGATTATGAATAGATTAGAATGTGGAAAACCTATTAGGAACATGGATGATAAAAACAAAAGGTAGAAAAGTTAAAAGAATCAAAATAAAATTTGGGAAGTGTAAGACCCAGAACCTTTGAAAAGTCTTATTATGATCAAGTCTCAAATCATATGGTTATTTATAGCCTTAATTTCAGAAATTATTTTATTAAAGATAATTAAGGTAATTATTATCCAATTTTATAATTATTGGATTATTTTCTATATTCAGAGTATAAAGTTGGTAGTTGTGAAATAATAAGGATTTCTATATGATTTGAATTAAATAAGTAATATTTTCAATATTAATACTGCTACCTTGGAAAATAAGGGATTTAATTATATTACTCCTAATTATTTGATTTGGACATTTTATTGAAAATAATTTATGAAATTGATGAGCAAATAGTATTTTTATACATTATTATTAATGGATTAGAATTTATTTCCAATTATTATAATATCCCTATTTTTATTTGAAATTACTAAAATACCCCTAACCCTAGTTTTAAAAAAAATGAAACCCTAAACCCTTCATCCCAGCAGCCAAACCCTTACCCTGTTTTCCCTTTCACCCACGGACAGCACACACGGTTTCCTTTTCTTTTCCATAGAAGAAGGAAAACAGAAATGGAGAGAGGGGGAAGTTGGGATGCGGACTGCCGAACGAAGAGAAGGGAAGGACGGCACCGGCGGGCGTCACTGCCGTCGCGCCGCCGTGTTACACCGGGGAGAGTGAGCTTGAGAAGGGAGATCGGGCAGAGAGGGAAGGGCTGCGCTGTGACCCACACCTCGTCGCCGCTCGCGCCGCCGACTAGCTCGCCGCTGCCTCTGTTCGTCACACCATCACTCCTAGCCGCGCCATCGCCGAGGAGTCATCGCTGTCGAGGGAGCCCAGAGGAGAGAAACTGCGCGACATTGAGGGAGGAGAGCACGGGCCAGTGACGCGAGGAGCACGACCCGTTGCGCCGCCGTGTGGTAACGCCGTCGTCCTCACCGTGCCGCCATCACCTTTGCCACCGAGACAGTCGCCGTCATTTACGGTAGAGCAGAGAGGGAGAGCTCGGGAGCAGAGCAGATGCGAGAGATCTGGGGCTGAGCTGGGAGTCCAGCCACCGCACCCGGCCGTGCTTGCGTCGCCGGCGCCGCCTCCGTTGGAACCGCCGTGCTGCGCGAAGCTAACGCTTCCTCCGTCGGAAAAATCCGCCATTAGAACCATTACTGATTTGGTGAGCTTTTCCCCTGTTTCTGGTTCTGTCACAGCCATTCCTGGAGAGGAAATCAGTAGTGCCGCCGTGCCTGGCCGCCGGAAAATGCCATTTACCGTCACCGGAATACACTGCCGGTAAGGTCTTGTTAATGGATTCTGTTTCCTTTGAATTTCAAGAATACCATAGTCACGGCTTGTTGCTGCAGTGGTCATCTGAGTCGCGTGGAGGGAGGAAGAGCCGCTGGGTGTCGCCGCACCTTGCCTCCGCCGCCGAAAATAGCCGTTGAGTCCTCAGTATCGGGTCATGTATCCATGCTTGCCTTCCGTGCTCGATGTTCGCAGCTGCCTTTGTCATTTCAGTAAGTATGTTTCGGAAAGCCTCGTGTTAGTATTTCGTTGTGTTTGGTTAATGAATGTGAATTTTAGTAACGTGGGGTCGAGTCCTGATTATTATATGTTGCGAATAGTGTTGCGATGGTTATTGTGAAAGTGGCTGGGAGCTGAGGTTTTGGTTGCCGTCAGTCTGGGTTGAGGCGGAAAGGACCCTGTGAGGCATTTGGGTTATGGATTTGCGTTTTGAGGTAGGGGCGCTTTCCGAAAACTATAGTTTATTATTGGAATTATTACATATGGATACTGATGTGAGATATGGTGTATTTAGTGATTGTATCAGCCTTATGTATTATTTGATTGACTCGAATGTTTATGAATGTTGGTTTGGCTGAGTTGTTGTGCGGCTTTGTGAAATGTAATGTTTTGAAGCTGATTCTTTAAATATTTGAAATCTGAGTTTAATCCGTTGAGGATTGATTTGAATTGAATTGATTATTTTGATGATGCGAAAGATAGAATACCCTTGAAATTCAGCCTGGGTTACTTTAATTGATTTGGTTTTGATAAATTATTTATTTCTGAACTGATTCTTTAAAGCTTTGGAAATGAGTTAAATCGGTTGATATTGAGTTGACTTTGAAATGGTTTTCTCGAGATATGCCACTGAGGCGACTGTTGGAATTTAGCTTGCTTTGAATTGGTTTCTGGTTTTGAGCTGTTGAAAAGGAATGAGAAACGATTTAGTTGGGACCCGAACCGGGTGGCAAAAGTCCAAGTTTTAGGGGAGGTGCTGCCGAAATTTCTGCAAAATCCTAGTCGTGTTTGAAAAGTTATTTAAAAAGGGCTGGATCTGAGAAATTGTATTATGTGATTTATTAAGAGAATAATTATGTTTTCAAGCTTAATTTATTTAATGAACTTTATGCGTTGAGTTCGGCCCATTTAGAAATGAACTATTTTCACCATTTGAATCACTGAAGGAAAGAATGATGCTCTAATATTGATTACAATATAAAAAGGGTCTTTTAGTGATTTCAAAGGAATCTAGACTTTTGATTGAGTAATTAAGTTTGAGGCATTTTGGAAGAGTTAGAAAAATGGATTCCAAAAAGAAACTTGAAGGTGAATTGATTCAAATGGACCGGTTCCGTTTCAAATGAGTTTATTTTAGGACCGGGTTGGAACTTGTGATTTTGTATGGTCGGTTTCATAATAAATTCAGTTTTATTTGCTTGAACCGAGAATCCATGATTTTAATAGTTTCAATGAATTTTAAGGAATTGATATAGGTTGACCTTCCCTAAAGACTTTGGACTCTGCCGAGAAACTTTTGTTATAAAATCCCATTGTTGGATGGGTGATTTTGAATATCTCAAAGAGGCTTTTAACTTGCCATGATTATGGAAGTTTTGGAAAGAGGATGCCGAGAGTGGCATTGTTTTTAAAAGGGGAATTTACCTTGAGAAAAAGTGGCTTATGAGCCGAAATGATTTGAGAAATGAGATCTTTAAAGCAAAGGCTGAAAAGAGTTGAAACTTGATTTCGAAGTGAAATGAATTGAGAAAATGATTTATGGCTTAAATGCCGGTTTCATGAATTTGATGATTTTGAATGTGGAAGTGTTGTTTTGTTGTGAGCCGGAATGGCTGTGTATGATTATACATATTGATTGGTTCTGGATTGAACCGTGAGCCGGAATGGCCTTGAATGATATGAATATTGGCTGGTTCTGGATTGAACCGTGAGCCGAATGGCTGAGATGGATGTTGATCCATGATTGAGAATGAAAGCATTTATGCTGAGATATTGATAAGTTGTGATGTTGCACTTCCACTATTGGAGATGAGGGTTTCCCTGGGTAGTAGCAACGGCTAGCCACCATGTGCTCCAGGTTGAGACTCGAAGCTCTATTAACCCAATGTCGTAAGTGTGGCCGGGCACTATGAAAGGCCCGGATGAGCTCGCCCCCATAAATATTCACCAGTGATGGTGATGGATAAATATTCACCAGTGAGGGTGATGGATATGGATCATGATTATGATCAAGTTTATGTTGAGTATAACTCGAGTTGGGGATGCACGACAGAGGGACAGTCCAATGGTTAGCTACCAGGACTTGTCGGGTTGGCTCTATAACCGACAGATGATATCATCAGCCACTAGGGACAGGCATGCATCATATGCATTTGTGTGACATTGGTTGGGTGTGCATATTATACTTGGTTTGCCTATGTGATTAATTGCTAACTGTTATACTTGTAATAACTGTTTGTTTGTGCTTGAACTTCCTAACTGTGTTTGCATCTGGAACTCTGTTGGATTGTGGTGATTGGTTGTTGGTTGGATTGTTTGGGCCTAGGGCCGTGATTGGAAAAAGATGAACTGATGGTTGATTTCGGTTTTGTGTTTCTGGTTTGGAATAAATTATGAAAGGCTATTTTGGTTCCGCATAGATAAACCGTTTTGAAAGGCTTTTGAGTTTTTGAGAATTGAACGGTTCTTCTTTCTGAAAAGATTTTCCGACTTTACTTTCATTGTAAACCGTTGTTTTTTTAAAAGAGGCATAAGACGGTTATGAGACACTGGTGCAATTATCTTTATGTATCCTATTACAGTAATTCCCAAAAACCCTCTACTGAGAACCCTTTCGAGGATGATGTTCTCACCCCCCCTACATTTTTCCCCTTTCAGGATATGGGCGCAGAAGTTACGAAGAGCTTATTTAATTGTTGTTGTGATGCTCTATATTGTTTTAGTTATGGTTTATTGTACCCTCGCCTTTATCTTGATATAATCTGTAAGAGGGATAGGAATTGTATTGGATTATGTTTGTAATATTATTTATATATATGTATGTATATATATGGATGTACTCTTTATGAGTTTTTGTAAGTTGTATGGTATTTATGGATGTACGTTATCGAACGAAAGTATCTTTGGGAGCGGTATTGCGGTTTAAAGTTTTAAACAGGCTCATATTTTAGTATTAAATAGTATAAGTGTCGTCGTAATGTCCGAGCTATCAGAGTTACGCAGCCGGAAGCGTGAGCTTTGGTAGTTAGGGTGTTACAGGAAGCATGCTCATGAGAAATCAAAGTGACTCAATTACCATGTGCAGTTAAAAAAAAAATTTCCCCAATGCAAAATAAAAGCAATGCACATGGGATAGAAACAAAAATTGAAACATGAGCATGTAACAACAAGTGGGATAATATGGAAAAATTGGTAAAGAAGCTTGTTCTACTAAATATGTATGTTAGGTGATATCTTAGTCTAATTAAGGATTCACTTATTAGCTCACTTAGCCTTATACATATATCCCTACCTTTACCTTGGCCCTATTACAACCTTAATTAAAGACCTCATGACTTTTGGTATGACTGTACTCTATAATTGTTGATTGGTTAGATGAAGAACAAAGTTATAAAAAGTAAGAATAAAAAGAAAAATAGAGTGAATAAACCCAATAAACACTGAGTGACTAGAGGATAAACACAAAATCCAGTGAGGGTTCGATAACTCATCAACATATATCTGTGCTTAATTTACTAATTATTTTGCAAGTTTGTACAATATTTTTATTTCCCATATCATTTGCTAAAATGCTTTATTATTTAAGGGTTGGCTATATATATATATATATATATATATATATATATATGACTCCTTGAGAATGTGAATTAATTTGACTACATGTAAGCTTTATATATGAGTGGATAAATTGGAATTGCATGACTCATTTAGGTAGATGCATTTAGAATAGGTTGCATTGCATAACATTCCACCACTTTAACCTTACCTTATTCTTTACCTTGGATTTAGCATGAGGACATGCTATTGTTTAAGTGTGGGGAGGTTGATAAACCCATATTTTATGATATATTTTGTGCTTAATTTGAGTGATTTATTCAATCCTTCACCCACTTATTCATATTAATTGCATGGTTTTACTTTCCCTTCCTTATTATGTGATGTATGTGAAAAACATGTTTCCTAAGCCTTAAAATTAATTACTTTAATTACCTTTATTTCCATTCGATGCCGTGATTAGTGTGTTGAGTAGTTTCAGATTTTCTAATGCAGAATGACTTAAAGGATGGAAAAGGAAACATACAAAAATGGAAGGAAAGCACAAAACGGAGCTTCTGAAGAAACTGGCATCCACGCGATCGCATGGACGAAGCGATCGCGTGCCAAGCACGAATCAGCAGCGACGCGGCCGCATGACTGACGCGACCGCGTGGCAAGAAAAGCTCCGAATGACGCGACCGCGTGACCCACGTGGACGCGTGACAGATGCCACGCACCAGAAATTTCAGAAAATGCTCATAGCGAATTCTGAAGCCCTTTTTGGCCCAAATCCAAGTCCAGAAGGCATAGACCAGAGGTTATGAAGTGGGAGAACGCATCCATTCAGAGGGAGCTCGCATTTTTATTACTTTCCATGATTTAGATTTAGTTTGGAGAGGGAGATTCTCTCCCTTCTCTCTTAGGATTAGGATTAGGATTTAGGACTTCTCTTAGTTTTTAAGAGTGACTCTCGATCCAGGTTTAATATTTACTTTAATGCTTTTATTCGTACCTATAAATGTTGCCAACTTGACTTATGAACTCTTTCCATGTTATGATTTGAATTAATGATTATTTGAGGTATTTCAGTTATTGATTGCTTTCTCCTTAATTTGTGTTACCATTGCTTTCCATCTAAGGATATTTTATTCCAACAATTTTACTTTTTTCCTTTTTGGTCTTGGTTAAGAAATCAGTAACTCAACATTATTAAACTCAGCATAATTGATAATCATTATCTTGCTAATTAAACTGAACTTCAATAATTCCAACTTTTTCTTAGGAAATAATTAGGATTCGAAAGTCAAACTAATTAGTCCCTTGACTTTTCTTTGCTTTAGTAAAGGTTAACTAAGTGGAATTTAGATTCAACTTTCATTATTGTTGAGAGAGATAACTAAGTTGGACTTCCAATTTCTCTTACCTTGCCCGAAGTTTACTTTACAGTATTTATTTATTTTAATTGCCATCTACTTTACTTGTCATTAAAATCACTTGCTGCTCACCTTCTAAACCCCGATTACAATCTTTATAGCCAATAATAAGAACATACTTCCTTGCAGTTCCTTGAGAAGACGACCCGAGGTTTGAATACTCGGTTAACAATTTTTAAGGGGTTTGTTACTTGTGACACCCAAAACGTTTGTACGAATAGATTTATGTTGGTTTAAAGACTATATCTACAACACGACTGTTTTTATGAACTTCTTTACTGGCAAAAATGCCTAACGTCAATGATCTTCCTTTTCTATAGTTCTTTTATTTATTTACTTATCTTTGCTTCATTAGATGTGTGTCATCCTTTTCAATTATGCATATTTGCCTTTGTTCTTATATATAAAAAAAAGGGGTTGTCACGCGTAGGCGTGACTGACGCATTCACATCAACGCCCCAAAATTTTGATGCTACTGCTCTCTGGTACAAAAACCAGAGAGTTGTGCTGAAACCATGCGGGTGGGGTGCCAAGGCGCATAAACCACCCCACGCGTATGCCTCGTTGATGCGTACGCGTCACCCAAAAATTTTCCTTGTCCACGCGTGAGTGTTACCCACGCGCACGCGTCGTATGCTAATGCTGTAATCCCTGGTACAAAAACCAGAGACTTGCACTGGAACTGTGTGGGTGGGGTGCTAGATGCACAACCCAACCTACGCGTGCGCCTCACTGACGCATACGCGTCATGTTACTTTTTTTGGCCATCCACGCGTGAGCGTGACTGACGCGCACGCGTCGTATCTTAATGCTGCCATGCCTGGTACAAAAACCAGAGAGTTGAGATGGAATGCTGCCAGTTTCGTGCGTCTAGAACGAATACCTATCATGCGTATGCGTGACCGACGCTCACGCGTCACTTTCACTTTTGGGCCTTCCACGCGTACGCGTGGAAGACGCGCACGCGTTACAGTGCCGAATCAATTTAATCCGCGCGCTGCCCTACTCCCCCCATTCTTCTTCTTTCTTCCCTTTCTTCTTTCTTCTTTCTTCTTACTTCTTTCTTCCCTCTTCCCCTCTTCCACCACCTCCGGCGACCCCAATCTCTTCTTCTTTTTCTTTTCTCTTCTCACCCCTCTTATCTTCTTCTTACTTGCATTTACCCTCCTCTTTTCCAATTCTTTGTAAGGTCTCTTTTCTTACTCTCTTCTACTCTTCAACCCTTCTTTAGTTTATTGCATTTGAATATTTTAATTGTTCTTAATTGCATCTTAGTTTTGTTATTTGTAGTTTTTTTTAGTTCTTTTTCTCTCCTTGCATTTTTGTATTGGTGTTGGAGTTTCAAGTTGAATATTCTGTGAATTGGTTGATTATTTTGATATTTCTTGGCTTGTTTGTGTTATGTGGTGTTGCTTTGATAATTGGCATTCTATTTTGGGTCTATTACACACTTGGATTTCTCAACTTGCTTTTTGCTTATAATATGCACACCAAGTGTTTGTGAAAAAGCACCAATGACTTCTTGATTTATTTTTTATCTTATCCTTGCAACTTAGTGTTTCTTTTTCACAACACTTACGCTTCGTGTGTATTGAGCTTATTTTCCATGGTTTTTCATCATCAAAATGCTCATTATTTGTGGCTTACTAATTCGGGTGTTTATCTCTCTGAGTTTAATATTTCCTCTTTGCTCTCCTTTTTCAGGATGACCACCAAGAAAGGGAAAGAAAAGGCTTGTAAAAAGACACCGGCTGAAAGGACAACTCAAAGAGCACCCACTAAGGCGCAACCTTTCTCAAAAGTCAAGCCACCCATTAAACGGTTGAAGAGGGCCACTAAAGGAAGTTCTCGCTAAGGACTCCACAAGATTCACTAACCGCTATTGTGAGCGGTTGTTCCCAATCTTGGTCGATAGAAACTATCACAATGAGCATCTCTTACTTCTTCCAGAACACTTTGTTCATTTTGTGATGCCCCGCATTGAGAAGAGGTATTGGAGATTCCTAAATCAGAGGCCGATGGAAGTTAATCTATCTTGGGTAGTTGAATTCTACTCCAATTATCACACGCCTACCCTTCAATAAGTTTTTGTGTGCCAAATGCAAGTTCCTATCTTGGAAGATGCTATTCACTGGGTACTTGAGATTTTACCAAGTCCAGAGGGGATGGATACTTACCAAAAAGTGCAACTTGAGCGCAAGAGATTCGATTTTGACTGGGATCCCGTCCTTAGGGTTATTGCACAACCCGAAAATGAGTGGATCCCTGGGAGAGCCAGGGCTCAACCCAAGTGTATCTCAGCACAAGCGCTCACTATGGAGGCTCTAGTGTGGGCACAGATCATGTCTCACTATGTATTGCCGAGCACTCATGAGTCCACTATTATTGCAGATATGGCCATTCTTGTTTGGTGCAACCTCACAGAGAAACCTCTCAACTTTCCACGACTCATCCAACAAGCTATGGGTCGGGTGCAAATAGTGGGCAGCCCACCTTTTCCCACTTTGGTTATGGACTTGGTGTCTGTGGCTGGAGTTTCCTATGAGGCTAGGGATGTGAAGACCATGATTCCACGGGACGACGAAATTGTCTCGAATGGAAAATATATTAGGCCTCAAGTGCCACCTGTGAGCCAAAATAAGGACCCGTCTTTGGAAACCCCATCGTCCTCTGCTCCACCATCATCGACACCACATGCACCACAACAATCATCCCACCAGTTGTTACTTGAGCTCATTGAGAAGGTAGACCAGCAAGGCCAGAGGATTGAGCAGATTGAGCGACGCAACAAGCGCCACTATGACTACTTGAAGAAGCTCATTGGGCATTCTAACTCGCCTATGGAGGAACCCGATACCTCGGACTTTACTTTCACTGATGGCAATACAAGTGATCAAGAGGTGGACATGGAGGCGCCCCTATCCCCCCATCTTTTGGCCATTGGAAGTGGCACACCAGGACCCACTTTGCGGATCACTGATGGCACGGAAGGTCATGCCAAGTTTAAGTGTGGGGAGGTCGGTGACCGACTTCCGTAGGTAACGCCCCTTTTCCTCAACACCAATATTTTTATTTTCTTTTGTTAGGTAGGATAACTTGTAGGTGTAGTTAGTTGCTTGCATTTAGGTACTACTTGGTTGAAGTGATGATTTCCTTTTCAAGAAACTATTTTCGGGTATTTCACTAATTTGAATTAAAAATTTTGTTGAACTTTCTTAAAGAAATTTAATTTGGAATATGGTTTTAGAGCTCGAACACACAAGCCTAGTAAGATTTTTGAACCCATTTGATTGGTTGCATCTTATTAACCAATATTTTATTTTAGTGTGTGTTGTTCTCTCTAAGACTGTAATATTTGTCTTGCTTAATTCTATATTTCTATTGTTTGATGTATGCATGCATTTATATGATTGAGGTCTTTGTTTCACTAAGCTTACATACCCATATGGCCTTAACCTTTCATCATCCTTTGCAACACAATGTTGAGCCTATTTTACCCCATTTGTTCTCTATCTTAGCACATCATTAACTCTAAGCGGAAAACAATAAATGTCCCTAATTTGAATCCTTGATTATCTTAGACTAGTGAGAGTGTACATGAATTAAGTGTGGAAAAATTGGGTTTGGGAAATACTTGGTTTGGGAATTCGGTATTTTATACTCTTATATGAAAATGTAAAAATAGTTTGGGCACTTATTCATACATCCAACACTTTGATCATATGCATTAATTCATTGTGTATATATATTTCCTACCATATATACATATAAAAAAAACAAAGAAAAAAAAAGAGAAAGTAATAAAAAGGGGACAAAATGACACAAGGTAAGTAATGATATCAATGCATATGATTTGTATTAAAAAATATCAAGGTGCATGAATTTGTGGAAAGATAGTCAATGGGTAGTTAGGTTTTGCATTGTAATTACACGGAGTGTCTTAGGCTAGGTGAGAAGTTTAAGTTAATCAAGGATTCGGATTTTAGTCCACTTAACCAAATACACTCCTACCTTGACCGTAACCCCATTACAACCCTTGAAAAGACCTCTTGATATGTGTATTCACGCATCAAATTTTTGTTCATTAGTAGAAGAAGAGAAAGCCTTAGAAAGCAAGATTAGTAGAGAACTGAGAGAATAAACCCTCAAACACTAGAGTGATTAGAGTGTATACACTTCCGGTGAGGGTTTGATGCTCGATTCTTTGTTCCTGGCTTTCACGAGCTTTCTTCTTGCAAGTCTATTTGTACTTCATTTTGAGATTTGAATTAGTAGAATCCAGTTCATATTTGCTCTTGGAAGATTTATTTACTTTTAACCAAGTAGGTAAAAGCATTTAGCATGTAGTTACATTCATATAGATAAGTTGCACTGCACAAGTCATACCATTTTCCCTTCACTCTTTTGGTTCCCTTGAGCTTAGCATGAGGACATGCTAACGTTTAAGTGTGGGGAAATTTGATGAACTACTATTTTATGACTTATTTTGGATCAAATCGAGTTGATTCTATCAACTTTACTCACACTTATCCATATAATTTGCATGTCTTTTAAGTTTCCTTCTGAATTTTTGCTATGATTGAAAACATGCTTCCTAGGCCTTAAAATTGCAAATTTTTAATCCTCTGTTATTATGATTCGATGCCGTGATATGTGCGTTAAGTGATTACAGGATTTATAGAGCAGGAATGGCATAGAAGATGAAGAGGAAGCATGCTAAAGTGGAAGAAACACAAAAATTTGAAGATTTGAGAAGTTAGAACTGATGCACGCGCATGGCTGAAGCGTACGCATGATCAAGCCATCTTCCAAGCGACGCGTACGCGTGACCAAGAGCGTCATCCATTGACGCGTATGCGTGACTGATGCGTACACGTGGCTAGTGCAGAGCTCACCGATGCGTACGCGTGGCTGACGTGTACTCGTGACGAGCATCACGTGCTGTAATTAACAGTGTTCTGAAAACCGAACCGGACCGGCCGGTTCGACCGGGTTAGCCGAGAACCGATCCTCTAGCTGGTTAGGTTGATGTGGAAAACCATCTGGCAAAAAACCGGTTAAAAAACCGATCGAACCGGTAGTTAACTGATGAACCGATAAAACCGGTCGATTTTTAACGGTTTTCAAAATTATAATTTAAAAAAAAAAGAAAATGGATCATATAAATACCTAATTTCCCGGTTCCCCCTCCCTCAAACCCTAACCCACTACGGCACTACTTCTCTCTCTCTCTCTCTCTCTCTCTTTCTCTCTCTCTCTCTCTCTCTCTCTCTCTCTCTCTCTCTCTCTCTCTCTGAGCCAGCAGCCCCTTTTCTCTCTCAGCCAGCAGCAACAGCAGCCACTGCCTCCGCCGTCGCCGAACTCTTCTTGTCAGCCAGAGGGTTAGCTCAAAGCTCTTGGCCGTCCATTCTCTTCTCCTCCACGGCGTTGCCTTTACACTTGCAGATCGAAGCTCGTGGCCATCTTCAGTACATCGTCTTCATCCTCTTTGTCGTGGACTTGCAAATCGAAGTGCGGTCGGTTGGATTCCTCCATCGCTGGTCAGTTTGCTCGATTCTCGTCTCTGTCTTATCGTTCCTCCCTTGCCGGTAGTTGAGTTTCGTTCTTTCCTCGCCGCCTGTTTCGCTCTTTCTTTGATGTCAGATTGATTTGTCTGTAACTCTGCTTCAATTTTTTTCTTTTGTTAATTTCTATGAATTTCAGTTTCTGTATTTTAATGATTCAAATCTATGTTTGCTTCAATTTATGGTTGCTTATTTTATTAATTTTATTAAGTTACTAAAATCTGATTCTTGGTTGCTCTTTCTTTTTCTGTTTGTTGTGTTCTGAGTTGGGGTGAGTTGTTTTTCTCTGTTTGTTGTGTTCTAACTTCTGAGTTAGTGTTGATGGTGGTATGATGGCTGAGTTTGGATTAATTGTGTAATTTTTGTTTCTGGATTCTCTGATTTTTTCTATTTTTGAATTATAAAAAATTATTTTTAAAGATTTTCTTGTTTTATACTTTTGTTGCTGATTGATGAGGATTGTTGATTACTTGCGAGAACTTAGGGGAGAATAGTGTTGTTGCTACATCTGTGTTAACTGTTAAGTGTGTTAAGATTTTGGTTTCTATAATTTTTATGAAATTGGAATAATTGTTGATGGTTGATTTCAGAAAATCTGGCATAATTTTGTTATGGTGTTTTACAGCTCTCTTGAATTTTGATAAATTTTGATGGATGATAGTTGTTGGTGTTATGTTAAATTTTCTAACATAATTTTATTGATGATTGATGATATTTTTTATTATTTGAAATTATATATTTAAATTTTAATAATTTTATTTAATATTTAATTAAATCGGTTGAGCCTCGGTCGAACCATTAAACCAGTGAACTAGTCACTTTACCGGTTCATTGACCGGTCCGGTTCTCGCAACCTTGGTAATTAAAGGAATACGTTAGGAGCGATTTCTGGGCTAATTTTGCCCAATTTTAAGCCCGAAGATGAAGACAATACGCTAGGAAGGGAGCTGGGACAGACACACTTCACTTTAGTTTTAGTTTTTCAATTAGTTTTGAATTCTAGTGAGAAAAACTCCTACTTCTCTCTAGGGTTTTGGTTTTTTTAGTTTACTTTCAATTGGATCTTGAGAGAAACTGCTACTACCTTCATTTCTAGTATTTTCCTCATAGTTTCCTTCTTTAATTCCATTAGTACTCTTTTTCATTTGGTTACTTGAATTCATATTTGGATCTTGTTACTCTTGAATTTTGTTAATGCATTGAGTTATTTTATATTCATTGTTATTGCTCGTTTTATTATTATTGGTTATTGTTAGTGGTAATTTGAACTGAATTATTTTCCTAGTTTTTATCATGTCTTTTATATTTGCTCACCAAGTATTTGAGAAAATGTCACCCATGATCATGGAGTAGATTTCCTTGCTTGGTTTGGGGTTGAGTAATTGGAGCCTCTTGAGTTGTTATACTTAAGTGTTGATTGGCAATTGAGAAAATTGCCAATTAGCTTGAAACTCACCAACTCTAGTTCTTTTCTATGAAGTGACTAGGACTTGTGAGCTAAAGGTAATTGTTTCACTTGACTTTCCTTCAATTGTTAGAGGATAACTAAGTGAAAGCAATGAGCCTTTACTATCACACTTGGAAAAGACAATAAGGATAGAAATTATGATTCTCATCCCTAACCAAGACTTTTTATATTGATTAATTATCAACTCTTACTAGTTATCTATTGCTCTAATTTCTAGTCATTTATTTTTCTTGTTCTCAACTTCGAAAATCTCTAGGAAATCTTAACCAATAATTTGCATCTTGTGTCAATTCCTAGGGAGAATGGTATGCGGAATCGTGATTACACTTTAATTATGTAAAATTCATTGCTCTTTCTTTTCCTGGTGATGGCGCCAAAAACATGATGCCAAAACCACGGTTCACAACTCCGTGTAACTGACCAGCAAGTGCACTGGGTCGTCCAAGTAATACCTTACGTGAGTAAGGGTCGAATCCCACGGAGATTGTCGGTATGAAGCAAGCTATGGTCACCTTGTAAATCTCAGTCAGGCGGATATCAAACAGTAATGGGTTTTCGAATAATAAATAATAGAATAGGGATAGAGGTACTTATGTAAATCATTGGTAGGAATTTCAGATAAGCGAATGGAGATGCTTTCGTTCCTCTGAACCTCTGCTTTCCTGCTATCTTCATCCAATCAGTCTTACTCCTTTCCATGGCTGGCTTTATGCAAGGGCATCACCGTTGTCAGTGGCTACATCCCCTCCTCTCAGTGAAAAATATGCTCACATGCTCTGTCACAGCACGGCTAATCATCTGTCGGTTCTCGATCATGCTGGAATAGGATTCACCCTCCTTTTGCGTCTGTCACTAACGCCCAGCACTCGCGAGTTTGAAGCTCGTCACAGTCATTCAATCATTGAATCCTACTCGGAATACCACAGACAAGGTTTAGACTTTCCGGATTCTCTTGAATGCCACCATCATTCTAGCTTACGCCACGAAGATTCTGGTTAGGAGATCTAAGAGATACTCATTCTAGCTTATTTCATGTAGAACGGAAGTGTTTGTCAGGCACGTGTTCATAGGGGAGAATGGTGATGAGCGTCACACATAATCATCACCCTCCTCACGTTCTTGGGTGCGAATGGATATCTTAGAAGCGAAATAAGATGAATTGAATAGAAAACAGAAGTACTTTGCATTAATCTTTGAGGAACAGCAGAGCTCCACACCTTAATCTATGGAGTGTAGAAACTCTACCGTTAAAAATACATAAGTGAAAGGTCCAGGCATGGCCGAGATGGCCAGCCCCCTAAAACGTGATCACAGGATCAAAATACAATCCAGGATCCAGGATGATCCAAAGATGTCAAATACAATAGTAAGAGGTCCTATTTATAATAAACTAGTCACTAGGGTTTACATGAGTAAGTAATTGATGCATAAATCCACTTCCGGAGCCCACTTGGTGTGTGCTTGGGCTGAGCCTGAGTGTTGCACGTGTAGAGGTCCTTCTTGGAGTTGAACGCCAGTTTTTGTGCCAGTTTGGGCGTTCAACTCTGGTTTTGGCTCCTTTTCTGGCGCTGGACGCCAGATTTGGGCAGGAAGCTGGCGTTGAATGCCAATTTACGTCGTCTATTCTTGGCCAAAGTATAGACTATTATATATTGCTGGAAAGCCCTGGATGTCTACTTTCCAACGCAATTGGAATTGCGCCATTTCGAGTTCTGTAGCTCCAGAAAATCCACTTTGAGTGCAGGGAGGTCAGAATCCAACAGCATCAGCAGTCCTTCTTCAACCTCTGAATCTGATTTCTGCTCAAGTCCCTCAATTTCAGCCATAAAATACCTGAAATCACAGAAAAACACACAAACTCATAGTAAAGTTCAGAAATATGAATTTAACATAAAAACTAATGAAAACATCCCTAAAAGTAACTAGATCCTACTAAAAACATACTAAAAACAATGTCAAAAAGCGTATAAATTATCCGCTCATCAGAGAACGACTCGGGATTCTACTCCCGGTTATTAATTTTAATTGTGACACACATTTTAACTCTGACTAGCGAAAATCTCATCGGTTAAGACTATACTTGCGACGTTGATTTGGAAAAACCCTTTTGATAATTATTGACAGACATTTATCCGCTTGTAATTGCTTTAATCACATGTCTCCTTTGTGTCATCTTTTTTTCATCTTTGTCTACCACCACAAATTCACCTTCTGTCAACACTGCTGATGGTTCCCTCTTGCATACAACACATAAAGATTTTATTTCACAGTCCAATTTTCATCTCTCTAATACTTATTTTATTCTAAAATTAAACTTCAATCTTATCTCTGTTGGTTAACTTGTTGAACTCGGTTTGGAAGTCAATTTTCTATTTCCAGATGTTGTGTGTAGGATCGTCGGACGGAACAAATCATCGGGACTGGACGTAAGGTCGGAAGGTTGTTTGAGCTCAAGAATGTAACACCCTTAATATTAGAATGTCACGCTTCCGAATGCACCATTTTGATAGCGAGAAGTATTACGACGACTTCATATACTTAATAATAAAATTGGAGCCTTTGACTCAAAAATCATATCGCTGTTTTTTTTTTTCAAAAATAAAACGAAAATACTTTTTCTTAAAAACAAACAAGCATATACATATATACAAAATTTCTTACTCAAGCAACTTACAAGTATTATATACATACATGTCATTATAGCCACAACTCTTATCCCTCTTACAAGAATATAATAATAAAGGCGAGAAAAATTTATAACATACGTATACAAACAGAAATAGCATATCTAAGAACTTAACAAAAACTCCGCAAGCTTTCTCGTCCGTCTAAAAAGAGAAGTCTGTAGGGGGTGAGAACATCTTCCTCACTGGTTCTCAGTAGAGGATTTAAGAATTGTCATAAAAGGATACGTATAAAGAAAAGAATATAGTTCAAAAATATTGATTTTCATTCGTCTTATGAATGTTTTCAAATATCACAACATTTATTTATCCAAACTTAACATTCACACCATATTGATAAGAATTCCAAATAAATTACCTTACCATATCATTTCAATACATATCCAAGGATAACTTAATCAAACTTACCAAATCACGGCCTTCGCCCCAAATCAAATCGATTCCGCCCAAATCAAATCATCTCGGCCTCCGCTCCAATTCAAATCAACTCATCCTCCAGCCCAAATCAAATCATCTCGGCCTCCGGCATAATTCAAATCAACTCGGCCTCCGGCCGAATTTAAATCAATCACCAAAAAACTCAAAACAGAAATCAATCACAAGCACAAACAAAATACAATGCAAACACATTTAAAGAACAATTACAGCAAGTATCACAGTTACCAGTTAAACAAAATTCATTAGAAAGCAAAACCAAAACACTTAAGCAACCCAAACAAAGCAAACAAATGCAACATGATGCATGCCTGTCCTACTAGCCGTGAGCTCACGTGTTGGATAAACTGCTAGAACCCGACACATCCGGTAGCTAACCCAGACATTGTTTCTAGGTTGTGCATCCCCATGATGAACACAAACGAAAGAAAGTGCCTTTCCACATCGAAAGAGTGCGCCTTTTCCACCTTCTCCTGGGAGAATTACAAAGGAATGTGTCTTTTCATATCGAAAGAGTGTGCCTTTCCACCTTACAACCAGAAAAAGATGTGAGAGAAACAATACGAAGGAGAGTGTCTTTCCACCATTCCCGCAACTATATATATATAACCGCATTTCAATTTCATCCTTAAGTTCAAAACATTCCCAAAAGGCTCGGAAATAATTCCGTTTAGCTAAATCAAATTCAAATACTCCATCTTCTCTAAAATGTCTCAAAACTTTTCTTCAAAGACTCGAAAACTCCTCCACTCTTAAATATACATTTACGTCACTTTATTTTTCGCTTGAAACGCCCCAAAATATAAATCCTTTTCAAAGTTAACCAAACCAAAACAAGTTAAATCTCCAATTTACTTCCAATACTTTATTTTTCTCAAAAATTACTCAAAACATGATTTTTTAACCAAAATTAACCAAACAAACTCATTTCATCTCGCCGATCAATTCTAATGATTCAAATTCATTTAAATGCTTATAAATATTTTGACAGCATCTCCTCTAAAATTCAGACTTTGCTATCCTTCTCGAGTCTCAACCAAACCATTTATTAACCTCTTCTCAACCGTTTACAGTATCAAATCATTTTCATATCTCAAATCATTTCCAATTCTCAAAATCAACAAATTCTAATATCAAATCATAATTTTTAGCAACCTCAACCAATCAATAATTCAATCAAGCAAACGATTACATTCATCCAAAACAACTTAATTCAATCCATAAGACTTACGAAAATCATAAAAATGTATTTTTCATATTAACATCTACTTGTAACAATTTTTTATAGTAAAATAAGTTTAAAAAACGCCCCTACCTCGAATAGTCGAGACTTGAAAGCTATACAGCTTGTCAAAAACACTATTTTCTTGGCCCGCAACTGCGGCAGCGACAACCACTACTTTATTCCACTTCCGCAACAACCGCAGCAACTCTAATCGCTACATGCAACCTCGAAAACTCAACCCTATCGCAATAACGTCGTAAAAACCTCAGCCACATATAACAGAAACTGATATCTCAACTCTCAAGAGTTTCATATAGAAATTACTTACTGCATTTAGAGAGTAAAAGAGGAATAAAATGGCAGCGGTTCCGTTCACAAATCCTGGCAACCACCGCAGCCAGATGCATAGCGGCGCAGCCTCCAACGGCGGTTTGACGGCGAACCCAACCAGCATCAACAATGGTGTATCGCTTCTCTCTCCTCACGTTCTATTCCCCTCGCGTCGGGCTCCTCTTCCCGGTGACCCAGCTGCGCTGACGAGCGACGGCTCGTGATGATGGTGGCGACGGCTCTCAATGAACGGTGGTGACGAGTGCAACAGCAGCGGCGAATCACAACTCCTCGCAGCTCCACCCTCGCGATCTCTCTCTCTCTCTGTCTCTCTCTCTGCCTGCTCTCTCTTTCTCTCTCATCGTCAGCAGCAGCAACGGCACGGGCTCGACAGTGGCTCAAAAATAGATCGGCAGTTGCACGTGAGACGGCGGCACGACGGTGAGCTGGGCGCAGCAGTGAGGTCTCCTTCCATCTCTTCATGGTTTTCTTTCTCTCTTCCTCTATTCTTTCCTCTCATCCCTGTTCAGCTCTCTCTTCCCTCTTCTCTCTTCTCTTTCTTTCTTTCTTTTCAATGGGTGAGGGTTTTGGGAAGGTGAATGACAACTGTGAAAAAAAGTGAAAGTGGGTGTGTATGTGTGTGTGTAATAGATTTAGGGTTAGGATTAGGGTTTTAATTTGAGAATTTTTAGGTAATTTGATAATTTTAATAAAATCAGGAGTAATGTAGTAATTCAAAATCAAATTTTTAACCCAACAATAATTATAAATAAAAATACTATTATTTTTAAATAAATACTCTAATCAAAGAATTAGAGACAATCAAATTAGTTTCTTTTTACTCATAAAATAAAGTTCAAAAATCTATAAATTCAAATTAAGGCATATAAAATCCTTATTATTTTTCGATTACTAAAACTTTAAATCAATAATAAAAAAATATCCAATTAATATAAAAATCTTTGAAAATAATACCTTGAATAAATAAAAATAAATCATAAATAATGTATTATTTAATTTTTCATAAATCTGGGGTCTTACAGAGAATCTTCATATTCCTGTGTCAAATTTCTGTGCTGTTTCTTCTCTATCTACCCTTCATTTGTGGCATCATCGTCTTGCCCACAGCTTGTGTCTAAGGGTATTTTGGGTCAGGTTAACAATGGATCTTTTGATTGCATTTCTTGTCAAACTGCAAAACAACCTACTTTATCTTTTCACAATAATTCATCTCTTGATTTATCTCCTTTTGATCTTATCCACTCTGATATTTGGGCCGGCTTCCACTGCTTCCATGGGAGGGGCTCGATACTTTGTAGTTTTCATTGATGATTATTCTCGCTTTACTTGGGTTTATTTGATGTCTAATCGCCAATTGAGCTACCTCAGATTTATATTAACTTTGCCACTATAATTAAAATTCAGTTTCCCAAGGTCATTAAAGTTTTTTGACGCAATAATGCTATGGAATACCGTGACTCCAAACTTTTAACTTTTCTTGATGAACATGGTACTTTGTCTGAGTTTTCTTGTCCTGGTACGACTCAACAAAATGGATGGGTTGAACATAAACACTGTCACATTCTTGACTATATTTTACAATGCTTATTTCTTCTTCATATCCTAAGCATACTTGGGGTGAGGCTGTTCTTACTACTATCCATGCTATCTGTAAAATCCGGTTAATTAATGACTAATTAGCCCATAAATGAGAATTTATTATAGAAAGCCAAAAATGTGATTTTTATAGCTTAATATGATACAGAAGATTGAAACGAGAATTTCGATACCAATTTTATAGACATCAGCCCAAGATTGGACCGAACGGGTCAAACCGGGCCAACCGGACCCATATTGGGCCCTTGGCCCAACCAAACTAAACCTAAAACCCTAAAAAATAGCACTCTCTCTCCTCTAAGACCCTAAAACAATCTGAAATGGTATGAGCAAGGGGAGGAACACTCTCTCAAAGTTCTATCTCTTACTTGATCTTCAGACCACCATAACTTTTGATCCGGAGCTCTGATTGTCGCACCGTTTGTGGCCACGCGTTCACTGTGACGAGCTCTACAAAACCCACTACTTTGTTCTTGAGGTAAGCCACGAATCTAGTCCAGTTTTCTCAGCATTAAATTCGAACTTTGGGTGAAAAGTGTTGAGATTTTGGGCTCTTTGATGTTATAGGACCCAACTAGCTTGAAGGAGAAGAGTAATCTTGTCTCCTTGATCCTTGGGTGTGGTAAGATTCTCAACCCTAGTGAAATTTTTAGTTTATGATGTTTGGGTGTTGGTGCATGAAATCACAATCACACTTTTGCAATTCCGCACAACTAACCAGCAAGAGCACTGGGTCGTCCAAGTAATACCTTACGTGAGTAAGGGTCGATCCTACGGAGATTGTCGGCTTGAAGTAAGCTATGGTTATCTTGTAATTCTTAGTCAGGATATCAGTAATGATTCTTAATTTTAATTGCAAAAAGTAAAATAACATGAAATAAATACTTGTTATGCAGTAATGGAGAACAGGTTGAGGTTTTGGAGATGCTCTGTCTTCTGAATCTCTGCTTTCCTACTGTCTTCTTCCTCACACACGCAAGGCTCCTTCCATGGCAAGCTGTATGTTGGTGGACCACCGTTGTCAATGGCTACCATCCATTCTCTCAGTGAAAATGGTCCAAATGCGCTGTCACCGCACGGCTAATCATCTGTCGGTTCTCACTCATGTTGGAATAGGATCCATTGATCCTTTTGCGTCTGTCACTACGCCTAGCACTCGCGAGTTTGAAGCTCGTCACAGTCATCCCATCCCAGATCCTACTCGGAATACCACAGACAAGATTTAGACTTTTCGGATCTCAAGAATGGCCACCAATAATTCTAGCCTATACCACGAAGGTTCTAATCTTAGATTAGAAACCCAAGAGATATGCACTCAAGCTATTGCAGATAGAACGGAGGTGGTTGTCAAGTACACGTTCATAGGTGAGAATGATGATGAGTGTCACGGATCATCACATTCATCAAGTTGAAGTGCGAGTGAATATCTTAGAATAGAAACAAGCGTAATTGAATGGAAAACAGTAGTAATTGCATTAATCCATCGAAACACAGCAGAGCTCCTCACCCCCAACCATGGCGTTTAGAGACTCATGCCGTAGAGAATACAAGTTCTGATATAAAATGTCATGAGGTGCAAAATGAATCACTAAAAGTAGTTTTTATAATAAACTAGTGACCTAGGGTTACAGAAAATGAGTAAGCTAGAATAGTTAGTGTAGAAATCCACTTCCGGGGCCCACTTGGTGTGTGCTTGGGCTGAGCATTGAAGTTTTCACATGTAGAGACTTTTCTTGGAGTTAAACGCCAGCTTTTGTGCCAGTTTGGGCGTTTAACTCCAGCTTTCATGCCAGTTCTGGCGTTTAACACCAGAATATGGTAGAAAGTTGGCGTTCAAACGCCAGTTTACGTCATCAAAACTCCGGCAAAGTATAGACTATTATATATTGCTGGAAAGCCCAAGATGTCTAATTTCCAACGCAATTGAAAGCGCACTAATTAGGCTTCTGTAGCTCGAGAAAATCCATTTTGAGTGCAGGAGGGTCAGAATCCAACAGCATCTGCAGTCCTTCTTCAGCCTCTAAATCAAATTTTTGCTCAGGTCCCTCAATTTCAGCCAAAAAATACCTGAAATCACAAAAAAACACACAAACTCATATTGATGTCCAGGAATGTGATTTTTTAGTAAAAACTAGTAAAAACATAATAAAAACTAACTAAAATATACTAAAAACATACTAAAAATAATGCCAAAAAGCGTATAAATTATCCGCTCATCACAACACCAAACTTAAATTGTTGCTTGTCCCCAAGCAACTGAAAACAAAATAGGATAAAAAGAAGAAAATATACTATAAATCCCATAATATCAATGAAGCTTAGTTCAAATTAGATGAGCGGGGCTAGTAGCTTTTTGCTTCTGAATAGTTTTGGCATCTCACTTTTTCCTTTGAAGTTCAGAATGATTGGCATCTATAGGAACACAGAATTTAGATAGTGTTATTGATTCTCCTAGTACAATATGTTGATTCCTGAACACAATTACTTTATGAGTCTTGGCCGTGGCCCTAAGCACTTTATTTTCCAGTATCACCACCGGATACATAAATGCCACAGACACATAACTGGGTGAACCTTTTCAGATTGTGACTTAGCTTTGCTAAAGTCCCCAATTAGAGGTGTCCAGAGTTCTTAAGCACACTCTTTTTGCTTTGGATCACGACTTACCACTCAGTCTCAAGCTTTTCACTTGGACCTTCATGCCACAAGCACATGGTTAAGGACAGCTTGATTTAGCCGCTTAGGCCAGGATTTTATTCCTTTGAGCCCTCCTATCCATTAATGCTCAAAGTCTTGGACCCTTTTTACCCTTGCCTTTTGATTTAAAGGGCTATTGGTTTTTTTTTCTGCTTGCTTTTTCTTCTCTCTCTCTCTTTTTTTCACAAGCTTTGTTATTCGCTGCTTTTTCTTGCTTCAAGAATCAATTTTTATGATTTTTCATATCATCAATAACATTTCTCTTTTTCCATCATTCTTTCAAGACCCAACAAATTTAACATTCACAACTTCACTATAAAAAATATGCACTGTTCAAACATTCATTCAGAAGACAAGAAATATTGCCACCACATCAAAATAATTAAACTAATTTCAAGATAAAATATGAAATTCATATACTTCTTGTTCTTTTGTAATTAGGCACATTTTTCATTTAAGAGAGGTGAAAGATTTATGGGACATTCATAGTTTTAAGGCATAGACTCTAATTTTTATTTATTATTTAATAGAAATAATATAAAATAGACATAGAAGCAGACAAATAATAATAAAAGAAAGAAAATTAAAGACATAAAGACAAATGACTATAATACTAATACTTATGTACTCTTAAAATAGATAAAAGGTTATCACAGAGTTAGGATTCAACAACCTTTATTTTTGGAGATGGATGCTCCTTCAATTTGTGGGGTGTCTAGTCCCTCAAGGGAGAGTTTCTGGCGCTTTAGCTCCTGTAGCTCGCGCCCTTGCTTTTCCTGTTCCTTAAGCAGCTTGCAGAGTATGCTATTTTGATTTTGCTGTTCTTCCTTAAGTTGCTCCATAGCTTCTTGCAGCTTGGTGACAGATGCTTCTAGGCGGGTCCAATAGTCAATTTGAGGGATTTCTGGGAGGAACTCCTGCGCCCTCCTTTTAATGGAGTTATCTTGCACTTGTTGTCCTTCCATTGACTTCTTGGTGATTGGGTGTTCGACTAGGATGAATTCATCTACTTCCATCTTCACTCCAGCATCTTTACACAGCAGAGAGATTAAGCTTGGGTAAGCCAATTTGGCTTCAGTGGAGTTCTTATTTGCAATTGTGTAAATTTCACAAGAAATCAGATGATGAATCTCCACTTTGTTTCCTAGCATAATACAATGAATCATCACTGCTCTTTTGACAGTGACCTCAGAGCGGTTGCTAGTGGGCAGTATAGAACGCCCAATGAAGTCCAACCAGCCCCTTGCGACTGGTTTGAGATCTCCTCTCTTGAGTTGGTTTGGGACACCTTTTGAGTTGGTTATCCACTTAGTTCCAAGGAGGCATATGTCCTCTAGAACTTGGTCCAACCCCTTATCTACTCTCACCATTCTCCTATTAAAGGATTCTGGATCATCTTGTAGTTGAGGCAGTTTGAAGACCTCTCTTATTTTGTCCAGGTGGAAGTAAATAATCCTTCCTCTGACCATAGTTCGAAAGGTATGAAAGGCGGTTTCAGTTATTCTCTGCTTATCTGTCAGCCACAGATTTGAGTAAAATTTCTGAACCATGTTTCTTCCCACCTTTGTCTTAGGATTAGCTAGAATTTCCCATCCTCTGTTTCGAATCTGCTCTTGGATCTCCGGATATTCGTCTTCTTTCAGATCGAATTTAACTTCCGGGATCACTGACCTCAGACCCATTATTTTGTGGTAATGGTCTGCATGTTCTTTGGTTAAGAACCTCTCTTGATTCCAAAGACTCTTTGGAGTATTCTCTTTCTTGCCTCTTAAATTGGTTTGTTTTTCCTTAGGAGCCATGATCTTAATGAGTCTTAGCTTGGTGATCATGGAAAAACACACCAAACTTAGAGGTTTGCTTGCCCTCAAGCAAAAGAAAGGAAATGAGAGAGATAGGAGGACAGTCAAATTCGAATGATGGAGAGATGGGGATGGCCGAATGTGTATTTATAAGTGGAGGGGAGGGATTTCGAAAATTTGAAAAAGATATGATATAAAGATATGATTGGTGAAAAAAATAGAATCATGATATGAAAAAGATGAGATTTTTAAAATGGAAAAGATATAAAGGAGTTAAAACTGAAAATTTGTTGATGCATCTAAGAATTAAAAGATGATATGATGAGTTGGAAAAGATTTGGAAAGAAATTGAGAAGATAATTGAGTTTTTGAAGAAGATTTGGAAAGGATTTGAAAGAAAATTGAAAAGGAATTTAGAAAATTATTGAATTTTTGAAAATTGAAGGTTAATAATGAAAATTTGTAACATGTTTATGCAGAAAATTATGAATCAAAACATGAAAGTTTGAAAAATTTTGAAGTGAAAAACAAAATCTTCTCTCCCTACCTTTCTGGCGTTAAACGCCCAGAATGGTATCCATTCTGGCGTTTAACGCCCATATATTAGCCATTGTGGGTGTTTAACGCCCAGCCAGGTACCCTGGCTGGCGTTAAACGCCAGAAATCTTTTGTCACTGGGCGTTTTTCTGAACGCCCAGGATGCTGCAATTTTGGCGTTAAACGCCCAAAATACCCCCTTACTGGCGTTTTCTTGCTAGTGAGCTCTTTTTCTCTGCTTTTTGCGCTTAATCCTTCTGTAACTCTGTGAATTCTTGCAATTTGATTATTAACCTTGAAGACAATTTATATCAAACTCCTATAAATATTATTTAAATAACAAATAACTTGCTAATGGTTGGGTTACCTCCCAGCAAGCGCTTCTTTATTGTCTTTAGCTGGACCTTTACTGAGCTTTAGTCTAGTCTCAGTTTTGAGCATTCTTGCTCAAAATTGCTATCAAGATAATGTTTGATTCTCTGTCCATTAACAATGAATTTTTTGTCAGAGTCAATATCCTGAAGCTCAACATATCCATATGTGACACACTTGTAATCACATATGGTCCCCTCCACTGGGATTTTAATTTCTCGGGAAATAATCTGAGCCTAGAGTTAAACAGCAGAACCTTCTGTCCTAGCTCAAAGACTCTAGATGACAGTTTCTTGTCATGCCACCTTTTTGCTTTTTCCTTTTAAATTTTTGCATTTTCAAAAGCATTGAGTCTGAATTCCTTTAGCTCATTCAGCTGGAGCAATCTTTTCTCTCCAGCTACTTAGCATCCAGGTTTAGGAATCTGGTTGCCAGTAGGCCTTATGTTCCAGTTCCACAGGCAGATGACAGGCCTTGCCATACACAAGCTGGTATGGAGGGGTTCCTATAGGAGTCTTGAATGCTGTTCTGTATGCCCACAGAGCATCATCCAAGCTTTTTGCCCAATCCCTTCTATGGGCAATTACAGTCCGTTTCAGGATTCTTTTTAGTTCTCTATTAGAGACTTCAGCCTGTCTATTTGTCTGTGGATGATATAGAGTTGCTACTTTGTGGCTAATTTCATATCGGACCATAGCAGAGTAAAGCTGTTTATTGCAGAAATGAGTGCCCCCGTCACTGATTAGTACTCTGGGGACACCAAATCTACTGAAGATATATTTCTGGAAGAACTTCAGCACTGTCTTAGTATCATTAGTGGGTGTGGCAATTGCTTCTACCCATTTAGATACATAGTCTACTGTCACCAGAATGTAAGTGTTTGAGTATGATGGTGGGAAAGGATCCATGAAGTCAATACCCCATACATCAAAGAACTCAATCTCTAAGATCCCTTGTTGAGGCATGGCATAACCATGAGGCAAGTTAACAGCTCTCTGGCAACTGTCACAATTACGCACAAACTCTTGGGCACCTCTATAGAGAGTAGGCTAGTAGAAGCCACATTGGAGGACCTTAGTGGCTGTTCGCTCACCTCCGAAATGTCCTCCATACTGTGATCCATGGCAATGCCATAGGATCTTCTGTGCCTCTTCTCTAGACACGCATCTGTGGATCATTCCGTCTGCACATCTCTTAAAGAGATATGGTTCATCCCATAAGTAGTACTTTGCATCAGAAATTAGTTTTTTCGTTTGCTGCCTGCTGTACTCCTTGGGTATGAACCTCACAGCTTTATAATTTGTAATTTCTGCAAACCATGGTGCTTTCTGAATGGTGAAGAGTTGCTCATCCGGAAAGTTCTCAGAGATCTCAGTAGGAAGGAGGGACGCCCCTGCTACTGGTTCTATCCGGGACAGGTGATCAGCTACCTGGTTCTCTGTCCCTTTTCTGTCTCTTATTTCTATATCAAACTCTTGCAGAAGCAGCACCCATCTTATGAGCCTGGATTTTGAATCCTGCTTTGTGAGTAGATATTTAAGAGCAACATGGTCAGTATACACAATCACTTTTGAACCTACTAAATAGGATCTAAACTTGTCAATGGCATAAACCACTACAAGCAACTCTTTTTCTGTGGTTGTGTAATTTTTCTGTGCGTCATTTAGAACACGGCTGGCATAGTAAATGACGTGCAAAAGCTTGTTATGCCTCTGTCCTAATACTGCACCAATAGCATGGTCACTGGCATCACACATTAATTCGAATGGTAATGTCCAGTCTAGTGCAGAAATGACAGGTACTGTGACCAACTTAGCCTTCAGAGTCTCAAAGGCCTGCAAACACTCTATGTCAAAGACAAATGGTGTATCAGCAGTTAGCAGATTACTCAGAGGTTTTGCAATTTTTGAAAAATCTTTTATAAACCTCCTATAGAATCCTGCGTGTCCCAGAAAGCTTCTAATTGCCTTAACATTGGCAGGTGGTGGTAACTTTTTAATTACCTCTACCTTAGCTTGATCCACCTCTATTCCCTTGTTTGAAATTTTGTGCCCAAGGACAATTCCTTCAGTCACCATAAAGTGACATTTTTTCCAGTTTAAAACCAGGTTAGTCTCTTGGCACCTTTTCAGAACAAGTGCTAGATGGTCAAGACAGGAGCTGAATGAGTCTCCAAATACTGAGAAGTCATCCATGAAGACTTCCAGAATTTCTCTACCATATCAGAGAAGATAGAGAGCATGCACCTCTGAAAGGTTGCAGGTGCGTTGCACAGACCAAAAGGCATCCTTCTGTAGGCAAATACTCTAGATGGACATGTGAATGCTGTTTTCTCTTGGTCCTGAGGATCCACTGTAATTTGGTTGTAACCTGAATAGCCATCCAAAAAGCAGTAGTATTCATGGCCTGCTAGTCTCTCTAGCATTTGGTCTATGAATGGTAAAGAAAAACGATCCTTTCTGGTGGCTGTATTGAGTCTTCTGTAGTCAATACACATACGCTACCCTGTAACTGTTCTTGTAGGAACCAGTTCATTCTTCTTGTTATGAACTAATGTCATGCCTCCCTTCTTGGGGACAACTTGGACAGGGCTCACCCAAGGGCTATCAGAAATAGGATAAATAATCCCAGCCTCTAGTAACTTAGTGACCTCTTTCTGCACCACCTCCTTCATGGCTGGGTTTAGCCGCCTCTGTGGTTGAACCACTGGCTTAGCATCATCCTCCAATAGGATCTTGTGCATGCATCTTGCTAGGCTAATGCCCTTAAGATCACTTATGGACCACCCAAGAGCTGTCTTGTGTGTCCTTAGCACTTGAATTAGTGTTTTCTCTTCCTGTGGATTTAAAGCAGAGCTTATGATCACTGGAAAAGTGTCACCCTCTCCCAGAAATGCATATTTTATGGATGGTGGTAGTGGTTTGAGCTCGGGTTTAGGAGGCTTGTCCTCTTCCTGAGGAGTTTTCAGAGGTTCTTTCATTTTCTCTGATTCCTCCAGATCAGGCTGGACATCTTTAAAAATGTCCTCTAACTCTAATTCGAGACTCTCAGTCATATTGATCTCTTCTACCAAAGAGTCAATAATATCAGCGCTCATGCAGTCATTTGATGTGTTTGGATGCTACATAGCTTTGACAGCATTTAACTTGAACTCATCCTCATTGACTCTCAGGGTCACTTCCCCTTTTTGTACATCAATAAAAGTTCATCCAGTTACTAGGAAAGGTCTTCCTAGAATGAGAGTTGCATTCTTGTGCTCCTCTATTTCCAGCACTACAAAGTCAGTGGGAAAGGCAAATGGCCCAACCTTGACAATCATGTCCTCAATTATGCATGATGGATATTTAATGGAGCCATCAGCAAGTTAGAGGCATATTCGGGTTGGTTTGACTTCTTCAGTCAAGCCAAGCTTTCTAATAGTGGATGCAAGTATTAGGTTGATACTTGCCCCAAGATCACATAGAGCTGTCTTGGTACAAGCACCCTCTAATGTGCATGGTATCATAAAGCTTCCGGGATCTTTAAGCTTCTCTGGTAAGCTTTTCAGAATGATTGCACTGCATTCGTCAGTGAGAAAAACTTTTTCAGTTTCTCTCCAATCCTTCTTATGACTTAAGATCTCTTTCATGAACTTAGCATAAGAGGGTATTTGCTCAAGTGCCTCTGCAAACGGGATCTTTATTTCAAGAGTCCTGAGGTAGTTTGCAAAGCGGGCAAATTATTTATCCTGTTCCGCTTGGCGGAGTTTCTGAGGATAAGGCATCTTGGCTTTGTATTCCTCAACCTTAGTTGCTGCATGTTTATTTCCTACAGAGGCAGGTTGAGAAGCCTTCTTAGGAGGGTTACAATCAGCACTTGTAGGTGTCTGATCCCTCACTGGCATTTGAACACCAGGAGTAGAGGTTGGATGGGCGTTTAACGCCAATTTTCCACCCTTTTCTGGTGTTTGAACGCCAGAACTGGGCAAGGAATGGGCGTTTAACGCCAACTTTTCTCCTTTTTTTGGCATTTAAACGCCAGAAGTGGGCATCCACTGGGCGTTTGACGCCAATTTTTCACCCTTTTCTGGTGTTTGAACGCCAGAATTATTCCTTTCTTGGCTCTTGCTGTCCTCAGAGGGATTTTGGACATTGGTTTGGTCATCATCTGTCAGTTGTTCCTTTCTTGGCTTTCTGCTACTTTGAGCTGAATTATTCAATGTCTTCCCGCTCCTTAGTTGAACAGCTTGGCATTCTTCTGTTATCTGTTTAGATAGCTGCTGTCTTGTCTGATTCAATTGTGCTTCCATATTCTTGTTAGTATTTTTAGTGTCTTGGAGCATCTCTTTAAATTCTGCTAATTATTTTGTCATAAGGAGCAATTGCTGATTAAGTTCAACAATTTGTTCTTGAGGATTAGGATCAGTAGTTATTGCCCTAGCCTCTTCTTTTATGGAGGACTCACTGCTTGAGAACAGATGTTGATTTATAGCAACCGTATCTATGAGTTCTTGAGCCTCTTCAATCGTCTTTCTCATGTGTATAGATCCACCAGCTGAGTAGTCTAGAGACATCTGGGCTCTTTCTGTAAGCCTGTAATAGAAGATGTCTAGCTGCACCCACTCTAAAAATATTTCGGAGGGGCATTTTCTCAGCATCCATCTGTACCTCTCCCAGGCATTATAAAGGGATTCATTATCCTCTTGTTTAAAGCCCTGGATGTCCAGCCTTAGCTGTGTCATCCTCTTTGGAGGGAAAAATTGATTCAGGAATTTGTCTGATAACTGTTTCTATGTTCTTATGCTTGCTGTGGGTTGGTTACTCAACCACCTTTTAGCTTGATCTTTTACAGCAAATAAAAATAGTATTAATCTGTAGACATCCTGATCTATATCCTTATTATATACGGTGTCAGCAATTTGTAAAAACTATGCCAGAAACTCAGTAGGTTCTTTCTGTGGAAGACCGGAATACTGGCAATTTTGCTGCACCATGATAATGAGCTGAGGGTTTAGCTCAAAACTGCTGGCTCTTATGGGGGGTATGCAGATACTACTCCCATATGTAGCAGTAGTGGGATTAGCATATGACCCCAGAGTCCTTCTAGACTGTTCATTTCCACTTAGATACATGATGGAGAAAGGGAGATGACGTGGATTGCAAATAAAATATACTTTTGTTGTTTTTTTTTAAATACCGAAAATAAAATAAAGTAAAATAAATGCAAAACTAAATATAAATTCAAAAATTAGAAAAATAAATAAAGGAAAATAGAAAACTAAAATAATTAATTAATTAAAAAGATTTGAAAAAGGTGTGATTTTAAACTTTGAGATTAGAAAAGATAAGATAAGGTTTTGAAAAAGATATGAATTTTTTAAAAAAACTGATTTGAATTTTGAAATTTTAAAAACTAAGATATGATAAAATAAAAATTTTAAGATAGAAATCTGAATTTTTAAAAATAGAATCCAAAAATTCAATTAAAATAAGGAGAAAATATATTTTTGAGTTTAATGAGGAAAGAGAAAAACAACAAAATGACACCAAACTTAGAAATCTTAGATCAAAACAAAGAGAACAAACAGAAAAACTTTGAATGTCAAGATGAACACCAAAAATACTTTGAAGATCAAGATGAACACTAAGAACAAATTTTTGAAGAATTTTTAAGTAAATAAAAGCACAAGAGACACCAAACTTAAAATTTTTAGAAAACCAAACATAAATTTTCGAAAATTCAAAGAAAAACACAAAGAAGACCCCAAACTTAGAATTTTTTTTTTTAAAAATCCAGAAAGAACTAAGAACATGCAAATTCGAAAAATTGAAGGAAAATAAAAGCATGCAATTGACACCAAACTTAAAATATAAAACTAAACTCAAATAAAAGACTCAAATTTAGTGACTCTAAACCAAAAAAAAATAAATTATTCATAATCTAAGCAACAAAATAAACCGTCAGTTGTCCAAACTCGAACAATCCCCGACAACGGCACTAAAAACTTGGTGCACAAAATCACAATCACACTTTTTCAATTCCGCACAACTAACCAGCAAGTGCACTGGGTCGTCCAAGAAATACCTTATGTGAGTAAGGTCGATCCCACAGAGATTGTCAGCTTGAAGCAAGCTATGGTTATCTTGTAATTCTTATGAGTAATGATTCTTAGTTTTAATTGCAAAAAGTAAAAGAACATGAAATAAATACTTGTTATGCAGTAATGGAGAACAGGTTGAGGTTTTGGAGATGCTCTGTCTTCTGAATCTCTGCTTTCCTACTGTCTTCTTCCTCACGCATGCAAGGCTCCTTCCATGGCAAGCTGTATGTTGGTGGATCACTGTTGTCAATGGCTACCATCCATCATCTCAGTGAAAATGGTCCAAATGCGATGTCACCGCATGGATAATCATCTGTCGGTTCTCACTCATGTTGGAATAAGATCCATTGATTCTTTTGCGTCTGTCATTACGTCCAGCACTCGCAAGTTTGAAGCTCGTCACAGTCATCCCATCCCAGATCCTACTCGGAATACCACAGACAAGGTTTAGACTTTCCGGATCTCAAGAATGGCCGCCAATAATTCTAGCCTATACCATGAAGGTTCTAATCTTAGATTAGAAACCCGAGATATGCACTCAAGCTATTGTAGATAGAACGGAGGTGGTTGTCAAGTACACGTTCATAGGTGAGAATGATGATGAGTGTCACGGATCATCACATTCATCAAGTTGAAGTGCGAGTGAATATCTTAGAATAGAAACAAGCGTGATTGAATGGAAAACAGTAGTAATTGCATTAATCCATCGAAACACAGCAGAGCTCCTCACCCCCAACCATGGGGTTTAGAGACTCATGCCATAGAGAATATAAGTTCTGATGTAAAATGTCATGAGGTGCAAGATGAATCACTAAAAGTAGTTTTTATAATAAACTAGTGACCTAGGGTTACAGAAAATGAGTAAGCTAGAATAGTTAGTGTAGAAATCCACTTCCGGGGCCCACTTGGTGTGTGCTTGGGCAGAGCATTGAATCTTTCACATGTAGAGACTTTTCTTGGAGTTAAACGCCAGCTTTTGTGCCAGTTTGGGCGTTTAACTCCAGCTTTCATGCCAGTTCTGGCGTTTAACGCCAGAATAGGGTAGAAAGTTGGCGTTAAAACGCCAGTTTACGTCATCAAAACTCGGGCAAAGTATGGACTATTATATATTGATGGAAAGCCCAAGATGTCTACTTTTCAACGCAATTAAGAGAGCGTCAATTGGGCTTCTGTAGCTCGAGAAAATCTATTTCGAGTTCAGAAGGGTCAAAATCCAACAGCATCTACAGTCTTTCTTCGGCCTCTAAATCAGATTTTTGCTCAGGTCCCTCAATTTCAGCCAGAAAATACCTGAAATCACAGAAAAATACACAAACTCATAGTGAAGTCCAGGAATGTGATTTTTGAATAAAAACTAGTAAAAACATAATAAAAACTAACTAAAATATACTAAAAACAATGCCAAAAAGCGTATAAATTATCCGCTCATCAGGTGTTGAGTTATTGTGTTTGAATATGATAATTGTGGCTTAAGTAGTGTGTATGTGAATATTGAAGCTTGATTGTGGTTTTGGAAAGTTTGAAAAGGGCTTTGGTGTGATAAAAATCTGTTCTTGGAGGTGTTAAGACCTTGAGAGCTTGTGGAAAAGTGATTTGGAAGTGCTCCGGGTTAAGCGGGAAAATCAGCTAAAGTATGGTCTCGATTTCCTGTAACTAAAATGTAATGTGGTGTGAAAACTTAGGCTAGAGACCCTAAAAGATAGATTTTGAATGGTTGATGTTATTGAATGGTTGAGATAAATTATGTGGTTAAGTATGTGATTATGAATATTGATGTATTGATAGTGTGATGCATGAGAGATATGCATATTTTGATATATGATTAATGATTGATTGAGGTTGAATTGTGGGTGAAGCCATATTTATGGTGAGGGTAATCTTGATTGTGGGTATTGATGGTTGATTGGAAATGGTATTATTGGGAATTGGGATGAGAAAATATGTATAATATGATATTGTGCTTGAAGTTGATTTACTTGGTTGAGATTGGTTAAAATGATGGATTGGTGGGTTATGATTTGATGAAAATGTTAATGTATGAGTTAAGGAGGATTGAAGTTGATTTTTGGTATGTTTTGGTTGATTTTACAAAGGGTTGGAATTGGTTGTTTTGAAAATGGCACTTTGTGTTTTGTATGAAAATGTGATTTTTGGGCATACTTTGACGGAGCATATCTTGGACTCCGGATCCCCGTTTTGTACCAAACTTATTTAGAAATGAAATTGGATCCGGGATGTCTATTCCGTTCGAAGAACGGGTGAAAAAATGATTTGAAACGAAGAAGTTATGCCCGTCGAAAGATTGGGATTTGAAACTGTGAATTCTGTAGCTTTTTAACTTAGTAAAATTTTTGGTAGAACGCACTCCCCCGCGTAGGTGTGACCGATGCACACGCGTCGTTTTCAAATATTCACTACCCACGCGTGCGCGTGGCCCACACATACGCGTTGATGAGCTAAATCAGTTGCCCAGCCAAAATTCCCGAGAGTTGTGCTGGTTTTGTGCTTGGGGTACAAAATGCACCCATGCGTACGCGTGGCTGACGTATAGGCGTCACTTGATTTTCTCCCATCCACGCGTGCGCGTGGGCGACGTGCACGCGTGAGCCTGATTTCATCCCAAAGTTGATTTTTGAGTTTTCAAAGCCAAATTTCAGACTTCTAAGCCTTCGATCTCACCCCTTATGTCTTAAATCATTATGATAAGCCTAGCAATGGGAAAAGGCTAGGAAATGTGATAACTTGTGAATGAAGAAAGGAGAGAATTATTGATTAATAATGATCAAAGATCATTGTATGAGATACAGAGGATGGTGGTGGAAGTGCTTTATATGCCATGAGCCGAAGGGCTGTATTTGTTAATGAAGTGGCTGGTTATGGATTATATTATGAGTCGAATGGCTGATATATTGTCGAGTTATGGCTGAGCTATTATGAATTATGGCTGAGTATGATTGCATATATGCATATTGAATGAAATGTGATTGTTGCACTTCCACTATCTGAGATACGAGTTTCCCTGGGAGAAAGCAGTGGCTAGCCACCATGTACTCCTGGTGGAGACTCGATACTCTGCTGACCCTATGTCGTAAGTATGGCCGAACACTGTGAAAGTTCCGGATGAGCTCGCCCCCGTGAATATACACCAGTGAGGGTGTTGGATATGAATTATGATTTATGATTGAGTATAACTCGAGTTGGGGATGCATGACAGAGGGACAGTCCAATGGTTAGCTACCAAGACTTGTCGGGTTGGCTTTATAACTGATAGGTGAGACTCATCAGCTATTAGGACAGGCATACATCATATGTAGGGGTGTTATCGGTTCGGTTTGGTTCGGTTTTAGACCAAAAACCAACCGAACCGATTTATTCGGTTTTTATATAATACCAACCAATCGGTTTGCTGTTTGCGCAACAACCGAACCAAACCGAACCGAACCAAAAGCAGTTTGGTTCGGTCGGTTTTTTCGGTTTTTAAATTCTAATTAATAGAAAATTAATCTTAGTAAAATGATGTTCAAAACAATCAATAAACTGAAATAATATTACATTACATTCAAATTCAACACAATTTCAACTCATTCCAACAACTAAACATAAAACAAACACATTTGTTAAGTCTAAAATTTCCATTTTAATGTATAACTAAACCATTTCTACGGTTCGGTTCGGTTCGGTTCGGTTTCTGCTGAGCCAACCGAAAACCGAACCGAACCGATCAGTTTACTTTGGAAAAAAACCAAAAAAACCGATTTTTTTCGGTTTTTATTCAGTTGTTGTAAATTTCGGTTCGGTTTTGCGGTAAATTTCGGTTTGGTTCGGTAACTTACACCCCTAATCATATGCATATTATGTGAATTGTTTAGAATTGCCTAATTGACTGCATATTACCTGTTAATTGTATAAATGCCATATCTGTTTCCTATTTGTATATCTCTTTGTCTGATATAATTGTGTTTGTCATATTATATTACTGCTGGTGGTTGGGAGGTTTGCAGGATTTGGAAAGGGGAATGTTAGTTAGACTGAATATCTTTAGTCAGTTGTCGTTTATGGATTAGTCTATTTATAAGCTTTGATTTATCTGGTGGAAGTTCTAGGATTGCCTTCGGATTTCCCAAGACATTACATGTTAGATATGTGGGTACAGTTACCATACTGAGAACCTCCGATTCTCACCCATGCGGATTTTGTGGTTTTCAAATGCAGGTCGTGAGGCTACTCGCTGAGGCATGCTGGAAACTTCTGGATTTAGCGAAGATCCTTGTTCTTGGGACTTTATTTTGGTTTTATATAGATAATTATTATCTCCACTAAATAATGTATATATATACTGTTTTGACTCCTCTTAGAGGTTGTGGTTGGAGAATAGGTTTTGTTAGCTTGTCCTTGGGGTTTCCCTTGGGTTTCTTACTCTATGTTTATATTTATATAAGTATACTTTTATACTCGGACTGGTTATCTTCGCAAACCAAGACTTGAGTTTTGATATTCGTATCTTTGGCACTCTTTTGTTTATGGTTTCGCGTTAGCCTATCTTATGTCATTTCGTTACGTTATCGCTCGGAGTGTTGCACTTTTCGAGTTACGATTTTGTTTTACCCTTTTTTTTTCTTCAAAGACTCTACTTATAAACATCTTTCACAATACTACAATTACTAATTTTATTTCTTAGAGGTTGTAATACCTCGCCACCTCTGTCTTATGACTTAAGCATAAGGCTCCGTGTGGTAGGGTGTTACACTATCAATAGACTCCCTTCTTCTGTCCTTAGTAACATTACTCCCTTTGAACGTCTTTATCATACTTCTCCAGATTACAATTCTCTTTGAGTTTTTTGTTATGTCTATTTTGTTCTTCTTCAACCTCGTGAACATAATAAACTTGAACCTTGGACTTGCATGTGTTGTTTCCTTGGTTATGGCACTAAACACAAGGGTTACAGTTGTTGGGATCATCTTTCTAGATGTATTTGTATAGCTCATCATGTTGTATTCTGGAAGCATCACATGTTTTCTACGTTCTCCTCATTTGAGTCCATTCCTTCTACTCAGTCATCGTTTTTCACTAACCCCCATGTTGATCTTTTTTCTAGTAATGATTCTACAGGTTCTATCTCAAGTCAACCTCTCGAGCCTCCTACTCTTTTTCCCTCTTCATCTCTATTTTCCGATGATTCCAGACCTGACAATGATCCTGCTCCTTCTGTCCTGCCTCCTCCATCTATTCGTTCTTCTAGGGTAAGAAATCTACCTCCTCATCTTGATTATCATTTTTTTTCTAATATTTTTTATCATCATGAACCTAAGTCTTTCTGAGAGGCCTCCATAAATCTAAATTGGCAGCAAGAAATGCAAGAAAAAAATCCAGGCACTTGAAAAAGCACACATTTAGGACTTAGTGGATCCTCCTTCTGATAATGAAATTGTGGATAGTATATGGGTATACAAGATTAAGACTCACTCTGATGGTTCTATTGACCGTTATAAGGCATGATTTGTTGCTCAAGGATGTACGCAAGAGTATGGTATTGATTATGAAGAGACTTTTACTCCTGTTGCTCGTCTCACATCTGTTCGCACTCTTCTTGCCATTGTTGCAGCCAAAAAATGGTCTTTTAGTCAAATGGATATAAAGAATGCATTTCTTAATAGGGATCTGAAAAAGAAGTTCTATATGAAACCACCCTCCGGATATCCTTGACCTTCTAGCAAAGTTTGTCTCCTTCGTAAAGCACTTTATGATCTTAAGCAAGCTCCTCGTGAATGGTTTGAAAAGTTCAGCACCACCCTATGCAATCTTGGTTATACTTGTAGTCCTCATGAGAATGCTCTCTTTATTCGTAAAAATGAACGTGGGTTTGTTCTACTTTTATATGTTGATGACATGATCATTACTAGAGACAATGTTGATGGTATCTCTGATCTTAAAGCATCCCTTATCCCTTCACCACACTTTTGAGATGAAAGATCTTAGTTCTCCCAGTTATTTCCTTGGCCTTGAAGTCGTTTCCTCAAATGACGGCATCTATCTCTCTCAAGCTAAGTATGCTTCTGATTTTCTTGCTCGAGCAGGAATTATAGATAGTCGCACTGAGTCTACTCCTCTTGAGCCTAATGTTCGGTTTACTCCTATAGATGGTACTGTTTTAGATAATCCTACTTGTTCATACCCTGGGTCGAGCTATCCGACCTAGGGAGATCGAAGACAAAGCAACCGACCTCTTCATGTCAGCTTCCCCGACCTCTTCTTTATAAGAGTTCGGCCAAATCGCCACGAGGGTCCAAATAGGCCCAAACTAAGGGACATGGCCCAATCTAAAGGCAACTAAAGCCTAGAAAGATAGAGGCGGTTCCCCTTAGAGATAAAATGACCTCACTTAAAGATAAGATAAGATAACTAACTTATCTTATCTAGAAAGGTCATCCCACACTACTATAAATACACTGGAGCACCCAAGTATCACTCATACTCTGATTCTACTAAAAACCTGCTTAAAGCCCATGCTAACTTAAGCATCGGAGTCTCTTGCAGGTACCACCACCCTCCGGTGACGAAGGAACAGCAGCACCCCCAAGTCCAACAAGTCGGACACATCAGCTCCGGCCACCACCGCAGATCTCATCCGAGATCGACCTTCGGTTTCAGGTAACCCTCGGAACACTACTCTTTATCAATAGTTAGTTAGAGGTCTTTTCTACCTGACTGTCACACGACCAGACATCGCCTATCCAGTTCATGTTCTTAGCCAGTTTTTGTTAGCTTCCCGTACTACTCACTATGCTTCCGTTCTTCGCATTCTTCGTTACATCAAGTGTACTCTGTTTCATGTTCTTCATTTTTCTGTCCACTCATCTTTATCCCTTCAGGCGTACTCAGATGCTGATTGGGCTGGTGATCCCACTTATCCTCATTCTACTACTGGTTATTGTATGTTTCTTGGTGACTCTCATTTCCTGGCGAGCCAAGAAACAAACGTTCACTGCTAGATCAAGCATTGAAGCTGAATACTATGCTCTTGCTGACACCACTGCTGAGGTTGTCTCGATTCGTTGGCTTCTCGATGATTTGGGTGCCTCTCAATCGTCCCTAACAGATGTTTATTGTGACAAGTGCTATTCAGATTGCTTATAATGATGTCTTTCATAAATGCACCAAATACATGGAGATTGATTGTCATTTTGTCCAGCAACGTTTCCTTATTGATAATGTTTATCTCATAGCTATTGGGACTCTGGATCAGACTGCTGATATCTTCACGAAAGTTCATCATCCTACTCGTTTTCGGACTCTAGTATCCAAACTCAAGATAGTATCTTTAGCTCCCACTTGAGTTTGAGGGGGATGTTAGAGTATAATTAGGATAATTAGGATCAATTTAGATCAGTTATATCATTTATATTTATATAGTATATCTGTATATTTGTTGTAAAATTTTGTACTTTTATTGTTTTATTCTTCTAACACCTATATATACCCTTGTACATTGTACCATTCTCGACACACTCAATAATACATTCTTCATATTACTCTCTTGTTTCTAACAAAACCAATGGTCCTAAATTGAAATGGTCTTAATTTATTAACCAAAACCTTGGAAATAACCTTATAAACATTGCATAAACTAATAGATCGAAAGTTCCTCAAGTAGGTTGGGTTATTCCCTTTTGGGGTAAGAGAAGTAAGAGTTTGTTGACTTGTTATTCTATATATCTACTTAGAATGTGTTCATAAAAACGGTTGAAATCCCCAAAAAAGATAAACCCAAATCAAATTTGACTTGCCTTTCTGCATTGAGAGAATTATCCGGTAACAAAACAAAAATGGTAGAATAAATGAATAAAAAGGAGGCCAAAAAAAAGATCTTAGGATCACGAGTTGAGTGAAATCTGACAATGAAAGTTGAACTAACAATAATTTAAAAACTGATAATCAAGCTCATCCAATCTGTATATGATCAAACTTTTGTACATACATGGTAGCAAACACATTCCTCTATAAGTTCCATGGAGGACTTCTTCATATTCATACAACTCTTGTCTCATGGGAGGATGATGATGCGGGTGAGCCTCTCTGATCATTAGAGTCTCTCCTCCAAGAATTCTGAACTTGCACAGCGAAATGCAGATTCCAGAGAACATCATCCACAGAAGGCCTTTCAGTAGGATCATTGGAGAGGCACCTTACACAAATCTCCATCATTGTCATTAATGATTCATTTGAGCATTCCTTGTGAACTGCTGGGTCAACAATACTCCTCCTTGCTATATCATCAGTTTTTATGCTTACTTGTAACTGCATAAAAACCACGTGTCATGTCAGAATTATATGGTATGGATAAACTCTCATTTTGGCACTAGATAGATTCAAGTTAGAAGAAACGGCCCTGAATTAAGAATCTACTGTTTAATTACTACATATGTGAAGTTTAGTAAAAAGATGAGAGCTTCTATGACCTAAAGATAATCTTTGGTGAATCCAAAAAATGAGAAAAAAAAAAAGGGTTAACATAAAGCAAATAAAAAAAAAAGAAAAGAAAAGAAGGCCTATGCAAAAATTCAAACAAACCCAAAGAAGAAGCTCTTACTTAAGGAAGACGTGTCAGAGATATAACCATTCATGTGCCTTTTCTATAAACTTTTGAGAGTAGTTTCATGACAGAAAATGCTACTGTTAATTGCTATATATACCAGGTTTAGTGATGTTTCTTAAGTTTTCTTGATCTTTGGAGGACCACAGTCAACGGGTGCCTCTTTAATTTTAGAGGCTATTTTGTCTGAGTTGAAATATTTTGGGAGTAAAAATGGTAGTTTCCCTTGGTGTTTGTTAGTCCTATTGTATGTTCTACACTTCCCATTTCCTTTTTATCTCTCACTGTTAACCTTTGATACATTATTGGATCAATATATAAATATAAGAGTGAGAGTAAGTAATAAACTGAAGAATGAGTAATATCTAAGTTGCACTATGTTTCTTACTGTTCAATGATTACTGACAAAATTATATGTAATTTCTTATTGACTCACAAGATCTTTGAGAGTGCCAACTTCATTGTGGAACATCAATGGTCGACCCAAAATGGTTTCAAGCAAGATTACCCCAATATCATAGACATCATTCTTGTCTGCATCCATTATCCTGCAAAAGGAAATCACTTATTCAGTGTTCACCCTCAACTATGTTGGCAAGAAAAAAAAATCTAAAACATTTATAGACATTAGACAATCATCAAGGGGTCCCTTATGTAAGACTGAATTACTGAATATCAAATGATCCTACTACTTCTTGTTCACAATAACTGCCGTTTCAATTTAACATATAACATAAGACAAGTTTCAGTATTCTACTTGGCAATTAGACAGTTTAGATGAATTACTAATATTTTCTTTGTAGACAGAAGGATTATGCTATAAGGATATCAGAACTAATATTTTCTTTTACCTTTCTTGGAAGTTTCCTTTTAATCCAGGGTAAGGTCCATTGGTGACCTGAAAGTTCAGAAGCAAACAGTTTTTCTTAGAAAATCAGAACGAGCGAAGAGTAAATACTTACGATTAGAAGCATATAAACAGATTTCATCCACTTACCAGTCTTCTAGTTTCTGCAGAGAGTGGCAGATTATAACTGCTTATTTTAACATTAAGATTGTTATCCAAAAGAACATCAGTTATCTTCAGATTATTGGAATATAGTCCAGGCACTATCCCTGTGTGCAAGAATTGAATGCCTTTTACCACTCCAATCGCAGCTAATATCCTCTGCGTCCAAGAAAGCTTTTCACTAGGAGATCCTGCTGGCACTAATTTATGTTACATGAGTTTCAAAAGTACTTTGCTTCTGTGAAACTCAGACAATTAATCTTGACGAGATACAGAAACGGATACAGATACGGAGACACCAAATATTTGAAAATAGCAAGACATAGACAACTAATAAATTTGAATGAATAATAATAGTTATAATAATAATAACAATAATCATCGATTAAATACTCAGATGCATTGTCGGACACACCTTAGTAGGTTGGTATGTCAGCGTTTCTTAGCTTGAATTCAGGTACACAAGGACAGTAGAAGGGAAATTGTGATTGAAAAATAAACTTACCAGACACATAACTCCTTAAACTCTTGTTTGGAACAAACTCAAATATGAGGAATATAGTGCTGACGCTTGAATCATCCTGGTTGCATTCAAATGAATGACCAAGAGCACTGATCAAGTGTGAATGCCGAAGTTTCGAAATCAACTCAATGTGGTGCATGTAATTTTGAGGGCTATGTCTCTTTCGCATTTTCAATCCTCTGATTGTAATAGGCATTCCATCGGAGAGCACCCCCTTATATATCTGAGCATCATATTCAAAGTTACTTAAAATTTTGTTTGATGTCACAAACTTGATCAACAAAACTAGCATTTTAAATAGAGAATTTTATCCAATAACAGCAGAAAAGAAACATCGAGAAAGAATTCTGGAATATATGTTCTCAACTTCTCATATGTAATATAGCACAATTGCATACCTGGCCATGTGGACCCTCACTAACGAAACTTGATGCATCAAAATTATTTGTAGCTTCCTTCAGTTCATCCAAAGCAAAGGTTCTGTAAGCTGGAAAGCTGGCTCCCATCTTCATTGTTTCTGATATATACCCTGTTGACAAGGAACAATACAATACGAAATTCTTAATGAAATTTCATAATTTTCTTGTTTATTAGATATGTTATATGCATTTCAGCACAATGTTTGTCACTTATTTGAATCTTCTTCAGCAACTACAACCTGATAGACAAACACCCTCTCAAAAGACCCTTTTAATCTTCTCTAAGAATAAAACACTAAGCTCCCGAAAGATTATGACACTAACAATTTAACCCTTAAAACAAATAAATACTCATTTGATCTTCAAAAGACGATAATGTTCGATAAAATTTCCCAAAATTTAGGCAAAAACAGAGGCATTTTTGGGATTTTGTCAAACATTTTTTATCTCTAGGGACCAAGAGCTTTCTTTTGAGAGACAAATTGTCAGATTCATTGCTTTTTGTGGGGCTAAAATTGTGGTTTACTCCTCCTCTAATCAACCAAAAGTTTAAAAAAAATAAAAAATATAACAATAATTAATAATCCTATTTTGTTGTGTGTTAAACTTATACAGCAAGAAAGAATTGAAAGGATTTGTGGATTTACTTGCATCTGTGAGCAGCTTTGCAGTGTTCACTGAAGATGCATGTTCTATTATAGACCTTGTACTTGTCCTCACACCATTTTTGTTATGCATTCTGTTCATGACATGCTCCTTCATGGACCTTGTAAACGACTCCACAGCGCCCTTATCCGGCACCCTTTTCATGATCCGCTGCAACACGGATATGGACAAGGATCTTGAAGAAGCAGCTACCATGCCTTCCTTTTCCGTTTCCTTTTCTTCTTCCTCTTTGTCTTCGTCTTCCTCTTCCTTTTTCGCCTGGCTGATAACGATCTCCAAGGTCGGTTTCACAGGTGTTTTTACAACACTACCCTTCTTATGAACCCGGCTAACTACCAAAATAACCACTCCAACAATCAATGCTCCACCAACTATCCCTCCCATACTGGACACGAGAACCGTTTTTCCGGTTGTCCTCTTGTGATTCTCTTGAGGAGGCATGATTTTAACAGCAATAGCCTCGTTGCTGCAGAAGCTGGCAGGGTTCTGATTCCGGCCGTCGTCGTTCGATAAACAATTCCCGGCGTATAGAACGACCGGTTTCAAACATGTGGGAAGTTCCCCTCTCAACAGATTCGAAGACAAGTTCACGAAAACAAGCTCATCATTACACGTGTCGTTCTTGAACAGCATTCCGGTGAACTTGTTTGAGGAAGCATCAAGGTAATTAAGAGAAGGAAGAGATAACAACGCAGGTAAGAACGGCCCAACGAAACCGTTAAGCGAAACGTCGAGTTTCTGAAGCTGGTAGAAAGTGACTAAACCCGAAGGAAGACCAAGCTTAAAGCTGTTATTCTTTAGAACAAGCGAAACCAATTTAGTTGGAAGAGATGGAAAATGAGGCCCGAATTTGTTGTTCTCCAGGTTAAGATCTTGAAGGTTCGACAGATGGCGAAGGCTAGGTAAATCCCCTGAGATTTTGTTATTTGACAAATCCAAAACTCGCAGTGTTTGTAATGTTCTAACTGAATCTGGAACGGTTCCACTGAGCGAATTGTTCTTCATACTAAGCACAGCCAAGCCTTGAAGAGTCCCTATTTCGCTTGGAATAACGCCTTCTAAAAGGTTGTTATCAAGAACCAGTGATTGAAGGTTCTTGAGAAGTGAAATCTGTGACGGAACAACACCACTGAAATGGTTTGAACTTATGTTGAGTATTTCAAGAGAAGATAACTGAGAAATGGTTTGAGGTATTGGACCCCAGAGACCAAGAGAAACGAGACTGAGGACTTTTAAGCTTGAGAGTGTGGCGAGTGTGGCGAATAGTGTTTCTGATGAGAAGTTCTGTGGCAATGCGTTGGGACTGAAACCGTTGCCAACAACATGCAGCTGTGTGAGATTTTCTTCATAGCAAACGAGTGTGAAGTGTGGGGTTGGTTCAATGTTGCAGAAGTCTGTGTTGGTGTTGAGGGTTAAAAGTTCTTGGGGGTAGCCGAGAAGGTTCTGGAAGTTTTGAAGTGTTTGGGTCTGAGAAAATTGTAACTGCTCTGAGAGATGGAAGATGGTGGAAAAGAACAGGATCAAAATGAGTAATGGAATTAGGTGTGAGTGGGAATTGGAATTGGAAACTGGTTTTGCCATCATCTTCAGCAGAAAAAACTGTGTAGCTATTTTCTGTTTCACTATGGTTTCTCTTTCTGATCCTCCATGGGCATGATACCAAGTTGTGTCCGAGTGTTATCACTTATCATGAACAATGAAGGAAACCTCAAATTTTTTTTTTTTATTTGCAGGGACATTATTTTTCTTGTTAAGGTTCACCTTAATCTTCTATATTCAAGCGTGAATTGTATTGATTAAACACTAAAGCTGTTCGTCATATTCTCTCATGTTGGCAGCACACTTTAAAATAGTTTTAAAGATTCTAACTCTACCAATTATATTTTAATATCGACAAACAACTAAATTTTATAGTGGTAACTCAGGTTCACGATTTTTATTTTTTAGTTTTTTAGATTTAAAATTTTTTATATTGATCCTCAAGATCCAATTTTAAGTACTATAAATCCCTATATTCTTTTTAACTTTGAGTTAATGAATAAAATATTGAACTTATTCTGATTTGTCATATTAGACACATGGCTAAATAGCGTATTTTTGTTTTAGCTTTTAGAAAAGATAAAAACAATTGTTTTGGAGAACAAAAGAAAATATAATAATCTATACATCATATAAATTCTTCTTTTTCTTTTCATTTTGGCCGTATTTAAATACCAAAATAAAATAAAATAACGCTATTTAATTATGTGTCCAGTGTGACAAATCAGAACCAATTCAACACTTAGTTTATACTAAAAAAAAAGTATAATGATATTCTAAATTAAATCTCAGATGCTAATATAGATAATTTTAAATTTGAGAGACTAAAATAATAAAAATGATAAATCTAAAAAATCATTTAAAAAATTTAGTCACAGAAATACACTATATTAATTTCTCAGTTCCTTTTCTTATTAAATGACTTATTTCACCATTAAAACTAACCTAATATATTTTTATCAATTTCAAAGATATAATATACGCAGTTAAAATTTGTCAATTTCAAAAATTAAATTTAACTCATTTTAATAATAATAAATTTTAGATTTAAGTTTATTTTTTGTTTTTTACGTTTATATTTTTATTTGTGTCCAAACTACCTTAAAAGTTTTTAATTTTATTCTTAATATTTTACATAGAATTAACATTTAAGAAAAATTTTAGCATAAATCGAAATTGTAAAAATTAAAATTAAACGAAACTAAATGTTAAGAATATTTTTTAAAAAAAAATTATAAATGTTAAGAATAAAAAACGTATATATTTTATTCTAAATTTTAATGTTAAAATAATTTCCATAGATAATGTCGGTTAAATTAGTTTATTAACGAGTCCAATTACTCGTTTATTAGAAAAAATAGGCTTTTATTTATGGTGTTTGCTACGGTACGATAATAAATTCATACATACTGATACGTTTAAAATATGGATAAGTAGTAACAAGTCACGTGGAATTTATTTTTCACATTAGTATTTAATTTTTTTTTAAATATATATTATATCACCATTTTTACTAATACATCCTTTTAATTAAATAAAAATAAAAATATATTTTTTATTTAATTTTATAAAAAATCTTAAATATCCTTACTTTATTTGATTAGACAAAAATATCCTTTTAAATTAATCAAATTTTAGAATTTAATTAATCCTAATTTTATAGTTTCAATTAATTTAAACAACAAAACAAAAACATATAAAAAAAACAAAAATCAATCGTTCTTCATTTTCTCCAATTCCCCTCATCATTCGTGCCCCCTCTGAAACAAAGCAAAACATATAAAAAAAATAAAAAATCAATCGTTCTTCATCTTTTCTAATTCCCCTAATCATTTGTCCCCCCTCCTCCCTCTAAAGAAAGGCAGTAAAAGTCCCAAATTAAAACGGCAAAATTCTAGCCCTAAATTCACCTACCTCCATGTTCATAATGAGTTCGATAGACTACTTTACTATTGTATTTGTCAATCATGCAATGGTCTACTACTCTGGGATAGTACTCCAATACAATGGCCTCTACGATGCGGAATCTAAGAGGCTTCTCCGAAGATGCAGTTATTTTTATATAAGCAATCCATCAACAGGTCATTGTATTCGTATAGACCAATTTGGCTATGAATTTCATCCAAATTTTTTTAATCCAGTTCTTGTCTTTGAACCTTGGACATCTCCTCACTATAAAGTTATCTTTTTCGCTAAAGTCGTAGAACTCGCAACCAATAAGATGAAGATGAATGTTTATTTATCAGACACAGGTTCTTAGAGCAAAGTTGATGTTCTTACTTTTTCAGATGATATTCGGTACTTCCAAGAGGAAGAAGCGGAAGTGCTGAGCCTGGGACACCGGCGGCAAAGAATTTAGGGTTAGGGTTTTGCCGTTTTGGTTTGAAATTTTCACTGTTTTGCTTCAGAGAGGGGCACGAATGATTAGGGAAATTGGAGAAGATGAAGAACGATTGATTTTTTGTTTTTTTGATATGTTTTGCTTTGCTTTAGAGAGGGACACGAATGATTAGGGGAATTGAAAAAGATGAAGAACGATTGATTTTTTGTTTTTTTTATATGTTTTTGTTTTGTTGTTTAAATTAATAGAAACTATAAAATTAGGATTAATTGAATTCTAAAATTTGATTAATTTAAAAGGGTATTTTTGTTTAATCAAATAAAATAAAAATGTTTAAGACTTTTTATAAAATTAAATAAAAAAAAATTTATTTTTATTTAATTAAAGAGGTGTATTAGTAAAAATGGTGATATAATATATATTTAAAAAAAAAATAAATACTGATGTGAAAAATAAATTTCACGTAACTTGTTACTACTTGTCCATATTTTAAACGTATCGGTACGTATAAATTTATCATCGTACCGTATCAAACACCTTTATTTATTACTGATATGGACTATTTTAATTCATTAAAATTTATAAAGATCAACATATAATTCAATGTATACTAAAATGAATATGAATATGAAGATCATTTTCCTCTACTCAAGCGGTTAGCCCAACTAGTATTGTAAGGTATTGTTTAAGCTTTTTCTATTGGTTTGGCAGTTACTAAATTTCTTCATTACAGGTCATTCAAGTTCCCAACATTTAATGTATATTCTATTCAGCATTAAAATATGTACTTTTTTGTTGTGTATCTCACTGAAGCTTGGGATGCTGTGGCCTGGCATCCATTACTATGTTATCACTTATCAGTGTTCCTCCCTCTCTATTTGTTTACCTCCCATGTCACAACGAAGTGGTCCATCATCCTTAGGCTTAATTTTAATTTTATTTTAAAAGAATGTTATACACATAATTTTATATTATCAATTTTTATATTAAAATAATTAATAAGGAATAAAAAATTGTATTTAATACAATAAAAAATATTTATCCTTGATAATATACTAAAAAGTGATGTAAGTATAATTTCTTTTTATTTTTTATATTAATGTGGAAAAAAATTCTTAACGGGATCATACTTAAAATTTAGAACCATGCATATTTATGCATTGACGGATTAATGTTTGTAGAAATGTAAAGTATCTTTTGTTATAGGATTTTTTTTAAGATGTTCTATATACACCAATTTTTGTATCGATTATATATGTTAATCTAAATTTTTATTTAAGCAAAAAAATTATAAAATCTAAAACCAAAAGCTGACATTTTATAAAGATCAAATACTTGTATAAAACTATTTTTTTCCCTTTTATTGCAACGAATTAAAACATGTATATTCCATTGGGCTTGTGAATTGTGATTGAGCAAAAATGCATCCTCCTTTAACTATTTTTTTTATGATTCTATTCTTGTGCTGGAAGATCAAACCAACGGAAAATTTTCTTAAATAAATTTTAAAAAAATCAAAATTTTCCTTAACAAATAAACACAATACAAAATATCAAATCAATTTTTTCTGTGGGATCGGAGGAGGGAAGATCGGGTACGCCAAAATTTGGTAGATCCAATTATTCTTTTCAAAATTTATTTGTGATATTAGTTCTTAATACATATTTATATTAGAGATTTTTTAATAAATAAATAAATAAATTTTAAAAATATAGACATGCTTATGAGATTTTATATTTTTTTCTGTTACATATCTTGTTCTTAGAGAGAACTAACGAATGCAAAGTATTACGTATCCAACCGTGAGCTACTATCTCATTCACACTGAAGATGAGATATGCTAAAAAAGAACTCGTCTATACAGAGAACGAAATACTTGTTTAAAGAAGTCGTTATCTGTGCACACGTGATACGCACGGGACGAGTTTTTAACTATATAAGGAGCTCATTTATGTCATTCTAACACCAATCTCATTTCAATTCTCTTCCCGTATTTTTTGAAAATATCAGTAGTGAGTATCTTGTTGTGAGTGTTTATGTAAATAGTTATATTAGAGATAATGATGAAGGAATTGTGTTTAATTCTTCTTACTGGTGTTATTTTGAACCCTTCAGGTGAATACTCTTAAGGCTCTGAAAAATCTGATATTGATGAAGATGGGGTTCAAGGTCAAAGAGAGGTTGGGAGAATTAGGTATAGATTCCTCGTTGCGTTGGCAAACCGAGGCTTAGTTCAAGCGTTTTTGAATTGTAAGCGATAAACACGTGCGTGTGATGTTCGAGGTTCATGGGAGATCAGGGTATTGTCAAATAAAAACCCATGAGATGCACTGTATGTTCAAACCTAGTCTCTCCTGAGATATGGTATCAGGAGATCAGAAGGTATCATCGTGTGGCTATTCTGCCTAGGATAAATCACACTCAGCAACAAACATATATGACTGAACTTTAGCTTTTTAACAAAACAAACATTAACAAAAAATCTAACTAATTCAAGTACGTCACAACAAAATTATTAATTAAGATAAACCTAACTGACATAATAGAATCCACAATAACAAAATCCAAAAAAAAATTATTATACTAACTACTTACTAGACTACTTGTAACAGATATAATTTATACATTATACTATATTTATTATTATTTAACCTAAACTAAGGAAATGAATGTAACAAAAATAAAATTGAAATATTAAATTAATTTAGTGATCAGCCTCACAATCAAGCACTCTCATAATTTAGGTGGGCGTATTTAATCGATTGATGTCCACAGAATGTACTTGTGTCATTATAAATCACCGAAAAACAAATAAGAAAGAAAAGAGAAGAGAGAACTTTTGAGGAAAAAAAACTCTAAAGTGGTGAAAATGAAAGAAGAATTCGTTTGCATACGATATAGAAAATTGTAATACGTTCAAATTGTAATACACTATGAACGTATCTCGTCCTCAATGGAAACAAGATACGTTCAAATTGTAATACGTATCTTACGTCTGCGATTTTGATGTGTGGTTATTGTATTCTTACTTATCTCGTTTACACAACTGACAAGATAGGCATATAGTAAAATTGTCCTCTTTGAGGATGAAATATGTAAGAAAAAAATTATAATTTTTTCTATGTTTGTCCATATCTGTAATTTACACATTTATTTAAAAAAAATTATATCAGTTTTCAATGGTAAAAATTAGTATGTTTAACAAATTATATTTAATAAAATGTGTAACACCCTATCACACTGAGCTTTATGCTTAAGTCGTAAAATTGAGGTGGTGTGGTATTACGACCTCTAAAATAAAATGTATACCTATAATGGCAGAAAGATTATAATATACTAGGAGCCTTGAAGGATAGAGGAAATAAAATCACGAAAATAAAAACGCAACGCTCAAGAGATGAGTTAACTTGCGTGTTAAGAAAACCATAACTATCAAACATAAGATAACAAAAGTAGGAGTAGAGTGCCAAAGATACAAAATAACAAGTTCCTAACTTAGCCTGCGAAGCCAAGGCTGGTCGAAGAATATTTACACATATATACATACCTATCCAAAATCCCAAACATACATAAACAAAATCCTGTCTCTCCATAAACCTTTAAGAGGATCAAAATAACCAGTAACCACTTCGCCTCAGGGGTCCAGACGCCTAACGAGATGCCTCTCAACCTGCATCTGAAAAATAACAACATAGTATGGAATGAGAACCGGATATTCTCAGTATAGTAAAAGTGTCACACACATAATATATAAGGTCCTGGGAATGCCAGAGGCAATCCTAGAACGCCGACACTCAGATTATAGAGCTTAAAGTATTAAACAGAAGTCATAAATGGTGGTTTTCTAAGAGTATCTAAGTCTAACTTAACTTAACCTTAAATCTAAGTCACATACTACCATTCCTCCATACCTCCATCCCCATCAGTATTTCACAGACAATTAAACAGATAAAAGCAAGCACAAGAAGGTTACAAATACAGCAGGTAACAGTTATACATTTAGCATGGCAAATACACTTAGGCACACCAAGTTAATGCACAAGCAAGTAATTCAAGTAATATGCAGATGATGCATGCCTGTCCTATAGCTGATGAGGCTCATCTGTCGGTTATCCAGCCAACCCAACAAGTCTGAAAATCTTAGACTGTCCCTCGACGTGCATCCCCAAGAGTCTATGCATAACTTTTTCTCAAATAATATATTTCTCAATGGGGGTTAACATTCCCGAGAATTTATAGTGTCCGGTCACCCTTACGTCGTAGGGTCAACAGAGTATCGAGTTTTCAACCTGGTACACATGGTGGAAAGCCACGGTACTTTATCCAGAGAATCTCGTATCTCAGATCATTTAATCATTCAAGCCAAGTTTCATACATGATCACCTGTAGCATTTCATAGTCATTTTATCACTTTTCAGCTTTACTTCAACTCCAAGTTAACTCCATTTCCTAACTTCATCCGAATATCAGGTTTATTACCATTACTAATGACAAAAAGAATGAGAATAGAGGTTTAGAAGTTTGAAATACAGTTTAAAACATTGAAAATCATGTTTGCTGGAATCAGGGCCACGCGTACACGTGGCTCACGCGTACGCGTGGGCGAAAATTTCATGTCACACGTACGCGTGGGTCACGCGTACACGTGGACATGCTTACTACACCTTACGCATGCGCATGGCATCAGTCGCATACGCGTCGCCAAAATCCCATGCCACGCGTACGCGTGGACGTACGTTCTTGAAAAAAGGGATTAACCAGAAAGTTGTATGCCCTTAGAGTGCCTAGCTGCAGAAATTCACAGATTTCACAATAAAACTTCTAACGGGCATAACTCAATCGTTTTAAGTCATTTTTCTTCCGTTCTTTGAACGACATAAACTTTACGAATTCAATTTTCATTTAAAACGGGTTGGAATCAATTTGGGATTCCGAAAGCCAAATTATAGCCCGCCGAAATTCAGCCCGAAAACCAATTTTTTGCAACCTTTTAAAACCGCATACTCATTCAAATTTTTCATTCCTTCCAATATCAAATCTGCCAATACCAATACAATTGCCAGCAACAATTTTTAACAAAATTCTACACCATTCTACTAACCACCAATCAATATCATTAGACAATTTCATTTCTCAACAATTCCATCATACTTTCAATCAATATTCTTGTAAACTCACAATCAACAACTCAACCATATTCTTTTCCAACATTAACATAAATAACAAACTTCATCACACAATCAAATCACCAATTATCCAACAAGCATGTTCATCCATAATTTACTAAACATTCAATATACACCTGCATTCCAAACTTATCCTATGGTCATCTAGCCTAAGTTTTCACATAACATTATATATTAAATGCAAGAAACCTAATCCATATCTTGGCCGATTTCCACGTAGCGACCAAAGCAATTTATTTAAAACCAAGGCAGCCCCTCAAAAATCAATAAACTCTAAGCTCAACTTCCTCCAAGTTCCAATATTCACAATTTCAAGCTCCGATTATTTATTCTCAACCTAATACACATTCATAACACATATATATCCAATTTAATACTCAAAACTCAAATTCCATGAAATTAAAATAGAATTATCGTATCTTCACCCTACCCAAGCTTCACATAAGCAAGAGTGAACGTTTTCCTCAACCTAATTGGATCCTAAAACATCAAAAATCAAAGAAATTTAACATTCCTACTTAATTCTAAAAAATTTGGGAGAAGAGGAGACTGAGAGTAATTAAACAAGTTACCAATAAAATTGTTTTGGTAGAAATATAGATCTTGACGCGATGGACGCGTGGCCGCAAACGGTGCGGTGATTGGAGCTCGGACGGAGAAGTTACGGGATTCGGAGTTCACCGTAAGGGTTCGGCGTTTCTTTCTTTCCTCTCCCCTGTTGTTCTTCAACGCTGCCAAAATGGGGAGAAAAAGAACGTGGGTTCACTGAAAGGGCTGGCCCGGTTGGGCTCGCGGCCCGATTTGGGCCCGGTTCAATTGTTTGGCCCGCTCGGTCCAATCTTGGACTGATTTCTTCGAAATTAGTGTCAAAATTCTCGTTTTGACGAGCTCTATCCTAATTTAATATAATATTCACATTTTCCAATCTTCTTTATTAAAAACTAATTTATCGACTAATTACTTACTAATTTAACGAGGTTTACATCCTACCCACCAAATAAAGAATTTTGCCCTAAAAATTCAAATTCGGTTACCTGAAAAGAGATGTGCGTAGTCCTTCCGCATATCTGATTCGAGTTCCCAAGTGTGTTCTTCGATACCAGCTAGACTCCAAGATACCTTTACCAATGATACTTCCTTCCCGCGCAATAGTTTAATGCTAGTGTCATCAATTCTCACCGGGATTACTGGGAGTGTTAGATCTTCTCTTACCTGAATCAGTTCTGGTTCTAGAACATGACTCGCGTCAGGAGTATACTTCCGAAGCTGTGATACATAAAACACGTCGTGCAAGTTTGAAAGGTACGGCGGTAGGGCAATTCTATAAGCCATTGGCCCAATTCTTTTCAGGATCTCAAACGGTCCAATATAACGGGGATCCAGTTTCTTAGTCTTAATAGCTCTTTCCACTCCAGTAGTTGGTGTAACCTTCAGAAAAACATGCTCTCCTTCTTCAAACTCCAAAGGCTTTCGCCTTTGATCAGCATAACTTTTCTAATGGCTTTGGGCTATAAGTATTAGGCTACGAATCTTCTTTATCTGCTCAGAAGTTTCAGCTATCATCTCAGGCCCTAATAAACTTCTTTCTCCAGTTTCATACACAAACATAGCGGATATTGATATTTTCTACCATATAGAGCCTCATATGGAGCCATTCCGATGCTCGCATGGTAGCTATTATTATAAGCAAACTCCACTAATGGCATATACCGATCCCAACTCGCCAGCTGGTCCAAAACACAAGCCCTTAGCATATCCTCCAAGGTCTGAATAGTTCTCTCTGACTGACCATTTGTCTGAGGGTGATACGCAGTACTCAAACTTAACTGAGTTCCAAATGCACGCTGAAAAGCTCCCCAGAACCTTGATGTGAAACGAGGATCTCTATCAGATATAATGATAGAAGGCACGCCGTGCAACATGACAATCTCTTTGATAGACATTCAAACCAATTCTTCCATTGTGCAACTTATTCGAATGGGAAGAAAATGAGCTGATTTTGTCAGTCGATCCACAACCACCCAAATAGCATCACAACCAGACCGGGTTCTAGGCAAACCTATCACAAAATCCATTATGATACTCTCACATTTCCATTGTGGAATCTCTAAAGGCTAAAGGGTTCCTGACGGTCTCTGATGCTCAATCTTAACCTTCTAACACGTTAAACATTTAGATACATGCAATGCGACATCATTCTTCATCGCTGGCCACAAGAGCATCGCTTTCAGATCCTGATACATTTTGGTACTTCCCGGGTGAATTGAGAACCCGCTCTTATGAGCTTCCTTCAAGATACTCTGTCACAAGTTCCCGACATCTGGCACAACAATCCGGTTCTTGAACCTCCACAAACCATCCTGACCTGACACTTTCCACTGTTTTTCCTGTTCAACTGCTGGCAATACCTTACGTATTGTTTCACTATCTTGATGAGCCTTTAGAAGTTCTGATTTAAAATCACTTGAAATCCGCAGCCGACTATGAGGCGTGGAAGTGTGTTCAGTATGAGAAAGGGCTTAGAAGAGACATCTTCAACTGCGTGAGTCCACAAAGGTTAACGAATTTCCCTGAATTGGTTATGAAAAGTCAATTTGCAGAACGTTACTCCATGAAGTCAGCAATATTATAGGAAGGCTATAGAGAGACTACTCCGGATGAACCGCATAGAGCCAGACTAGGCGTATGTTGCAAGTGCGAGAAGCCGGGGCATATAGCTCGAGACTGTCCATACAAGAAACGCCGGGATGTAGTCGAATCCGATCTTCAGACCAGAGGTAACCATAAGCTAGCAGTTGAGTTTTTAACTACCTTGTGTATCATTAATATATGTATGAACCATTTGTGAAGCACGACAAGTTTTGATGATCGTGGAGTCCGAGCCGATGGTTAGTCAAAGACTACTAGATGTTGAGATGGAGCGATACTTAGCTAACTTAGATGAGAGGCTAGGTTCTTGGAAGATAAGAATCAGAATGACAAAATGGAAGCCGGGTGAATTATACCTAAGGAATTGGAACCGTTGATAGCTATGCGGAGTTACTGTTTGAAATCCAGTGACGTTAAGATTTCAAGGAAAAGGAATAGAGCGAGTTCAACCTTTAGTTGTTAATTGATCGAGAGACAAGTAGAGGTGAGACCAAATTCCTATGCGAGAGAGTTTCCAAAACCGTTCTTGAAGATGTACCAGAAATTCCACCTTAGAGAGAGTGTGAGTTTGTCATAGCCGTAGTGTCAAAGATCGGATCAATGTTGATTACACCACAAGTGAAGACATTATTAGAATCAGTAGAGTTCAAGACCGAGTTGAAGAGAGTACTGGAAGAGAGGATCGTCTAACTAAGTGTTTCTTTGCGAGAGCGTGCCAACTAATCTTCACGACTTAATCTAACCTTTCTCTTATAGCCTCCATTGAAAGTCTTATCTTGAACCTTCTTCTGTAAAAGCCCAACTCATTGTTCTTCCGATCTTGTTCCTTACTTGTACAAAGTTTGTCTCTTTTGAATTCAACCTGAACTCATCCTAATATAATCACATAATTTTTTAGTCCTGGTGATCTGCGCTGCATGAAATTGCCCCCTTGTGTAAACTCGTATCTCAGATATCATTATTCATAAGCCATGGCAATTTCATTATCAATATAACATCACTTATCAAGCCTTAGCGTTAAACTTCGCTAACATACTCATTTAACTCCGGTTAACTATATGTAAGACTTTCTTTTGAATTCTGGTGAACACCGTTCGTGCTACTCGTTCGTTCCTTTGAACATAACTTTTCTTTGAAAAATAAACTCGTATTGGATTTTACGTCACGCATAACTCTTAGATGCAATTATTAGAGTGCCAATCCTTTAGAGCAAGACTTTGGAACATGAAAGTAAACCAGCGACATTACAAGGGAATTCAAAAACCTTAATCCTCACCGATCGTATCGCTCGTGACTAAATAGATGCAATGAGGTGCACCGTGTGAACGAAACACCAGGATACACTGGAAGCCTTCGAGCCATGGAAAGAATATTGATCTTTATGCCAATACTTGTATTACTTAAGCCTACTGGACCATTTAAGAAATTACTACGACGCATTATTGGAGGACTTAAGAAGCATGCTGATGCGACATCATGAGGTTATAATAGACGCCCTAAGCAAGAAGTTTATAAGGGATTCTTGGACGTTAATTTCAAAGGAGGAAATGTTAGATGAGTTGAAGTTCTAAGTTGGAGAATGAGAGTGTAGAGTGAAAATGTCGGACTAAGTCCATTACCAGTTTACAACATGGTATCGATGAGATGTGGGATGCATAGCGAGACAATAAGGAGCCGCTAAAGATATCAAAGTTCGGTAAATAAAGGAGAATTAAAAAGAGATTTATATGCCTAATGTAAATGCCAAAATATAGATCGTAGGGTCAATGGCTTAGGGAGCGCAATAATAGTGATAAGGAGCTACTAAAAGTATTGAAACCTGTTGAATCAAGAAGATACCGAGAAGGAGTTACATGTCTAAATCGAAAGTTGAGACGAGAAATTATTGTCCAAAACTTACAAGAAAGGATTTTCGAAGTTACCGTGAAGCTGCCAAGACGTACCATGAATTAAATAGGATGTTTTGGGATATCAGAAACAAAGAATAAAGTGGCAATGCATGTAATGGCGTGTTGAAGCATGAGAAAGTAAAAGAGGACCACCAGAAACTATTCGGAATGCTGCAACCATTGAAGATTCTACATCGAAGTAAGGAAGAGTAATTATCGGTTTCGTATTAGATTGTCGAGGACTAAAGGAGAAGATGGAGCTTCACAGAGCGCTAAATACTACCGTATTGATAAAAACTAGAGCATCGAATACCTTAGTTCCTGAATTTAATAGCCAAGACAGCGGAGAAGAGCTACGCAAATTCGAGTTAACAATCTTACTATGAAAGACCGACAAAAGAATTACATGAACCAAGGAAGTCCTGAACTTGAGAAGGTTACTTTAACAAGCTGAAATCAGTGAGTGAGTCAAGATGAAGGTATTGAAACCAAAGTGTTTTGAGACCTAGGATAATGGCAAGGGCGGACTTGTCGGATTCTGAAGAGAATTAGGCCAGTGGCATATCAGGTAACTCTACCCTATATCTTCCAAACTGGTACCATGTAACACATCTCAACTTACATCTCAACTTCAGGAGTACACTTCTAATGTCAATCATGTATTAGAACTTTAACCAGTGCAACTGAGGAAGGATCTCACGCTTCGAGTAACCTCGGTTAGGATATATAATAAGATACCATGGCCAAAAAGTTAGGCAGAGTAGAAGTTACGTACTAGAGGATGTAAAAAGTGAAACTGGAAGTGGGAAACGTACTTAAGAACTCAAATCAGACAGGTGGAAGAACTACCCACACTTCTTCTCAGATAGCTGAGTTTGAATTTTACGGGCAAAATTCCTAATTAGGTGGGTAGGATGTAAACCCCGCTAAAATCAGTAAATAATTAGTCAATAAATCGAATTTTAATTAGGAAGATTAATAATGCAAAACTAATACCAAAATAGGATAGAGCTCTTCAAAACGAGAATTTCGACACTAATTTCAAAAAATTCGACCCAAAATTGGGCCGAACGGGCCGAACCGATCGAACTGGCCCTGAACCGGGCCCGTGGGCCCAATATATATAATCATCATTTCAGCCACTTCCCATTATTTGTTTCCCTTCCAGCGCCGAGAAGAGAGATTGAAGAAAAGCAAAGCCACCAAAACCTAAATCCTTATCAATTTTCAATTCATCATAACTTTCGATCCGGAGCTCCGATTGACGAGCCGTTTGCGGTCACGCGTTCGTCTTGGAGTCCTCTTCAATTCTATCTGAACAAAGTGGTAAGTTTATCACCAATTCATTCCCATTTCTCTGTGCCCCTTTTCTACACGAAAATTATTGAGGTTTTGAGTGATTTTGATAATTTTGGTGGTTTAGGTGCAAACTAAAATGGGATAATTATTGGGTTGCACTCCAATCATCAATGGGTACGGTAAGAACAACCTAAACCCTAACCAATTTTTGATTTATTGATGAAAAACCTGAACTTGAATATATATGTGAATTAGGTGTGAATTGAGTCATATATATATGCATTGGAATTGAGTTGGGAGTACTTGGAGGCTTATTGGTGATCAAAGCTTATTTTGGGGTTGTTTTAATTAAGTTTGGAAGGGCTGTGATTTGTGTTGTGAGGCTGCCTTGGGTGAAACTAAGTGATCGGCCAAGGTATGGTTTAAGTTTCACACGTTTAATATTTACGGTGTTGTGAAAACTTAGGTTAGAGGAACCATAGGATAAGTTGAATTGTTAATTTCATTTAATGAGTAGTTTTATAATATTGTTGGAATGAGTCGTTGATGAACATATATTGAAATTATGAGGTATTGTGGTTATTAATTTTATGCTCTTGGACTTGCTTATAGTGGGTTGTGTTGATGTTGATATGTTGATGGATTATGGTTGGTGTTTGTTAATAAAGAGTTGTTATGTGAAGTTGATGGATTAATGTGTATGAATGGTTGATTTATGTTAATGGCATTTAATTAGTATATGTTGATGGAAGATTGATAAATACATGATGAAGGTTGGTATAGGTGAAAAGTTGATATCAACAAATGCAGGGTCATTGATGTATGAAATAAATGTGGATAATTATTGATGATCAAGGTTTGTTGAGTTGGTTAAAGGTTATATTGGCAATGGTTGTTAATGAATTGAGTTGATATGGTGTCATAATGCAAGTTTTAATGGTAAGAAACTTAAGTTGATAAAAATGAGGTTTGGTTGGAAATTGGTTAAAAATCAGTTTTTTATGAACTTTGGAAGTCCATAAATTACTCCTCAAAATTCTGATTGAGTTCTGGTTTGTTGCAAATGAAAGATGGTTTTGTAAATTTTTAAACGACGTTAATTTTGTGAAAAACGGAATTTTGAGAAGAAAGTTATGGACAATGAAAAATTGATACATGAGACTGTGAAGCAGGGGTTAAAATCTGGTTGCTGCAAGCTTGCAAGGCATTCTGGCAAATTTTTTTTTTTGGAAAAACGCTCATCCACGCGTACGCGTGGCTTACGCGTACGCGTGGCATGGAATTTTGGCGACGCATGCGCGAGAGGCATGCGTACGCGTGTGTGAATATTCACGCGTACGCATGACTCACGCGTACGCGTGACTTGATGTACGCTCCACGCGTGCGCGTGGCCTACGCGTACGCGTGGATGCTGCCTGCTGCAAAAACCGGGTTTGACTATTTTTGAACCAATTTTCCACTCCTAAACCTCTATTTTCTTCCTTTAAGGTTTAAAGTATAGTTTTAGGTCCAGTGGATAAAAGAAGCTAGGAAAATAAGATATCTTGAGGGTGAAGAACAAGGAAATGAGTATGTTAGCGAAGTTTAACGCTAAGGCTTGATAAGTGATGTTATATTGATAATGAAATTGCCATGGGTTATGAATAATGATATCTGAGATACGAGTTTTCCTGGGTAAAAACCGTGGCTCGCCACCACGTGTTCCAGGTTGAATCTCGATACTTTGTTGACCTTATGTCGTAAGGGTGACCGTGCACGTATAAATTCCCGGGTATGGATAGCCCCCATTGAGTTATTTATATAATGATTGAATGTGAACTCTATGCATAGACTCTTGGGGATATGCGACGGGGGACAGTCTAAGGTTTTTGGACTTGTCGGGTTGGCTGGATAACCAACAGATGGGCCCCATCAGCCGTAGAACAGGCATGCATCATATGCATTTATTTGTTTTAATTGCTATGCATTTCCTGGGTTTGCCTAATTGATATTTATCACCTGCTACTTGTTATACTTGCTATTTGTACTATCTGCTCATTACTTGTGCATGAACTTGTTTGGTTGCATGGTCCTGTTACATTATGGATGATGGAGGGATGGAGGAGATGGAGAAACAGTTTGGTATTAGGTGAGGATTGAACTTGAGTAAGTTAGGTAGATTTAGAATACCTACCCTTATTGATGGTTTTTGTTTAGTACTTAAGTTGAATAACTGAATAACGAAGTTCTAGGATTGCCTATGGCATTCTCAAGACCTTATTTATTATACGCGTGACACTTTTACCATGCTGAGAACCTCCGGTTCTCATTCCATATTGTATTGTTGTTTTTTCAGATGCAGGTCGAAAGGCTCCTCGCTAGGCGTCTGGATCCTGGGAAGCAAAGTAGTCCTTGGGTGTATTTTGGTTTTCTATTTGTATATATGTAAATATGTATTTAGCTTACTCTCCAAGTAACTTATGTATTCTGCTCCTCTTAGAGGTTGAGGGAGAGATAGGAGTTTACTTTGGTACCTTGGTGTATTTTGGAAATACTTATGTATGTTTATATGTATATATATACCCTCTGGCCAGCCTTAGCTTTGCAGGCTGAGTCAAGAGCTAGTTATGTTGTTTCCTTGGCTTTTCTTTTCTCTCTTATTTATCTTTATCGCTTCTTTTTAGGTTTCTTAACACGCAAGTAATTCGATTCCTCGAGTGTGCACTTTTTATTTTGCGAATTTGTTTTACCCGTTTTTCAAGACTCCTAGTTGAGTATCTTTTTCCTTATTATTATGTATATATTTTTACTTTTAGAAGTTGTAATACCATACTATCTCAGTCTTATGACTTAAGCATAAGATTAAGTGTAGTAGGGTGTTACAATAACTATCGAACATAAGATAACAAAAGTAGGAGTAGAGTGCCAAAGATACAAAATAACAAGCTCCTAACTCAACCCGCGAAGCCAAGGCTGGCTGGAGAATATTTACACATATATACATATGTATCCAAAATCCCAAACATACATAAACAAAATCATGTCTCTCCATAAATCTCTAAGAGAATCAAAAGAATAAGATATGCGGAGAGAAAACTAAGTGTATATATATATATATATATATATATATATATATATATATATATATATATATATATATATATATATATATATATATATATATCACTGTACAACAAAATAACCAGTAACTAGTTCGCCTCAGGGGTCCAGACGCCTAACGAGATGCCTCTCGACCTGCATCTGAAAAACAACAATATAGTATGGAATGAGAACCAGAGGTTCTCAGTATGGTAAAAGTGTCACACACATAATATATAAGGTCCTGGGAATGCCAGAGGCAATCCTAGAACGCCGACACTCAGATTATAGAGCTTAAAGTATTAAACAGAAGCCATAAACGGTGGTTTTCTAAGAGTATCTAAGTCTAACTTAACTTAACCTTAAATCTAAGTCACATACTGCCATTCCTCCATACCTTCATTCCCATCAATATTTCACAGTCAGTTAAACAGATAAAAGCAAGCACAAGAAGGTTACAAATACAGCAGGTAACAGTTATACATTTAGTATGGCAAAAACACTTAGGCACACCCAGTTAATGCACAAGCAAGTAATTCAAGTAATATGCAGATGATGCATGCCTGTCCTACGGCTGATGAGGCTCATCTGTCGGTTATCCAGCCAACCCGACAAGTCCAAAAACTTTAGACTGTCCCTCGACGTGCATCCCCAGGAGTCTATACATAGTTTTTTCTCAAATAATCAATATTGCGTACGCGTGGGCGAAAACTTCATGTCACGTGTACGCGTGGATATGCTTACTACCCCTTATGCATGCACATGGCATTAGTCACCTACGCGTAGCCAAAATCCCATGCCACGCGTACGCGTGAACGTACATTCTTCAAAAAAAAGGGATTAAGCAGAAAGCTGTATGCCCCTGGAGTGCCTAGCTGCAGAAATTCACAGATTTCACAATAAAACTTCTAACGGGCATAACTCAATCGTTTTAAATCGTTTTTCTTTCGTTCTTCGAACAGTATAAACTTCACAAATTTCATTTTCATTTAAAACATGTTGGAATCAATTTGGGGTTTCGAAAGCCAAATTATAGCCCGCCAAAGTTCAGCCCGGAAACCAATTTTTTACAACCTTTTAAAACCTCATACTCATTCAAATTTTCCATTCCTTCGAATATCAAATCTGCCAATACCAATACAATTGCCAGCAACAATTCTTAACAAAACTCTACACCATTCTACTAACCCCCAATCAATATCATTAGACAATTTCATTTCTCAACAATTCCATCATACTTTCAATCAATATTCTTGTAAACTCACAATCAAAAACTCAATCATATTCTTTTCCAACATCAATATAAATAACAAACTTCATCACACAATCAAATCACCAATTATCTAACAAGCATGTTCATCCATAATTTACTAAACATTCAATATACACCTGCATTCCAAACTTATCCTATGGTCATCTAGCCTAAGTTTTCACAGAACATTATATATTAAATTCAAGAAACCTAAACCATACCTTGGCCGATTTCCACGTAGCGACCAAAGCAATTTATTTAAAACTAAGGCAGCCTCTCAAAACTCAATAAACTCTAAGCTCAGCTTCCTCCAAGTTCCAATATTCACAATTTCAAGCTCCAATTATTTATTCTCAACCTAATACATATTCATAACACATATATATCTAATTTAATACTCAAAACTCAAATTTAATAAAATTAAAATAGAATTATTGTATCTTCACCCTACCCAAGCTTCACATAAGTAAGAGTAAACGTTTTCCTCAAGCTAATTGGATCCTAAAACATCAGAAATCAAAGAAATTCAACATTCCTACTCAATTCTCGAAAATTTGGGAGAAGAGGAGACTGAGAGTGATTAAACAAGTTACCAATGAAATTGTTCCGGTAGAAATGTAGAGCTCGACGCGGTGGACGCGTGGGCGCAAACGGTGCTCGGACGGAGAAGTTACGGGGTTCGGAGTTCACCGTAAGGGTTCGGCGTTTCTTTCTTTCCTCTCCCCTGTTGTTCTTCAACGCTGCCAAAATGGGGAGAAGAAGAACATGGGTTCACTTAAAGGGCTGGCCCGGTTGGGCACGCGTCCTGGTTTGGGCCCGGTTTAACCGGTTTGGCCCGCTCGGTCCAATCTTGGACCGATTTCTTTGAAATTAGTGTTAAAATTCTCGTTTCGACGAGCTCAATCCTAATTTAATATAATATTCGTATTTTCTAATTTACTTTATTAAAAACTAATTTATCGACTAATTACTTACTAATTTAACGGGGTTTACAAAATAACTTTTAATCTAATTTAATTAATTTTAAAGTTTGTAAAACTGTATAAATAATTAATTATTTAATATTATTTTTAAAATTTAAGAATTATAATTTAGAGTCAAACACTATTAGACTCAAATATCAATTAAAATTTAAAATGCTATGATTTGAATTTATTAATTTATATTATTTTAAAAAATAATAAACTTATAGAAATGGATAACTAAACAAAAATTCTTTTTTAAGTAAAATAAAACTCTATTTTTACATTGAAAGCTATGTTTAAATTAGGACAAATTATTTAAATAAACTTACTGAGTGTAAAGTATACTTTTTATCCCTAAAATTTGGCAAAAACTTTAAAAATACCACTAAGTTTTATTTTGTTTCGATTTTGTCCCAAAAGTTTTCGATTTGCATCAAATATATCCTCGACGGTTAAATTTTTAAAAAATTTAAGATCAATCTAACAATAATACATAAAAATTATGCTTGATTTGCTTGTGTTGATGATTATTTTTATGAAATTGTTGTTGAATTGGTCTTACATTTTTTGAAAAATTAGCCATCAGGAGTATATTTGATGCAAATCGAAAACTTTTGGCACAAAATTAAAACAAAATAAAACTTAGGAGTATTTTTAAAACTTTTATCAAACTTTAGAGGCAAAAAGTATACTTTATCCTATTTTTTAGAAAAACTAATATAACAAATGTAACAAAAAGGACATAATCTAATGCGATCCACCTTATTTCCAACAAAATAGTAGGAAGTCCACCCAATTTTTCATCTTAAAAAATTGTTGATATTTAATACTGTGTTAATTTATTTAAAGAAGGTGATTGTTATAGTATCTAAAAGTATTTGTTTAATTTATTAAAAAAATTAAAAGTTAATATTTAATTTTAAAATATAAAAGTAAATAATTATTAAATATTCAAAATTTATTATAAAAGATAAATTAGACAAAATTTAAATACCAAATTATAAATAGGGTAAAAAACATAAATAAGCCATAAGGAGAAATATTTTACATGAATCAGCCAAATAAAAAACTGATTCACCAATCAACCATTGCACAAATTCATGTAGTTCGAATCAGCATATATCGAACTTGATTTGAATGTAATTCGAAACAAGCTAGTTCGAATTACATGCACACGTGAAATAATACATAATTCGAATCGATGCAATTCGAATTACATGCACACGTGAAGTCAACATAATTCGAATTGATGCAATTCGAATTAAAACTGGTTAAATCGATACAAGGTGATTCGAATTAGCTTGAGGAGGAAACCTATATAATTCGAACCTAGCCGATTCGAATTACCCTTGTTTTGCCACTAGTAGTCATTCGAATTGACCTGTTTCGAATTACACTAGATTTGGCTATAAAAGGAGTTCAAATCTACCCTATTCGAATCACTTTCCCACTCTCAGACCCCACCAAATTCCAGAGAAAATGACCCAAATTCGCTCCGACAAAGGCTCGAGTAGACTATTTAGCTGATAGGAGACGATCCAGGTAGACTATATCGGTTGGATGGAGTGACTCATATTGCCGGAGTCATCAACGACGAGGTTAGTAGTTAATTTTTTTAGCTGGTGGTTTATATTTGTGGTTCTAGATGTGGGTTGTGTTGGCGGTATTGCATGTGGTTTATTGAAGTGGTTTTATTTGCGGTTTTGTTGGCAGTTTATGTAAGTGGATTAAGTTAGCGGTTTTGCATGTGGTATTGTTAGTGGTTTTTGTTTAGTAGTTTTGCATGTGAGATTCTTAGTGGCCTTGAATGTGGTTTATGTTAGTGGGTTTGCACGTGGTTTATGTATGCGGTTTATATTACCGGTTTATGCATGCGGTTTTGGTAGTGGTTATTATATTGCTTTTGTATGTGGTTTTTTTCAGTGGTTTCCATAAGTGGTTTATGTTGTTAGTTGTTTTTGTTAGTGGTTTTGTAAGTGGTTATAATTATGCGGTCAATGTAATGTGCAGCCCCAGTGTTGCATATCGAGCATGCGGCGGCAGCAGGGCATGCGACTCGATGAGAGATACGTTTCGTACTTACAGATGGCTGGATTATACCATCTTGCGAGGCTGAACAATAGATGGTTCCGATTAGATGAGCCCCTTGTCAGTGCATTCGTCGAGCGGTGGCGTCTAGAAACGCACACGTTCCACATGCCGTTCAGAGAGTGCACGATCACACTTCAGGACGTGGCGTACCAGTTGGGTTTGCCAGTGGACGGGCGTTATGTCAGTGGTTGCCTTACAGATTTCCAGATATACATCCAGGGTGGCCGTCTAGCTTGGGTGTGGTTCCAGGAGTTGCTTGGAGTGATTCCTCCTCCGAGCCAAGTTCAGAAGTTCGTAGTAAACTGCACCTGGTTCCAGTAGACTTTTGTTCATGTTCATTATTGTATCTTAGCCAAGTTTATTATCACCTTTGATGTACTTGTACGATCCAACTTGTACTTTGGTTATTTATGTTTCAGTATGTTGTTGCTTTATCATGATATTGTACTTTGAAAATTGCTGTTCATTGTTTTTTTCAGTTACTAGGATATTTTTCCCATCATGTATTCATTTAATTTGTAGATTCATTTATTGCCTTGTGTATTCAACGGATATTTCGTACAAAACTTCGAAAACGGAACATATTCATTAATTAATATCCCATGCAAAGTACATCGCATTAACTTTAACAAATTCTATCATTGATCAACTACAACTAAGGAAACCTATAATAGTGGAATCTAAACGCCAAAGTGAAATCAACAAAGTACCGAAGCTAACAATACACCTACTCATGTCCCCCTGTATGCTCTGGTCTTCCGACCTGTGGGCAACTCCGACGTGTGTTTCCGGGTTGCCGACAAAGGCCACATCTCTTTGGTCGGTTTGGATCTGCCTCGTCCATATTGGTCCGTATCCGAGTGGATCTCGGACGACCCTCCCTCGCACGCCTATTGTTCGGATCTGGGAGCACTGTCGGCCCGTCATATGGTGGCCAGAAACCCTCCGGAATGAGAGGTGTGAATCCCATCCGATACACATTGAAAACCGAACTAAGACGATACACCTGGTAGACTTAAGGCTGCCAAGTAAGCCGTGAGTAGGCACAGCATGCCAGTGCGTGCGAACATGGGAAATGAAGTGCCTGGAAGTATCTGCAGTCATATGTCTGAGATGCAAGTGAGACCCTGTAGCTACTCAGTAAGAACGAACTAGTCGGAGTTGGCTCTGCGACGGTGAACTTCGAGTTACCCCTGTCGTACAAAGTCACCGTGAAGCACCTCGCTGTCTTCAAGTTGGCCTCGATACACTTCACCAAGTGTTGACTGAATTGTTGTCCGGTACCTAGCTGGGCCTCATCCTCTCTCCCATTGCAGACAAATAGTTCGGCCAACCTTCCGTATGTTGCCTTCACCAGCGAGCACACAGGGAGGTTTCTGACAACCTTGAGGATTGAGTTCACACACTCAGAGATATTCGTTGTCATGTGCCCGAATCTCCGGCCCTCATCACAATGCTGTGTCCACAATGAATACTCAATCCGGTTCGCCCAGTCACACATCGCCGGGTCTTCAGACCGTAGAATATCAAACCAGTAATCAAACTCTACCTTGGTCTTAGAGTACGCCACGTTCACAAGAAGCCTCCTTGCGTCTTTGCCCTTGAAGGTTAGGGCGAAATTTGCTACTACATGTCGAATGCAGAATGCCCGGTATGCAGCTGGAGGTAGCCATCCTTCGTCGGGAGCTTCAAGCACGGCCTTGATGTCGTTATGCCTGTCCGATATAACCAGCAGACCCCGTTGCGGTGTCACGTACTGACGCAGGTGGGAAAGAAAGAAGGACCAGGACTCAGCATTCTCACCATCGACTAGTGCGAATGCAACAGGGAGTATGTTGGAGTTTTCGTCCTGTGCAATCACGACAAGCAATGGTCCCCCACACTTGCTATACAGATGGGTGCCGTCAATACTCACCAACGGCTTGCAATGACGGAATGCCTCGATACACAGTGGAAACGTCCAGAACAGTCTGTGAAAATAAGCTTGAGACTCGTCCAGCTGTCCCCCAACTCGAACAGGGCTCGTCCTAAGGACTGCAACAGTACCAGGCATCGTCAACTGGACTCGTAACACCCACCTAGGGAGCTTGTTATACGACTCATCCCAGTCACCGTAGATGAGGGCAACAGCCTTCTGCTTCGCCAACCAGACCCTCCTGTACGTCGGCCTAAACCCAAAGTGTGCGGCCGTGGCATTTAGGAGCACCTTGATGCTGACGAATGCATCAGCCCTAACCATTGGCATAACGAATGCCAAGATCACATGATAATCCAAACTCCTGTGGTCGCTGGAGATGGAGGTCGCGAGACACATATGCCGTCCATTGTACCGTTTGACCTCCCAAATGCCCTTGCGCTGCGGAGACTCAGCCGAATCAACCATGTGCACCCATTCCCGAACTCAGAACACTTGCCCACATACCGCCGATAGTCAGACTCCACTACCTTGTACTGTATCCCTCGGCGGATGCTGTAAGTCTTGACACTTAACAGGGCCTCATCTTTATCCTAAAATTGCTGACCAACCTGAAACTCTGTCAGACCTGCAGACCCTTCCGCATCTCTAGCGCCAAATCCAGCAGGCTGTCCAGGAACCCCCTCCTGCCTCATGGCATCCAAGTCCAAAGATGAAAAATGTGGAGGGTACTGCTCTGTGCCAGAGCTAGAACCACCTCCTGCCCCTGCAGGCTCACTCACTCCAATATCATCGCCACTGTCATCAGCAATCATATCCGGTTCCACATCATCGTCCTCTGGATCATCCAACAATCCATCTCCAACCCCAGCCGGTGCAGCACACTGTAAAGAGGTCGGCAGAAATTCTCCTATTCCAACCTCGTCGCCTACACTGCCGTTGAAATCAACAGCGAATGAAGGGGAGGCGACAGGCTGGACGGGTGGCTCGTACACAGGTACGGAGGAAGAAGCAACGGCAGGTCTGGAGCTAGAACCGACTACCGTGGCTAAAGTGGGGGTATTCCGGTTCAAACCCCCCGAGCTGGATACCACATTAACCAACTTTACCAACAGCTTTGGTGTCCTTACTTCGGAAAACTGCCGGCGATAATGAAACATGACCTGCAAGTCCTCATCACTACCAATCGTGAAACAAGCATACTTCACGGTTTCTTAGAGCACCGTGATTGGAATGCGATAGAAAAACTTCTTAACCCGTTTCACATCTTCCAGACCAAGTTTCACCAGTACAGAGTTAACAAGGTCATCATAGCTCGTCGTAGGCCTCACGAAAATACTGAGAGGATCCTTATCAGTGAACTTCACACCAGAACGTGTTTTCCTCTTAATCGAACCTCTATGGTGAACCAACGCTACAAAACTCTCCTCACTAGCCATTTTTCCCCTCTAATGAGAGCAACTCACGTTCACACCATATATATACACTTTTGGTCCTCACTAATTCGAACTAGCCCAGTTCGAATTCTATATAGTGTAATTCGAATCAGCATCTTTCGAATTACATAGGAATTGTGATTCGTGAGTAAATCGAATCAGCCTGGTTCGAATTACTGTTATTGTGTAATTCGAACTAGGTGAATTCGAATTACATGCTTTGGGTGAACTTCTCATAATTCGAATCAACATGATTCGAATTATACATAAATAAAGTTCGAGCTTAGCTGATTCGAACTACATATTAATGTGTTTTGGTTGATTGATAAAACTGAATTTGGATTGGTTTAATCATGTAAATTTGTGCTCTCCCTGGCTTATCTAAATTTTTTACCCTTATAAATATCATAGAATTTATCTTTTAAAAAATTGTAAGTTTTTTAGATTATTTAAGGAAAATTTCCTCAAAGTCACTCTTTATTTACAAACCAATAAAGAATTTGTGTTGGTCTCAAAGATAAAAATGAAAAGCAGCAATCACCACATCATGTGAATAAAGAGATGGATGTATAATATTAAATTATTAATATAATAGTAGGATGTGAGATTCTGCATTCCCAAGGCAGATGAGATTAGACCAATTGAGGGATCACTGCATTATTAAGTGTCTAATAAAGTAATAATATCATTACATTATTAATGGAAAAGGAGGTTGTCTTTTTCAATAGACGTTGCTGACGCCATGACAAAAAGCCATTTTAATTGGGTCATATCAAATTTGTTTTGTTCTGCTTTTTGAACCCCACACTTGACCTGGACATTTTTCTTCTAACAGTAAATTACTAAAATACTATAAAAAAATTTACCAAAAATAATTTTAAAAATACTAACAATAAATAAATTTTTAAAAATTTTTTAAAATATAATTAAAAAAAACTACATATTAAATATATATTTTAAAACAACGCCAAAATCTTTTTAAAATCGAAAATTAAGCAACATTACTAACGTATTAGAATCATACACTAATCTTAGTATATTCGTTCCAAAAATTTTACTGAAAGAAGGAAAAAATATTTTTCATGAGAATTATTTAATTTACGTTCATATTTAATTAATAATAGTTTATTTTATAATTTAGTAGCAAGTCTCCAGTATGTCTAATTTGAGTTTGGGATTTGGCATTAATATTGGATATTCTTTTTTAAAACATTATCTAAAATGAGTTTTTATTATTATTATTTTTTGCAAAAGAAATATTTTCATAATTTAAAAAATAAAAATATTTTTTTAAAGAATAAAACAAAACAATAGAATAAAGAATTTATGCCTTCTAAATTTCTTAATATTTTATCAAAAAAATTGCTTATATATAATTCAATAATATATTGAACAAGAAATTATATCATTTTAGCTTCTTTTAATCCTTTATCCCCTCCCTCCTGTCTCTCTAAATTGATTAAAATATTAAAATTAATTATAAAATATTATAATACTAATAAATCTTACTATGAAAAGAATTAAAACGAATATGTAATTATAAAAGATGAGTTCTAATAGATAAAACTATGTGAACTCTAGAAAATTATTACAAATTTTTAAATTACTATGTAATCTAATCTAATCAATCTTAAACTCTAAATCCTACTTCATCAAATTATGATTTAGTGTTTCATCAAATTAGAGGTACATAAATTTAATGTTTTTGGATCTATTCATGTTCTTCTATGTTTATAAAAAATCTATATTTCACCAAACTAAACAGCAAATATATATCACCGTATTCATATCTCAATTTATCTTATGAGACATAAACATCAACCAAATACTACCTAATTTATCTTATGCATGCTGGAGACTTGCACAGGTGTTAGAATTTTTAGTACTTTCACATTGTGGGTTTAAGTCATACTTCTTGTCATGATGGTTTCTTTTCGAAGACAATCTTTTAGTACTTTCGTAAACACTTACGAAGCATAAAAGCACACTTTAGTGTCGGTGGAATAATAAATGTAGAACCCACTTAAATTTTTGTTCTAAAAAGAAAACTAGGTGAAAAAAACATTTTCTTCCATTGAGAGAAATTTCATATCTAGTGTTGGGAAAAATAAGAAAACCAATCACTTCAAATGATTACATCCCAGTATAACTAAACAAATTTTGACCTCAACATATATTACTTTTATGATAGATGAAAAGAATTATACACTACTAGTATGTGACAATTTGGAATTATGTGTAAATAACTCATTTAAGAATGAAACTTCGATATTTAAGATTTTTTTTTATTAAAACTAATTTATTCGATATGAAATCTGTTAAAGATTAATTTATAGTATCGTTCTTTATTTAAAAAAAAAAGACAATGGCATTCTTAGAGGAATGTCTATTTTTCTAAATTGAAGTATGAAAGTTACGAAATAAAAAACAATGGTGCTAACTTAACAATTAACAAAATTACTTATTAAAGAAAACAAAAATTTAAATCTTCAAAGTAAAATCAGAAATTATTTTTAATATGGAGATGAAGATGGTGTTTTGGTTCAATATCGATATTTGAAGTGTATTATAATATTATAAAAGTGCAAAAAAAATATCCAAAAAATAATGATAGGTGTCCAACACACATTCTGCGTGTTGACTCTTCACTTACAAAATCTATCCACATATAATTATACTAAATAATCCTATTTTTAACAAAAATACAAATATTTTTTTCATATAACAAAAAATTAGCCGGGCAAAATTATCCGTGAGATTTCATTTTATTAACAAAAGTACTTATTTTTTGGGGGGTAAATTTGTAAAATAATTTAAATTCTTTTAAAAATGTTGTTCAAATTTTAACTCTTGTATATAAATATAATTGTGTCAACTACCGTTAATATTGTGAATAAATTAGAATTTCATCAATTAAATTATGAATTTACACATCCTTCCATTGTTATTCCAAAAATCCTTAGTACACGTCAGAGAGGAATATCTTGTGAAGCTCGTGACACATTTTTCAATTGCATATGCATCCAGCATCCCTCCCTCCCACGGTGGCACCTGTGACTGAAAGTGACAAATCACAAATGATCCTGGGACCATAGTTCACGGGTTGATTCTTTTCTAGTTTATTGTACTTGGAATATAACTCATAACTGACTTCAATATAAAAAGGAAAAGAAATGAATTAATAAAAATTCCCAGAATATTGTTATGTTTTTAAGTTTCATCATCTCGTATTGTTTTTTCTTTATGATTTAATCGCAGTATCTTAGTTTAACATTCCTGTCAAAGGAAAGTAGCGATGTTAACGTCTATACTGTACTCCAGCGGTACAATAATAATTTTTTTTTAGAATACGTCCATAATAATAATAATAATAATAATAATAATAATAATAATAATTTTTGTTGTCGTCGTCGTCATCGTCATAACCAATTTAAGTTCGTCAAATAATTAATTCATTTGGCTTAAACAAAAATTGAGAATTTAAATCTCATCTTATATATATTATGTAGTAATTTATTGGTTAATAATAATTAATTTTTTTCGAATTGAGAATATTGGGAGAAATAAAAAATTATCATCATATATAATCTATTTTATTATTATTATTATTATTGTTATATAAAATTCAAGAAATAACTAGTTTCAGTGTCTCATTTATATTCCTAAACACACTCAATTAACAAAAGTAGTTATTTATCTATTTTGTCTTATAATTTCCTATTTTTGAATAATAACTTTCTTTAGAAAAATATTTTTTTTTGGTCAAGCTTTAGAAAAATATATATTTTTTTTGGACATGTTTAGAAAAATATTTTAGATATAATGCATGCATTTTGGGCCGGAAGAAAACTATAAATGATTCGGATAATCAGATATGAATGATTTATATCTTAAAACTGGACTTGGGTTTTCTTTTCACCTGCAACTTCCGAACCTTGGTTGTTGCTACTTTCATACTCAAATCAGTTATGTCCAGAAAAAAAAAAAATTCAAATGACAAGCAGGACACAACTCACACAAGCTGGTTTCTGTTTATAAGAAAAAGTATAAATATAATTTATAAAAATTACTATATATATATATATATATATATATATATATATATTAAATTTTTGTCCACATATCCTATTAGTATTATGATATATATAATGTTATATGTTTAATAAAATTTATTATTTTTCATAATGTTATATGTGTACTGAAATGTATTATTTTTTATTAATACTTAGTCAATTCTATACTCTAAATTATATATCCTAAATTTTAATAATACAAAGATAAGATATTTATTCAAAATGTTGCTTAATGTTAATAAAAGCTATTGATCTCCAAATATCTTTCTGTATAAGTGTTTATGTCTCAGACCGTCTCAAAAGACTCGATTTAGATTTGATTGGTTTGATTAAATTTTATCAACCTTCGTTATGACACAAGTTAAACCAAAATCTAAAAAATTGGTTTGATTAAGAGTGTGTTTGGTATAACATTTGGAACATCAAATACACATTCAATTTTCTTAAAAAATTCATTATTTTGTTTGGTTATTTTTTCTCCTTCTAAAACATTTATTATTTTTTGTTGAACCATTAATTGAAAAAACTTATTTTTTATTTATCAATCTTTTTTCATGATTCATATGATGAATTTTGTTATTTTTTATAATATTTTTTAAAATATTCTTTCATGCAGGCTATTATTTTTTATGGAGTTTTTATTATTTTTTATTCATATAATTTTCTTTTTTTATTGTCTTGTTAATTTTTTGTATGAAATTTTTTTATTTTATGTTTTTGCTTTGTATTGCAATTTTATTAATCCCATTAGAAAGAGTAAATTAAATAAAAAACTATAATAAAGTAATATTAGAATTATAAGTAATAAAAAATTATAGCTAAAAGAGTATTAAAAGTATTACAAAAGAGTATTAAAATTTATTTAATTATCTAAAATAAAATGATAAAATAATATAAAATAATTATTTAAATTTATATTTTTTTAGTAATTTTTATCTAAAAATAATTTTAAATAGTATAATCCAAACAACATTTAATTTATTACACTTCATTTTAAAATAAAAATTACTAAATATAACCATATTAACAGCAACTTAATTATAATTAACACCAACTCACTTATAATTAAAATCAAATTTGTAAAATTAATTTTATGCAAACTTTCGTTTGCAAGTTTCAATCAAAACACACACTAAAAGTTTATGAATTTATAACTTGATTATAAGTTCATATATTAAATGGGTCGAATTTGAGTTTGAGTTTGGATTGAGTTTATTAGCTTTGGGGTGTACATTGGTTAAATAAAATTGGATTTTTTTTTGTCTCAAATCTGATCTTAAATATTATCTGGGTCTATTTTTGAGATTCTTATTTGGTCTTAAATTAATGAAACTTTGCTATTTTTGGATCATAATAATACTGGGCCTAAATAAAATTTATACCAAAATAGCAACATTCACATAAAAATAGAATAAATAGTCATTTTAGTTTCCAAAAGATTTTGATTTTAACAAAATAATCATCATAAAATGATAATGACAAAATGACTCCAAAAAATATGTTTTGTTTGACAAAATGATCCAAGTATTCAGTAAATAATTATTTTACTTCGTCAACTATTGAAATATTTACGAAATTATTAGTTTACCCTTATTTTCTCTTATAGAATTACTACCCTACTCATTTTCTCTTTTCGTCTCCTTTTTTTCATCACTATCATCATCACTCATCATCAATCTCCTTTTCTCCTTTTTTTTTAAATCACCATTACCTACCACCAATCCCCTCTCTTTTCCTTTTCATTATTATCACCCACCACCAATTTCTCACCCCAAGCCATTTCATTTTTCTATTACTATTCTGCTGTTATCACTTTGCAGTCATTACTCCCATCCTACAATGCAGCTCCATCACTATCACACCTGTTCAATTGCTGCCATCAACCTCATTGACTACCACCTCCACTTCTACTACTTTAGTGTCATCCTCCTTGAATGTTTTCTCTCTGTCATTCTTTTTCTTTCTCTCAATTTTTAATTTATTTTTTTTGTCTTAATTTCTATTTTTTGATTTATTTATTGATGATGATGATAATAATTTTGGGTGTATGATAGTAATAAAGGAAGTTAGGTTTAAATGCTTGATAATAGAGATTAAAGATAATAGTAGTGGTGGATAAGAGACTGCGAAAGATGGGGTGGATAAGATGTGATGGGGAATAGATCCTCTTTATTTTTTTTAACACTTGAGAGAATAAAATGTGATCTCTCACCTTTAATTCTATAAGTGGGACCAAAATTAAATAGGAAAGAGAGAGCAATGAAGGATGAGATCCTACACTGGACACCATCCATTTTTTTTCCACTGGAGAGGATCTACTCCCGATGTGATGAGGACGACAATATTACCCATGGATAAAGGTGCGATAAGTGAGATGGATTGATAGCAATGAGATGAAGTGTGATGGTATTGGCAGTAAAATTAGATGGGATAGAAGTTGATGATGATGAAAATGGGTGAGAGCAACCATATAAGATGATAGTAGTGGAATAGAATAGAAAAAAAAGTAAAGATAATGTAGAATTGTTGATGATATTTGAGAAAGAAAAAAATTAGGATAGATTAGAATATCATAAAAAAAATTAACAGTTTATTGAAAAAATTAATCATTGACTAACGTTTGGATAATTCTTGTCAAATAAAACATATTTTTAGGAATTATTTTATCTTGTCATTTTGTCAAAATCAAATTTTTTTAGGAGGTCTAAATAACTATTTACTCTAAAAAATATTTGGCAAGTAATAATAAAAACAGAAAAGCTCTGCATACAAGCCATTAGGGCTTGTATGCTTTACAAGTTCATTAAAGAATAAAAGCAAAAAATGCGCTGCAAGGTCTACGTCCAATACACGCACTATATAAAGATCCCGCGTATATATAACTACCAAATTTAAAAGATTTGTTTCCTTCTTCGTTCTCCTTATTTCTAGATTTGCTCGTTCTTCTTCTCGCGCGTCTTCCATGCTTCTTCTCGATCGTTCTTTTCCCCTTCTTTCTCACTGGTATGTTCTTCGTCATTTACGTTAGTTTTTCTCTCTGCAATTGCAGCTTCATTTTCTATTCGATTTGTTGTTTTCTGAAATCAAAGTTTGAACTCGTTTTGAAGATTATGGATGATTCAACCTCAGATTGTCAGCTGAATCAGGGCGAAGTGGATTATGAATTTGAATCTAACGAAGTTCCTGACGTTTGATTTACATACGATTACTCTGAATTTTGTTGCAGTCATTTGAATAGCATTGTGTAGCTGAATAATTCGTGAACATTGACTGTAAAACTAACACGTTAACATGAATCTGTGGATTGAATATAATGTATTAGTTTTGATTAATTATCTGGAATTTATAGCAGACGCTTGGGTGTAGATCAGAACTTTTTTTGGTGTATTTTTGCGAGAAGTGTGGGTGTATTTACAGTTTATGGCTTTTTCTGTTATTTTAGTTTAGTTGTTGTCGTTCGGGTGTATTATATCAGACATGATTGGGTGTGTTTTTATTTTTTGACATGGTGTATTCTACAGCCTGTGTATTTACAGTTTATGGTTTTTTTTGTTATTTTAGTTGAGTTGTTGCAGTTCGGGTGTATTATATCAGCAATGGTTGGGTGTATTTTTAGTTTTTGATATGGTGTATTCTGTAGCCTCTCTCTGTTGTTAATGACCAGTTTGTTCCGAAGGTTGGAATGACCTTTACCACCCTTGAAGATGCTGGAAAATTTTACAGGAACTACGCCAAGGCTGCAGATTTTTCTACAAGAGTTCGGAGCACAAATAGGAAGGAAAACGAGATTAAGAATCAATTGATTACATGTAGCAGAGAGGGAAAATGGAAATCTAAAATATCTCCGACCGAGAAGATGAATCCGACAGCTGGTTTAAACTGTCCTGCAAGAATTTATATACACACATTGAAGGATGTCGGTGCTTGGATCATTTCAAAGGTTGTGCTGGATCATTCACACCCTTGCTGTCCAAGTAAAGCAGAGATGCTCAAACAGCACAGGGAACTAAGCATGTCCATTCGTCGTACAATAGAGAATAACGAGGAGGCCGGTATTAGACCAAGCAAAACCTACCAATCATTTGTTGCGGCTGTCGGGGGTCATCGCGAGTTAAATTTTATTGAAAAGGATGTGAGGAATTACATCATGAGAGAAGTGCGGAATGTTTCTGAACAAGAAGATGCAAAGGAATTCGGGAAATATTTGTTAAGAATGAAAGAGAAGAATCAGAATTTCTTTTTTGAGCTTGAACTCGAGGAGGATCAATCTTAAGCTGGCTTTTTGGGCCGATGCAAGAAGTAGAGCTGCCTTTGAGTATTTCAGAGATGTTATTTCATTTGACACCACCTACAATACAAACAGGTAATAAACTGTCCCTGTTTATGATGCTAAATTAATGTATTTTTATGAATCCATGGCAGAGGTGTATATTGCATGTTTTTGGGTGTATACAAAGCATTTGTTGGGTGTATCTAATAATTTTCCATTCTGCACTATGGTAATTTGTTTCAGGTATAATTTGGTTTGTGGTTCTTTTGTCGGGGTGAATCACCATGGTCAGTCAACACTTCTCGGATGCTCTTTGATGAAAAATGAAGAAATTGAATCATTCAAATGGTTATTTCAATGTTGGCTTCGTTGCATGGGAGAAAATGCTCCGAAAGGGTTTCTCACTGATCAATGCGCATCAATAAAAAGGGCTTTAGAGGCTTGTATGCCAACAACAATTCACCGTTGGTGTATTTGACACATCATGAAGAAGATTCCAAGCAAATTAAACGGGTACAAGGGACATGCATAAATTGAACAAGAAATGAGCCAAGTTATTTGGAACTCTCATAGCAAAGACTCATTTGATAGGAATTGGAATGATTTTCTGCTGAATTTTGGTCTTGTGGACAACAAGTGGCTTTCAGGTAATGTTTCTTTAAAATATGCAGCAGAGGTATAAATTGCATGTTTTTTGGGGTGTATTCATAGTGTATGTTTGGGTGTATTCTGCAGATCTCTATGAAGACTGTCATATATGGGTTCCAATTTATCTGGATCACCACTTCTGGGCAGGGATGAGAAGCACACAAAGGAGCGAGAGCATGCATTCATTTTTTAACAAGTTTATTACCCGGAACAGCTCGCTTATTCAATTCGTCAAATAATATGATAATTGCCTCGGAAGCAGGGAGCAAGTAGAGAGAGAATCAGATGCTGCAGATTTTCATACGGTCATACCATGTGCAACCAAATCCTCCATTGAAGCTCAGTTTCAAGATGTGTACACTCATCAAAAGTTTAGGAAAGTGCAAGCACAATTCAGAGGAAAGGCAAATTGCATCACTAGATTAACGAATTCCGCTCTAGGCTATTCAGTATACGAAGTCGGAGAACAAGTTTCCAGCTCAATATTCCAGAAGTTTGTGGTTACTTACGACTCAGTAGCAGCCGAGGTAAAATGCTAATGTTTATTATTCGAGTCGAGAGGGATAGTGTGCCGTCACGCACTAAGCGTGTTAAGCTTTGAACAAGTAAGTCAAGTGTCACCGAGATATATACTGGAACGATGGAGCAAGAAGGTAAAGAGGCGACACACACACGTCAAGAGCAGCCACGACGAGCCACTGTTGGAGCCAAGAAGCAAGAGGTTTGACCAATTGGTTTTTCATTTGCAAAATATTTGTGAATTTGCATCCGAATCTGAGGAGCTGACTGCAATTATGCACCGTGCGTACGATAACGTCATGGTTGAGATGGAATCATTGAAAGCCAAAAGGAAGGGCACATCTTCTTTATCTCACGAAGACGCCAACTTGGAATCCGTTAACGAGCTTCAAAGCCCTCCAAGGATTCGAACAAGAGGACATCCAAAAAATAGGCTAGGTTCAAAGTTGGACAAACAGATTGCAAATGCCACAAAGAAGAAGAAAACAAAAGCTTTAAATGAGGTAAAAGTGATGTTCTTTAAAAGAAGAATTTTCTCGTTAATAGGTTAGCTAATATGTGAGTGTATTATATTCAGTTGAACCTCTTTGATGCTGCATCAGTGGTGCATTCAAATTCCAGCCAATATCAAGCACGTGTTATGAATTATCAGTTCAGGGTACCAGCAGCAGTGGATAATTCTTTGGGTGTATAGTTACAGAATATGGGTGTAAAAGCACTGTTCGTTTGGGTGTATTTCTGAATTTTCTTGTATTTCACATTTTACATATATACATATATATACTTCATAACCTTATTTTTATATTATAAAATAATGTTTGTTTTTTTTTTAACAACGTTTTATGGGTTTTATGTTATAAAATACAGTTTGCATATGGATGGTATTAAGTGTTTAGGGTTTAGGATTTTAGGGATAAAGTATCAGGGGTGATAGATTTCAGGGTGTATAATCAACTTTCTTTGGGTGTAAAAAATGGCAGGTTATGGGTGTATATTTGATTTGATATTTTCCTTCATATTATAGTACCTGTAATTCATACATTTTAAATACAGCAGATAGAGTTTAATTATTGAAAGAAATTTCACAATAAACTGCATTATAATTGTCAAATATTTACAACATGTCTTCCATTTGTTACAAACTATATAACATTTACATTAAGTAGTGTCAACATCCTGAGAATCTATCTGACAATATGAACTCAATAACAACGAGGATAGCTTGGACAGTCTGATTGCATTACTTCCCCTAATGGCTTCATTTTTGTCTAGATTCATGTCATGAAATAGAATCCGGGAAGCATATTCTACTCTAAAGTGGTTCACCTCGTCCTACAGTAAAAAAGAATATTCTGTTTAATCAACCATGTTAATTGAGTAATGTAATACAGAGTTATTTAGTTTTAAACATATTTACCTGGGTCCAATTGTCCCACTCATACTTCCGCCTCTTAATGTTTGCAGGCTCAAATATCTTAAGCCACTTCATTACATAGATAGCACAGTCATAGCTAAAAACAGAAAAATAAATTATAAATTACATATAGGAAAGTTTAATTTTCAGAGTGAAAGATTTATACCTTGTCTTTTGGCCCGAGATGTGAAGGTATGGTGCTACAATTTTCTGTCATTATCCTTTGATTTCAGAGGTGCCCCCCAGCATATACTTTAATTTGTGAAATTACGTATCCCTTAAAACACAAAATAAATCAGTAATACATGAATAATTTCAATAAAAGGATACACCCAAAGGAGTTTATAGTTACTCCTTATATTAAACAGAAATACACCCAACTATATATATATACAGAACACAGAACCAACTTACAACAAATGTATTTAGCACAATTCTCTCTTTGGAAGGAGATTTGTTGTGTAATGGGTCGACTATATAAAATTTCCTCTTTCTTGTATCAACGATCCATGCCCACCAATGAAATGAATGGCAAACAGGTGCAAATATCTGAAATATGTTCAGATTGAACACTGTTTTAGTTTATTTGGCACGTAAGTAAAAAATGGTAATAAGTAGTTTTAGAAATAAAAACTCACATAACGATGTGATTTTAATTTTTGAAGGTCCAAGAAGGGTATGAACATTAGGTAGTCTTCCACCCTGAATGGCTTATTATTTTTAGGCTGTAAGAATACGCCGTCTGGATGATTTGAAAGAGCCATGTTCTGCAAAAATTGAGAACAACCAATTGAATACAGAAAATACACCCAAACGAATAAACAACTGACACCCAATTGAACACAGAAAATACACCCAAATGAATAAACAGAAGACACCCAATATAAGAAAAAGAATACACCCAAAGGTATGAAGAAAATACACCCAAAATTCGTTGAAGCAACCCTTACCACAATATCAGGGGGGAGACAGTATACTTCTTCTTGAAACCTTTGAATATTTTGTTGGTTTACGATGAAGCACATGGCAGTGACAATCTAGAAAAAGATGCCGAAATCAATTTTACATCAATCAGATTGTAGTTAATTTTGGTGATAAAAACATTAATGTTGTTGTAATATTACCTTAGCTTCTATATGCGATTTAGGCGCGAGTGATGCAAGGTGAAATTTTGACAGAGTGTATCTATCTTGGGCTTGGAGTCTGCAGACATTGTCAAACTCATCAGTTAGCCCATTTGCGTAGGTCTTCACTCGTATAGCCCAGTGGTAGCATTTCTGTTTCATGTCAGTAGTATTTAAATTCGGCCTGACAAGAGTTTCAAACTTCTCGAAACTCTCTGCCCCACTCTCCTTTGGAATTGGCGGACTTTTTTCTTTTTTTGTCACCCCACCACTTGTAATTTTATGTACCAGATCCTCTAACTGTTCTAGCAATTTTGGGGTTTCTGGAGTTTTTGCCCTGTGTTCATCTTGCGTTGACGCTCCCTCCTGCGTTGTTGTTTCTTCTTGGCTGGAATCAGTGAAGCCAAGGCTGAATGATGGTATCGGATCTGTTTTAGGAACGTACGATGCTGTCCGTGCCATCATCATCAACGCAGCAGCATCTTCTGGGGCTGGATTACTGCGTGATCATGCATAACATATTATAACAATAAGAATATATGGATGATAACCAAAACATTGATTTTACTCTGATGAACTTACATTTTAGATGGAGCTAGGGGAAGTGTGGGTGTGCTTTCTTCAAGTTGTTGGGGGGGGGGGTTCAGGAGTGCTGCACAGCACATAAAATTAATCATGACATAAAAAAACTATTCAGGGGCAATATACACCCAAACTGTAACCCAATTTACACCCAAACTTTAAACAAATGTACACCCAATACTATTTCTTACGTTTTTATAGTTCCTTCAATTTGTAGCAGAGGGGTTGGTTCATATTCTGTCTCAGGTGTTTCTTCAAATTCCGGCACAGTGGTTGTTTGGGACACTGGTAGACAAACTTGAATCGAAACTCTAAATAAGAAGAAAAATGAAAGGTTAACAATTCCTTTGAAAATAAAAAGGTTATAAGGTTGAAATATTCTTGAAAAACTCACATTGCAAGCCCTTCGGACGGTGTCTCTTCCCTCACAACCATCATATTCGAATTAGCCGGCTCACTGGCTGACTCTTCAATCAGACTCAACCTAAAATACACCCAAAGAAAGTCAAAAATACACCTGAACAATTCAAAAGAAAGACAGGCTTTGTTTTTTGAGAACTTACATACTTGCAGTTTTTGCTTTTTTTTCTGCCTTTTTTTTCTTGAATAAAACAATAAAGGGCTTTTTTTTTTCTAAAAAAAATATATACAGAATTAGAAGTAGAAGGTAATAAAAGGACAAAAGTAATGGTTATTTGAAAGAGAAATTACATGCTCTCCACCGGTTTGTTTACGCTACTTTGTTCTGTGTGTCCTTGAGAGGAAGGATCATCACTTCCCAAGTTTACGTCCAGTATTCTAAACAGAGTTCATGTTATTCAGACAAAATACCATACTGTTAAATCATGATAACAAGATTTTATCAAATAAAGCTTCTTACGTTTCAGATGAGACATAGTGACCTTCCATCGATCGCAGGTCAGCTTCCTTCTCCCTGCGAAATAAGAAACAATTATTAGCAAAGAAAACACCCTAAAATCTGAAATATACACCCCAACAAGACATACCCCTGTGCAGCAGAATTTTCATTTGTTTTCCCTTAACAAATTATCTAGATTTTCACTTCCTATTTCAGATCTGTTAGTAGATTCATAAAAGAACATGTTAACAAATATAATCATGATGATAGACGGTAATATAGCTTACAAAGTACTGTACCCATGATAGGATTGATCTTGTTCAAGGGATGAATGCTCAACAACAACCTTTTTCTTTTTGGATTGTGTGCTGGGTGGAAAAAACAAGTATGAATCAAAAATAAAAAATTAATTTTATCACAAAATATTATCCAAAGAAGTGCTTACTTTTTTGGTGTTCTTTGTGTGTTTTTCTTTTTTTTTTTTTTGCTTCTTCACCGGTGATGATTCTTTGCTTCTATAAGTTAATAAGAGACACTCTTTTAATACATGAAATCTTGATAATAAAGCTAAAAGAAAGGAGTAATAATTTCAGAACATTACTCATCAGTTAATTCGGATTCGGAATCAGAATCCTCTTGACTCTTCTTTCTTTTTTTGGAGTCCATTCTGGAACGCAAACAATCATTATTTAAAACATACTAAAGATATAAAATACACCCAAATGAATGCACAAGATACACACAAATGAATGCACAATATACACCCAACATAATAAATAAAATACACCGAACTTAATAAACAACATACACCCAACTTGATAAACAAAATACACCCAAATGGGTCAACAAAATACACCCAATTATGGTACTTAGTTTTTTCCTTTTTTGCTGGGTTCTTTTGTTGGTGAATCCTCTGAGTCTTCTTGAGTCTCAGACTCAGAGGTAGAATTGTCACTATCAGTTGTTTCTGTCTGCGAAGACGATGTTGAACTTGCCTTCCTTTTTTTGTTTTTTTTATTTCTTGTTTTTTTCTTTTCTCTTTATTTTTTTCATTTTTTCTCTTGTTTCTGCCATTTTTACAATCCCCTGAAACATTAGAAATTTTAGTTAGCAGCATTCAGGTAAATAAAATACACCTAACATATTATGATCACTTACCATATTTTCCTCTATTTCCGCCCTCATTCTTTTGACCAACTGCTCCTTACTCCAGTTGGCAATCCATGGTTTTGGAGGTCTTTCTGCCCTTTTCTTGTCTTTATTTTTAGAAAGATGAAAGTAAATTATCATCAAGGCAAAGAGGCAGCCATCAATTGCCTTTTTCTTTTTCTCCTTGTAATCAGTTATGCCCTTGATGATAAAACTCAAAACATGTCCTCCCCAGTTTCGCTCTGTTATGGTGTCCATCTCAAAAATTGGGGTCAGGTGCACAGGTGAGATTTTGTTTATTGTCGTTGGTAAAAGAAATGCCATCTGTATATAGAGGATGAAAATCCTCTTGAACATTAGGCGATCTTGTTCGTTACCAACGCCAATATCCATCATCTCATCTGTAAGACTTTTGAGGGTCTTACCCTGAAATCTTCTAAAAATTTCTTTATCATCCTCAGAAAGATCCTTATAATTGACTTTCTGAGGAAATAGATCTCCTACAAAAAGGAAAACAACATAGTATGAAAATCAGTTCAAATACACCCAAGCATCAATTTAAATACACCCAAGTAGCAGTTAATATACACCTATAATTTTTAGCGAGTTACCTGATGCGTTGATGCCAAGCGCATCACCTATTGTTTTTGGTCTTATTTTAAAAGAACCGTATCCGGTTTCCAGTCTGTTCTCCCTTAATTTGAAGTTGTTAGCCAACTCCCTTAATAGTTGGTGATGCACCCTTAGTGGCGGGATGTGCATCAAGCCACCGAATCCCAAATCCCTCACAATTGTTTTCTTCTCCTCACTCATGTTTCTGAATTTCTCATTTAACAGATGTGTTGCATACTTAAGGTCTCTGGTTTGCTGTAAACAAAAATAAAATTATAGGCAGATATATTTCTATTATATAAAACTGATTTCATCTAAGACAAATATTTGTTCTTACATTTTTTCCAGCTTGGTTTCTCGCTGCCATTTTTTCTGAAATGAAAAATACACCCATAAACATCAGTAAGATACACCCATAGATATGAGTCAGATATCACCCAAACATGCATTAATATACAAGGTCAAGCAACATTACAAGGTCAAGCAATATACACCCATGGACAAGCAAATATAAGAACAGTTGCAACTGCTGACTATTACAGTATATCAGTTCAGAAATATACACCCAACAATTTATGCCATATACACCCAACAAATTACTCTATATACACCCACCAAACTACGGAATATACCCCCAAAAATCAGTTACCAGTAGAACTAGAACAACAAAAACAGTGACACCTAGAAGAATTATGAAGAACAGTGTAACATAGAACCAAGAATAACAGTAAAACCTAGAACAAGTAGAACATTATAAACTGTAAAATGAGACGTAGAACAAGAAGAACAGTAAAACGTACAACAGCGTAGAAGAACAGTAAAACCTAGTTCTTCGATTTCGAAATGTGGAAAATATACAGGATGACTAAAATAGTAACGTAACGTACCTTCAGTATTATAACTTCAATTTTTCTGGAGATTCTCGATTGAGAGTTCTATGTTGTGTTGATGGAATTTTCGAATCTTAGCGACGAGTTGTATATCTTCGCTTTCGAATGTTGCTCGAAAATGGAACGGTTGTGTTTTCTTTGAATGGCTTTGAGAAGTGGAAGAGTGCGCCATTAAGGAGCGGTTTACGCGAAGTGCAACCGTTTGAGTAGAGCGCGTGTAAATGACGCTCCATTCAATGTTATTCACTACGCGTGTGGAAGGATTGTGGGCTGGGGGCTTGTATCACTTGTAAGACCTTTTTGCTTGTATGTGTAGCAAGTCCGTAATAAAAAAAAGGTAAAATTAAAACATAATAATCACCCATTTTAAAATAAGTCAATTACACATCAATAATTTAAAGGACTAGTAAAATAAAACTACCATCCAAATATTATTTTAGTAATAATTTAGAGTTTCCAAGTAACTAATAACAATAAAATATTAAAGTCACAAAAAATGCAATGCTAAATTTTATTGGATTGTAGTTATTATTCATCAATTGATTCATAACTTCTTATCAAAATTGTGAACTTGCTCTTTGTGGAATTGATGTGTTAGTTAAATTTACAAAACATATAAAAGTTAGTCTCTTTTTTATATAAGAAATTATTACATGGTTAATAAAAAAGAATAAAGACATCATAGTTTATATTTTTTAAATTTCTAGGTTCAACCGGGTCAAAACTGAGTGATCCAAGTCTTGTCCTTAACATGGATAAATAATTTAAGAGTCAGTTTGGATAAATAATTTAATTAATTTTTTTTAAAAAAAAATTGAAATATAAAGACTTATATTAAAAGTAGCTTATAAATAAATTATTTTGTGTTTAGTTTTTTAGTCACTAAAGTATTTATTTTAAAAAGAAAATAATAATAAAAATTTATTATAAAAGAAGTTATTTTTGTTAACTTCTTCATAAACACTTTAAATAACTTTTAGAAGGTTATAAGTTAATTTTAAAAGTTACACTAAGAGCCCGTTTGAGAAGTAGCAGAAGCTACTTTTTTTTTTTTTTTTTACTTTTGGATTATGAAAAGTCACAATCTGTGTGTTTGGCACCATTTTAGAAAAAGCTTTTAACTTCCCGAAAAGTTAATTTGCAGCTTTTTGAAGAAGTAGAAATATATGACTTCTCTACTTTTCGATAAGTCATTCTACCACTTAAAAAAATTTAATCTCAAAACAAAAAAAATCTACTTTCCTTTTTCACTCTGTTAAAAATACTGACCACCATTTTCACGCAAGGTCTGCTAGAAGCACTGGCCTTCCACCATAATTCCACCATCATTCTCGCGTAATGTTCCAAACCTCACCATTTTTACGTAATGATTCATCTGATGGAAGTATTGATGATCCTCCACCACCATTTTTCAGACAATATTGCATTTGAATAACCTACTGTATATATTCCTTCTAAGTAATTTTTTTTTATCATTTTATCACTCTATTTTTTTATTATTAAATTTGTATTTAACTGTGGTATAAAATTTTAGTTTTAATTTTATTCTTTTCATATGTGATTTTATAGCTTGCTATTATTTTCATAGTTAATTATAGCAAGTTCTTGACCTCAATAAAAGAGAAGAGAGTTCTAATAGGAGTAAAAAAAATAAAAAATAACAACAAAATATACATTGACACACATTTTATATTTATTTTTTATTTTCACCTACCATATCATAACAATATTAGTGATTAAGTTATGTAAAATCAACATTCAATATTGGAAAGTATTTGTTATCATCGTTATTTTAATATTCATTCTCTTCTATAAAAAAATATTATTTTTTGAGTTATTTATCCAAACGCTACAACTTTAAAATAAGTACTTTTATAACTAAATATCCAAACACAAAATAACTTATTTATAAGCTGCTATTAATAAAAGTCCTTATGTTGTAAGCTCTTTTTTCAAAAGAACTTATTTAAGTTATTTACCCAAAATAGGCATAAATATTATGACTTTTCATAAGTCAAAAGTAAAAAAAAAATTACTTATAAACATATCTAAATTAACCTTAATTTATTAAGCTGTTAAAAGATCAATTTCGAAATTAATTCACAAGCCAATTTGACTCCTTTCAAATTCTATTCTCATGTATCGTTTTTTCTTACCATTTATTATCCTTGCAAACCAGGTCTTATTTCAACTAAATTACCAAAGGATACTCGAAAATTTACGATGCTAACAAAAATAAGCTCAAAAAGTACAAATAATAAATAAGTTCTAAAAATTAAAAAATTTTAACAAAATAATTAGATATTAAATATATATTCTAAAAAAAGACTACAATTTCTTACAAGTATTATTAAAAAAGATAAGATCTTTTTATTCTTAAAATTGAATGATTTTATGTCAAGTGATGTTTTTTAAATAAATTTATTGTAAATGACTAAGATTTTTTAAAAAATAAAAAATGTTAGAGATCAGATTTTACTTCGATTTTTGTGTGTATTTTTTAAATATTTATCTAAATATAGCCACAAAAATTTGAATTAAATAGATAAGTCATTTGTTTATTACAAAATTATTTTTGTCACTTATAAAAAACATAATATTTATTGATAATTTTTGTTACATTTTCAAATCATTTAAAGACTTATTTGTTGTTCATAACTTTAAGGATTATTTTATAAGTGATATAATTCATAATATTCTAAGCACCCATGATAGTTGAAGGTTTTTAATGGTTTAGAGCAAGGGGGTTTGAATTTAAGATCTCTTTTTAACTTAATGACTAAACCAGATTAGGAAGATAGTTACTGTAGTGTCTGTTAAAGAGAAAATGTGGGAGAGATAGTAATAAAGATAGAGAAGAACAACTTATACAATCATGTATCCTGATTCAGCCACTTAGTACAATATGATCTACATCCAGTTTCTACTACAACAATGATAAAATTTTTACTATAGTTTTATAGAAATTACATTGACCAATTTTCTAAAATTCTTTTTAATCCTATTAAGAAACTGCTCGGTAGGTCGGGTACCGGACGGTTCGGGTCAGTGATCGGATTGATGTGAGGGGGTCTCGCCTGGTTCCGGGTTACTGGGTTGGAATGGACGACGTCCCGAGCACTTTGTGAAGAGGGGGGTGTCACCAGCAAAGACACTCCGACGCTCTAGTCAGTAAAGTGTGCAGGCGAAAAAGGGGTGAGTGGTATGTGACGTACCTTGGGGGAGGGGCAGGGCCCTCCCCATATATACTGTGTCAGGAGTGGGCCCCCAGGGGCAGAGCCCACCTTCCTAGAAGCTTCCTTTCACAGCTGTGGCGGAAAGCTGTCCAAGACACCTGTCCGGGTCGGTGTTGGGATGCCTTGCACCCGACCGTTTGGGTCGGGTGGTTCGTGGGTCGGGTCGGCCCATATTCTATTTGGGCCAGCTGTAACAGTGTTCTCAACGCGCCAGCAATGATTATGAGGATTGTTGGTGGCGTGTTATCTCTTCCTTCGTGTGTTGTTGCCAGTTCGGCCGCCCGTAGAGAGGACGTGCCACTTGCGCGCGTGTCTGTCTGTTGCTGGGATGGCCATTCATCGCCTCGTTCCTCGCGCTGAGCATTAAATGCTCATAATGGGCTAAAAAACTCTGTGCGTAAAGACTATTTTGCCCCTAGGCTTTTCGCTTTTCTTGAGTGGCAGTTTTAAACAGTTTTGCATTTGTTTTCTTTTCATATCTTCACTCCAACCATCTCCATCTTCTCCTCCTTTGAGTTTTCCAGAGTGTTATTTTTGTATTCTTGCGCATTTGCTTTTCCTCCCTCTCCTTCGAATCTTTGCAATCAATCCAGGTAAGCATTCATCTCTTCGCTCTATGTTTCGTGTTCATTTTGCCTTTGCCATTAGTTCTTCTGCATGCATGCTGTTTGTTTGGTTTTGTATGATAGATGGCCTTTAGTGCCAAGTAGGTGCGTAAAGGGGGTTACCATTCTAGGGTAGGCTTTTATTTGGATTTTGCTTTAGCCATGCTTGATCTTGGTTACTGAATATGCTTAAATGTAGTTTCTGGGTTTTTTCTGGACTCCCGACCTCATAGACTAACCGAGTGGTACCCCCACTGTAGGTATGCCTCGCATCGTTTCTCGAGCTTCTCCTTCCGCCGCGAGTTACAACCCCTACGCCTGGGTGACTTCCGATGTGAAGGACTCCCCGAACCAGATGGGCGAGGAGGAGCTAACGGAGTTCCGCCAAGGTGAGTACTTGTGCGGGGGGACTGACGAAGAGGCCAACTACGACGTCTTTGTTCCTGCCCCCAACGAACGATTATATGAGCTTAATTTCCATTCCCCTCGGGTCCCCGATTGGATCTGATTTTATAAGTACATGTTCACCCAAGTGGGGGTTCGTATCCCATTTTCTGCTTTTCAAATGGCGCTCCTTAATCAGATCTCCGTGGTGCCGTCGCAGCTGCATCCGAACAGTTGGCCTTCCATCCGCTGTTTTGAGATGGTATGCGAATATTTGGAGTTGCCAGTATCCGTTGATGTTTTCTTTTTTTTTCTTCAACCTCACAAATCCTTCGAAGGAGGGGAAAGCGAGGAAAGTGTTCATGTCCTTCCGATCTGCCCAGGGTTGGAGGATCTTCGGCTTGTTCGAGGACTCTTATCATGGGTTTAAAGACAAATATTTTAAGGTGCGTCCGGTCAAAGGTCGTCACCCCTTCTGGCTATCGTTAGAAGGGGAACGCCTCATCCCGACGTACTGGAGCTTCGGGGCGGGATCTAACACTTTTATTAAGGTGTCTTATAAGGGGATGTCCGTTGTGGACAGGAGGGTTGCCGACGTGTTGTTGGCTATTTTTGGGAAGATTCATGTGAATACCCACCTGTTAATTGGTGATCGGGAGGTCGCCATAAATTATATTTGTGAGTTATTTTGCCTTGTATTTTTTGCGTTGCTATTGCTTCACTTGGTTGTGCCGGTTTCACGACTAACTTGTTTACTTGTTTGTTGCAGTGGAGATGTCTGCTTCTGTGACAGGGCTTGAGGACTTGTTCAAGACTTTCTTGGCGGACAAAGATGAGGAGAAAGCTAATGAGAAGGTTGACGGAAAACCAGAGGACCCTCCTGAGAATAAGGATCAGGCGGTACCGTCACCTCGTGACACCGAGATGTCGGATAAAAACTCTGACGGGGCGCACGTTTCTCCTATTCGTGAGGAGACGGCCGGCCCCGAGCACTCGACCTCCGCTCAGCAAGATGATGATGATTTGAAGCTTATCCCCACCCCCAAAAGGCAAAGGGCATCCTCCAGCCCTGAAGGGGTTCTCACTGTAATGGAGTGAAACTTCGACGCTGGGACCTTCATAGACTCGCATCTGCTTCCCGGCACAGAGGATCACTTCCTTGGCACTGAGCTTGCGGGACAGACGAGGTGGATGTATCGTACCCTTCTCCGCAGTGCCGCAATAGCTCGGAAGGCTGAATTCGAGTTGTCGGGGATGCATTCGCTGCGCAGGAAGCTCGAATCTGCTGTCAAGGCCAATAATGAATTCAAGACTCAAGTTGAGATGCTTCGGGAGCAACTATCCAGGACGGAGGAGAAGCTTAAAGCTGCCGAGGAGAAGGCCGAGTCTGCCGAGGAAAAACTGAAGACTTCTAATGCCACCGTATCCCGTCTAACCAAGCAGGAGATGACTTTGGAGAGCCAACTCAATGCCGCGCAAGGTCGGGTGGTCGCATTGGAGAAGGAACGTAATGTGGCCGTCTCGTCGGCTGAGGCTGCTCAAGCTGAGGTCGAAGGGCTTAGGAAGTAACATAAAGAGACCGTGAAACAGGGAAAGAGCGTGATCCTGATGACCGAGGAGGCTCTCAAGGCCCAGGTGAAGATCGTGGCTCCTGATTTCGACACGTCGGCTATTGGGGTCTTTAAGACAATCAAGGATGGCAAGATTGTCGACATGCCCAAAATGTGATCTCTTTGTAGTTGTGTACTTTGTTTGTAGAACTTGTGGAACTAGTCTTTTGATATACTTTACTGGTCGTGTGGTCGGCTTTTGATCATCATCTTTATCCGCTCATCTAGTATTGTTTTCATTTCATTTTGTTACCGCTTAGTTGGTATTGGCTTTGTCGCTCGTGTTTGCTTTACCGTTTTGGTAGTTTGGTGGGGCCAGGTCGTGGCCTTTAGTATTGCCGTAGCCATTTGTTATGGCTTAAATTTAGGTGGCTCCCAGGGTGATCAGTCCCGGGGTGCCGTATCGTGATTCCCTTTAACGTATTATATGGAACTTGTTGTCATGGGATGTGTAAGTAGGGAAAAATCAATAGAGGTAATTTTGACAAGTAAACATTAACCGGTAATTGAACAAGTCTATTATCGTAGCAAGTGCAAAAGTAAATGATTAAGCTCGTTAGGTCGCCTAGTCGGCGTGCTTGAGCTAAGAATAAAACCTTCTCAGGTTACCTGCATTCCAAGTTCTTGGGACCTCTTTACTGTCGAGCTTCTCCAATTTATAGGCGCCCTTGCCAATCACTTCTTTGACTCTGTAGGGGCCTTTCCAGTTCACCGTCAGTTTACCTTCTCCCTGGGTCGGTAGTCTGATGTCGTTGCGCTGTAGGACAAGGTCGTTTTGCTCAAATTCCCTCTTGAGCACTTTGGAGTTGTAGCGCAGGGCTATTCTTTGTTTTAGTGCTATTTCTGACAAATGGGCTATCTCCCTAGCCTCGTCTGCTAGGTCTTTTTCCACCACTTCCTCTACTCCCTTCAGAAGTAATCGTGGGCTTGGCTCACCGATCTCTACGGGTATCATTGCGTCCACCCCGTAAGTCAGGCAAAAACAGGTTTTCCCTGTGGAGGATTGCTCGGTTGTTCGGTAGGACCAGAGAACCGAGGCGAGTTCGTCGGCCCATGCCCCTTTTTCGTTGTCCAGCCGCTTCTTGAAGCCCAGCAAGACGACTTTGTTTGCGGCCTCAACTTGACCGTTTGTCTGGGGATGCTCTAATGAGGAAAATTTCTGCTTTATGCCCAGGCCAGCGAGGAAGTCCATGAATTTCTTGTCGGTGAACTGTGTCCCGTTGTCAGAGATGATGACTTCCGGGATGCCGAATCGAGTTATCACCTACCTCCACATGAACTTTCGACAATTGGCTGAGGATATGCTCGCCAGTGGTTCAGCCTCTATCCATTTGGTGTAGTAGTCGATGGCAACTATGAGGTATTTGAGTTGCCTCGGGCCGACCGGGAAAGGTCCCAGTAGATCGACTCCCCATTGTGCGAAAGGTCGGGAGGACGTCAGCAGGCTTAGTTCAGTTGCCGACGCTCTGTGGAAGTTGGCGTTCTCTTGGAACTTGACGCATTTTCTTACGAACTCTTTTGAGTCGACCATCATCGACGACTAGTAATATCCAGCTCTGATGAGCTTTCTTGCTAGGGCTTTGCCCCCGATGTGGTGACCGCAGCATCCCTCGTGGACTTCTCTGAGTACGTAGTCCATTTGGTCGGGATGGAGGCATTTCAACAAGGGCTGGCTAAGTCCCTTTTTAAACAGTTGGCCTTGTATGATCGCATATCTGGCCGCCTCCCTTCTCAATGCTTTAGCCTCCTTCTCGTCTTCAAGAAGTTTGCCGTTTTCTAGGAAATCAGTGATGGGGTCCATCCAGAAGGGGCCTATCTTTGTCAGGTGGAGGGGGACTGCTGGTTCCTTTATCATTCCTTGAATAAGAGACCTGTTGCCGACTCTCGGTTTCCTGCTCGCTAGCTTTGATAGGAGGTCTGCCCGTGTGTTCCTTTCCCTCAGAACGTGTTGGACTGCGACCTCCTCGAACTGTTTTGCCAGATCTTTGACATTTTCCAAGTACTTTTGCAACAGCGAGTCCCTGGCTTGGTAGCTTCCGTTCACCTACGAGGTAACGACCTGCGAGTCACTGCATACTTCCAGCATCGTAGCCCCAACTTCTCGAGCTAGGATCAAGCCGCCCAAGAGGGCCTCGTATTCTGCTTGGTTGTTTGATACAAAAAACTCAAACTTGATTGATTTTTTGTATATGACCCCGACAAGACTTTCCAAGATGATCCCGGCACCCCCTGAACGTTTGGTTGGAGGCCCCGTCCACATGGAGCCTCCACCGTATGCCTGATGCGTGAGCATCTTTCCTATCTTTTCCTAGTGAATTTGCATCTAAATTGTTGAGTTTAATAAAGAAATAATTATCTTTTAGCCAATATAGATGCTACTTTGAATCTTGTGTAATTCTGTTTATTTTAGGTAGCATTCAGCTGAATTTGATGGAGTTTCTGCAGAAGAAGAGATGAAGACGAATGATGTTGTCAATCCTGACCTCTCTGCACTCAAACCTGAATAACTCGAGCTATAAAGGTCCAATAGATGTGATTCTAGTGGCGTTGGAAAGCTAACTTTCAGAGCTTTCCAACGATATATAATAGTCCATACTTCTTCTCCAAACTCGCTGCCAAGGCTGCGCCTAACTTGAGATTTCTCAAGTTAGGCGCAAGACACAACAACAATACGCGAGATTGGTCCTGCCCACTTCAAGTTAGGCGCACTAAAGCCCAAGTTAGGCGCAGCTTCACTCAACTAAACTCCAATTCATGCTGCCAAGCCCAAGTTAGGCGTGGATCCTAGTGAAGCCAAGTGGTCCCCATCCATCAATTGAAGATTTGCTGATTGCTATAATTAATTCTAATTTAAATTCAAATTTTAAAAATAGACAAAGATATTATTTTAGTTTTAAAGATAGATTTTAAATTAATTAAGATTAGATATAAATAGGGGGATACCACCTCAACATTATTCGATTCCAGACTTCCAATTCTATACAAATTTACATTCCGTAATCCTAGTTTTCTACTCTGAACCATGAGCAACTAATCCTCCATTGTTAAGGTTAGGAGCTCTGTCTATTTGTATGGATTGATTTTATTAATTTATCTATTTTAATTCATGTATGGATTTATAATTTAAGAATTGTTTTCGTTCTTTATCTTATGAATTTGGGTGGAACGGAAGTATGACCCTCTTTCTATTTGAGTTCTTGTATAACTTGGAAAAGCTCTTTACTTGAACAACAGCTTGAAAATATATTCTCCTAAATTTTAATTATCTGGATTTAACGGGATACGTGACATATAATCCTTTTATTTTTGGGTAATTAGAGTTTTTGTGGCATATAAACTGGAATTTGATCATGTAGCTTCTAATTGGAATTAATTGACCAAGAAATTGGCAGTTAATGAATTTTAGAGGAGACTAGAAAGGTCTAAGGAATTAGGGTCTAGTCACATATAGTTTGCCATAAATTAAATCCTACATAAATAAAATAGTTAGTAAGAAAAGTTAATCTAGAAAAATAGATAACTCTGAAACCTTAACTGCTTTCTCAATATTTTACACCCAACTTATTCACCTGCGTGTCTTCAAACATCTAAATTTATTAATTAATGCTCTTTGAATATTCAAACACAATTTTCTGTTTGTTTAACTAAGCCTATCAAACACTATTGTTGCTTAATCCATCAATCCTCATGGGATCGACCCTTACTCACGTAAGGTATTACTTGGTACGACCCGGTGCACTTGTCGGTAAGTTAGTGGGTTACAAAACCCGCATCAATGCCCGCTTCCTCGGTTGGGTCCCCCGCTACTTCCACCAAGAAGTCTGCCATTACTTGTGCCTTGATCGTATGTCGGGGCTCGTATCGCAAATCATACTGAGATAGCTCGATGGCCCAAGTCATCATTCTTCCCGCTAAGTCGGATTTTTTGAGCAGTTGGCAAATTCCCTGGTCCGTTCTTATGACCACTTGGTGACCCTGGAAGTACTGACGCAGTCTTCGGGAGGATGTTAGTAGTGCTAGAGCTAGCTTCTCTAATTTGCTGTATCTTTGTTCTGCTCCTTGCAGTGCTCTACTCACGAAGTAGATTGGTTGTTGAGCCTTCCCTTCTTCCCGTACCAAAACTGCTGCCAGCACTTCATTCGTTATGGCCAGGTACAGGTAGAGCGGTTCTTCGACTTTGGGTTTCCCGAGCATGGGAGGAGTTGCGAGGATCTCTTTGAAATGTTTGAATACTTCCTCACATGCCGGGGTCCATTCAAACACTATTCCTATTTTCATAAGGTTGAAAAACGGCAGCGCCTTAGCGGCCGATGCCCCAAGGAAACGGGATAGGGCGGTGAGTCTACCTGATAACCTCTGAACATCCTTGATGCAGCCCGGACTCTGAACATCCTGTTTTCATCTGGAGTATTGCTTGGCACTTTTCTGGGTTGGCCTCGACCCCCCTTTGGGTTATCATGAATCCTAGGAACTTTCCTGCCTCCATGGCAAAGGCGCATTTGAGCGGATTGAGCCTAATGCCGTGTTGTCGGAGGGAGGCGAACACATTTTCCAAGTCGCTTATGAGGTCCTCAGGTCGGGTGGTCTTTGCGAGGATATCATCTACATACACCTCCACCGTTTTGCTTATGAGATCACTGAATATCTTGTTCATTAGCCTCTGGTACGTGGCCCCAGCGTTCTTCAGGTCGAACGGCATTACCTTGTAGCAATATATCCCTCTTGGCGTTATGTACGCTGTTTTCTCTTCGTCAGGACGGTGCATCCGTATCTGGTTATAGCTGGAGTAGGCGTCCATAAAGCTCAGGTACCGATATCCCGCCGCGGCGTCGACGAGTGCATCAATGTTGGGCAGGGGGTAGCAATCCTTGGGGCATGCTTTGTTGAGGTCAGAGTAATCCACACACATCCTCCATTTTTCATTGTGCTTTTTCACTAAAACTACATTCGACAGCCATATCGAGTAGTCAAGATCTCGAATAAATCCTGCTTCGAGGAGGCTAGCCGTCCGCCTGGCCACTTCCTCTGCTCACTCTTGCGATATTTTCCTCTTTCTTTGAGCTACTGGTCTGGCCTCCGCCATCACGACCAAATGATGTGACATTAGTTGGGGGTCTATTCCCGGCATGTCGGCTGGCGTCCCTGCAAATAGGTCGCCGTTAGCTCTAACCATTTCTGTTAGGGGCTTCTTCAGGTCGTGTGGTAAGTTTCTGTTCACGAAGGTGAACTTCTCCTCCGTATCACCGACTCTGAATTTCTCCAAGTTCCCCTCTGGCTCAGGTCTGGGTTTGTCTTCGACTATAGCATCTAGGTCGGCGAGGAACACTCCTGCTGCTTCCTTGGACTTCTTCCTTAAGGAGAGGATGGCATTGTCGCAGGCGACTGCCGTTTCCAAATCTCCTTTTATGGATCCCACGGATCCGTCGTAAGCCACGAATTTCTTTCTTTGTGCTGATTACTGCCCCGAGATCATTGATGGTCTTCCTCCCCAGGATGATGTTGTAGGCTGTGGAGTCGCGTAGAACCACGAACTCGGCCATTTTCAAGCCTCGTCCCTGCCTGTGTCCTACTGATATCGGCAAAGAGATTATCCCGTCTGGCTTAATGAAGTGTTCGCCTAACCCTACGACACCGTGCTGGTGGGTTTTCAGGTCGGCATCCCGCAGTCCCAAAGCATCGAACACATTGCGGAACATGATATTTGAGTCGGCACCGGTGTCTATGAGGATGCACTTGATGAGGCCGGTTCCCACTCTGGCCGTGATGACCATAGGGGGCTTTCCGCGACCTCGTCAAACCACTGGTCCTCCGGGCCGAATGAGATGGATGGTGACCTCGACCTCTTGGGGTTTTGTGCAGATGATGAAGAAATCGCCAGGACTTTGTCGTCCTTTTGGTCGAAGCAGTCCTGTGTCTTGTGTCCATAGCCTTTGTGATAGTCACAGTAAAGGCTTTTGTTTCCTCCTGTTCGGTCCTTCAGAGGTCGGGGTTTCGACAGGATCCCCTTCTCGGCTATCTGTTGGTAAACTTCTATGATGGGACGGTGAGGGGGTGTAATTGATGAACTTCCCGACTCGGGGATACAGCCTGGGTGTTTTGCTCGGACCGCCGTCTTTGGCATGTTCCTTGTATCCTTCTCTGCTACCGTGCTGCCGGGTTTGACTGTAAGAGGGTTGCCGTTTGTTGGCAGCCACGACCTGACTGACTTCTTCATCATTGATGTATTCCCTGGCTACGACTTGGATCTCCTGCATCGTCCACACCGGCCTCGTGGTAAGATGCTTCCTGAAATCTTCGTTGAGGAGTCCGTTTGTCAAGCACATGCTAGCTACAGAATCAGTTAGCCCGTCAATCTCCAAGCATTCATCGTTGAAGCGGTCTAGGTATGTTCTGGTCGGCCCGCCGGACCTCTGAGTCACCCCGAGCAGGTTAATCGGGTGCTTTGCCTTGGCGATTCTGGTGGTAAATAGGGCTAGGAAGGCACGGCTAATGTCTAAAAACCTGGCCACCGAGCCCTGCGAGAGGCTGTTAAACCACCGTATTGCAGGTCCCGCCAGGGTGACCGGAAAAGCGCGACATCTTACCTCGTCTCCCACTCCCTCCAGGTTCATCCTGGCCTCAAAGGCCGTAAGGTGTTCTTGCGGGTCTTGGGTTCTGTCGTACCTCATGTTCGTCGGCTTGTCAAAGTGTTTTGGCAGCCGGACCTCGAGGATGGAACTGTGAAACAGGGTCACAGCCATTATCACTGGTCCCCGCGTTCTCCTTGTTCTACGCTCGCCGCCATCCCGTCGACCGTCTTCCTGGTCTCGGTCTGTGGTGCGTTTCCTCTCACGTCTGGCGTAAATGATGGGGTCGCGGCATCTTCTTGGGCGTCCTTCGTCCCTTGTGCTCTCGGGCTCAGATCGTGGACTGGCTATTCGTTGGGAGTGGCTTCTCGGAGGGGAACGGGAGTAAATTGACTTGGGAGTTGGTTGGCGATGCTCCCGATCTGCCAGTTGGCGCTCTAGGTTCTGCATCCTGTGGTGCAGTTCCTGCATTATTCAGGCGCTGTTGTCGCCAGTTTCCCCGAAGGGGCGTCTTTCTTGGGATCGTGTGGTTCGTCAAGGAGGGGACCTCGTGCGCTCCCGGGAGGATGCCACAGAGGCTTCCCCTCTGTGTCCGGCTTCTCGCCCTGCTCCTCCTGGGCCTAGTGCAAGTTCCATTCAGGAATCCCCACAGACGGCGCCAATGTTCGGTAGGTCGGATACCGGACGGTTTGGGTCAGTGATCGGATTGATGTGAGGGGGTCTCGCCTAGTTCCGGGTTGCTGGGTTGGAATGGACGACGTTCCGAGCACTTTGTGATGAGGGGGGGTGTCACCTGCAAAGACACTCCGACGCTCTAGTCAATAAAGTGTGCAGGCGAAAAAGGAGTGAGTGGTATGTGACGTACCTTGGGGGAGGGGCAGGGCCCTCCCCATATATATCGTGTCAGGAGTGGGCCCCCCAGGGGCAGAGCCCACCTTCCTAGAAGCTTCCTTTCACAGCTGTGGCAGAAAGCTGTCCAGGACGCGTGCCCGGGTCGGTGTTGGGACGCGTTGCGCCTGATCGTTTGGGTCGGGTGGTTCGTGGGTCGGGTCGGCCCATATTCTATTTGGGCCAAGCCGTAACAGAAACACACAAATTTCTAACTAAGTTTGTAATCACTAAGCTAACCTAGCTTAGATTTCTTTACTAAATGTTCTCCCAAATTAGTAAAGAGAACATCATAGACTCACGACACAACATAAATTATATCAAAAGGATTTGACATAATTTATGATTTTTTTTCTAAATCTATTTCTCTTGTCTTTTCTCTCTTTAGCTTTACAAATTTCTCACATATTACCCTATTTCAACATATAAGAATGTATAAACTAAAAAGTATGATATTTATGAGTAAAATGAAGTAGAAGTATAGCAAGAATGTTATAAAAATGATCAGATTTATACTTTTACTTTTTAACTTTAAAGTTTAGTTCAATGTCTTTTTTATATAGGTTTATTATTTCTAAAAATTAAAACTTTTTTGGTAACGAATTTTGAGCAGCACGCCTGGATCATGGTTGAACAGATTTGCAATTCCTAATATAGCAACAAGGGATGTGAATCATGTGATTGTGCAAAACCACCAAGAAAGAGTGTTGTAGTAAGAAGCAGAAGATCGTGAGTGATGGTGTGCACTGCCTGCTGTCCTTTGTGTTTGCTTTTTGGTAGTTAAGCTCCATTTGGTTTGTGTATGTACTAAGACATAGACATTAAGACATAGACACTTGAGACATAGACGTAAAATATTTGTATTTATGTATGATATTTGGATATAATAGACATGACAGTAGTGTAGTGTCTAATATTATATTTGGTTAATAAAATACAAGAATACTACATAATTAAAATGACTATTTTAACCTTCTAATTTAAATTGAAAATTCAATAATTAGAAAAAAAAAAGACAGAGAGGCAGAGACCCCAAATTGAATTGAGAGTTTTTCCCCTCACCTCAAGCCCCCAAAAATCTCCCTTCTCTCTAGTTGGCCTCCTCCTCCTTCTTCTTCTGTTGGTCTTAATTGTTGCAAATGTGTTTACTAGGTTCAGTTTAACAGAGAGAAAGAGAAAGCCATGGCTCATCAATGAAAAGTACCGTATGTAGAATTAGCATTGAAGAAGAAGCCATTGCCAAGAATCGTCTCCTCCGCATTTGGCAGGTATCTACGATACCTATTCCTAATATTTACAGTTTAAACTATATCTTTAAGAGTTAGGATTTTGCAATTTAGGATTTAAGGTTTATCACATTTTGGGAATATGGTGCTTGATATGTGTAGCTGTGGCAAACCAAGTTCATAATTTTAACAGTTTACATAGTGTAATTATATCTCCAATTTCATAACTTTAACAATTTAACTAAGTATTGATGAATGAAATTAGGAACTGCATATGTTAAAGAAGTGGATTAAGAATTAAAAGAGTAGTAATTGGAAAGATGAAAATAAGCCATGCTCTTCCATCGTTTTGGGATTAAGAACACCTATATATATTCATATCAATGTTTCTTGGTTACTTTGTACAGAGCATATGATGATTTCTTAGTGCCATGAAAGTAAATTAGTTACAAAGGTAATAATTTACATTGGTTCTCATAGTTGATTCATTATAATTGTATGTTCTTAGAACTTGTTCTGTATTATTTTAGCCTTTTTACATATATGCATTCAATGTGTTTGATAACTTATTTGTGGATAATGAATATGCTTACTTTGGATCTAATAAAACTAAAAATCAAATGTGATGGTAAAAACTAGAAATAAAAAACTAATAAAACTTCAATAATCTTTTTAAAAGTGAATTCATAATCTTTGCAGTAAAGATTTAAGAGGAGAGGACGAAGTGGTATACTTTACTAAAAAAATTTGTATTTTTTTAGAGGAGGAAGCTTATAAGCTAAGGTTCTTTGTGGACCAACTTGCCTTTACAGATCTTCATTGGGTATACTTCATTTTCTTCTTGTGCTTACATTGTTAAAAAATTTACTTATGAGTAGTACTAGTGTAAAGTGTTGAAGTTATGAATTTCAAAGGAATACAGTGTGTGTTGTAAGATTAAAGCATATTGTGCTTCTACTAAAGTTTTGTTATTGAAATTCTTTTTGCAGGAAATGTTTGTGCCTATTATCAAAGGATAAGGCAGTCATGAACAGCAGTAGAAATAGTTGCCTTTGGCTTATAAGATGCAAATAATTAGTTGCTATGCACAAATAGAAGTTGGTCTTGGATCCAATGTTCAAGGGCTTAAGACAACTGTAACTTTTGACCAAATATTACTTTTGAAAGTTGTATTTTTTTGGAGTAATACCCCAAATAGATCCCCAAGAAATTCACGTTTGGACAGATTTGTTCCCAACAAAATTTAACTAAAATTTTGTCCCTGGCTTTCTTAGCTATACACCAGATACGTCCCCACACCAGGTTGAGCCAGTCAGGTCTAAGGTTGACGTCCTACGTGGAGGTAACCTGGATGATGTGTCTGGTCAAGAGTGACGCGTCACGTATGGAATTAGACTTAGCAATTATAGGGGACTGAAGCCTAAGAGAAGAGGAAGTCAGAGATTGATAGTCTTTTCTCTTAGGGCAAAAGCTCGTACTTGAGAATCAAAGTCAGACTCAGTCTTTGGAATCCCTTAAAGCAAGTCTAAAGGCTTACACACAGCTCCATTATTTGATGAAGCTGTAATTGAGCTTTGCCCGTCTATTCACTGATCAGGGGACTATCAATGAAGATTCTCCTTTAGCACCTAGAGAAAATTCCGTAGGCTAGACTTTCCATTTGTGAGATTGAGTCATGTCAGTATTCAAAGAAGAAGTAGAAAGATATAGGGGAAAGAATCCATATCTTTATTAACTTCTCTGAATGTAGGGCTTGTAGTTGAGAAAAGTACCTCTAACTATCACTTCAAGCCGTCAGTATTAACTGTCCAATAAGCGAGTGAGGTGAGCAAAGGAAAGATATGAAACTTCAACAGACTCTTCAACAGCTGCGCAACCTTATCCTCAGTTTGACTTATGGTTTTAAGAGGGGAAATCAGATCAGATTGAATTAATTAAAAGTTGACCCCTAAGCAGTCCCAGAAGTATCAGTCTAAGTACGTCTTACCAATCCCGACAAGGCTAAGATAGGTGAGAGCCCGAGTTAACTATTTAGATGAAGATAGTGATCTAAAGGCTGAGTCAATGCCTTATTATAAGATAATCATCTCCTTTATCCGTGAACTAACTAAAGAATCAGCAGATCCGATAGCAGCTAACATTTCTGTGGGCTCGGGGAATGCCTCTTCACCTTAAGCAATCCATTAAGTAGCGGATTGAATTGCTATTGTATTTCCCCTGCAAACTCTTTGAAGTTAAGTCAGCTTAGCGCTTGAAGCGAGAGAAGATAGGAGGTCGTCTGCCCATGGTGGCTTAGTGCGTAGTGTTAGCTAACTCGAAAAAGAAAGTAGGTGGGGGCTATAGGCCTATATACCCGGGCTTCTCTTCTTGATCTTTCCCGGATTCAGAAGTAGACTAAGCTAAGCCAGCTAAAGTAGAATCTTCTTTTCTATGTGATTTTAGAATTCCTGGCCGCCTCTACTACCTTATCTGAGGGGAGAAGAGGGTTGATCTTTAAACTTCCTCGCTAGCTTATCAATCAATCGAAGGAGGGGAAAGCGAGTAAGCAAAGGTAAATGATTTTTTTTCTTATCTTATAAGGATTTCCCCGCGGAAAGACAGGAACGAAGTCTGATTACTAGCTTTCTTTAGTTAGCTTATAGCTCTTATGCCTTGGCTACCATATCGGACAAAGAAGAGGATTCTACGCAACAATAGAAAACAGAAGAACTAGTACTGCCTTTGCGTCAACCTTTTGACTAGCTTGAAGTTAGTCCCTGGCCTACCTGCCAATGGTTGAAACTAGAGAGTAACGGACTTCTTTCCAGCTATCCTAACCTTCTGGCATGCGAATATAGGAAGGATCAAATTGACCTCTGGCAAAGGCCAAAAGCGAAAGAATTTGTGATCCCTAGCTTTCCACTTAAACAAATGAAGTAGATCGGCCAATATCCATTGCAGGAGAAACCTCTTCAACAACAGCAGCCAACAATTGAAAGAAAACATTAACATTTAATTAAGTAGAAGGGGATTTGTCAGTCAGTGATTAGAGTTGTTGGCCTAAGGCGTGAAAGCCCGGAGGAATCTTGTGAATACCTGAAGCCCAAAATGTCAATCGAAATCATCTAGGAATTTTTCTTGGTTTGCTGTCCTCTGCTCTAATAGGCGAAAGCAATCTTCCTTCCCGCGAACTCTATACACAACATGCCATTATTTATAGTTTTCCCAGCCAATAATTTGAAGTCAGAAAGAGAACTGGATCAAATCTTAGTCGATTCCATCCATTAGATAGACTTCTCTGACTCTATTCCTAGAGCTTTGGATGGACAAGTTGCCAAATGCTTTTAAAAGAGATACCTCAGATGGTGTACCACAAGCAAGAAGTCGGACTCCATTATCACTATAGTAACTTATAAGGGGTTCATACTCCTGCCAACGATTGGCCAATGCAACGTATATGACTTTAAGCTCTCACCATCAATCCTGACATAGAATAAAAGTTCAATAATGGAAACTCAAATCATATGAATCAAATTGGGATTCATATCAGGCTCTCAAGCCCACGGGGTCCTTGTACCCCGTTTATGTGACACATGACATATATAGGCATTCTGAAACCAACCGGTTGAGAGGTCCCTCACTGATGGGACATGGTCCCAAAAAACTAACTAAGGTATCCACCAATTTTCTTAATGAATGTGAGCCATAAAAAGAGAAGCCCTGTGCTTTATTAGGCACAGTGCTAGAAGCAGCGAAGGCAGGAACCGTGCAAACAGCAGAGCAAGCAGCCCATGCGAGAGCGCGGTTATAGCGTTAAGGGAAGGGAGCGCGCTATTGTGTTGCGAGCTGCGGTGCGCTCTTTAGTATTGTGTGGCTTCTGAATTCATTCTTCTCAAAAGAATCGGTGGGTAGGTAAAGGCGAAATCTTTAACCGGAATCGTTGCCCGACCAGTAGTCGAGGATGGTGAGGAAGGATGAAGCAGAAGCTTCAGCCGAAGCTGCAACCAAAATTGAGTATTCGGGCATCAAACTATTGGCTTTAGCGACCCAATGTCTGTAGATGAAAGACGAGTTCGGAAGTACTGCAAAGGTGCCTCTCCCACGAAATGTAGCTTATGTGGAACCTATCACTCCTCAACCACCAACTAGCAGCTCTTGATAGAGAAGCTCTGTAAGGGCTATTTTATTTTAAGGCAGGCCCCACTCAATGCGGTTTTTGTCTTTTATTGATGAAATCCAATCCTTATTTTATTTATTCTTTGTGTTGATAGGGAAGCCCTTTCTTTTGACGACATAAACCTAAAAACATCCTCTTACTGGGCAGGTAGTAGCGTTAGCATACTAAGAGCCCTCTGGTTGCATTGAAAAAAGATGAGCTTTTTCCCCCTAACTACGGTGGTTCAGAAGATGCCACATCTGCCTCAAGATCCACAGCTTATTCAACAGCTTACGCCCCGCAATTTGTTGCTTCCAAGGTTTTCGATTGGTCTTATTTCTACCCGGCTTTCAAGCCCTCGTCTCAGTCGGTGGCCTAAGATAAGCCAACTTACAAGATCGGATTAGCAAATCATGAAACCTGCCAAAGAAGAGCTTTCAATCGCATATTGCTCCCATACTAGTACCTTTTGTTGTACCTACTTATGCCACATCTCCTTTCTTTTCCTTCCCAGCATGTCTGTCGTCTTCTTTCAAAGAGGCCATTCTTGGTCTTTCGTTGTGGGAAATCTTCCTCCTAAAAAAGAGAAATAGTCAAGTGAAGGAGACCCACATGCCCACTTCTCCTTCCCCACCCCATTTCTGGGACGGGCCTCGTTCTTATTTATTTGAGGGCTCAAATAAAAACTACAACCCCCGAAAGACTAAGAGCAAGAATCTTAAACCCACATATCCTTTACATCATAGCATATAAAGCAGTACCATTGATCCTATATTCAAATTAATTGGTGTGTATATCTACTACTAATTCGATTTTTAACCTTGCCCCTCATTCATTCCCGCCACAACCACCAATGGTAATCAAGCCAGCCAAGCCCAGGGAGCAGCTTCACCTTCTCCCCCCCCCCACACTGATCCCACACTTTTCCTAATTCCCACCTCTTTATTTTTTTCACTTTTGTCAAAAATAGATTAGACGAACAGATGGCATCTATAAGATTATGATAGGGTCGGGACCTGTGGGTCCCAAATTCCACCTCTTTGACATAAGAGTCGTATTTCTTAAAAGAAAGAAGGCGGTCCCTTGGGGTAGAACAAAAACTCCCGAATTTCATTTCGTTTGTTCAGTTCATTCAGCTCATCCCGGGAATACTCGTCGGAGAGCAGAGCTTTCTCAATAGCCCTTTCTATTTTTACTTGTGCGTCCATCACTTTTTCTTTCTGAGATTCCGACAACCCCACAAAATGAAACCCCGCGCGCTCATCTAGTTCGACCCGACGAGTGTTGTCATCCCGTAAAGGATGGTAAAGGTCAAGGTCAGGGGCAAGAGGCTCTACTGGGCCCGGTGTTTGGTTCACACCAGGCTCGAACTGTGGTACGCGTGAAGAGCTCCCGCTGTCCATAAATAAGGGCCAAAAAAAACTTTCGAAATCCAGTATACTTGTTAAATATTTTAGAGTCAATATAATATATATATATATAATATAGTTTTTATTAGCCATATAAGGAGTTGTTTGCCTTTCATTTTTTGCATCATAAGCTTTTTTTCCTCCTCTTCCTGTTCTATTGATCAGAAGCATCCAGTAGCACCACGCCAGTAGATTAAGTAGTGGAGTTCTCATCCAGATTCTCTACCCTGGTGAAAATCTTTTCCTTTAGCCTTTTAATTAAAGGCATCGGCCTCCCTCATTCCACTCGTCCAGCCTCTTCGCGAACTTGTACAATCGATGCCACAAAGATAGTCAACTCTATTATCGAAGAAATAAGGAAACGGGCGACGATTTGACACCAGATATCCGGAGGTGTGGAAAGAGCAGCTGTGAGAAGCGGAAAAACCATAAAAAAACGACGATTATTCGTGAAGGTTTCCACAGAAAGACCCCTTGGTTCTGGCAAACAGATCACAATTACAGGTACCTGAGAGCATACCGATGGAATGAACGAAATCTGAACAGTTAGCATAATATGGTCATAGATCTTAGGTTGTAACTTGATCATGAGCGAATTTGTTGATGTTGCACCCACGAAGTATAAAAAGTACCAAACATTGGGAACTACCCGGGGAAGAGTTAGGAATAGGAACAAGGAGAAGCGACAACCACTTAAATAGAGGAATCGATTGTATTTCCTCTTTGTTCCCCATGGCAACTGGGGATCAAAAAGCACCAAATTTGATGACTTATTAAGGGAAAGACGAAGTAAGAACATGCTATTGAAGACGTTGCAACTTATGTCAGGGAGGCCTCCGTTGATTGTGTACAAACAAAATACGAGTCCAAAGACAGGATAAGAAAGGGTTTAGCTAATGGAGATATTAACTCTTCCGGGAACCAGTAACGCGTAAACCATGTCAAACCAAGACCGATCAATATCCGAACGGAACGGATTCGAACTTCTCCTAAAATAGTTTCCGATGCGAAATGAAAATCATACATAGGATATAGATGAGTAATTCAAAGGATAAAAAGAAAGATAGAAGAACTTATTAGATTATATCTTTTTTTTTCCATGTAGCCCCTTATCTCATGCCATATTGGACTTTTTTGGTTGCCTATACACTCGCGGACTCGTTGAATATGCCGTAACCGCTGTTGATTAGACGTGAAGCGGTTTAGATCGGCAAAGTAGGCATCAATGCCTCTGGCAATATCCGCTTCTTCTTTGATGTTTAGATTTAGGTGTCCTTCCTTATCCTTATATAAGGACAAAGTCTTTGTTACAATAGCGGAAATTCTGCTTTTGCAGAGATTGAAATGCCGCTCCGTTAACCGCCACTCCTTGGACGAGAGAAGGTCTTGCCATTGCTTTCGTTCCGCAATTTCCACAGCCGTCCAAATCTCATTTTGGGAGTCCTCCCTCCCCTTCGACCACCGAAGTTCCTTCCCCTTATTATAGAAAGTGGATTGGATTCCCAGGAACCTGCGGTAGCGTCCTTTGCCCCGCGCTCGCCAAAATGTCGTGAAATCCTTGTAAAAAGGGTTCGACCGCCATGCCCCATACCATAGGGAAGTTCATCTAACATCTCAAATTTCTCCATTCTCGTCATGCCATGCTTTTTCATTCACTTCTTTTCTTCGTCGCTTCTTCCCCTCGTTCCCTTTCTCTTGGACATCTCACTTGAAATGCAATCAATGCATTCATTCTTTTCGATCTTATACTCAGATAGACTGAACACTCCCCCAATTTTCATGAATAAAGAAAGGGATAAACAACGACATCTGTGAACTCGGGTAGGCTTAGTTAGGGCATACCTCTGCCCTAAGCTAACAGCTTTCTTCTCTTATGTATGTAATAGTTGGATGAAAAGATCGCTCCTATCCTAAATGCAGTCGTGATCAACTATACTAAACGATTGATTCCACCCACTTTCAGCTATATCAACAAGGGATCCATCCCTTTAGTCACGGTTGGGCACTCAGTACTGGGCACAACAAAACTCAGGCCATTTTTCTATGGACTACGCTCTTTCCCTTAATAAGTTTTTTTCTCTCTATGTGAATGCAGTTCCATTCAAGTAGGCTATTACTGACCTATGTTCGTTAATCCTTAATCTGTCTAGCATATGACTATTACTACTGTATAAAAGGAAGCATGGAAGTACTAAAAGGGCCTCGATAAGCCTCGGTGTCAAAGAAGAAAAGGTCTTCTACCTCAACAAGGCTGGTGCAAAAGTAAAGGTAGCGCATTAATGAATTTCCTGAAGCAAGGGAAGGAACTGAGCGCCCACTAAAATAAAGGGAGAAATGAAACCTAAAACAAAAATGGAAGCCTAAGCCTTCACATCCGAAACTTAAAAATCATCAGTTGGAGAATCGTTTTTACTTTGATAGGGTAAGGCTGCTTTACCTACCTCTCCCTACACAGTCGAACATCGCTAAAACCCTCTCTCTATCTCTACTATCCTCGTTCTTAACTAAATGACGAATCGACTTGCATGTGTGAAGCATATAGCTGAAGTAACATGATTGGAGGCTCTTAAAGCTTAGGCTACTTACCATAAGCTTCAACCTCCTCTTACTTAAATAGAGGGGAGAGTCGCGTAGGGATCTTATCTTATCTTATAGGGATCTTATTAAATTGATAGAAGATCACTCCCCAAAAAAAGCTGCTTCTTTTTTATAATATACAAGACCCCCCCTGAGTTCCAATTTTCCTTCACAAACTCACCAAACTTTTTCTTTATGAGTTAGTATAAGTCAATCAAGCCGCTTCAAAGAACAAAGGTCTCTTGAATGCCGGCTGAGGTCACTTTGCAGGTCAAAAAGAAGAGGGTGGTGATCGGATTTGACTGGAGGCAGATTCTGTAGCTTCAGAGATAAATGACATCTCATCTTAAACAGAGCTCTAGCGAAGTTCCCGGAAGAAAGGAGAAGACGGCTAAGGCTTTCTCTCGGTTAGGTGAGGAGCGAGGTTACGAGCTGATACCATGTGAAGTTTAGGTGATGGAATGGCTCACCCAACCCTGGGAGCCTGGCATTGTATTTATAATAGCTGTACAACAAATGAAATTCAATTCATATCCCTATATACTCTATTAGGGGGAATTCCGATACCTTAGCATGAACCAAAAAGCAAACTCATCCTCAGTAGCATTTACCTGAGCCGCTTGTCTCAACTTTTCCATAAGCAGAGTCAGAACCTGACGAGGAGAAGGTTCACGTAGAAGATGAGACCACTGGAGAGTTCACCGAAACATACATAGTTGTATCTGCCAAATTGTTATACTAGTTCCGATACCAATACGATCGATACAGAGTCTGCTGAGCGAACCGTTCTGAGCCTGCCACTTCCTAACCCAAAAGGAAGGAGACGACTTGCTCTGCATTCAAAGGCGAAAAGCAACTCAATTGAATCCGGTTTAGCTACTAGCTACTTTGAAAGGAAATAATTTATGCCATTTTTTTACACCTGAATCAAAGATTCAAAGAAAAGGAGTCCTTGGATCCCGAAATTGGATAGGGGATAAAGGTTGGAATTTCACCTAACTAGTTTGGTCCCTATGCTCAGTGGACAAAACGATGTCGTATTGGAGCACAGGAGAACGACGTCATTTTTTAGGGGACAAATAGGTCCCCGCGATGGAGGGCAGTGCAACCAAACGACGCTGTTTTATTTGGGGGCCAATTTGATATACAAGTCTCTTCATATTCATTCGTTTGGTGAAATTACTCCATACCTCATTAGCTCTGCTAGGTTTTACGAAGAAAACCCTCCATACATCCATCAACATTGTGCATACTCATTGCTCTGTCCATACTCGGTGACATTGATCGTGAAAGTGGTTGAGAAGGCAGTTGGTTCGACACCCAACTGATCAAGGTTAGTGAAACGTATTTTTTACTTGATTGTTTTTGAATTTTTTATTTTGGTTGCATGCATTGTTGTGGATAGTTGTAGTGATTAGCGATATTGGATATAATAGGAAATGAGTTGTACTTCTTTATTTATTGGTATTTAGATGTCCGAAGATGTGGTCCCGGTGTTTCATCATGGTGGAAGCTTTATTCGAGATAACAAAGGTGTCTTGGTGTACATTAATGGGCAGGTAAAAAGGTTTCCCCCAATGGATGTTGACCTCATTTGCTTCTTTGACTTGAAGAAACTTTTTTTGGACTTGGGATACCATGATTATAAAGCTATGTACTGGTATGATCCCACATCTAAAACTCTGGAGTCTGGTCTACACCCTATTCATGGAGATAAAGAAACTAGAGCCTTACAGAAGAATAAGATACAAAATGAGGATACAGATGAATTTTACATATATTTTGACCATCCAATATTGGAAGGAGTGGAGGAGATATTATCTGATACTGATGAAGGTGCTGCGGAGGTAGTTGTTGAGGATGCTTGGTTGGACAATGATGCAGACATTGAGAGTAGTTCTAGTGATGATGATGGGTATGAATCTACAGAAGATGAGCCATATAAGCCCCCACCCTCAGGCTATAGTTTTTCTGATTCAAGTGAAGATGAGGAGTGTTAAAAAACATTGGTGGAATGAAAGGGAGAAGATGTGATAAGGGAAAGAAAAAAAACTACAATGAAAGCTTCAAATCCAAATGTAAATGTTACCAGAGGTGCCAAGGCTAAGACCCAAGGTAAAAAGATGGATGTGCTGTAAGTGGTGGAAGTGGGCCTGAAGTGAGGAAGAAGGGTGATGGTGGGCCAAGGGCTGCTGGGCCCGACAGTGTTGAACCAAGCCCAAATGACAATAATGGGCTTCATCAGGGTAATGGGACTGAGCCTAGAAAACCTTCAACCTTTACAGAGGAGATTGGAGTGGAGCCAAGGGATGAGTTAGATATTGATTTTGACTATGAGTCAGAGGCCTTCTTGACTCCTCCAGACTCAAGTGATGAAGGGGGTGAAGGATTTAATTGGCCGTAATATGATCCAAATGCAGAATTTGGAGAAGTTCAATTTCAATTGAGGATGGAGTTTGAGACTTTAGACCAGTTCAAAAAGGCTCTAAAGGACTATGCTATAGCTGAAGGCAGAAGAATATTTTACATCAAGAATGATAAGAGGCGGGTGAGAGCAGCATGTGTTCATGGAGGATTTATGGCTGGAAAGGAGATACAGAAGGATAAGGCCAAAGCAGGACTAAGAGCTAAGAGAGAGGCTAAGGCAAAGGAGGATGGATCAAATGGAGGCGAAGAAGAGAATGCAGTTGATGATATTATAGCTGAAACCAATTCTACTGAAGCTAACCCTGAACCGGTGGCTAATGTTGTTGTAAATGATGGAGTTTAGGGTGACCAAGATCAAAATGCTAGCAAGACAGGGTCTGAGGCAGTAGGTGATAAAGAACAACATGAGAAGAATGATTGTCCTTAGATTATTTACTGTGCTAGGAACTCTAGGTCTGGGGGCTACCAGATTAAGACCTTTAATCCCGTGCATACCTATGGTAGAGAGTTTGGAAGTAACATGGCCGATCAAAATTGGATTGCGGAGAAGTTGTCAAAAAGACTTCTAAGTCAGCCATGGCTAATCCATGCAGAGGCTTGGGATCATATAAAAATTGATTATAATGTGATAATTAGTGATAAGATGCTGTATAGGGGTTTGAAGATAGCAAGAGAGAAGTATGTTGGTAACGAGAAGGCTCAATATGGAAAGCTTAGAGATTACCTACAAGAACTACATAGAAGTAATCATGGTTCAACTGCTCTGTTAACAGTGGAGTCTATTCCTCACTCCCCTCCACTGTTTGACAAGTTGTATGTATGCTTGGATGCCTGTAAAAAAGGGTTTAGGGTTGGTTGTCGACCTTTGATAGGGTTAGACGGTTGCTTCCTGAAGGATTATTACGGAGGACAATTGTTGTCGGCAGTAGCACAACATGCCAACAATCACTTTTACGTGATTGTATATGCAATGGTTGCAAGTGAGACTAAAGAAAGCTGAAAATGGTTTCTAGACTTGTTGCAAAATGACTTAGGCCCTGCTGCAGTTGAAGGGTGGAACTTTATCAGTGATCAGCAAAAGATAAATGCTAGCTCTGACTACTTTTTTTGTTGACTGTTATATTAAATTTACTGTTAATTTTGTTACACTCATTTATTTAGTTATAACACACTTCAATGTTGTACAGGGTCTGATCCTGGCAATGAAGGAGGTTATGCCGAATGCCCATCACAGGAACTGTGTTAGGCATATATGGAAGAATTTCACCAATAAGTACAAGAGCAAGCAGTTGAAGATGTCGTATGGGCTTGTGCTAAAAGCAGTATGAAGGCATAGTTCAGAGAGCACATGAATAGACTAAAGAAGGTCAACCAAGATGCATGGGCTTACCTTGCAAAATTAGACCCAGCATGCTGGACGAAATCACATTTTAGTCACTGGCCGAAACTGGATAACATCACCAACAATATGACAGAGGTGTAGAATGACAAGATAGTCTACTATAGAGGAAAACCCATATTGACAATGTTGAAAGAATTGAGATGCTACATCATGAGGAGGATGGACCAGCATAAGAGAGTTTTGAGCACATACACAGGCATAGTGACACCAATGCAACAAAAGAGGATGGATGATATAATGAAAGAATGCAAATACTGGACTGCTCAATGGACTAGTGATGATGCTAGACAAATTTTTGAGGTGCAATATCACATGAAGAAAGTGGGGGTGCATCTAGGGAACAACACATGTTCTTGTAACATGTGGCAACTTACAGGTAATGTTTACATTTTTCTTAGATTAATTTCTTAATTAGTGCTCGATTGGAATTTTCTGGGTTGACTTAAAGGATAACTTTTATGGTGTGTTTATCATGCTATTGGGTTTAACATTTTGATATATTCATGATATATTAATCACAATTCCAATTTGACTGAGACACCAGGGATCCCTTGTGTGCATGCAATGGCTGCAATAGGCAGAAGAGGAGATTGACCAGAGGGATATGTCTATCAATGGCTGAAGATGGATGCATTCAAGGCTACCTATGCTCACTCTATAAGCCCTGTCAACAGTGAGAAATATTGGGATAAATCTGGACAAGTTAGTTCCATACCTCCCAAAATTAAGAGACCAATTGGGCGTCCTGTGAAACGAAGGAGACCTGATGCAGTGGAAGACGGTCCTGATGGGACAAAGGCCAAGAAGACCTTTAGAGTAACATGTGCCAAGTATGGAGAAATTGGCCACAATTCCAAAACTTGCAAAAGGGCACCCCAGCAAGGATCATCTTCAAAGGGCAAAGGAAAGAAGAAGCAGTCCTAGACACAACATGAGATGGCTGTTTCTCAATCTGCCCCCTTATCTCAGGTAACATCAATTGCATTAGTTGTAATTTGCATATTTCTATTTTGCACAATATTGTGGTGTAGACAATTGCCCTTGTACGCGGGGACCTATTTGCACCATAAATGTTATTCTATAGGGACTTAATTGTCTTATAAGATATTCTTTGGGTACCTAACTACCTGATAACTGGTCACACAGAATGAAGGATCTGTACAAGGTAGCATGCAACCTCCTAATCCTGCCTCTCATAAGAGTCAAATTGAAAATCCTCCTTCACAAGCCACAACTAATGTCTCAAGTAAGCCCAAGGTATGCTAGTCGTATTTAGATTAATGTGTATGTTGAAATTTGTAAGAAATATACTCATAACAATCTTATAAATTCTAGGCTCAGCAACCTTTTAGACGTCCAAAGCAAACAATTAGGAGACCCCAGGTACAGGGGAGTGTCGGTGCAGATACGACTGCAGCTACCACCAGTCAGACAGCATCTGGAATGTTTAAATTCATCCCAACATCGGGATTGAACCAATCTAAGAAGAAATGACCCTTTTAACAATTAGTGTGTAACTTATTATAAACACCATATTTTGTTATGTTTGAGGAAGTAGAACCTCTTTGTTTAGTTTGTTTTGGTGTTCTCTGTGTTTAAGACAATAGACCTTTTGTTTAGTTTGGTTTCCTTTTGGTGTATGTTGAAGGAAATAGAATTTTGTTTTGTTTCAAGGAGGTTATGTTGCTACTGGCTCAAATTACTTGTGTAGTTACAATGTTTTGAATATCAGTTAAGTCACCCTTTTGATATATGGCTACAACAACCTAAAAGTAATGTATTTCTTTTATCCTATTTGACCACAATTGATTTAATTAATATAATTCATGTCCATCTAATATCCATCTAACCATAAATACACATTTCAATGCAATAACTTGGTTATTAACATAGAATCCAATTTGCCTAAACAGCCACCACAAATATACAAAACTCAACCACACCTATCAATGCACCAACTATTACGCCCCTGAGAAAATAAAAAACATTATGCTTCTTCACAAATTGGTTATCCTCATCTTTCTTCCACAAAAAATCCTCCAACTGCTTCACTCTCTCATCCAGATCATTATTCAAGCTTACAACACCTTTATTACCCGCACCAGTGTCCACAGAAGCCAATCTCTGCCCTTCGACTACATCATCCATCACATACTCAAAAATCTCATCAAACCATGCAAAAAATTCACAATAACCTTGCTTTTCCTGCAATCACAACAACAAAATGCCAAATAATTTTACAGACCCATGGCAATTATCACACATGACACAACAAAAACACTCTCCAGTACCTTAAAATAGGGACAACCAAAGAACAACCTATTCGGGTTATCTGCCGTGCGCGACCTGCATATTAGAGCTAATGTTCTGCACTTGCACTTGGGATGTTCTCCTATTCTCAGTCGACCCCTCCCGAATCCAGTCGTCCCATTGTCAGCACTCAACTCGCTACTAATACTTCTTCCACATCGTCTCCAACTTCCAGTTGACGTCGTCCCTCCACTAGCCATCATCAACTCCAGCAACCATCATCAACTACACAACCTAATTTTAAATTAGTCCCCCAAATAAAATGGCGTTGTTTAGTTGCACTACCCTCCATCGCGGGGATCTGTTTGTCCCCTAAAAAACGACGTCGTTCTCCTATGCTCCAATACGATGTCGTTTTGTCCACTGAGCACAGGGACCAAACTGTCCTGGACGTGACGCGTCACTCTTGACCGGACACGTCAGCCAGGTTACCTCCACGTAGGATGTCAACCTTAGACCTGACCGGCTCAATCTGGTGTATAGCTAAGAAAGTCAGGGACAAAATTTTAGTTAAATTTTGTTGGGGATAAATCTGTCTAAACGTGAATTTCTTGGGACCTATTTGGGGTATTAATATTTTTTTTTTGTTATTTGGCATTGTATTTGTACAATGAATCATGACAAACAATAGTATAAGAGTTCCATTAGTATAGTTTTAGGAAATACCCAATAAAAATTCTACGCGCCATGTTCTCCTCTTCATATTTCCCACATTTCGGTTGCTAGGTCTTCACGCCATTGAGTCCACTCATGGCTACTTTTCACAACATCAATTGTGTCGGCTTCATCAACAATAGTATTATCTCCTATGGGTATGTGTTCCGGTGAAAGAGTTGCATCTTCTTCGGGATCAACATCCATGTTCATACGAATAAAATTTTGTAACAAACAACAAGCGATAATAATGTTGCTTTGAATCCTAATAGGGTAGAATGATGGACTTCGTAGAATTGCTCATCTTTTCTTAAGCAATCTAAAGTACCACTCAATCACATTCCTAGCCGAAGAGTGTTTCTTATTAAATAACTCTAGACGATTTTGTGGTGTACGGTTACCTTGAACCCACTCATTCACATGATAGCGAATATTTCTATAAGAAGATAAAAATCCTCTACTATTGGTATAGCCAGCATCCACTAAATAATAAGACCCTAAAACGGAAGGATGAAAAAAATATAAGAAATACATTGTAATTCTTTAATAAATAGTTAAAACTCTTATCAAAAGATTAATTTAGATATACCAACAGGTATTTTCAAGCCATTACGTCGAATAATTGCATCCCTAAGTACCCTTGAATCAGATGCCGATCATTCCCAACCGCTAAAGATATAGACGAAATTCATATTCCGATTGCAAACTCCTAAGACATTGGTGGATATTCTAGATTTTCTTGTCCGATACCTAGATTTATCATTCTTTGGGACAGTGACATCTATGTAAGTTCTATCTAATGCTCCTAGACAATCCTATCAAATGTTAAAAGAAAATAGTTATTACACACCAGATAAACTTGACCAACAAGAAGTTGAGCTATATACAAGACCTACCTTAACCTATTTCCATTTGGGATCCACACAATCTTCCGGTACAGGATCTGTCGTTGCAAATAATATACTTTGAACACGCAAAACTAAACATAATACCTTGTGAAAATACCTACTTAAAGTTTTACCAAACCTATAGAACCTAACTTGTACGCTGCGATTTTTGGTATGGTGAGCTAATATGATTAAGAAAGTAGCTACTTGCTCGCCTATGCCAACATGACCATCTTCGTCCAACCCACCCTGAACTTTTAGCAATTCACACAAATTGGCAAATGCATTCAAACTCATTCGTAACTCCCATATGCAATTTCTATCTCCACCCGCCCCAATGATATTATCTAATACATCTCGCCTTAATGTTAATGTGTTCACTCTTCGACCAATCGAAGAATGACTCCGCCTTCTATTCCTAACATATATATATAAAGTAACTAAAAAAATAACATTAACGTGTCAAATTATATTCTCATAATCCAGTAATATCCAACACATAGCTTAATTTACTCGAAACGATCCATTATCACTTCCTAACAAACAATAAAAAGTAAATACGTAAAAATAAATAAATAATAAATATCCAGCACCAAAACATTTAAATAAGCTTTATATAGTGACCATAACAAATCCAAAAGAAGCAGAGCTAGCAACACTAGAGCAGCTGGGATCGAACTGCCATCCAAGAAATTTAATATCTACTACCCTATAGTTACCATCAAAGACTTTTTCCATAAACCAATGCTCTAAATTATAAAAAACAAAATAAAAAATTTGAATTCAATACTTTAAACTTCCAACTTGACGAAATAAAAAATCCATGACCAACACTGAATTTCATACTTATATAAAAGCCTATGAATTTTCTCATTAATATCTCAAAACTTTCAAATTTAGAAAAGACAACAACTTGAACTTCAAATCTAATGCAGTTTTAAGTCCAAACTCATAAATTTTTCTGGTAAAAATGAAAGACACCTAAACTATGTGCTTTTCATAAAATAATACGTTCTAAAAATTGCTTGCTACTCATACAACATAAATAGTTTTCTTGTTGTTTGAAAATACAAGAAAGGTAACTAGACCATGACAAATATTATTGAGTTATTGGTTGAATCTTTATAGGCATTTCTCATACTAACCCTTACAATAGTCAGATAATAGCTCCAAATATGAACTAAACAACAATAAAACCCACGATACCGATACTTCTAATTTGCTCATCATCCCGCATTAATCCCAAAACAAATTTTAACATTCACAATACTTCATATCCTACAAGTATTATTTGTTCCTTTATTCACACACCACTATTTTTTTCAAGACAAAATGTATTAAAGTTCATAGTAACAGAGTAAGAGAAGACAAAAATTAAAAACTTGAGATAATAATAGAGAGGGATACATAATCTCAAATTTTCAGTGGAATTTTCAAGAACATAGAAAGGTTAGAGAAACTCCACAAAAATAGCCGTTAATGAGAAAACTCCATAGAAGATTTTGAGACTTGTTAGGATTTGTCAAAAATAAAAGAAAAAGTCTGAAAATTAAAATTTTAATAAAGGTAAAATAGTAAAAAAAAATAATTCAAATAAGTGTCTATCACTTTTCGTTCGTGTCTCCTCGTTTCATTGATACATGAAATACGTGTATTATATTTGTCCCTGTGTGTAAGTGTGTCTTTCATTTTTTATGTCTCACAAACCAAATAAGAGATACATTCTACTGTGTCTATATTTTGACCTAACATACGCACGAACCAAACAGAGTGTTAATGTCTTTTGTTGTTTTTCTACGCACTTCCTAAATTAATTTCTTTTAATTTTTTCGCTGTTTGAAATTAGTAATTAATAACTTTTTTCAAAGCAATTTTGATTGGTTGCTACCTCACTATCTTCATGTTAAAATTGGGTCGAAAGTAAAAATTGAAAAAAAAAAAGATGGATTGCAATTTTAAAAAATAAAAACACGAAGTATATTTCATACGATCAATTTTATTGTGTTATTTATTTGGTGTCTAATTTTTGTCTAACTTATTTTTTATAAAATTTTTTAAATATTTATTTTTTTTACTTTTATACTTTTAAATTTAAAATTAATTATTTAAATTTTTTTAATAATTAGACAATAATTTTTAGGCACTATAGTAAAAAACAAATCCAAAAAGCAAAAACATAGGTATTGACTCTCCAAATTTTTTGAACAAAAGTTAACAATTTTGAGCATATAAAGTTACTATATATTATATAATTTTATTTTTTATTTAAAAAATAGAGTAAATAATTATCTTATATAAATAATTAAATTATTAAACTCAAAAACAAATAACAATCCTAAAATTGAGAAAGATATTATTGTCAATCACTTTTCGATTAAATAAATTTCTAAATCTTTAAATATTAAATGTTTTCTCTTTTTAAATATTTTTCTTCTTAATTTTTACACCTATTATCATATAAAAATACTTTAATATTTATAATAACTAAAAATTTTTATATATTTTAGTATATACATGAGAATAACTTATTTTAAAATTTATTTATTTTTTCATGGTATTAAATTTATAATGTATTAAGTAAATTCATTAAAATGATTGTATTTTGTATATTTTATTCACGAATATATTTTAAATACATATAATAAAGTTATTAGAATAACTTATTTATATTACTTGATAATATATTTTTTTATAGTATAAAGTATAAAAATATAAATGACTGTCACAATAATACTCAATAAAATAAACTAATTAAAAAATTAGATTATTTTTATATTTTATTAAATCTAAAATAAAAAATATAAAAATTAAGATAATTTTTTTATATAACAAACACTTATTAATATTTTTTTAATTAAAAAATATTAACCATAATTATATATATATATTACTAATTATATATATATATATTACTAAATATATAATATTATATTTGATTATATAATATTTTAATTTTTGCGCTTCCTTTGTCAAATTTCTGAATTTGTCCCTAAACCATAGCAAATACTATTTCATAAATACTAATCCAATAACCCTCTTTTAAAGAAGGCTATCATAATCCAAGAAAGAGGCTTACGTGGAAATTGCCATGTATGGGAAGGCTCGGACAGTACTGGTGCCACATTGATAGAAATCTTTATGCATCAATTTCGTTAGATAACTAACAAGGGTGGAATCAATTTCAGCCAACTCTTAATTAAGATGCATCCCAAGTCTCATTAAAAAAAAAAAAAAGAGGTTGTAGGTCTTTCTTTTTTAATAATTGGATGTTTCATTCTATGAAGATTGAATTTTTTTATTTGTTAGGAATTATTATTTAAAAATTTATTCTTTGATTGTGGATGTTTTTTTTAGTAATTACATGTTTCATTCTGTAAATATTAGATATTTTTTATTAAGATTTATGATTTGAAAATTCATTCTTAAGAGGTTGTAGATGTTTCTTTTTTTATAATTAGATGTTTCTTTCTGCATTTTAAATCCCAATACTCTATTAAGGGAAGAAAAAAGATTCACAATATACTAAAAAAATCTAAATTATATTGAATAAAACATTCAAATTACATAAAAAAAATTCAAATCACATCGAAAAAATCTAAATTACATTAAATTCAATTTTAAGGGGTTGTGGATGTTTCTCCTAAACCCCAAGACATTTTCTACTAAAAAATGAAAAAACATTCACAGTATAGAAAAAAAAATCCAAATTATATCAAACAAGATATCCAAATTACATGAAAAGTAATATTCAAATTACATAAAAAAAAATTCAAATAACGTTAAATTCATTTTTTTAAGAGGTTGTGGATGTTTCTTTTTTTGTAATTGGATGTATTTCTTTGTAAAAGAAACATACGCATTCTAAATTTCAGTACATTTTCTATTAAAGAACGAAAAAACATCCACAGTATGAAAAAAAAAATTAAAATTATATAAAAAAATATCCAAATTACATTAAAAAGAATCCAAATTTTACGTCGAAAAAGAACGACGGTGGCGAAGGGCAAGACGCGACAGGGACGGTGACGCGAGGGCGGAGACGCGTCGCAATGGAGGACGGCGAGTGGCACGATAGTGCGAAGTAGCGCAATAAAGGGCGGGGAAGCAGACGCACTGACAAACGTCAACGGTGCACGAGAGGAGAAGTAGAAGAGAGAAGATGAGAGCACGGGTGATTCTTTAAAATTATACGGTACAAATATGCAAAAAATACAGAACCTAATTTTTTAAATTTCAATATTAGATTTAGAGGGGAATTGGCTTACAGGAAGTTGTCCCCTATGAGGCTATGATGTTGCATAGTTATATCAAAGCAGAGTTAAAATAAGCAAGGCAGACTGGAGGAACTAATATTGGAATTTTCATTTAAAATCTATGTAAGAACATATGGGATTCTTTTCATTTCTACTATAATCATCGTCAATTTACAACATGCTAATTTATCTACACAAAAGAATAAAAATACAAGCAACCTCTGAAATGAAAAACCAAAAATACTCTATCCTTCGGATAGAAGACAATGAGACGATGGCAACCAACAGAAGAGAAAAATATTCTGACGCAGCCTAAAGAGTATGTGATGTAACTTTACGAAAGAAAAAGATCGAAGAAAAAAGGAACAAGAGTCACTTGTGTCATCTTGGTGGACCATCAGGGATGGGATACATTTCTATTTGTCTGTTGCCGCCGATGACTCTCTGATTCGCAAATTTCTCGGCTTCTCGTGAGATCTGAATATCACTGGGGTAGTAATATTGATAAATATATTTCACAGCAAAACGAGGAAGCAATGCTGCTATCAAGATTCCTAGCAAACATAACCAGAACAATCCAGTACCTGCAGAATTAAATATGGCCCTGTAAAAATTTGAGAGGCAAACATCAGAATTTATGCATGGAGAAACTAAAGCAATGCAAAAGCTTCTTATGTTAGGAAATCATATGTAATTGGTCTATTTGTGTGCTATACAAATATATATAAGAACGAATAATCATATTAGCTAATAGTGGTCTCACTGTTTTAAAAATAATAAAAAAGATTTAAGATTATTATCGAGTTAGATCTTAATGAGATCAAGTACCACAAATTAAGATCAAGGATCGAAATCAAGATCAAGAATCACAAGACCCTCAATCGTGCTCATGGATCACGTATGATTATAACTTTCTTGATTAACATGGATGATCCTAGGATTAAAGAATTTAACGATTTCCAAGTTCCAACATCATGTGGTGAATGAAGATAAATAAACTAACTTCTACGTTGGGTTCTAAACTTCTAATTTCTAAACATCGTAGTAACTTATTCTAAGCCTATAAAACAAAAAAGCACTTTCTTGAAGGGTTTAGCATCACTCCGGAAATCCAATGAATTAAAAAGAAATGAAATATTATTTCATGCTTGGAACAGGCAACTCCAAAATGCTTGAATATTAGGATAAATCACATTGACTTCCCTAAGACCAAAGCTATGTTGCACACGGCACTCCCTTTAAAAATTTTAAATACACAAACTAACCACAATTGAACTTTAACTGATATTATAGTTAATTCTCTTATATTTCGTAAAACACATCATTGAACTCACAAGGTCAAGGATAAATATGAATATCAAGAAGAGAAATGCTGAGTATAGTATCAGAAAACCACAAGGAAGGCCAGCAAGTTACCCTAAATATTAGGTTCATCAATAAATCCTGGTCATTAAGATCTGTACATTTATTATTGTTTTCCTAGTTTAATTTTCCTCCGTAATCTCGCTTAAGATTGGATGCTCAAGAAACAATAAACAAACACAAGCATACTCATTTAACCACAGACATATACACATACAAGTTTATAGGTATAAAAAGATAGAGAATGGGGAAAGATAGCACATACCAGTATCCGGGAAATGTCGGTATGGCATCGATAATCATGACACAAATGACAGTTGCAACAATAGAGCCCCAAATGACTGCATGAATAACCCAATTCCACCTGATGATGTCCATAGCCAAGTGCAAATTTACCAAAATAACCACTGAAAGTGTCCAAAGATCTCCTATGCTTGATATATCTACAGTGCTTCCCCAGTAGGCAAAAAGGGGAATAAAGAAAACAACAATGCTTTGCCAAAAAGTATCAGCCATTGTCACCCAAAACAATTTTTTATTGTAAGCCTCTCGTCTTTGCCCGGCTCCATAAAGCTGAGGATACTTTAGGAGAGTCCTTTTGCTAAGATCCTTGTCAAGAATACCAACTACAATAGTCGGAAACGCCGTGTAGATTATTGAATACAACATGCTGCTCCACTCATTTATAGCAGTTGTCACAGTGTAGGCAGTGAAAAGCACATACCTGAAAAACGATTTGGAGGAATAAAACATTAACAAAATCATTTTTATCTAAATAACCAGGTAGGTTCAGTTAACAAGAGATAAGAAACCGCGCAAGGCAATGTTTGTGGCATATCTAAATTTACAATATCATAACAAAAATATCTATATATTTACGCATGCTGAACTGTAGCTTACCAAAACAGGACGAGAACAATGATAGCATTTCTGTAAAAATTGTATATTATCATATAACCAAGTCGTTGATAATTCCAATGCCCATGTATGAATAAAAGAGGAACCAAAAACCGAAACTGTCCCATTGCAAAATCTGAAGCCATCACAGCTTGTCGACCCTCCTGTCCACTGATGCCAACTCCAACATCAGCCATTTGGATCATCGAGACATCATTAGCACCTGAAACACATGCATAATAATTACTTATTTTAAAATAAAACATCAATCAGGCAAAGAAAAAAAATATATCCTTATTTTTTTTGTTCTAGTATTTAGTTTAATTTTTTTAAGGAAACAAGTGTAAGATTTCATACCATCTCCGATGGCTAGAGTCATGTCAGCCGTCCTTTTCTTAACAAGGGCAACAATTCCAGCCTTTTGCAACGGAGCCACTCGACAACACAGAACAACAGAACATCTACTTGCAAGTTCAAAGAGCTGGAATCTCAACAGAAATAGACAATGTCAGGAGTTGAGCATGGAATAAAACATTGCAAAGGAAGTTCAATATTTAGTACCATTTACCTCTTCTTCAAGTTCACTGTCAAGAATATACACAAGGCTTGTACCATCAATAATCAAGGCTATTGGTGTTGCAATAGCATCAGAAAATCCTTCAAAATTGTTGTGAACCGCAGATGCAGCCAATGGTTGTCTAGACTTAACAAGAGCATTCTGTAAATGTCTTCTACATGATTCTCTATTGTTGCTATTGATTATAATTTGAGTCATGCTGTTTGTCAAGAGCTTCGAGGAGTAGCCAATTGATATGGCAGTTTCCTGTTTGTCCCCGGTTAATACCCATACTTTAATACCTGCAGTCCTTAGAGACTCGATAGATTCCGGTACTCCTTTCTGTAGTTTATCTTCAATAGCAGTTGCACCCAATATGCACAGATTATTTTCTACATTGCTAGCAACCTTGCGAAGTAAGGCAGCCCTTCCAAGCAAAGCAGTACTTGCTGCTTCAAAGGCAAAGTGCCATTGATCGAATTCTGACACACTCAGGTCCCGCATTCCGATAACAAGGGTCCTCAAACCCAGGGAGGAGTAAGAGTGAAGATGGGTTTCAGTTGCTCGTAGTATTTCAGTGTTCAATGATTTATCTATCACACTAAGCATGGATGTATCTGCTCCTTTTACAAAAAGTTTCACAGAATTGTCTGTGTACCCCAAGATAACTGACATTCGCTTTCGATCACTGTCAAATTCATGCAAACCCAAGACATTGAACCTGCACAGCCCATAATGGGAATATTTTCATTAAAAAAGTGGAAAACCATGACTAGTGGTCCATGAGACTTCATTAAGAGGAATCAAGGGACTTCTTGTTAGTTAGATTTCAGGTAACAAACAAGACAAATAAACACATTGTACTCTATGTATATAATATAGAGCCTGGAAAGAAAGAAGATAAAGTGCACATGTAGATGACTTAACTTTGTTTCCAAATTTATATGGCTCAACCTAGAAAAAAAATTCTCATTTTTGTGGCATTGACCATCAGTAAATCAATGCCATTGCATCTTATCACAACCATCCCTAAGTCATTTTTAACAGTAATGATAGAGACTCAAGGCCCTTAGATACTAATAGATATGAAGAAAAGGAAGAGTGGGTTGACCAAAGAAGCAAATCAGGAAAAGAGACAAACTAAGGTGTAGAGAGGCTCTAATGGCGGTTCAATCTTGCAAGGGGTTCCATTGTGGGGTAGAACAGAATTGAGACTAGAAGACGCCGAAGTGATTCATTATGCCAAGGACATTCTTTCCTTTCTTGTATTTCCTATTTTCCTTAATACTGTTTTCCATATCCGAAACAAACACTTAGTTGGCTGGGAATTCACATTGAAATCAGCATCTCAGACATTCCATTCCTTAGCTCAGATGTAACAACTATTGAACTACGTATTGACCCAATCTTTAATTTTACTTACTGTTCTTGTTGGGGATTCTACAGATCTTGCCTCGCATGACTAAACCCCAGATGGTGAGATGACTAAACCCCAGATGGTGAGATTCTGCCATGTTCCCACAACAAGCACTGCCACAACTTTCTCCCTAGTGCATTCATTCCTAATCTTGTCTAATCCGCCTACTCAACTGATGGAATATCATCATCTTTGCACCACTTAGATTGCTCTCTCATGTTTCTATGCCTGACATTTAGTGATACTTTCCTATCTCATTTAAAAGAGTCAGTAACTTATCCTTTTGTCTTGCAATCTCCAACTTTCAACTGTAAGCTTAAATCAGTGCGTCTGTTTCTGAATTATACTTTAGTGTGTCTAGTGCTGAATTATTCTAAGTTCCCATTCATTTTCTTTCTTGATTTGCTAACTGCTATCTCTATATTCAATAAACACATTCAAGGCCAACCAATATATATAAATAAAAGATAAAGAAACTCATAATCTAAGTTCCACAGGAAATTCCAAACAAAAAAATGTGCTGACAACCTTCCTATCTGCTCAGTCAACATTAAGTCAAAACTAGTAACACCATAAAGTTCAGAGTATAGAAAAGATGAAAAGCAGAAGTTTTAGGAAAAGAAGGTCAGTTTACCTTTGTCTTTTTCCATGAATATCAATGACAATGTGACCTGAGGTTCGTTCTATGAGCATGAAGCCATAGGCAGCAGCAGCATATGCTAATGCTTGTTCATCCGGAGATTCCCCTTGGTAATCTATCAGCTTAACTGTAGGATCAGATGTATCAACAACGAGAGGTACAATTGTATTGCAGGCTGCCAGTGCTAAGAAAAAATCATATATTTGTTTTCCCTCAACATTTCCAAAACCATTTTTTGATAATTGCAAAAGCTTTTGATTGACCTTCACCTTCATCTTTGGCTTCAAGACCTTTCCATCCACTAAGATCAAATAATGACACAAAAATAGAACATTTTAATTATAAACAAGCTCCTGCATTATAGGGGATGTTAAAAGTGAATTAGCACAAAACTAAAATATTGGAAATACTGAGTTGCACCTTGAGCAGAGCATTCAGCTTGATGCCCATGCTCCAAACTTGCTTCTGTGGAACTGTAATCGACACCCCAGATGCTCGCACATTGAAACTCCATCTTGTTCTCGGTAAGTGTACCGGTTTTGTCAGAGAAGACATATTTAATTTGGCCTAGGTCTTCATTAATGTTCAGAGCCCTGCACTGAAATCTTGAATTTGTTGCTGCATCATACATTCTGGAGTCCCGGATCATGAAATATGCCTGACCAACACGGACGAGCTCCATGGATATATACAAGGATATGGGGATCATCACCTGGAACACTATAACTGACTTAAGGAAAGTAAAAAGGATTTCCAATCCCCATCCGTAATATTGATAGCTTTCCTTTTCACCTTCGGAAAAGTCTAGTTTCCTGTAATAAGGCATCAAATCCAGCTCATTCTTGTGGCTCTTTAACCAAATAGCGGCACAAACCGAGGTGACTGTACACAATGTTACAAGAAAGACAGAAAGCATAATGATCTCCAAGTTCATGTGAGTCTCAAGCTGGCTCCTCTTCGACGGAGCACCTGAGTTGTTGAGCATCGCTTTGGTCTCGTGACCACAATACACGGCAACACCAACACCCCAATTAGTATTCTTGAGTTCACAGCCTCTAAGGACAATATTGGAGGACCCAAGCGACAACCTCTTTCCATCAACTTCCATGTTACCCTGAAATCCATATATGTTCCTATTTGGCTTCTCACACTTAATTAACCCAATAAACCTCTCCTTCTCTGGCACCTTCGCTTGAGTCTCTTGTTTCGCATACCGAGTCTTCAAATTAGACTCTCCATCAAGGTTAGTAGTCTGCACATACGCAACCCCAGTAGGATCACTAGTTGAAAGCAACACAATATCACATGGAATGGTTTCGTTTGCAGCAATCTTAACGATCTCACCAACTTTTACATCCTTCCACTTCTTCCCTTGAAACTGGCCGTCAACCATAACGGACGCAATTCGGTTATTCTCGACTTTGTCTGATTTGTGCCTCCTCCAATCCTCAAAAGCATCCTTAACAGCAGTAACAAACAAAACAAATGCAAGTGGTAAAATGGAAACACCTCTACCGAAAACAGCAAGCTGAGGCAGCTGATTAAGGATTGCAATGATGAGAAAGTAAATGTAAGCAACTCTATGAAACTGTTCAAACAAGTTCCTTGGAAGAAATGTGATAATTGAGTACTTGCTAGTACGAATCGAATTCCCGGAAAATTCAAACCTCTCGTTTGTCCTCTCTGGATCATCAACATACACCAATCTTGCATCCTCATCACTGATTTCCTTCTGAGACATACTTAAAGCTCCAGAATCAGCACCCTTTGACCCATAGCTAACAGGCTTGGATCCTGAGTGGCCAAAAGTCGAGTTCCTTGATGAATTGTTCATGGAAGAGCTGAAATTGGGAAAATTCTCAACTTGGTCCATCGTAATTCATAAGTGATGCAATAATTGTTTGTCTTTGAATTCAATTAAAGAGGTAAATCTTGGGGTTTGGAGTGTTCTGGAAGACTTCCGAGAAGAAGTTGATAAAGCTGAGAACTCATGATGCGAAAACTAAAGAGACAAAACATATGAGACACTCTCTTGATTCCAACGTGGTACCAGACAAATTAGGCTTCTACGGCAACGCAAGTACACAACATAGGAGTTTAAGAAGAAATAAATTATAATAATCAAGATTTAAAAAGAAAAGGGAAAATCCAGAAGCTCAAATTACTAAAAAAGATAGTGTGCGGTTAGAAACTTAAGAATTGAGTTTTGAGACCAAAGTGGTGGTGAGTTTCAACATTGAAGCACGTTGAGATGGTAGAGAAAGTAGTGTATTGTTATAGCTATAGTGGTGGTTGCAGAAGCGTGTATATGAGAGAGAGGTGGCGAAATTGCACAAGGTCGAAGACAATATAGAAGCGAGAGAGAGAGAGAGAGACGACGACGACGACGACGACGGCAAATCGGCAATTGTCGCTTGTAAGAAAGGAAGAACAAGTCAGTGTCAGTGATCGTTGGACGAAGCGCGTGCAATATTACTTGTTAATCATGGGTTGGCTAAACTTTCTTTTTTTTTTGGTTTAGTTTTTTTCTTTTGGGTCAAAAATTTTCGATATGAATTGATTTTTGGAGTTATGTCTAGTGATGAGTTGGAGAGTGATGTATTTTGGTATAGTGGTTTTAGCTTTCTCACTAACGACGAGATTATTAAAAAAAATTAACTCAATTAAGAAATCTTGCATATAGCCAGATGATTTACTGCTACACATACAAGTAAAAAGGCCGTACAAGTTTTACAAGTTATCAGCCCAAACTACATTAACACGCGCATTAACTCATTTTGAATGGAGCGTAACTACACGCGCCCCACTCAAACGGTTCCTCTTCGTCTTCTTCTTCTTCTTCTTCTCTTCTTCTTCTTCTTCTTCCTCTTCCTCTTCCTCTTCCTCTTCCTCTTCTTCTTCTTCGTTTTTTTTTTCGATTTTCATGGTTTCTAAAATTCTTCTTCCTCTTCCTCTTCCTCTTCCTCTTCCTCTTCTTCTTCTTCTTCTTCTTCTTCTTCGTTTTTTTTTCGATTTTCATGGTTTCTAAAATTCTTTTTCTTCTTCTTGCTGCACGTTCTTCTTCCTCTTACTCTTCTTCTTCTCCTTTTCTTTCGTTTCTGCACGTTCTTCTTCCTCGTTTTCCTCTTTTTCTTCTTCTTCATTTACGTCTTTTCTCTCTGTTTTTTCTTTTTTTTCGATTTTTCATGGTAAAATCGTTTTTGAAGAAGAAGAAGAAGCAGAAGATGAGGAGGAGAAAGAGAAAGAGTTCTGAATTATGCATAAGATGTACTTCAACGAATTTTGGGTGTATTTTCTTAAATCCTTTAGGTGTATTCCTATAATCGTTTGGGTGAATTCTTGTAACCGTTTGGGTGTATTTTCTGTAATCCTTTGGGTGTATTTCTGTAATCATTTGGGTGTATTTGAGTGATATCTGACTGATATCTATGGGTGTATCTGACTCATATCTATGGGTGTATCTTACTGATATCTATGGGTGTATTTTTCATTTCAGAAAAAATGGCAGGCAGAAACCAAGCTGAAAAAAATGTAAGAACAAATATATGTCTTCGATCAAATCAGTTTTTCATAATAGAAATATATCTAACTCTAATTTTGCTTTGTTTACAGCAAATCAAGGATCTAAAGTGTGCAACCCATCTGTTGAGTGAGAAATTCAGAAATATGAGCGAGGAGAAGTGATGCAATAAGACTGTCCAGACCATCCTCATTGTTATTGAGTCCATTTTGTCAGATAGATTCTAATGATATTGTCACTGATTAATGTAATTGTTATATACTCTTGTAAGAAATTGAACACATGGTGTAAATATATTTGATCCAATTATAAGTAAATTTTTTTTCCATAATTAAACTCTCTCTGGTGTATTCAAAATGTCTGATTTACAGGTACTATAATATGAAGTGGTGATCCAGATAGATTGGAACCCATATATGACGGTCTGCATAATACACCCAAACACAGACTATAAATACACCCGATAAAAAATTAAATTTACACCTCTACTGCAGATTTTAACCCAACACTACCTGAAAGCCACTTGTTGTCCACAAGACCAAAATTAATTAAACTCTCTCTGGTGTATTCAAAATGTCTGATTTACAGGTACTATAATATGAAGTGGTGATCCAGATAGATTGGAACCCATATATGACGGTCTGCATAGAGATCTGCATAATACACCCAAACACAGACTATAAATACACCCGATAAAAAATTAAATTTACACCTCTGCTGCAGATTTTAACCCAACACTACCAGAAAGCCACTTGTTGTCCACAAGACCAAAATTAATTAAACTCTCTCTGGTGTATTCAAAATGTCTGACTTATAGGTACTATAATATGAAGTGGTGATCCAGATAGATTGGAACCCATATATGACGGTCTGCATAGAGATCTGCATAATACACCCAAACACAGACTATAAATACACCCGATAAAAAATTAAATTTACACCTCTGCTGCAGATTTTAACCCCACACTACCTGAAAGCCACTTGTTGTCCACAAGACCAAAATTAATTAAACTCTCTCTGGTGTATTCAAAATGTCTGATTTACAGGTACTATAATATGAAGTAGTGATCCAGAATTCCAAATAGATTGGAACCCATATATGACGGTCTGCATAGAGATCTGCATAATACACCCAAACACAGACTATAAATACACCCGATAAAAAATTAAATTTACACCTCTGCTGCAGATTTTAACCCAACACTACCTGAAAGCCACTTGTTGTCCACAAGACCAAAATTTAGCAGAAAATCATTCCAATTCCTATCAAATGAGTCTTTGCTATGAGGGTTTCATTTTTTCTCTTTGCTACATGTAATCAATTGATTCTTAATCTTGTTTTCCTTCCTATTTGTGCTCCACTTCGCCCTGATTCAGCTGACAATCTGAGGTTGAATCATCTATTATCTTCAAAACGAGTTCAAACTTTGATTTCAGAAACCAGAAAATCGAAAAGAAAACGAAGCTGGAGTTACAGAGAGAAGAACTAACGTCAATGACGAAGAACAAACCAATGAGAAAGGAGAAGAAAAGAACGATCGAAAAACCAGGGGAAGACGCGCGAGAAGAAGAACGATGAAATTTGGAAAGAAGGAAAACAAAGAAGGAAACAAATCTTTTAAATTTGGTAGTTATACAAACGCGGGATCTTTGTATAGCGCGTGTAAGTGACGTAGGAGTTGCAACGCGTTTTAGTGAATTAGGCGTTAATGAACTTGTAATAGTTACAAGCCCTAATCGCTTGTATACTGAGCTTTTCCCTTATAAAAAATATAAAAAAGTTTCTCGCTAATGGCGAGATGAATTTTGATTTTTTTTTAAATAAAAAAATATCTCGTTAGTTGAAAAAAATTAAAAAAAAATTATTTTCTTTAAAAAAAGATGACTTTGTATAAATAATATGATGTTTGTCAGTAGTTCGTAAGCTTTTTAATAGACTGATTTAATAGTTTCAGTATCTCATTTTATACAAAATTGTAATAATTTAGTATTATTTGTACCAAAAGTTAGGGGTGTTCATGGTTTGGTTAATCCAAAAACCAAACCAGTTTTTTGGTTAACCAAAAATATAGTATTGGTTAATTAACCAAATTGGTTTTACATGATGAAACCGGTTATTAACCGGTTAATGAATTTTAAAACCGGTTTTTAATCAGTTATTAAAATAAAAACCGGTTTTTAAAAAAATAACCAGTTTTTATATAAAAAATCGGTTTTTGTACTAAAAAACCAGTTTTTGTACCAAAAAACCGGTTTTTGTACCAAAAAACCGGTTTTTGTACTAAAAAATTGGTTTTATACCATAAAATTGGTTTTTACATGTAAAAATATATTTTTACACAAAAATTAATATTTTTACATATAAAACCCAAATTTTTACACAAAAAACCAGTTTTTGTCCCAAAAACCGATTTTTATACTAAAAAATTGGTTTTTATACCATAAAAATAGGTTTTTACATGTAAAAATAGATTTTTACACAAAAATTAATATTTTTACATACAAAAACCCAAAATTTTAAACCTTTTTTTAATTGAATTTTTTTAATCTAATTTTTTTCTTTCTAAATGATACGAGTAATATTTGTAAATAATGAAGTCCCTTCCATTGCTTTCGTTCCTTTTTCTTTCTTATCTCTTTTCAATATTTTCTATAAATAATTTTTTCTCTTTCTCTCTCTCTCCTCTTCTCTTTCTTTTCTCTCTCTCTCTCCCATTTTTCTCTCTCTTCCTCTCTTTCTCTTCTCTCTCTCCCCCTCCTCTCTCTCTCTCTCTCTCTCTCTCTCTCTCTCTCTCTATCTCTCCCCTTCCCCTTCCCCCTCTTTCTCCCCCTCCCCTTTCGTTCTCTCTATCCTTCTCTCCCTCTCTCTCCCCATGCTCTCTCTCTCCCCCTCCCTCTTCTCTCTCCCCTCCTCTCCCTCTCCCCTTCTCTCTCCCCTCTTCTCTTTTCTCTCTCTCCTTCTCTCTCCCTATCCTCTCTCTCTCCCTCTCTCTTTCTATCTCTTTGTCTTCTTTCTCTCTCTGCTTCTCTCTCTCTTATCCTTCTTCTCTTTCTTATCTCTCTCTTTTTTCTTTCTCCTCCTCTATCTTCGCCTCCTCTCTCTCTTCTCTCTCGCTTTAGAGAGAAGAGGAGAAAAGAGATAGAAGAGGGATAGAGATTGAGAGAAGGTTGAGAGAGAAAGAGAAAAGAGAGAGTAAGAAAAGAAAGAGGAGAAGGAGAGAAAATGAAGAGAGGAAGAGGAGGAGAGAGAGAAAGAAGAAAAGGAAAGAGAGATGAGCGAGAGAGAGAGAAAGAGAGAAAAGAAAAAAGAGAGAGAGAGGAAGGAGAGGGGAGAGAGAGAGAGAAAGAGAGAGAAAGAGAGAGAGAAGGGAAAAGAGAGGAGAAAGTAGAGAGATATGGGAGAGAGAGAGAGAAGGAGAGGAGAGGAGAGAGAGAGAGAGAGGAGGGGAGAGATAGAAAAAGGGGAGAGATGATTAGAGAGAGAAAGGGGAGGAGAGAGGAAGAGAGAGAACGGAGGGGGAGAAAGAGGGCAAGGAAAGAGAGAGAGAGAGAGAAAGAGAGAGAGAGAGAGAGGAAGTGATAGAGCGGAGAGAAGGAGAGAGAGATAGAGAGAGAAGGAGAGAAAGAGAGAGGGAGAGAGAGAAAGAGGGAAGGGGAGAGAGAGGGAGAGAAGGATAGAGAGACAAGGGAGAGAGAAAGAAAGACGAGGTGGAGAGAGAGAGAAAGAGAGAGAGAGAGAGGAAGGGGAGAGAGAGAGGAGGAAGAGGGGAGAGAGAGAGAGAGAGAGAGAGAGAAAGAGAGGAAGATAGGGAAAGAGAGAGATAGGGGAGAGAGAGGAGGAGAGAAAGAGAGAAAAAGGAGAGAGAGAGAGAGAGAAGCGGAGAGAGAAGGAAAGGAGAGAGGAGATAAAGAGAAAAATGAGTTAGAGAGAGAAGGGAGAGAGGGGGGAAGGAAAGGGGAGAGAGAAGGAAAAGGGAGAGAAATAGGGAGAAAAGAAGAGAGAGAGAGAAGGGGATAGAGAATAGAGAGAGAGAGAGGGGATAGGGAGAGAGAAAAGGAGAGGAGGAGAAAGAGGAAAATGAGAGAGAGAGAGAGAGGAGGGAGAGTAGGGAAAAAGAGAGATAGGAGGAGAGAGAGAGAGAGAGAGAAAGAGAGAGTAAGGGGGAGAGGGAGGGAGAGAGAAAGGGAGAGGGAGAGAGAGAGAGAGAGAGAGAGAGAGAGAGAGAGAGAGAGAAAGAGTATGTAATTTGGTTTTGAAATTAAGTTTTGATTTTAATTTGGTTTTGGTTTTGGTTAACCGGTTAAAAACCGGTTTCTTTTAATTTGGTTTTGGTTAACCAATTCTAAAAAATATGGATATGGTTTTTAAATTGTTTCATTAAACTGGTTAACCAAAATGTGGTTATGGTTTTTTAACCGGTTAACCACATTTTGGTTTTTTTATGAACACCCCTACCAAAAGTTGACTAATTTATAACAAAAATCTATAAAAATATTTGTAAAAGAGTTTAGTGCGAGAAGGAAGAAGATCATTTATACAAAATTTAAGGGTGGGCGGGGGACTTCACCTAACATGCATGAAAAACGCGTGGCGCAATCCCATACTTTTCGCTATTGTTTGGAATCCTTTTGCAAGAATGGCAGAATTCTGTACAGACCCTAAGATACGTGGCTTCTTCCAGACTTCTCGCACTCACCAAGTTGTCAGCGTTAGTTTCTCGCCTATAGCAAGAAGCCTTGGCCTATCACGGTGGCATCTACTAGTTCAACCTACTAGTTCAACATCCACTGAGTTGCATATCACCACAACAAAAGTAATATAGAAAATAATGTGTTTCTGTTCTAATTTTTTCTTTTATTTAAGAGAGAGAAAAAATAAGAAAAATAAAATAAAAAAGAAGAAAAATACTATTGACAAGATCAAATCAAATCAAATTTCTAATTTCTTTCATGAATTTTTCTGTAAATAGAATTAGTTATAATATTTTTTTAATTTAATTTTAAGAATTTTATAATTAATTTTTTTATTTTAGGTTAGTATATTTTAATTTTAATTATTTCTATTTTTATAATTTCTCTATAAAAAAATAATTTCCTACACATTTGATATAACATAATATTCGAATACTTTAAGTTGGTATTAGAGTAAGATCTCTGCATTGTGTTTTTGATTTATAGTTATGGTTGACAATTTATATTTTCTCAGTTATTAATCATGAACAGAAAGAGTCAACCACTCCCACTCTATCAGATTTAAAATCTGAGTAACGGATATTAATTAATGATGACTCCCATTCGGTTCAGATCACTACTTTTCGACTGAATAAATGGTCAAATTATTTTAGGTGATCTCAATCAGTTCAGATGTACACACATTCGTAGAAAAGAGAAAATTAGATATCTCACCGGTGAACGAAGCCAGTCTAATGTCGTTGACCCACAATATAATGTGTAAGATATTAAAAATTTCATAGTGATGACATGACTAGTAAACTCAATGGAAGAGGATAGTGAATTTAGTGAAGGAGGTTATTAATAGTAACTATATATATTATATCACTGTCAAGGACTTGTGGAATAACATTAAGGAGATATATTCTGGTATTGAAAATAAATCCTAAATTTATGAACTCACTCTAAAATTTAGAGAAATTCAACAAAAGGGTGACAATGTCACTAAATATTTTTTATACATTGAAGCGGGTGGCAAGACCTTGACTATTTCAATAACTACAAGTGAAATTTAGCTATTGATGCTAAACATCACCAACAAACAGTGAAAAAAGGAGAATATTTCAATTGTTTGTAGGCCTCAATATGGAACTGGATGAGGTTCGTGACAAGAGCAATTCTATCCTCAATTGGAAAGTATTTGCTGAAATTAGAAGAGAAAAAACCTGTAAAGCTGTAATGATAAAAAAGACAGGCAAGACTGAATAGACTTTTTAAGAGCCTATGCACTCTTGGTGGCACCTGCTACATTTAAAAATTCATCAAATTAGAAACATCCCTCCAATATTTGGTGTGATCACTGTAATAAATCTTCTTATACCTGAAAAATCTGTTGGAAGATTCATAAAAAGCTAGCACATCTTAAAAACAACAAATCTAGTCCCAAAATACGCTTTATCCTAACTGCTCATGAACCTGAAAAATTATCATTGAGTAAAGAATATGTTGAGCAGCTTATAGGGTTGTTAAATTATAATTTTGTGTCTAATAATCTTAGTAGTTCTTTGGCTCAAATAGGTAATTTTAGTATTCCTATTTTCTTTAATTGCATCTCAAATTTGAATGCACCATAGATTGTCGATTCAAGTACATTTAACCATATGACCAGCTTCTTCCCTTTGTTTAAAACTTATTTTTTTTATTTTAAAAATGAGAAAATTAGAATTGCTAATAGTAGTTTTTCATCTATTGCTAGAAAATATACAATTAAATTGTCCAAAAATACCGACATAAAAATGTCCTACATGTACCAAAGCTTTCTTGTAATTTTCTCTTTATTAGTAAAAGTTGTAAGGATTTCAATTGTAATGTGACGTTCCTTGACACTGATAGTATTTTTTAGGACTGAACCTCTAAAAAGATGATTGGCAATGCTAAAATGATAAATGACTCTATCATTTTGAAAATATTTCATAGGATAAAAGTAGTTCAAGAATTTAATGATTCTTTAGCACAATAGACTAGGGCACCCTAGTTTTTCATATATCAAATAATTATTTCCAAATTTATTTAAGAATATTAATTCTTCCTTACTTGTAGGTGAAAGTTGTATTTGTGTAAAGAGCCGTAGAGTTTTTATTATTCTCAACTTTATCATGCATCTAAACATTTTCACTTCATTCATAGTCATATATTGACTCCATCAAAAATAACAATTCAATTTGAAAAAAAAATTATTTGTAATTTTTATTGATGACCACATATGACTATGTTAGATCTATCTCATGTACGAAAAAGCTAAGGTTCCTAAAATTTTTCATTATTTCTTAATAATTGTGGAAACACAATTTGATACAAATTTCAATATCAAAAAGTGATAATGGTACTGAATACTTTAATAAAAATCTTGGTAAATTTTTTCAAGAGAAAGGTATATTTAGCATCAATTCACATGCTCCAATACATCCCAACAAAATGGCAATGCTAAAAGGAAGAATAAATATCTTCTTAAAGTAGCATGTGCCATTATGTTTGAGGATAATGTTCCAAAATATTTATGAGGAGATGCTATTCTAACAGCAGCCTAATTCATCATTAATTGAATGTTTGTGCATGTGTTAAATTATTGCACAATGTTGGATACGTTAAAAAAATTTCATCATGTAGGTTACATTCTGACTTACCTTTAAGAGTTTTTGGTTGTATTGTATTTTTGCATACACCTTCATATCAGTCTAAACTTGATCCAAGGGTAGAAAAATATATTTTTATTGGTTACTCTCCAAGTCAAAAGGGTTATAAATTTTTCAATCCATACATAAAGATATTTCATGTAAGTATGAATGTTATTTTTTTAGAACATAAAACTTTTTTTTAGAAAATTTCTCTTTCTGGAGAGAGTCTAAGTGAAGAAAAATTTTGTAAACTTTTACTCACTCTTATCTTACATATTGAGGATACAACTTTTACTGATCAAACAAATTCTAAAATTGTGTTAGAATTAGTTGGAACTCAAACAAAAAAAGAAATATCACAATCAGAAAAAGAACTTCAATGTTATGTTTGAAAATATTCCAAAAAGATTAGAGACTAGCTTCTCATTTGTACCAATCCAATCTGAAAATCTGAAAGACGGCCTAATTGTATTAACTTAAAAACTTTCATATAATTTTGAAATTTCTATTTCTAATAATAACCTACCAATAGCCCTTAGAAAAGAAATCATAATTTGTACCAAAAGGGCGTTGTCTCGTGCCGTCGCCGCCGCGCCTTGCCTCCATCACCATTGGAGCTTCGACCGCCGCTGTTCGCCATTCCAAACTGTTGTTGCTGCCGCTATCATGGTCGTCACCATCGTAGAGAAGATGAGGAGAGAAAAGGTAGCGCGTGAGAGAGCGAAGACGCAAGAGGGAAGGAGAACGCGACAGCTAGAGAGGGAGGCAGCATCGCCGCTGTCGCACATCACCACCGTCACCGTCGCTAGGATTATCGCCGCCACCACTATTAAAGACGAACCAAGTCATGCCCTAGCTACCGGAACTAATCGAGTTGGTGTTGCTGCCATAGGCACGATCATTCTTGCTTCTGGTTTCTGATCTTCTGATTGCTGGAATTTGCTGCAGTGGGAGCCGTTGCCACTGCCAAGAGCCAACAACGGGGCTGCTGCTACTGTTGGTTCTGATTCTGCTACCATGGTTCTGGTCTTATCTTTTCCTTAATTCTGATTCATTTGCACGTTCTGTTTTGTCACTACTGTAATTGCCATGCTCTAGTTTTAATTCAATTCTAGTCTTTGCTTTGTCTAGAATTCCCAAGGCTATTTTTGCCCTTGATTACACTAAATTTGAAATCCTTGTTCTGTTGCAACCATCATCATTTCTGTGGGAAATAACACTTCTGTCGTTTGGTTGATGCCGCTACCGCTGTCTCGATTACGTTGTTAATGCGACATTGAGGTAGGAGAGTTATTTTAAAATTAACTGTTTTAATTTACGAATGCCGTTGAAGTTTAGTGAGTAACTGCAAATAATTTATAAATGTCTCGTTTGATTAATTGATGAAAATTGATAAAATTGAGATTGTTGGTGATTGTCAATATAATTGAAATGTGATGAAATTGCGATTAATTTTGTGTTATTTGTTAAATTGATTGAATTTGGTGATGAAATTGGTTGAATTGTGGCTGTGAATGGTGATTAACTGGTGAGATTGGTTTTGGTTTGAGGTTGTGATTGTTACTGGTTTTTTTTCTTATGGTTTTGAAGTTACTAGAAACTCTTATTTTAATTGATTATGTCAAGTTGGTAGCTATTGAATTCTATTGAATTGTTCGTTTGATGACGTTGTGGTGGTTGTTATTGTTGATTTACGATTAACTGGAATTGATTTTGAGAACTGTTAAAGCATTGAAGTTTAATCATTGAATTGTTTCTTGAAATCTAACTTTTAAAATAAAATAGTAACCTTGCTAGAGAGTAAATGACTTTAAAATAACTAGAATAGTGGAAGGCTGATTTTTGGGGTTACTAGTTGATTGAGTTTAAAATTGAAAGGATTCTATGATATGTGAAAAGTAATTACGAATTGATGAGATTGGAGTTGGATTGATGGATTACATGAAAATTGTGGAGTATGATTGATTTGTTAATTGTTATGAATTGTGAATGTCCAATTGATTGAGAATCTTCTGTTTGATAACTGTTGAGAAAAGTTTGATGAGATGAGATGTTGAGAAAGAGGGAGACCGTAAGGGTGGCTAAGCCCGAGTTTTAGGCGAAGTACTGCCGAAATTTTTATAAAATTTAGGACTTTATTTGAAATGCTATTTTAAAAGATTTGGTTTTAGAAAGTTAAATTATTTGAGACTTATTTAGTTGGAAAAATATTTATTCTATTTTGAATTTGATTTATTAAGAAAAGTATAATGTTTTAAATTCTATCTTTTGAGAAGGGAGTTTGTTTTAAGTAATAATTTGAGTTCGATTTATTAAGGAAATGAATTTTTGTTAAACGATAAAGAAGTTTGGCTATCTAGAAACCTGAGGCAATGATAAGTGAATAATAAATAAGGTGATGCGGAGGTATGTATAGTTAAGCGGTGATGCGAAGGTACGTTTAATAATATGGGGATGCGGAGGTATGAGTATGTAATCGGTGATGTGGAGGTAAAATGAAAAGAAAGAAAATAAAAAGTCATGAGTGAAATAAATAATTGAAATAAATTATGATTCATGAAAATGAAATGTGAATGGGCCTTGTGCCAAATTGCTAATGCGAAAGGACCCGCCTAACTGATAGCCTGAGATTGCTAATGTGGGAATGTTCGCCTAACTAATAGCACTGTTTCTTACTGCGATATACATTAAGGTATTATTATGATGAGGCCTAATTGACACGGGTAACCGTGATGCCAAGGTGTCTAACTGACACAATAAAAAAACCATATTCGGGGTTCGTCCCGAGTAACGTCGGGTTGCGGGTAGACAACCGACGCATGAGCTCATGCACTACAAGAGAGGCGCAGAATACCGGTGGTTTTCTTCTTGATTAGCGGCGGTTTTAACCCGCCGCAAAATCAAAGGCCGGCGGCTAACTGGAAAGCCATGGAGATGGGCGCTGAGATTGGGTTCGGCGGCGGTTTCCAGCAACCGCTGGTATAACTGCCACTAAATCAAAATTTTGCGGCACACGATTAGAAAACTACTGCCAAATGAGACTGACACGATTTGCTCCTTGTTTACCGGCGGTTTTCAAACCACCGCGATGTATCTCGATATGTCCAAGTTGGGGCACATTTAGCGGCGGTTTTAAATCGCCGCTAAATTGTACTATAGTTTCGGACACAGTTACCGGCGGTTGCAAACCGCCGCCAAATGTAACAGATTTATTAATCTTTGAACCACGTTTTGGCGGTTTAAAACCGCCGCTAATTTAAAAAAAAAGAAAGAAATTTTGCGTTTTTCAAAGAAACACGTATAAATTTTTTAAAATATTATAAAATTATTTTTTCTCCTTTTAATTTTTTATTATTTTAAGAGTGAATATTTTCAACCTTAGAATCTATACTTGTGGCAAAAACAAAAAAATTATCTACAAAACAAAATAACATATTCATTAAAATACAAAGAAAACAAATCTCTCGCAAAGAATTGCATAGTTTAATTCAACAAAATGTTTGCTTCAATCCAAAATATCTCTAATCCTAATATACTATTTATCACTCTATCATTCCACAAAACTCATCCCTGCAGCGATGTCTGGTGGCAGCTCCTTACCTTGCCGTTGAAATAGATAAATTAGAGCACTCTCCATCACCTTCATCCTTTTATTCTCTGTTGTTGCCTCATCCTCCATCGCCATCCTCTTCAACTTCTCACCTTCCAACTCTGCCTGCAGTTCAATCAGCTTCCTCTGGGTCTCCTCTAGTTGGACTCCGTTGCCTAGCGCATGTGAATTCAAACCGAAGAGTTGAGTAGGAGACGGTCCGAAACCCACACCACGTACTCTACCCGGTTTCTCTTTTCCGAAAACTTGACCAATGGAATTACTTTGAGACAACACCCTAGAAGACTCATCATGTTGCTCAATCTCCTCAATTTTTTCCTACAGACACAAATTAGCAAATACAATCATTTTGTTGATAGGTCCATCGCATGTCAATAACACACCAAACAGAATGATTAACTGTATCACTTTCATCACAGTAAAAAACATACAAATATGTTCGAAAAAAATTGGTCTCAAGAGATAACAACATAAAACAACCAAAATAGAGCATCTGTTTCATAGGATGCCAACCACTGTAAAAAGAAATAAGGGATAAGTGAAACTGAATTATTTCGAACATAACAAACAAAGAATTTTCCTAAGAAATGTGAAACTCTACTTAAGGATTTAAATCGCATGCAATATAGGACATGTCTTTTTAATGCTTAACTAACAACTGTACTAGGTAGCATATATTTTATCTGCAGCAATAACTAAGGAACTGTAATCCACAAATCAATGAAATCACAGATGAAATTCAACCATAAGCATATCATCATGCACTCGAATTACTCATGAGGTTACTTAATCTGCACACCAAAAATAACCTCCTATATCAAAATCTGCTGTAATCTTCGTTAACTAAATCCATTCATCTAGGTTTAGAAATAACACAAATAATTTTTTTTGCTCTATCAATAAAGCTTATATAAATTATAATCAACATGGTGCCAAAAATTTATGAAATCTAAAAATTACACAGAATCAAATTTGAATGTTTGTCGATCATATATCGTTTTATAAATGCCACAATAAAATTAAGAAAAGATCATATATCATTTCATGTAGAAGTAAACGATTACCCTATGTGAGATCATAATTTTAACGACAAAGTCTAACAAGTAGTACTTACACCGATTGCTCTTGCTTCATCATTGATATAGGAGCCATCTTTTTTTTTTGTGCACTGTGATCCATAACTCTCCTCTACCGACTCTCCTTCCTTGTTTGTTCCGACTGTAACATCAAAGTTTTTGCCATTACCGTATTCCACAAAATCAATGAAAATTAATTCATAGAGATAGTCCAAATAGTGAATGAAAAAGTAAAGTACTTCTTCTTCCATCCGTCGTGCGATGCTTTTTGAACCGCCAGTGTAGGTATATAGTTGCTTTGATCGATTTTTCGCGTTTTTCTGGCACTTCTCCTATTGGTCCATCAGAGACAATGGGCAATTAGGAACTGATTTAAAAATACTCAATGCAACATAAATTGTTTTGTTGTGTACCAATGATAAACTAGATACCTTTGTCTCAGCTTTGGCGCGATAGTCAGGAACCATCTCCAATGTTCTCGATCAATTCCCGGCGAATGGTGCTCAATATGTTGGCTCGTAAAAAGCATTATACAACCTCAACCTTGTTTTCTTCCAAGACTTCCCCATACTTTTGAAAATATTTTTCTTGATAATTCCTTCGCTATCTTCATCAAAGTGGAAAATTTGCTACACAGATAATACAATTTGTCAATAATTGAAAAAATAAGCAGATTTAATTCAAAGTGGATATAAACTTTTACCTTGAGACATTCGTTATAAAACTTGTCCTTAGTGGTAATCTTATGCCAACTTTTCTCACAGATAGAAAATTTTCCATAGTCAGATCCCAGCAGACCAAGCACGCCACTTAACAGCCCAGCTTCGTCTCCAATTGCTTGCTTTGTGTTGTTGAACCTGAGCACGATTCTTTTACCATTAGGCCGTTCCATAGCCTCCTTCATGCTTAATTTTGCGGGCTTGATTGTGCCGTCGGCATCTATAAGCCAAATATAATACCTTATGTGAGTATCCGTTGTGTAAATATGCATGAGAAATGATACATAACATGGAGTCTAACTCGAATTGAAGAAAGAAAAATAACTGAATATGTTACCGATGATCTTAACCCTCCAAAACTCTGTAGTCTTGCATCCCTTGTGACTCTGAGCTCCAGAAGCAACAAAGGATTGGTCATCAACTTCTTGATCAAGGGAATCTACCCAATCTGTATTCGCGTCCAAGTTTTTATGGCATGGCTCCGAGTTGTGCACTGGGCTATTTGTGCTCATTTGTGGAGTAGGCCTTGGTTCACTGTGGGGTAGACGGAACGGGCACGAAGTTGTAGGGATACCATCACCACTGGCTAGGAGAATTTGAGCGTCATCGTGGTGGGAAGCCTGGAGGCGGAGCCACTTGAGGTTGCTAAAATCCTAGTCCCAGTTTTTGTCTTTTCGTGTAACGACCTTTCCTAGCCATCCTTTTTTTCCGAATACTGGGAATGCAAAAAAAAAAAATCAAGTCACTTTAAAATCCAATTAAGATTATTTTATAAAATTGAACTAAGGACAAGTATTCACAAATTGGTCAAATATACAAATCATAATTTATCATCTTCAAGTACTAAGTCTAACCATGTCAGAAACTATTTTTCTTGGATATCAAACTCTGTTTTTGCAAATAATCCATGTATAGCAAGGAAGTGTATTATTATAGTTCTGGGCTAATCAAATTAAACACTTGTATTTATCACAAATAACCGACCAGCCAAAGGGTGATTCATGATTAATTGGAAAATTACTATTAGTCATTTATTCAACTATATTCATTCAACTATACAGTCATTTGTTAAGGATTTATGGTGTACGTTTTTGGACCAATCTAAATACCTCAAATTTCAGGAGTAATAGAAAAAAAATTCTGAAGAGAGACTGAGACTCTAGTGATAAATAAAAAAAAAGGCTAATCTAAATACCTCAAACCTCTTTTTACATTGAAAATAAATATGCGTTCATAGTATATGATGTTCAAATTATTATTAATAAAATAATTCACATACACGATCTAGTTATTTAATTTTGAGTTAAAAGGAGTTGGATTTTAGAAAGCTGCTTTTCGAGCTAAATAAATAAATAACCATAAAATCAAACTCCAATTTCAACCATCATACGCAATTTGGCATCACGTCACAATGAAAATAAATCAATAAATATTTTTCCTAAATTTCCTAAGGGAGCTCAATGACATGAAAAAGGGTGTGTACAGAAATAAAAGTTACCACACATTTCATTGGAAATAGATTCCATATTTGCAGTTCACAATGCTTTGCAGTACAAATCTAAAAATATTATCTACCAAATTGAAATCTCAAAATAGGAAAAACAAACTCATATAAAGATTCTGGTTCCGCAATGCCTCGTTTGCGAGCATAGTATGTTAATCTACTAATCTACTAATCCAATATTGTGGCTAGCATGCATGAGAGAATGCAGTTGTTTTGCCATTTTAACATCACATATTTTATTGAAGAAAGACGGGTGGTTACCAGAGTAGAGAGGATGGTCCAACCGTGGTCTCGAACGGACGACGACCACGCGGGCAGAGACAGCGACGCTACCGGAAGCTTCTACAGACCGAGAATGCGATGCGAGCTAAGCAGTCCTCGTCGGAGCTCGACAGGTTAGAGCAGAGCTGTGAGGTAGGGCTGGGGTGTATAAGGATTGAGAAGAAGGGGTGGGGTGTAGATGCTGGGGTATTTCATAAGATGAATAACTTTTAAAACGCGGGTGTTTGAAATAGTGAAAACCCAAATCCTATTTTCGTTTTTTATTCTGAATTAATAATATTAATATTAATAACAATAGAGAAAAATTTACTCCCCTCTTCTAAGATATTTTGAAATGACACTTCTCTAACCTCTAAACCAACCTTTTTTAAAATGATTACATTATTTTTTTCCTAAGATACCCTTCAATAATTATTAAATTGTGATTTTACCAAAGTTTTTGTTGAATTAATTATTAAATTATAATTTTACCAAAATTTTTATTAAAATTAAATAATTAATTTTTTCCTAAGATCTTTTAAAAAATTATTGAAGGGTATCTTAGAAAAAAAAATAATTTTTGGTAAATAGAATTTAATCACAAAAAAATTAGACTTTAATTAAAGAGTATTTTTATAAAAAATAATATGTTTTTTCTTAAAAAAATGGATAAAAGAGGAGGATTTTTAAAAGTTACAAGGGAGGTGAGTATACATTTTACAAATAAAGGGGAGAATAGTGTCATTTTAGCATCTCTCAGGAAAAATCTAAAAAATAAAAATATTAAAGAAACTAAATTTAGTGTTGGTTTTTTTAATTTTGAAATAATAATAATAATATTGGTCATAATAATAATAATAATATCGACCAAAATAATAGACAGCGTACTAAAATTATAGGGAAATATCAAGCATTAAAATACAAAGATAGGTAAACTTATAAATATTTGTTTATTTCTGAAATAATACAAAGATTATTAATAATAATAGGGTATAGTTATTATTAATAATAATAATAATAATAATAATAATAATAATAATAATGATAATAATAATAATAATAATAATAATAATAATAAGTATATTTCTTAGTACTTGTGTCAGCGTCATTAAGAAAATACAAATAGATTGTCGTTTTTTAATGTTTGGGAGATTTGTATGTGTAATAGTAAAGGCAATAGAAAAGATAAAAAACCATTTCAATCATTGTGCCAATTAAATTCATATTAATCCGCATCTTGCGATAGTCTTTCAACAAATTGCATAAACAGGTAAAACAGTAGACTAAGGGCCTTTAATGTAGCATACCAACAATCCCTAATAACAATCTGAACAGTTATAAAATCGCGATAAATTCAACAAACAAGTCTTGGCTATCCTATAAACCTGACTAACAATTCTTCAATTAAACTATTGCACTATCCTCAAGGTTTCAAGTATCGCGTCGCCCACATAGCCAAGTGCCACGGATTCTTCTTCTCAGGAGATATTCCACTATAGAGATATTCATTCTCTTCTGGCATTTTATTGAGGTCATATGACAGCATTAAGGTCTCTCGTTTAGTAGAATCAGCCTCATCAGAGCCATCGGAGGAGACAATGTCCTCCTTCTCCATTAAATCTGGAACCACCTCTCCCGGGTCTTTGGATGCCTCCTGAATCTGGGATCGAGATAACCCTGGGAGGTACATCATAGCCAAATATGCCCACAATAGGATGAATTAGTGTGTGAACATAATCTTATTACATCAACAGCTAAAAAGTTGTCTTTCTTACGTTCCCATAGTCGTTCAAGTCCCTGTTCTATGAGTTTGAATTCCTTTCGTGCTGTAATATCCAGTTCAACGACAAGAGTATTTTCATAGCATCCCTACACAAAAAGGATTTCATGAATATGGAACTAAACAATTTAGGAGATTCAACAAAAAGCTAAATATTTTCAAAATCTTTGACTTTTGAAGCATCGTAACCACCAGAAAAAAAGAATGTTGCAAGTTTTCTCTCAAGTAACTATAAAAACAAGTCTTAAAGGCCAGATAGAGATGCTACTTCACAGGTTCAAATAATGTTAACTAGACTTCAAAGACTAGATAAGAGATGCTAAGATAGCTGAACATTTCCAGTATCGAAAAAGCTAAGTGGTTGTTGTTATTATCAAAGATCATAAGAATCGTAGATTGAGAAGCTCACACATATTGCATAGTCAGTAAGACCTACCATCTTAATAACAAACATACCTCAGAGAAATGACAATATGGGAATGCCAGAGCCCACAAGGAAATAAATTAAATTTTAGTGGTATGCTTTATTGGAAATTCATGAATAGTATCTTTTTTCTCTTCTAACATCCAAATGTGGACGAAAGTCTGAGGATTCTTAGAAAGGTGCTAAAGAACCCTGGAAATTAAGATTTTGTGTCTAATTAATGAAATACAATGAGGAGAGTTAGAGCCCTCAACTGTATAAAACTACAAAAAAGATTTTCTAGCTAAAAAATCCTATGTTTTGCTATGTATCTGAACCACTCAGCAACAGACTTTCCCTCCCAAATTCTGCCCTTCCCTTTATTCTTATTCTGCCCATTAACTATTTCATAATGTGGGACTCCGATAGCAATGATATACGGAGTTGGCAGAGCTCGTAACAATGACACCAACAACAAAGCATTTTCTCACTATACAAGGTGAAAGCCAGGCTCATAAGCAACCATAAATTCTGCAACATACAGTCTCACAATGCATTTTAAGCCTTGATAGTATACAAAGCATCCATGATGGTTCAAATAGTCAAATTCAAGGACATCAGGATAACACTATTATTCTACTTCCACTCACAAATCAAAACAAAAACAGAAAAAAGAAAAAAGAACAAATAAACTGCATGTCTATCACCCAGGTTTCTCCAATTTCATAAGTCATAAAAGCATGGCTTTTTGACTCTCTTGTAACTACATTTAAGACCGAACAAATTGAAAAATCTAAATCAAATCATCAACCATAACTAACATCAGCTTACATCACATGAAACAAAAAGGCTAACCACCAAATTGATTTTCACCTATAATCCTCCAAAAACAGCAACTTACAAACACATAGATAAATACAAGAGTAAACACATGCACATTTACCTTCACCTCATCAAGTATTTTCTGTGAGAACCACGTGTTCGTACTTGTTGTAAACTCAAATCCAAACTTAGCGATGTACCTTCGGTCCCACTGATGCAACTCCTAAAATGTTAACATAATCAAATGAAATCTATGTTAGGTTTCATCTAAAAACATGAAAAGGGCGTTTAAATTGGAATGGGCAGCAGCAATCAAACCTTCATCATTGAAGCCAGCGCATGACCAATGACTTGAGTGAGGTGTCTGTGTCCAGAGAATGCATCCAGCCATGATTGTATACGGGACTCTTTGAATCACATCTGCCTTACAAAGGATGTTGCGTGGTCCAATGAAGAGAATGGAGATGCATCTATCATCTTCTCTACGAACCAGTGGCTTCTACAGACCAAGAAGAAGTCTCAGCTCTCCAATTTCCCTTATATGCCACAGACACAGAAAGAATGTACAAGGACAATATAAACATGTGATTACATGAAGACTTGAAGGAGAGGTTAGATCATTGTGAAAAACCAGTTAGATAATAGAGCTTTTTATGAGAGAATAAGTTTTAAAATATCTAAAATAACTCAATCAATTCAATCTATTGTCTAATGATATGACTAAAATACAAGCCGTTGTAAATCATTGGTGAAGCATGATAGTAATATTTATGCAGAATCTCCTATTAATATGAGCTAAATACATGACAGAGAAATGTATTTATGAATCGACGGCCTCATCACAATCTTCAACGCCTTCATTAGTGGATTCTTCTATATCCCCGTTTCGTGTCAACCGCAGGCCTTCGACATCAAATTCGGGCAAGCTAGTCATACAAGACTGGGGATGAAGGTCGATCTCACAATGTTCATAATCTTCACCCATATCAAACAAATCTCTTGGCTTCACATGGACTACTACACTCCAGCCATTGTCAACCTCATCCTCCACGTAGAACACAAGACGTGCCTCAGATGCTAAGATGTATGGCTCATCGTCTTCTCGATCACCGGTGTGAATCGGAGTAGCAAAATTGACACAGGTGTGGCCTAACACGTCTTGTCGTATGCCTCTGCCCGACGTGGTGTCTACCCAAAGACACTTGAACAAGACTACAGTGAATTGACCACTGTAATTTAGCTCGATGATGTCTACTAATCTCCCGTAATACGAGACACCGTCGACAGCAACATTGGCATCTTGCTTGCTTGCATAACTTATAGTATCTGAAGTGACATACACCCCGCTATTCTATGTTTTCATCTCTTCCTCCCTCGACATGGTTCTAAATTTAAACCCATTGACGTTGTAAGCCTGAAAGCATCTGGCTTGGGTAAGGGGACCGCAGGCAAGCCACTGCAACTCGTTCGAATGACTGGTGCTTCGAAATGGGACCTGGCATTAAACCATTAGAGGCAAGAAAGCATCAAAGGGCAGTGGGATCCTGAGATATTAAGGATTACCTCATGCCTGAACCAGTTGGGAAGTTCTCTGTGTACAACACTATCTATGTGAAACTGGGACTTTGTTTTATTTTGCAATTTTTGCTTTGTGATGGCTCTGTACTCACTATGCGAACAAAAAGTTTATTCAAGTTCAATACTATCAATACCATATTAGCTCACCGTATAATTTTAGAACTTAGGCTTTATACTTACTCCAAGAATTTCTTTACAGTAATGCAATTGACCAGTACATGACAATGTGCTTGAAGCTTTTCGGTTGCTGTTGGAGTAAAAATTGAAGCAGCTCCAACCGCCTTTCCAATCACTAGGAACATGCTGGAAACCTCGCTCGGCGGAGCATCATTCAGTCGATCGTCAATGGGCGTCGGTCAGTTGATCCTAGTTTCGACATTATCCAGGTATCTTGAACAGAATGTGAGAATCTCCACGAATAAGTAGCCCTCTGCAATCGATCCTTCCGGTTGTTCCCTATTACGCACGTACTGCTTGAGACGACATAGGTACCTTCTAGAACATAACAGGTAAATTACTAGATGACAACTAGCTTAATAAAATAGGTCGAGAAGGCTTATTTAGATCTTTACCTCTCAATTAGGTACATCAACCGGTAATGCACTAGGCCACCGAGGCGTACCTCCTCGACCAAATGCATCGTTAGATGAACAATGACTGTGAAGAAGGAAGGTGAAATATCATCTCCATGTGGCACAGAGTACAGACCACACAATCCTGGATGAGAGGAAGTTGTTGAGGATCTATGGATTTACTGCATGTTAGTCGGAAAAAGGCTGATAACTCAGCCAGGATGGCAGACACTGGGGTGGGCAATACATGTTTTGACGTAATTGGCAAGAGATGTTCCATTAGAATGTGGCAATCATGACTCTTCAAGCCCAATAACTTGCGCTGTTTTAAATCAACACAGCGAGAGATGTTGCTAGAGTACACGTCCGGAAAAACCACATTCTTGATGGTCCTAAGAAAGACATCCTTCTATGGATTCGACATGGTAAAGAATGCAGAGGGATACTTTCCACCATCAAGTGGCCACATATTATTCCTAATTCCCATCAACTGGAGATCCTTTCGAGCTTTTAGGTGGTCTTTGGATTTACCGCTCTCGTTCAACATGGTGAAAACAATGTTGTCGCACACATTCTTTTCTATGTGTATCACGTCAAGGTTGTGACGTAATTTGTTGTTCTCCCAGTATGGGAGATCAAAGAATATACTCCTCTTTTTCTAGAGAGACTCGTCTTGCACCATGGTATGCTGTCCGCGCCTTCTTTTATCGCCCACCGCCTGCACCTTGCCATGTGAGACGGGCACACCATCCAACTGTCTTAAGATATCCCTGCCAGTAAATTTGACAAGTGGGGATCTATCCTCTACGTTGACATCAAATCTACTCCGGTCCAGTCTATATCTGTGATTGTGATTCAAGAAGCGACGATGACCCATATAACACCATTTCTGACTGAAGGTGAGTCGCCTAGTCTCGGCATCCAAATTGTACGTGGGGCAAGCTCTCCCGCCGTACGTATTCCAGCCAGATAAATTGCCCAAGCCAGGAAAATCGCTGATAGTCCACATCAATACAGCATGCATCTTGAATTTTTTCTTCTCACTAGCGTTGTACGTATCAACACCGGCCCACAATTGCTTCAACTCATCGATCAGGGGCTGTAGGTAGACATCTATGTCATTGCCAGGCATTTTAGGGCCGGGAATAATTATAGAGAGAATAAAGTTAGTTTGTTTCATGCAAATCCAGGGGGGTAAGTTGTACGGAATAAGAATCACTGGCCATATTGAATACTTTGAACTGAGGTTTCCATAAGGATTGAAGCCATCACTGGCCAGGGCTAAGCGAACACTGCGCGGGTCACCAGAAAAGTTAGTATATCTCCTGTCAAATGCTTTCCAGGCCTCGTCGTCCCTGGGATGCTCAAAGAACCGTCAGAGTTGGTTCCTCTCTTGTGCCACAACAAGTCCACGACTATCTTGCTGGACATGAATAATCGCTCCAACCGTGGAATCAGAGGAAAGTAACATAGAATCTTCGCCGCCTGAGATTTCCCATTCTTCTTAACTACGAAGTTGATTCTTACTAAAGAATTCTTTCGGGTCTTTTGCTTCCACCTGGATGCTCTACATCGTTTGCATCTAGACAGGTCTTGGTCGGAGCCCTGGTATAGCATGCAGTCATTTAGACATGCATCTATCTTCTTGTACTCAATACCGAGCTGCCTTATGATCCTCCTGGCATCGTGCAAGGTCTTCGGAATCTTTGCATGCTCAAAAGCGTCCCCCAATAGCTCTAGAATCAAACCAAAAGCCTTGTCGCTCACTCTGCACATGCACTTTATATGGTAAAACCTCACCAAGAAGGACAACTTCAAGAATCTTGAGCATCCCGGAAATAATTCTTGCTCGCCATCTTCAAGCAAGTCATGAAGGGCACGAGCCTCGTGGCTAGGTTTGTCAGATAAGTACAGCAACCCTTCCACACCGTCTCCCAAATGTTCATTCATCGAGTCTTCATCTTCACCCGACTATCCCGGGAAGTTGAATGCCTCGTGGACCATGTTACGCAGTTGATCTACTGAGTTTCTAGTGGATTCTGATTCTTCTCTACCGCTGGAGCTCTCATCTACGATTCTCTCCCCGTGATGTAACCAAAAAGTATAGTTAGGGGGAAAGGATTTCATCAGAAGATGATCGTACGCATCCTCTCTAGTTTGGAAAAATCAGAACCCACAGAACGGACATGGGCAATGTATCATCCCATCAGATGATGCATTGGTAAATGCAAAGTCAAGGAATCTATTCAAACTGTAAGAACCGCAACTAATTAACCGCTTAAGTAAATAATTAATTTTGCCCAAAATAGGATCCAAAAATTTAGAATGAGAATTTGAAGATTTAAATATGATTTTTGGACTCAGTAGATTTTTCTGAGTCAGAAAATGTATTTTTTGCGAAAAACTGAGAAAAAACTGCAAACCGGCAGCCGAATCGGTCGAACCGGTTTAAGTCTGTTCGGTACTGTGTGAGAAAAATTAAAAACAGTCGAAAACCTTAGGAAAATATTTAAATTAGAAAACCGGGCGTTAATTTTAAAGGTTTGGCCCAAAGTTGGACCAAACGGGTTAAAAACGTTAATGGATTGGACCGGACCCAAGTTGGGCCCAAGCTCAACATATATATACTCTCATTAAAGGCCAATTCAGCACACAACACTTAAACCCAACACAGACACCAGCTGAAAGCAAAAGAGGGAGAAGAGAGAAGAAGCACTATTCATCATCATCTTCTGAAGCTCATAACTTGAGCTACGGAGCTCTGATCGTCGCACCGTTTGCGGTCACGCGATCCTTGCGAAGAGCTCTACAAAATTTACCTAAGAAATTAGTAAGAAGATCACGAAATCCTTCTCAATTCTTCCTTCCAAAATTTCGAAATTTTAGGGCTTTGTGTTGAGTGAAATTTTGTGATTTTTGGTGTTTAGGTACACTCTAGCACTTGATTTCTAGTGGGCTTTACTTCTAAAAATGTTGGGTAAGGTGAGTTGTTCTTCACCCTTTAAAATTCTAATTATGATGAACCCTAGATTGATTAGTTATAATTTGTGTGTATATAGCTTGATTATTGTGAGTTTGGAAGCCTTTGGAATTGAGTTGATGGCTTGTTGGTGATTGTTGATGCTTGTTGGAGTTGGTTGGTGACTTGGTTGTGGTTGGAAGCTCGTATTTCACTCAATTTGGTGTTTTGGTACATATTCAGAATCGGCCAAGGTATGGTTTCAGTTTCCTCTATGTAATATATAATATTTCTGGATACTTAGGCTAGTGACCCATAGGATAAGATTGAATAAAATTGGTTGTTGGAATTATTGTATGATGATTTGAGGATTTGGGATGTTGATGAATTGAAATGTTAGTATTGATAGTATGGTATTGGAGATTTAGAGATTTGAAATTGATTATGATGAATATTGGTAATGTTGGAAAGATAATTGAATTAATGTGTTGGTTGAGATATGAATGTATTGTTATGTATTTGATAATGGGGATTGATTATTGCATGAGGTTTAGTGGTGAATTGAGGTATGAAAAATGTGACTTTGATGTATTTTGGGAGTTTGATGAGATGGTGGTTTAGTTTTTGTTGTGAAATTGGAAAATTGAGAAAATTGTGAACTTTTGGTAAAACTGAAATTTTGATGAACTTTAATGAATCATATCTTGAGCTACCGTATTTGAAATTCAATGCACTTTATATCAAATGAAAGATAATTGAACAAGCTTTAAAATGGTTTAAATTTTGTGGAAATCCGAATTTGGTAGAAGAAGATATGATTGTTGAAAGTTTGGTGTCAAAATCTGAATTCTGCAATGTTGCAGAATTTTATGATTTCTGGTTTGTGTGCGTACGCACACCCCTGTGAGATTTTGAACCTGTTCGCACACACAGCCTTGTGCGTACGCACACACAGGGGAAGGCTTACTGATGGGAGAGCTAGCACGCTCTGTGCGCACACACAACCAACGAAGTTCTGCAAGCTATGCGCACGCACAACCCTGTGCGCACGTACACGTTGGAAAGTGCATTCTGTTGAAAGCATTCGCACGACTTGTGCGAGCGAACAGAATTATAAAATTTTGCACTTGTGCATACTTACACCTCTATGCGTACGCACACTTTTTGAAAATCTCCTTGGGCGTGCGCACGCACACCCCTGTGCGTACGCACATGCCCTGTTTTTCAACTAAAACTTTGTTTTTAACTATTTCACCTTCCAAACAAGCTTGTAACCTTCTGTGACACCTATTTAAGACTCTTTGGCTTATTTTTTTTGGGTATCAAAACATGGGAAAAGGTCCTAGGAGATTTAGTTTGGTACTACATTGCAAAGTTAGAGAACGGAGGCTTAGGTTTCTGGTGTACTGAGGATGACTTTGGTGGAGTGAGAAGGAAGAATGGTATATGAATTGAGAAACTGATGAACTAACGAGTTCGGAATGGAAATGTTGAATTGGCTGTGGTTGAGATGAGTCGAGGACTCGAAATTACAATGATGAATCATTGATATACTGAAAATGTTTTCTAAAAACCACTGTATTACTGTTTTATATTGAGATTGTTGAGATGCTATGCGCCCGGCAGGGACGGTGGTTGGATCCCGCCTGTCGAGGTAGCGGCGGCGGCGTAAGGATGGTGGTTTGTCCCGCTTGCGTTGAGATTTGAGGTCCATGGCAAGAGTATCCCGCTCGCATCCCTTCAGATCACTAAAGTGTGCAGGCACAAAATCCTGGATGGTGATTCGAGCACCATATCTCGGGGTTCCCAATTATGATCCCGAAGGGCGACATCTCTATGGAGATGTGTTGGGTTAGCAGTTGAACCGACAATGTGATATCACAGCCAATAGGACAGGCATTCATCATGTGCATCTTCTATTTGTTTGTATGCTTTGCCGACTTGTAATTGCTTGCCTATTTGTATAACATGTCTAATTGCCTATTTGAATTTATTGATATATATGCCTATACTTGTGTTTTACTTGCATTACAATTAATTGTGTTTTCTACTGGGATTGAGGAGGCTCGGAAGGCGGTGACAATGGGATCGAGGATAGGTTGGTGAAGGCTGTGGGATAGCAGAGAGTTGTTAGTTAGAGAATCCACTAAGTTAGATTACCCTTTTATTATGTTAAGTTTTAAGTTATGCTTTACTGTTTTAGTTATGCCTTAAGATGAATCTTATGATGGATATGAAGTTCTAGGATTGCCTCTGGCATCCTGGAGTCTTATATCTTACATCACTGGGCACTGTTACCATACTGAGAACCTTCGGTTATCATGTCATATTCTGTTGTTATTTTTCAGATGTAGGTCGCAACCCACCTCGGTGAGTTGTTTCGATGGTGACAGAGCGGAGGATCCTGGATATATTTTGAAGTCTTTTGTTTATTTTGTTTATATCTCTCACTTTGTATTTACCTTTGCCTAGAGACTTACTTTGAGAGAAAAACTTGTATAAGCTGTTTTAACTTTCAGAATTCTGTATTGTCTATATATAGCTAGCCGGCTTAAACTCCGTGAGTCGTGGCTAGATATTTATACTATTATACTCTAATATTTTGTTATATCATATCTATATCTTGTGCTTTAATTTAGTAGCTTCGTGTGTACATTTTGCGCTTTTCAATTCCTGTTTTTGAGTTGTATCATTCATCGGGCTTCTAGAATATATTACTTCTTTCTATATTATATGTATAAGCTTTAGAATTATCGTAACCTTTGATTAACCTTTGCTTTACGATGCGAGGTAAGGCCTAGGATAATTAGGGTATTACACATATCATCCCTATATTCTGCACTACCTCGTGGCTTTTTAATCCAACTCTTATCAATATTGCCTTTAATGAAATGGCATTAACAGGATGAATAAACAGTAAATAAGGACATAAAACTAAAAAAAATTAATACAAAAAGGGTTGTGTCAGAAGAACCAATCACAGTTTATCACAATTATGAAATGGAAAACTAATATATGAGTTAAACTCAACAGTTTATTTCAATCAAAACCATATAGGGAGCGACAGAATAACTCAAAACGGAAACAGAAACAAGGTTTCTAGCATCCCAGATAACAAATAGCACACAATAGGTATCGGGGAGGAGGCTTACTCATTGCAAAATTCTATGCTTTCTAAAAAACTACTGGTAGAAAGAATAGCTGGTTCCAAGTCCAAAAAATAAAAAGATAAAGAAAAGCTTCCTTAAAAAAATGAAAAAAAAACACAAGAATAAATGTTAAAATTAAAAAATAGTTAAAACAACAAATATAACTAAACAATCATAATGTACAAAGAATAGAATCTTCAAGATATCTTAAAAAATGAAAAAGAACACAGGATTGAAAGTTAGATTTAGAAAACAATTAAAACAAAACATATAGGAAAACAATTATTACAGATAGGGAATAGATTCTTGAAATTGTAGATATATTATTTTAGATATGCTTAATGGAGTCGTATTATAGTTTCCCTGTCCTGTCTTTTACCGTGTAAGTACAAATAATTGGTTCAGTAAAAAAAGAACAAAAAAAACTGCAAATTAAAATGGCAGGGTAAGAAGAGTCAGATAAAATAAAAAGGAATAAAAAATGCTAGCATGTGAAATATACTTTTCTTCATAAGTTATAACCCCAACAGAAAAAAAAAAGAAAGAGAAAAACTATTACTCAACTACTTTGTATTCATTGTTCTTCTTCTCAACACATAGATAATATATAATTTTTTTCATTATTTATTCAGTGGAGAGGAATAATAATAGTAAAAATGAAAATTATATATTTATTTACTGATAAATCTAAGTTGTGGATTCCAAATTCCAAGGATCGACTAAAAAAAATCCAATATTTTCTTTACTTAGAAAAAAAGGAAGACGAAAAAGAAAATTAAAACTTAAAAATTTGAATTATGAGAAATGACAGAAAAAATGGAAGGGCTATGAATGTATAGAACCAGAACTTGTTACAAATGGACATAGTACAGTGAATTATTGGGGTACCCTTGTTTGGATATGAGCCATGGGAGGAGGATGCTATAACAATACTAATTAACGTAATAGTAATCAAGCATATAACTGAGTTCTTAAATAATTTTGGCTTCATTTGCAATGAAACACGCAAAGTCTATAATAACTCCATTATTATTTATACTTTTAAAGGTAGAGAAATCCTCCCTTCTGTACAATAATTTCTTTACCAATAATTAATACCTAATCCAGCAAAGCTAGCTAGCTGCACAAATTAATTTAGTGCTATTTTTTAATTTCACATAAATAATAATACAAATGCAACTTCTATATTCTGTATCATTTGGTTGATCATAACAGTTACCAATCAGACAAATAGAAAATGGGATAAAGAGTCACGTGTTTATATGTTTCTTAGAACTTAGAAACTCCTCTTGATTTTAACATTTCATTCATCAACCAGATGATAACATGTATGAATGCTGCAAAACATGGAATAGAACTAGGTTTACAATATACAGAAAATCCAATCAATGGGCTTTCATAAATTTAATGAACTGGGCACAATAAACGAAATACTCTAATAATGCAGCCTTCTTAGGAACTAAGCAGCAAGGAGAAATAAAAATTATTAAATGATATGTACAAGCTTCAAAGAGATTCAACTAAGCAAGCAAATTTAAAATTGTTCCATCAAAGCCATTTGGATGGATCAAAGTTATCAGATGTAAATTTTTTGAACAAATTTGTTCTAAAAAAAAATACCAAGGTGTCAAGCACAAATACCCGACCAGCAACACAGCATATGAAAAATAAAAATACCAATGTTCAACTGTCAAAGCTCCGAAGCAGATCATAGATGCTAGTAGCATACAAAGAACATAATGGAGATCAGCATGAACACCTTAGCGTTTGTTTGTTTTAATCTATACACGCACCTAAATCCATCTTGTTTAACGATTCCAGTTCCAAAAATGGAAAGCACAATCCATGACCAAATCATTTTTTTATTTTGGAAACTTAGGTGCTTTAGTGTATTTCACTAATTAACAGTTCTATTGTTTGATTATGTCCTTACCTATTTGACTATGGCTAAGATTATATGTTACTAGATAATGAGAATATACATCTTTTTTTTTAATCTCCAAAAACCAAATGCATGTATCTTTTAAACCACAGTCTGCATTATTCTCACCTTGTAGACCTATTAATCTGGTCTAGTTTAATTAGATTATCTTACCTATGTATAAAACAAGTAACACTCTCTACACAAGTTTTCTTTAGTTGGTACAGAAATGAATCAAAACCTTAGTTAGGTGATCATCTCGAGAGATTTTACCCTAGTGAATTATGGTATTGTTAGGGGTAGTCGGGAATGTATAAAGCTTGTTTAATGTTCATGAATTATCTGAAAAGGAAAATTAATTTAAAGGGTTAACTGGTAAACTTAAAAGTAGAGATCATGTATAAAAGAGACCAAAAAAGAGGAAATGATAACAACCATTTGGCCTCTGTTTATTAAGATTCATCCAAAACCTTGTAACTAGATTAGTCTAAGAATCTTCACCTTAAAAGAAACATGCATAGGGAGGGGTTCAGTGTGGGTTTAGAGGCTAATAGAGTTCTCTTTTAACTCGTACTAACGCTTGATTGATTCATTTCAACTCACATGATTGCCCTTCAAATTCTACTAACTAAAGCCGGTTTAAGAAAGAAGAGGAAAATGGATGATCGATCGTAAGAAAAATGGGAGAAAACAAGCAAAAATGAACAATCGATTGAGAATCACAGGATCTTTAAAAATTAATTCAATTGGATGAGATTAAGACATGCTTTATTGATGACTCGAACCGGTCAACCTTGAGCAATTCATTCTTGCTGATCATACACAGATGTATGATTACTCTAATTAAAATTATATTTTAAAACATAAAATTACAATCTGTTGGTTAATCTAACTCAATTAGCTATCTAGCTAATCAACTCTCACGTGTCCAAATAGTTAAAATAATGACAAAAACAGAATAAGGATTAGCCAACTGAGCTTGCCCATAGTGAATCAAGTCACATGAATCAAATCCCTAACTCTAAACAGCAGTAATTAACCCCAATTAATAGAAGATATAAACAAATTCTTGCTCAAAATTCTGAACCAATAATGAAAACAAGAAGGAAAGATTAGTGTGGAAGAACAAACCAGTCAAAGGGGAGAGGCCGCGATAGGTCAGATTGGCGCACGGTGGAGAACGGTGTGACGGTTTCACGCGCGATCGAGGAGATGCTCAACTTCAACGATGGTGAGAGCAGCACGGATGGCAGCTGCGTGACTCGACAATCCACACGGCGGAGCAGGGTAACGCAGAGGTGAGGGATTTCGCACACCTTGGATGAGGGAGTATGGGTTTCAGGAACTGTGGATGAGAGGGGAACGCTCGACTGGGGAGGGAGGGCGATGGATCGGTAGCAGTGGCGCGGAAGAGCAGTAATGGCAGTGTTTTGCGGGCTACCAAGGACTCTTCGCAGGTTTCTGCAAATTTGGGGGGAATCAATTCAAGGTTATAAGAAAAAAAGGGGTAAAACAAAAATTGATTTAAGATTAGATCCTCACCTGGCGGCGTTTTGTGATGCGATCGCCGCTGATGTTGCGGCATGCAAAGGAGTCCTGCTTCTGCAGCTTGTTTTGCAGTGGCGAGGTGTGAGGTCCCCCAATTATTTGCCGCTATGCTCTGTGCCTGGTGTAGTGATGGCCTGCGCTAGGAACAGGCATGCATCATACTATTTGTACATTTGCATTTAGTTGTATTTAGCTTGTTGTATTTTCTCTATGATTGTGTTGTTTGCTTGTGTCGTTTGCCTTGGTGACTTGCTTGTGTGCTTAATTGGTTATTTTGTTATGCTGCAAACTTAGTAATGTGATTTAAAGAAGGGGACTTAAACGGTTTTAAGTAAGGCTTAGGAGGAATTTTTAGGGTTTAATAAAGAGAACATTTTTTGGGATACAAGTTAATTATTTGTATTTTGTTTCTTTACTTTTATGGCATTTCCATTCCCTACTGGGAACGTGTGGTTTGTTCTCACCCCAAAATCTTCCACCCTTTCAGTGACACAGGTTCGAAGACTCAGTATGAGACCGCGGACGAATAGTTGGAAGTGTTTAAAAGTTAATTTGTTTTCATAGAGTTCCCTTGCCTTTAATGATTAAGATTTTATTTTACCCAGAGGGATAGGTAATGTATTCATGTTTTATATTGAATATGTTTTATGTCATTTATTATTAGTAATAACTATGTGATTAATATTATTTGGTGATCTTTAATACATGATTTTAATTAATAAAAATAAAATTTTCAGGCATTTTCTTAAAAATTAAAATGCGGCATCGAACTAAAGGCTCAATATTAAATAGTTAATAAGGAAAACGAGTTAGTAACGCCTTACTTTTGGTACGATCATGACGTGCTAAAAGTTAGGGTGTTACAAACGAAACATTATCCATTATATAAAATTAAATTCAAAACAGCTTTCTGCATAATGAACTGAAGACGTTATTGAGTTGAATCAACTGTATAGTACTAAATGAACGGAACATTATCCATTATATAAATTCAAATTCAAAATACATGTGTCTATAATTTAGAGATTATCAATTCAATTCAATTCAAAACACCTGCGTTCATTCAATTCAATTTAACAATTGTATTCCATTCAATTCGATTCAAAAAATCTAAAAGAGTGCTTGGATGGACTTTGAGAGAAATAAATTTATGAATCTAACACAAAAGACCGTGCCTTTAATATTTCATCTGGTGATGTTAAAGAATTTTACTTATTGGGAAGCTTGGAAAAGAATAGCAACACAACAAAATTCAATGAGAATAACGTGGTGCAACTCATAGAAACTAATTATTTTGACGCGCTTGATCCTTGTGTGCATTTAACAGAGATTATTTGCAATAAACTAGTGGATCACTTGTAATGGAGACTTGGGAGAAAAGATATATATTTGCAATAAATAGCTTTTTGCATAATGAACTGAACACGTCATTATGATGAAATAATTGTATAGTACTAAATGAATGGAACATTATCTATTATATAAAATCAAATTCAAATAGCTTTCTGCATAATGAACTGAACATGTTATCATGGTGAAACAATTGTATAGTAATAAATGAACGGAACATTATCCATTATATAAAATCAAATTCAAACAGCTTTCTGCAGAATGAACCGAACACGTTATTATGGTGAAACAATTGTATAGTACTAAATGAACGAAACATTATCTATTATATAAATTCAAAACACATGTGTCTACAATTGAGAGATTATCAATTCAATTCAGAACATATTCGTACATTCAATTCAATTCAATTTAACAATCGCATTCCATTCAATTCGATTAAAAAAATCCAAACCATGTCCGCTTGATTCATTTCAGAAGAATAATCCAAAACGCTCTCATCAACTGATTTGAAGTTGAATTATTCATTGTTTTGATAGAATGTTGAAATCTGAAAACGAAGAAGATAAATCCACAAAATCGAAAAAGAAAACGAAGAAGAATAGGAAGAAGAAGGATGAGCAGCAGAGAAGAACAACGAGCAAAAGAAAAGAAAAAAGAAGAAAAACGACGAGCAGCAGAGATTGCAGATCTGAAAATTACAATGCAAATCGTTAACGTTGAAAAAGAGAAGAGGAAGAAGAATGTTTACGTTAAAGAAGAGGTTTATCTGTTACGTTGATGGAGGGAGAGAGGGGCGCACATATATTTCACGTAACTTGGAGAAGGAGAGAGGCGCATTAACGAAAACTACTTGGATGACTCGGATAAGTATTTTATATAGAGGTGGAGTATTATTGTAAATTTTATTAATTTATTCGTATAAATTCTGATAAATATAGATATAAATTGTGTTAAATTTATATATAAATTTTAATAAATATAAGTATAAATTATATATTTTATATTTATAAATATTTTTAAATATGAGTATAAATTACTAGAAGTTAATACTATCTTAAAATAATAATATTTAGTGTACATATAATATTATTGGTTAATAAAATTATTCTTTTAAAACTCGTTCTACTTATAACTTAGAACGTTCACTCAAAATTATTTAAAAGACAATGTTAGTACCAAAAATAAAAACAGAAATTCCATAATCGTTAATATCAAACAAGAACACAGAATTTTACCAAAATCTGTCCTATCCAATACTGAAATCTAGTTATAACAATCATTAACGGAATATATATAAACTTATTAGCCGACATAATTATTCATATTTTAAAAAAAACAAATATAAATAAATAATTTTTAATTAATCAATTTTAAACCATTATAGTTGTTAGAAACAAGAGAAATTAAACTGGAGGAAGAATTTGTGTATTATTGAGTGTAATCAAGTTGTCTATTCAAGTTGTGTAGAATGATACAATATAAAAGGGTATTTATAGGTACTAAGAGAATCGTAATAATAAAAACATAATATTCTATAATAAATATTCAGATATACTAAATAATTCTAATTGATCTTAATTATATTCTAACATCCCCCTCAAACTCAAGTGACAACTTGAGTTTGGAATTTATAACGAAATAAAAAAAAATGCATAAACTAATAGAACGAATGCAGACGGAACTGTCGCGGGTGCAGATGGAACTGCCGGAAGGAAGCGCAGATGAAACTGCCGCTGTCTGAAAAAAGTGCAGATGGAACTGCCGGAAGGAAGCGCAGAGGGAACTGCCGCTAGTCTGAAGGAAGAGCGTAGACAGAACTGCCGCTTTCTGAAGGAAGTGCAGACAAAACTGCCGGAAAGAAACGCAGACAGAACTGCCACAAGGAAATACAGACGAAACGCTGACGGAACTGGCACGAGAAAACGCAGACGAAACTGCCATGAGAAAACGCAGACGGAACTGCCACGAGAGAACACAAACGAAACTACCACGAGAGAACGCAGACGGAACTGCCACGAGAGAACGCAGACGGAATTGTCGAAAGAGAGCGAAAATTATATAATTTCTTCATGATAATAGGTAAGCAATGGATGACAATGGTGTTTGATCATTCGACTCGAAAAAAACACAAGACAGAGAAAATAGGCTAGTCGGTGAGGTAAAAAAGCATCAAAATGGCATAGAAAAAAAATGCAAAAACTACGGTGATTTCACCGCAAGGAAAATAACCTATCCTCTTCAAGGAGGATATCATGGCTCTGATACCATGTTAAAAACAAGAGAAATTAAACTGGAGAAAGGATTTGTGTATTATTGAGTGTAATCAAGTTGTCTATTCAAGTTGTGTAGAATGATACAATATAAAAGGGTAATAGTTAATAATTATTAGTTTTATATTTTTAGAAAAATGAAATTTAAATAATTATTAATTAATAACAATTAATTAATATAAAATATCGTTTAAAAATATTTATTAATTTATTATTAACTAAATTTTTGTTGAATATCTAGCTAAGTTGTTTACAAAAAGTTATATATTAAACAACCACACACCTATTTATTTAAACTTCTCGATTGTTTGTCTAAATTTCATCAATTCAGCAATAATACCCCACACGCACCCAACCAATCATGGTATTCCGACTCATCTGCATTCTTTCACAGAGGATCGACTTCAAACTTGGACGGAGATTTCATATAACATGTATATAGTCTAATCAACTAATAATAATAATAATAATAATAATAATAATAATAATAATAATAATAATTGAAGTCTTCATATAAAATTATTAATTAAAATTATTAAATAATTTAATATATTTAACTAAATTATTATGTAACGATTTTTAATTTTTTGCCGCGTGCTTGTTGCTGAAGCATCCGTAATAAAAGTACAGAACATTATGTCCTCCGAAACAAGTTTGGGGATATTCTTTGCTTCATTTTGTTGAGAACAATGCAAGCATACAAAGAGAGAAGAAAAGAACCAATCATTTATGAACATAATAAAAGGTTGTTTCTTGATGATGATATATATAACTGGCGCATATGCACATACACACATATATAAATTAAGCTGTTAATCATTTCCCAATTCTCTTGCAAAATGTTGGAACTACCATTACTCAAAATGTCATTTCGTTTTACCAAATTCGATTTGAGGCATCTTCGTTACTTTGCTGAGAACCTGCACCCGGAGCTGCTAGGTGGTGCGGTTGCTCTTGTCGCCGTTGGTCTCACCGCTGCTTATTTTTATCATCGGTTAACCAAAGTTCCCAAAAGTATGTTACTATTTTACCTAGATTTTATTTTTACTGTTAAGTCTTTAATTTAAACAAGTTTATTTTCTTTTATTAAAATTGATATTAGACAAACCCATCTCAATCCAAAAAAATTACTTATAAACTATCTAAAAATCCTATACTTAAGAGTTATGAATTTAGAAATGATTATTTGAAACGTGAATATTTATAGGTGAATAATCTAATAATATTAGATCGAATAGATTCTGATACCATATTAAAATTTAAATTAGATAGATTTAATTCAACCTAAAAAATTAGTTCAATGGTAAAAAATCCCTCAAATTTATAAATTATCTAAAAATCTTATCAATTTATAATATTTTTAGCTAACAACAAAGTTGGTGATTTATTTCTTTCATTTTTTAAAGATTTTTTTCTTTTCTGAACATAGAAAATTAAATGTATGTAAAACCCTCAACACCTAACTATATTTCTCTTCTCTTGCGCCTCTTTCAGATTAATAATAATAATAATAATTTTATTTGCGCCTTATCTGTGTGTGATAGTATCCATAACATAGCTTTTAAATATGTTCATATGACCCTTTTCTTTTAGAATGTCTTAAAATAAAGAAACGATAATAATACAATAATACTTCCAAATGTTTAAAAATATGAGTAAACTAAGAAAAGTGAGAGTTCTAATATATGTGTATTTGTTTTCTTCTAGAATGCCTGGACCCCAACAACTTCAAAGAATTTGAACTTATAAAGAAGACCCAACTCAGCCACAACGCAGCAAGATTCAAATTCGCCCTTCCAACTCCTACATCGGTGTTGGGCCTTCCAGTCGGAAAAAATATTCTTGCCAGGTTTGTATAACAATATCAATGTCACTCATCTTGCTTTAGCTTCATATTTTAATTAACTTGTTCCACCAACTTTTGTCATACCTATCAAATGTTTTCTTCAACTTATTTTTGTTTTAAAATAAAAAATTTAAATTAGTTACTAAATATTGACTATATACGTAAATAAATTTTTAAGAAATTTCACTTCAAAACGTTTTCGTTCACAAAAAAAAATTATTATTAAAATCACTAAATTTTATAAAAATAAGATATATAAATCTCTATTTTAGTCAAATCTATTATTTTTATTTGGATAAATAAATCCTAAAAATGTGAAAAACAATTTATATATCTTACCTTTATAAAGTTAAAGAATCTCTACGTAACAATTTTTTTTTTGGAATGAAAAATCCGACACAATTTTTTAAGGACTTATTTAATTATATACTCCTAGATGTATAAATAATATTTTTGTAATAATTAGTAATTACTATGAAAGAGATAGAGTAGTAGTATACTTGGTGTTTCTGTTTTTTTTTTTTTTTCCTCTTTAAGTTAACTACATTTTTTTTTTTTGGTGAACAAGTTAACTACATGTTATTACGAAAGTATTGGTTATTTAACACGATTCTAAGATATTATATATATACACATACTGATGAATGTTAAAACCCAGGGGAAGCGATAGCAGCGGAGCGGAGGTTATGAAATCATACACTCCAGTCACGTTGGATTCGGATGTTGGCTACTTTGAATTAGTTGTTAAGGTAAGATTTCTGTGGACCAATTCTCCAATCGATTTTTCTATATCTATAAACTCAAATTAACAACTCTTCTCTCGTAAACTCATTACATGATATCTCGTACGGACAGACAGTGTAATGAGTGAAAATAAGGTTAAATTTTAAGGGTGTATTTAGTTTGCATTTTCAGTGTTTTTTATTCTTTAAATTTTGTAAAAGAAAAAATAAAAACAGGAAGTAAAAAACAGAAAATATGAATTTATTATGTTTTTTTTTCATAAAATTCAAAAAACAGAAAATACTAAAAATAAAAATGCAAACTAAAAGCAGTCTAAAATGTTCCATCACATTAATTGTCTTTATTAAAATAATTTTTCAGATTCTAATTGTATTAATTATTTCTTTAAAATTAGTAAAAATATATTATATTAATCTCTCCACTCTCTTTATTAAGTGACTTGTTTTAGGGTTAGAAATTAATGTAGTACATTTTACAAATTTTAAAGACATAATTAATATAATTAAAATTTGATTTAATAATTATTTTAATAAATATAGTTAATCTAAGAGACCACTTTAAAAGTTAACTAAGTGAAAACAAACACTAGGAGCATTGATAAATTGTTGGAAGTTATTTGGAAGAGTTGCAGAAATTAAATGGTTCTTTTGTTATGCAAAAGGATATATGTGCATGGATCCGTCTTTTTCAACTTTATACGTTTTTACGAACTTTGCTTGCTTGTGTTATTTATTAATAAAGATGACCATGAAATGCAAGCAGATGTACCCAAATGGAAAGATGTCGCACCATTTTAGAGAAATGAAAGTTGGAGACAAGTTGGCTGTGAAGGGCCCCAAGGTACTATATATTCAATTCCCTATTTCCCTTATCCAAAATTCAAATTTATGGAAATAATACACAATTTATTTCAAAACTATATATGACTTATATGCAGTGGTGGCTACTCCAATGAAGATTTTATGATTTGAAGATATTTCATTTTGACCATTGGATAATAAATTGTAGGGCTTGATTTTTATTTGAAGTAAAAGTGTTACCTTTATTTAAAGTGTTGCTAAACAAATAAGTTACACTTTTTAAACAAGGATCATCATGAGAAGATGTTTTTGGCATCTTCATAGGAGTAGTTGCCATATACAGTTTGTTCTCTAAACTTTTAACATCTAATTTGAGTCTCTAACATTATCAAATAATAAATAGTGCTAAAAAAAATCTTTTGTTAAATTCTTGTTCCAAACTTATATATTTACAAAGAAAAAAAAAAGATTCTGTCTCAATAATAAAACGCGTTAAATAAGGTAATTTTATAAAAAATATATATATATAGTAAAAAAAGTAATTTTTAGTTAATCAACATTAGTCAATTTTTTTAATTATAAAATTTTTTATTTTTATAAAAAATTAAGATTTATAATCTATAATTTAATATTTATAATTAAAATTTTTTTATTTTATGATCTATAATTTAAAATAAATAAAATAATTTTTTTAAAAAAAATAATTGATATTAACCGAAAGAAAATTAACTCCCTAATATTACTCTTTTAAAAAACATAACTAAAAACACATCATAGATTGTGTACCTGCAAAAATAGAGGATAGACTACAGAAGAACGAAATTTCAAAGGTAAATTCCATTCTATCCAAAATTTATATATGAAAAACGGAAAAAGAAATTGTTGAGCCTAAGCCAATTCAATTTGAAGTCTCAACAGCGTATAAAATCACTTCCGATTTTGGATGAACATATAATATAAATAATTTTCAATATAATTAAAAATGGAAGTGAAGTTTATTAATGGACATAAACACGAGCATGTAGGGGCGATTCAGTTACAAGCCTGGTCAAGTTCGGGCATTTGGAATGATTGCTGGAGGTACAGGCATCACCCCAATGTTTCAGGTACATATATTATTTTTTTGAATAAATGACAATTTATACCCAGAAAGATGAAAACGCTGACATATATATCCATATGAAAATTAGACTTGTATCTAAGCAAGATATCTTCTGTATGACAAAAGTACCCTACTTAGCATTCTAATACTCTAAAGATATGGTACTTTTGTCACACGAAGGACATCTTATATAAGTACAAGTTTAATTTTGATTTAGTGTGGGTACATATGTCAGTGTTTTCATCTTTTATGAATATAAATGATCATTTATTCTTATTTTTTTAATGAAAATTGAAATATGCACTACTTTTGCATATATCTCTTTCATTTTTATTTAGTATTAAACGCGATTGATAAAAAAATAAGATAAGACAAAAGGTTTATCTTTTATATTATTTTAAAAGAATATTATAAAGATACATATAAAAAATGGTGCAAACATTAAATTTTTCTATTTTTTATTGAGTGAGGTACTAGAAAAATTAAAAGTCTAACTATTAAAATTAAAATTAAGTAAGCCAAATTCAATTTCAAAAATGATCTTATGAGATAAAAAAAAAGTTTTACACTTAAGATTCTGATATTATATTAGAATTAAAATTGAATAAACACAGTTCAATTTTAAAAACTAATTCATAGGATAAAAAATATCTCACTATAATAAACTAAATATTGATCTTATCTTAAAAATATGTGGGATTCGTAATATAGACATTTATAAAGATTCCATTTAATATTGTTATGTTGACGTTTTTAGCGATGGATGAAAATTAAATAAGAAGTTAACTGAAAATAAAAGGTTTATGCAAAAAGTATATCACCTTAGATTAATAAGGTAAAGTATAGCAAAAAGTACAGGGTTCGAAAAGATAGACTGAATAGTAAATACTAATAGTTAAGTTGGATATGTAAAATACATCAAGTTAATATTTTTATAAATTTTAGATAAAAAAAGTAATGGTATTTTATTTTCAATTTAATATTGCAAAACATATTAAAAATAAAAATAACCCATAAAAAATAAGTTGATTTTTTCAATTGAACAATGCATGTTCATAACATTACACCTAAGATATAGTACACTTATTTTTCATCAGTCTCATTGTTGATAAGTGAAGATCTTTAAATATTTGGTAAACATACAGTGACATTATTAGAGGCATACTTTGAATTTAAACTGGTGATAAATATATCGTGACATTAATAAAGTCCAAAGTATGCTTCCAATAATGTCACAGTATGTTTACCAAATATTTAAAGATCTTCATTTATCAATAATAAAACTAATGAAAAATAAATGTATTATATTTTAGGTGTAATGTTTTAAACATACATAATTCAATTGAAAATAAAATATCATTACTTTTTTATCTAAAAATTTTAACAGTGTGGACAAAATATATATAATTGATATGCTTTAAGGACTTGATTAAAAACTTATAAATTAATAAAATGAAAACGGAGTAAAATTACATGTACTTAATTCAATCTTTTTTACTATTAACTGCTCTTAACAAAGATACCATTTAAAAGTGAGGTCATTGATCCTTGTAATGCGAACTCATGTATAGACACTTTAATATGTTCAATTACTATTATTAATTAAAAGGCATTTTTATTAACTTTGTTTTGTCTTAGATCACAAGGGCCATTCTAGAAAACCCCAAGGATAAAACAAAGATTTCCCTTTTATATGCCAATGTGACGGTGGACGATATTCTGTTAAAGGTAACTGGTTAATACGTTTTTCCTTAATTACTCTGTGTGTTTAACATATCTTTAGAAAAGAATGATTATGTTTCCATATATATTGGTTAACATATATCAACTCATAGAAATATTTGATAATAAAAAAAATTAACAAAAAATAGTTAATATTTATTTTATTTAATATTTATTAATTATTATAATAATTAATATTACATAATATATTAAAATTATATTAAAATTAACTATTATATATATATATATATATATATATATATATTATTTAATTTATTTTTAATATATATTTTATATTTTAACATATATTTTATACTAATAACTATTTTGGTTTATATACCTAACAAAATTGTTGTTTAAAACATACAAAAATAGAAGTTTTTTAATTAAAAGGTTTTGGATCAGAGTTGTAATAATAGATATAATATTGAATCGAATGGAATTATGTTGTTTACCTCTACTTTTTCAAACCCTAAATATAATTTAACACATATCTTTTGACAAAATTTAATAATTTTGTAGTTAGTTTTTCACAAAACTTAAAATATGCTTGTTTCTTTTATATTATTTTTTAAAATTCATTACAGATGTGACTTTATTTAATTTATATATTTTTATAAGAGGAATATTAGGGGGCTAGTAATTTTAGTATTTTGTAATCATCAATTGGCCATCAATAGTATTTTTAATGGTGTGAGATTATATCTAATGGTGGGAGATCGCTCACTTTTATTTTGATGGTTAAGTGCAACAAAAGTTGCTGCCCTAAACTTTTCCTTTTTATTAATATTGTGGGACTAGGCTGTTCATAACTGATTTTGTAAGCTTTAATTTATGTAATATCATTCGTTTCAATTTGATGAAAAAGTATTGGATTTGCTTTAACGAACCCTGGTGAATGATATCTATTATGTTATTTGGTACTGCAGGAAGAACTAGATAATTTTGCCAGCAAATATCCAAGTCAATTCAAAGTCTATTATGTTCTTAATAAGGTTGGTTTCTCCACTCAAAACGCTAATATTCAATAGAAATTATTATTTTATGATGGTTATTTTTATATAATTTAATAATTATAATATCATCTTTACATAAAAATATCTTCCTAAAATAAATATATATAAATATTAAAAATTGAGAGGCCTTTAAAATTAAAACAAGAATATAGTGACTAATAAATAAAAAACATATCTAAATGTTGATTCATTTGCTATCAATGAAAATTAAAATATTTGCTTTTTTTTTTTTTTTCCCAACACTTGACAGCCCCCTAATGAGTGGAACGGTGGCGTTGGGTACATAACTAAGGATATGATTCAAACCCATTGTCCTGCACCAGCAAGAGATATCCAGGTTGATATATAAATTCACATTTAATTTAACTTATAGTTAGCGTGGCAATGAAGAATGGAAATGCATTTTTGACAATTGGTTTCTAAAATTTACCAAATAATGCTATGGTACAACTCTTTGTAGGGTAGTGTAGATAGGTAAATTTTAAAAGTTTTGGCACCATCCATGCAAATATGCAAGGAGTTGTGTGAAATAAATTATAGACTTTTATTCAAAGTTGCAAAATCTTTTAGATAATATTACATGTAAAATGCTGAACTTACAAGCACAACTTGGAGTTAAGCTTTAAAGCGATTCTTCAAATAAATTATATGTATTAAAATATTCTCTAAAATTTTAATTGCAGTAATTATATTTTTAAAATTGACAAAATATATTATGTTAATCCTTTATCATTTTTTCATCAAGTGATTGATCACACTGTAAGAGGCTAATATAGTATATTTTTGTCAATATTAAAAAAATAATTAGTGTAATTAAAATCTCAAAAATTATTTTAATACAAACTCAATTTAAAGGATCACTTTCAGGGGGCTTAACTCCACAACTTGTATAACTTCACATGCCCTCTCATGTGAAGAGTTACTCATGTGGGTTCTATTGTAGGAGACCCAACTCATAAGGCTTCTTTGCATGGACTCACATGGGTATGTTTATAAATTAAACATTTAATTTGCAACGTTACTCAGAAAGTTTTGAAACACTGAATAAAGTTTGTAATAAGTTATTTTATAACCCCTATACAAATCAAAATTTTAAAAATCGAATTAATCATTAAATCGGTAGAATCAGAAATTCAAAAGTTTAAAGATTCAACCAAAATTTAAACAAAGTTGAACTGATATAATAAAATAATATATTTATATATAAAATATATATTTTTTTATATTTTATTATTTTTAATCCATTAATTGTTAAAAAACACAGTAATTCGATCAATTAATTGATTCTTTAACTGATTTATTGAAAACTGATTCTTATCTAAATCGACTTAATATGGTGATAATTTTTTGTTGAATCAACTGATTCGATCCAATTCTCAAAATTATGATACATGCTTTTAAAATATATTACTGGACATTAGCTTGTGAAAACTTACCCAAGATACTTTACAGGAAATTTTTTAAGTCAAATATAAATTAAAATAATTGTCAAAAAAGCATTTCCAAATAAGAATGGATTTTCATTCTTCTCCTTTCTTTTTTTTTTCCCCATTTTTTTAACATTATTGACTTGTATTGGCTACTCATAATTTAAAATAACTTGTTCATTTAAGTATTATTATATTTTGTAGATACTGATGTGCGGTCCACAACCCATGAATAACACAATGACAAGTTATCTTAATGAACTTGGCTACACATCAAAGATGCAATTCGTGTTCTAGCACATGTACTTTAAAATTGCATATGTATTTTCGTTTTGAAAAAAGAAATACTGAGACCAAAAATAAAAGACAGATGAATTTTGAGATAGAAATTAAAAATTGTACTTTTATTATTGTCTTTACAACCCCATAAATTTGTATCTACTTTTCTATGTTTCAAAAGACATTGTTCAAATGCAACCCAAATATAATTCCATCACCTTCTCAGAAACACTTTCTTATGCCTTGTATAGTTGTATACATATATGATATGTTTCTCTTAGCAAATTTTAACGTGTAATTTAAATGGTGAATAAAATCCAACAAAAATGACAATGACAATGCTAGCTAAAAGTAAAACCCTAGCAATTGCACCTTTTGAAGGCGTTTTGTAACTATCACAAAAAGCGAATAGCAACAGGTTAAGACCGTTGTAAAAGAGTAATTTGTGCGACGCTTTTGGCAACCATGAAATGACCACAAGATATTCTATGGTGGTTATACCAATTGTTCTCTAAAACGTTGCAAAATAACTTGATGACACATGTTTTGGAGGTGGTTTAGTAATCGTAAAAAAAAAAAGAAAAGAAGTTTTCTAACCACCACTGGTTGCTACATGTTTCTGTTTGTTTCTCTAATTAGGTTTTAATTTTTCTAGTATGTAAATGTTACATTTTCTAATTGTGATTAACTGACTGTGATTTCTAGTTAGATGCTCCAACAGTTGTTGATATAATAACAAAATAATGAGGCAACACATTTTCACGTGATCCCTCATTATTTTATACACAAAAATTATTAAACACATTACTTTTATTTGGATGGATTAGACGATTGAAATGTAGATTTATCATCATCATCATCTTCATTCTCATCATTGTCATCTCATCAAACTCATTCTCATCATCATGTACCAGTTGGAGAATTTTAGTTTCAGACACATTTTTGACAGGGTTTTAAGTCTTGATTTTGGAATAGTTCATCTTGCACCTCGTCATCATCAGGAGATTCAACCATGCCCCTTGGTTTGCATAATTACAACTCTCCAATTAAATCTGACGAGCATTACATGTGAATATGAAGGGATCATATTACTCGTACTTCCTATCATGGTTCACCTTGTTTATAAACATGATACTCATTTCCAGTTTCATTTTTATTTTTCAATTTTTTTTATTTTTTTAGTTGATTTTGAGTAGAAGTTTTTGTTTTTCCAATTTGCCGTTGATCTTAATGTCATTTTTGAACAATTTCTTTCGAAAAATCTTTGATTTATGGTATAGAAACGTTGAATTTTGGTAATGATATTTGATTGTTGTCATATTTTTTGTTAATTTTTGGCAGTCATTGTTGATGGCATTGAAGGATATAAGCTTGTTGATTGCCTAATACAAGTGATGACCGTAACATCTCATATATTTAGAAATTCAATTATAAATAAGATATAATTTATTTTACTAATTTAAGCTCTTTATTTTTAGGAACGGTTTTATTAAAAGTAATTAAATAAATTAAAAAATAAGTTAATTTTAAATCAATCAAGCTTCTTATGTAATTTTAATAATTGAAAAATAAAAAAATTATATTATTTAATTTAAGTAATTTTTATTATAAATAAGTAACGATTTGTTTAATTAATATGCGCACAAAATCGGACGTGAAAGTTTCCTTTCATCCGGCTTAAATAATTAAGTCCAAAATAAAGAATAATGAATTTCTGCGTTCCAATTCTATAAAATGGAGAATCAAATAATCTAAAAAATTTTACTCTTTACTCAAGTTATCACTAAAGAAAAATCTAACAATTTTTTATTGTTGATGAACTCCTTTCCTCAATTATCGCAGAAAAGAGGTATAAAATTTTTTAGTAGTCTACTCCCCTTGAATGGAGAATCTCCTTCATTTTTAATTGAAATTAAAAGAATATCCCTAAAATGATTTGTTTAATTAATATGTGCACTTGATTCTTAGAAAGTAATTTATTAAAAATAATTAGATTGATTTTATGAATACTTTAATTTGAGTTCAAATTAATTAAAATTTTTTTATATAATTTTTATTATAATGAGGTATTTCGAAAAAAAGATAAAATTATTATTATTATTATTATTATTATTATTATTATTGATATTTTATTTTTATTCACTTTAATTAAAAAAAGATTAGTTTAATAATATATTATTAAGTTCAAAATCTGCTGGTATGAGTAAATATCGACACTTTTCGATAAACTTAATTTTGCTAATGCTTCATCATATATCTTTATCCTTATGTTACTTATATCATTTATATTAGTAACTCATATATATTATTACTTGTGTTTTAATATATTCAGTTTTTATAATTATCCATTTAAGATATTTATGATTTCAAGCGCTGACTCAGCACTCTGTTAACATGACACTCCGCCCCTTATGACACCACATCATCATCACTACATTTCCTTTTTCTCATTCGACAAACTAAGGGGAAAAAAAGGAAACAAAGAGCCATGAGTGAGAGAGAACAAGAAGTCATGGAACCGAAAATCTTTGGCGTTCGATTTCTTGAGATCTGTTCGATTTTTTGAGATCTGTAATTTTTTACGTTGATTAAACCGATTAAAGTATTCGTATCTTCTTCCTCTTTACGTTGATGTCACTTTTATTCGGGAGAAATTAACGGTGACGTCGTTGATCCTCCAGGCAAGATTTGGCCGAGTGAGCTCCGGAGGTGGAGTAGCCGATTTTGACGTTTTCGTCTTTAATTTCTCGTTCAGGAACTTTTTCTAGAACTTCGATTATTGTGATTTTGTATGAAGGTAGGGTTTGATAATTTTGTACCAATTAAATATTAATGTGATAAGTGATTGTTGGTTTGATTGATTATTGGTTGAGTTTGATTAAGTTTATGTTAAAATTTTGTTAAATTATTATTGTTGCTTGTGATTTGTTGGTTCAACTATGAGAAACAGCCCAACTGTGGTTGTTTTGATGATTTTGGGGCTGTTGTAAATGAGGATTATTGATGAGAATTGATGAGATTTGATAGTCGAGCGATTAAACTGAAAACTGTAAATGTAACACCCTTACTACCAGAATGTCACGCTTCCGGCTGCGCCACTCTGATAGCAAGAAGTATAACGACTACTTTATATACTTAATATTAAAATAAGAGCTTATGACTTGACACCGTATCGCTAATTTTTTTGAAAACCGGAAGTAAATACTTTACCTTAAAAAAAAAAAAAACAGGCATAGATTCATATACAAGACTTCTTACATAATAGCTTATAATGTAATATACATATAAAACATACAACTCATATCCCTCTTATAAAATTGTAATAACAAAGACGAGGGAAGAAAAATTATCTAATTAATACAATACACTACAACAAAAACGCCATTTAGTGGCGGTTCCTGGAGCCGTTTAGTGGCGGTTTCATGAAACGCTGGAAGATAGGGCGCGGCAAAACGGATAGCGGCGGTTTTAGTCAACCGCTGGAATAATCGCCGCAAAATGTGAATGGATTTCGTTCATAGTTATTGGAATCGGACCGGACCGTCCGGTGGTCCAATTAAACCCGCACCGGACTATCCGGTGGTCCAATTAAACCCGCGCTTCCACCAATAGACCCACAACGTGTGGATCAACTATGTAAAGCCTTCCACAAATGAAGAAGGTAGGGCTCGAACCTTGAACCTGGAAGAAGGAAAAGCTTTAACAATGTCATGCTGCCACCAAGCCAAGTGACTCTTCGATATATAGCGCTAATAATTATGTATATCATACGAACACATTTGATTGCAACACAATTTTTTGTTATATACTTTATATCTGATCATAGTTATAAAAGGCACCTTATATATTGGGCAAAATGCACAATTAAACCAAATGGACGACCAAATTACACAATTCTACCAAATTGAAAAACATTACCAGGATATCCCAAAAGTACATTCTTATGTAATTCGAATCAGTCAAAAGTACATTCTTATATAATTCGAATCAGTCCCATTTGAATGAGACAAACCAACACGAATTAGTCCTATTCGAATTAGTAGTGATGCTTGAAATTCAAATTTGTCCAATTCGAATTATGCTTGCATGTAATCTTAGGGGAGTTCAAATTAGGGTGACTCAAATTATGCATGCTAGGACGTCCCTAGTAATTCAAATTGGTCTATTTCGAATCAGTTTTAGACTATAGTAGATCAAATTAATTTACATCTATTTATATATGATCCAAGCGTATATAAAGAGTACATTTAATTATATCCATAATAAATTCAATAAAGAATACATTCAATAACAAATAACAAAAATAATAATTATAAATATTTTTTATAAATTATTAAAAATCTAATATTTTCTAAAAATATTTATTAAGATTTAGAATTTAGTCTTTAATATTTAAAATTAGTGAAATATTTGCCAAAAATATTATATTTGTTAGTCAGTTAGCATTATTGAATTTATTAACTATGATAATATGTAGATCATTAATTGGTTTTATATAAAAATATTTTTATTCTATTTAGTATTTAATTTTGGTAAAATATTAATTAATTTTGAATTTTGTTATTATGAATTCTTATATCTAAGAATACAGGTTAAGATTGTTATTAATAAAAATTTTAAATTTTTTATTTTAATAAATGCTCAACAAATCATTAAAATAAAAAATTTAAAATGATAATTTTGGTAAAATTATAAAATTTTGAATTTTTAATGATTTGTAGAAAATATTTTTAATTATTATTTTTAATAATTTATAGAAAATATTTATAATTATTATTTTTAGAAAATGTTTGATTTTTAATAATTTATAAAAAATATTTATAATTATTATTATTATTTTTATTTATTATATTTATTATGGATATTATTAAATGTACTTTTCATTGTACTCTTTATATACTTTTGGACCATATATAAATTGATATAACAATGATTTAAACATATGTAGCTTAAGATAGTAGTGTTTACTTAACTAGATTATACCCAGATGGTTATTACTAAAGAAAACATTGCAATATGTGATAATACGCATTTTGCGGCGGTTTAAATAAAACCGCCGCAAAATGTAAAACAATAACTCACCCAGGGTACATATAGCGGCGGTTTTCGAAAAGACACCGCGAAATGCAAACCTGATTGAAATATAGCGGCGGTTCGAGAAAAACCGTCGCTAAATGTCGGCCTGATTGCAGCCCCAACCCCTAACCGCCGCTATATGCGCCGCAGGTTGTCGTTTCGCAGCGGTTTCACACAACTGCCGCAAAATAACCGTCGCTATCTTAAGGAATTGTTGTAGTGATATCATATAAACCAAAACGCGGTATAACTCTTCAGAATACTCCTTCATCCAATTCCTTGAAAGGTAAAGTTGTAGGGGGTGAGAACCTAACCACACGGTCTCACCACGGAGTTTCAGAATTGTCATAAGAAGATATTTAATAAGAAAACTGTTTTCAAGCTTAGTGATTATCATAGCCTTATGAATCTTTTAAAAACCAATAGCTAATCATTCAAAACCATTTCAAAGAAACAATATTTAATTTAAGAAATCAAAAACCTTTCTTTTCTTATAAGAAAATCTTAATCAGAAACCAACCACGTAATCAATCAACACAATCATCAATTCAGCACCAAAGCTCATTCTCAAAAGTAGCACACCAGGACAAATACAGGCAAAATAGACAAGGAAAGCACAGGTTTAAGTAGCAGTTACAGCAAATAGTTCAGATAGCAGTTAAGAACAGTTTAACAATTAGGCAAACCAAAACAAATTCAAACCCAAGCAAAGTATATAAATGCATATGATGTATTCCTATCCTATGGCTAATGAGCTCATCTGTCGGTTATACAGCCAACCCGACAAGTCCGGTTTGCTAAACCATTGGACTGTCCCCCGACACGCATCCCCATGAGTCTATGCATAACTTTTTCTCATATATATCAAATCACTCAATGGGGTACCATTCTCGCGAATTTATAAGCGCCCGGTCACCCTTACGTCGTAGGATCAACAGAGTATCGAGTCTCAACCTGGAGCAACTGGTGGCAAGCCACTGCGTATACCCAGGGAAACTCGTGTCTCAGATAATTCAAATTCATAAACCATATGAATAATTCATTCAACATTCATCAATATCTAAGTCATTCTCAATATCATCATTATTCGTCAATCCATATCTCATCTCCAAATTCATTCAAAAAACATATCTCAAAGTCAATCATCATCATCCTTCTTTCCATTCCGTTCATCAACAACCCCAATTCAAAACATAATTCTTTCTTTGATAAATAAATCAATTTTAAAACATATAATGTTTAAAAATAAATCTTTTTAAATAATTACTTCAAATGAAACTTCCAATTTTATAAAATTTCGACAGCATCTCCTCTAAAACTCGGATTCTGCCACCCTTTTCGGGTCCCAACCAAACGCCTGTTAATCATTCAAATCACTTCCAATTACCATTATCACAACAACAACACTCAAACCAAGGAAATTACAAAATCCAGAATTCAATCAACCAATCCTATAAATCGCAATTTAAACCAACTTTAATCAACAACATCAATCAATAATTAAGAATTCTCGGTCTTCTCAAACAGTTTCAAACCAAACCATTCCTCAAACCCTTTCCAAATCATTTCCAAAATAGCAAATCATTCTCAATAAACAAACCGCTTTCAAATATCAAGTCCTTTCCAAATTTGTTTTAAAATCAAATTCCGATATCAAATCGGATTCAATATCAAATCGAATTTCAATATTAAATCTTTTCTAAAATTAAATCGTTTCCAAAATTAAACTAAATATCAATATTAAATCTCTTCCAATAACTCAAGGAAAACCACTTTAACAACATCAGTCAACTAATCAGAATATTCAACTTTCTCAATCGATCAATCAATCAATCGAACTAATAATCTCATTCATCCAAAGCAACTCAATTCAATTCATAAGAATTACGAAATCACAAAAATGTATTTTACGCATTAATATCGATTTATAACAACTCTGAAAAGTAAAACAAGTTTAAGAAAAGCGCCCCTACCTCGAATAGTCGAAACTCGAAAACTCAAGAACACATCAGAAACTCGTTTTCTCTCGGCCCATAACGGTGGCAGCCGCAACCTCAACTCCAAACCACTCTCACAGCAACCACAACAACTCTAATCATAATATATAATAACCAAAACTCAATCATGTAACAAATAACGCTGCAAAACCTCAGCTAAAATAATAGAACAGTGACTAAAGGGGTTTCAGAAACGAAAACTCTTACCGCAACTAAGAAGAAACACTGAACCAAAAAGCAGCAGCTCAAGCGGTGGTCCCAGCGGCTATGACGCCGTTCCTGGCATCCAAAGATGCGGCGACGCGATTCAAGCAAAACCAGAAAGAGTGGCAGCAACCCCAATTTTGACATGCAATTACCGGAACCGAATCCTTAAGGTACCAAAAGCTCAGAATCTCTAAGGTACCAGCAGCGGGTTGGCGGCGAGCTGACGCGGTCCCCATCTCTCTCTGCCCTTGCTCGCATCTTCCTCTCTCTTCGGCACCGCTCTCCCTGAGCTGGTCCTTCGACGTTGCTCTCCCTCAGCTGGTCCTTCGACGGTGATGGCGACGCAACAGCTCCTGGCGACTCTCTCTCTCTCTCGGACGCATTCTCCCCTCGGTTCTCTCCTGCGCTGGTGGTGTGGTCAGCTCCCTCTTCCCCCTCTCTTTTTCATTCACATCGCAACTCTATCTTCTCTCTTTTCCCCTAATTCTATTTCCTTTTTCTGTTTTCTTTCTTTGCTGATAGCTTGGGGCTTTGGGGGTTAATGGTGAGGTGAGTGACGGTGGGTATAAGGGTGGCAACAGGACGGATAGGAGCGGGTTTTTGCTCTACCCGACCCCGCTCCGCCGTACAACAACCCGCATAAAACCCGCCCCGCTGGCCGCTTCTACCCACGGATAGTAAAACATTGAACCCTAACCTGCCCTGCGAGTACCCGCCTCACCCCTAACCGTCCTTATAATTATTAAAATTTAATAAATAAAATTAAATTTCAAAATTTATATAACCATCATCACATACATAATATAAATTAAAATAAAAATTTAAATATGATACAATATTATTAATCATTTACTAATTATTTTACATATATTATACATATTATATATTAAAATTATATATATTATATATATAACGGGGCGGGTAGGGGCGGGTATTACCTAAACCCGACCCCGCCCCGCCCCTCCCAAAAACTCGCCCCGAGTATAGGCTTTGCCAATGATATAGTTAGGACTACTATATAACAAGGAATAATTATATAGCTTGTTTTTATTAAATATATGATTCTTTTAGTTATCAAATAGTCATCTAATATTTATATTTATATTTAAAAAATTTTAACAAATTAATTAGGTAATATTCATAATTAATTATATGTACGAGTATATTTTTATTTGATTAAATTTAATCGTTAATTTAAATTATATTCATCTAAATTTTAAATGAAAAATTTTATTATTTTAAAATTTTAAATTATTTAAATAAAATTGAATGAAAAAAAATAAAGTAATACAATACTATCTAAAATATTATATCAGACGTATTAAAGAGGTTTTGTATATATCTTGAATAATTTTAAAATTCTAAATTATAATTTTTTTAATTTAAAAATCGAATTCGATCTTAAATAGAATATTTAATTAACCATATGAATAAAATAATATGGCAAATGGCAAATGGAAGAAAGAAGTTAAATTTAAAAATAACGATCAGCAATTACACCCAATTTAAATTTAATCTCCTTCCATTTGCTATTTTTGGTCTGCAGAGGCACCCCAAATCCCGCTTCACTTCTCTCTCCGATCTAACGCCACCCAGCCTCCAGCCTCCAGCCGACCCAGCCTCCAGCCGACGCCCCATCCGCCAGCTGACGCCGCCCAAACATCTCCACCAACGTCCGATCACTCCGTGTGTATCTTTCACGCTGCCCATTCGCATGTCAACCCGCAACCCCGCCTTTACTATTGCAGTCACTACCACCGTTCAACGACAAATATAATTCTTTATTTATTTTAAAAAAGTCCCAAATATAATTGATAAAAAATATAATAAACTAATATTTCATAACATTGGGTATTTGATTAGAGAAATTCAATGGATAAAGAATGTAAATAAACTAATATTTCACAAAATATCGAGTTTGATTGTCACCAAGCGCTAGAACTAACTAGTACTACTACTAACAATTAAACTACTTTTGATCAATGAACAAATGTATCTAAAATTCTAAATCAGCACGACAAATTGGACAATTAGTTTTTCCACGTTGCAACCAAGAGTTTATACAAGTTGAATGGAACTCATGAACACAAACTCCAAAAGGTTGAATCAACTCTCCGTTCTTGAACTCTTCTATACAAACAGAACAATAATTAACTTTCTGACCGGCCGATCGGTTGGTGTCCTCCTCCTTATCTTTCTTCTCGATGTAGCTCTTAACTGGCGGCAACGGCCTCAAAGTGCGCCAAATGTCGTTAAAAGGTAATTCCGTTAGTTCTTGTGTGTCTTCTTCAATAGGTAGTTGAAGCATCATAAAACGATTTCCATAATCATCAAACAAAGGAATCAATACCATATTTCTTGTGTTCTCATCAATAGCATTATTTTCGTCTGAATTATCCCTCAAATTCAGAAATATAAAAAAATAACCAAAACAACCAATAATCAATTCAAAATAAAGATAAGAATCACCATGGTTAGATCCGCCTCCCGTGCATAGAGATATAACCCCCATAATGAGGATCATAAAGGGTAATAGTATCATCATTGACCAAAAGGCCCTTCGGATAAAACCAAAAATCTTAGGCATATTAGGGAAGGAAACTTATATAGTATTTTTTTGTAATTCACTACCAAAATATTTTGTTGTCGAAAATTATATCAATTTGTTTGTAGGCACTAACTAATTTAGCCTTTGAATCTGGTATTGTGCATGTAAGCTCTTATGAATTATATATAGGATAAAGAAGTTTTGGAAACCAAAGATAATTAAGGTAAATTAAAAAAAAAAAAAAAGATATGATATGATATGGTGAAGTAAGATAATGATTGCCGAGGATGAGAGGGGTTTTATAAATTTAAAAGTTAGTTACTTTAAATGAAGAAAATGACAAGAGATTGAATATGTATGAAATTAATACTATAGTTGACCTTCTAGACTTTTTCTTTTAAAAAATTTCGAAAATATTAAAGACAAAAAATATATTTTATACTTATTATTATTATTATTATTATTATTATTATTATTATTATGAACAAGTTAGAATATTTATTTAATAGTCTCAGTTTTTATACACTTTTTTTAAAATTTTGTGATTAGTTTAGATAAAATTTATACGCATTACATAAATTTATTGTTATGCATCCTTATAAAAATTATTATGTTAAGGGTATGCAATATTCGCAATAAGCCAATAATAAAGGATACCAAATAAGTTTATTATTAAAAAATTGCAAATCGCTCATTGCTATTTGCTAACCTTAACGAAACTCAAGGTATATCTAGTGACTATAATAACATCTAAAGGTATATTAGCTACCTTGAAGCCCTTCCTTTATTGCTGTGCTTTCATATGCTTGGAGGAGCCCATTTTCCAGATTTGAACTTGCTATAAAAGCTGGATTGCTTGGAAACAACATAGAAGACTGCAAGTACATCACACTCAGATTGAATTTCTAATCAGAATCAAGAATAAACCACCATTTTGGCACCAAAAGATTAAGTTTTCAACAAAATGGACCCTGAAAAAAAAATGTCGTCTTGGCCTCCTAAAAATTACCTAGAATGCACCAAATATGAGGAGACATACTCTAAAAAGGCTTTAGAAATTAAATTTTTGACCCAATTCTTTGTAAGTCTTAGAAAAATAAGAAATTTTCATCCTCCACATTTGGTGATTTTACAATAGCTAGATCTAGAAGGAAAAAAATGAACAACGAGGTTTAGAATCATTGGCTTTTTGTATGCACTTTATAAAGATAAATGTTATCACAAAAAATTAGATCAATGCATGAAACGATTGTCACTTATGAACAATGGTGCATTTTGTCAAACTGAGATCATCTTTGAAGAGACAAGATATGATTTTTTTTTGTTTCAGAGCTATTTTGTCAAAAACTGAATCTTTTAGGAATCAAAATAGTAGTTTACTCCAAAATCAACGATGAAAAAGCAATGACATTTTCTAAAACCATATGTCACCTGGGATTTCGGGGATTACGAAATTAGGCTCTTTGAGGATATCTTGGAGCGTTTTCTTCTCATTTACTTTGATCCATTTTGGGGAACCTGATGACAAAAGATATCACATCATATAACAATTATTCACATAAAAGGGAGGATAGATAAATAAAATTCTTGTGAGAATTGAACAATAAGGTATCTAGTTAAACTAAGCCAGCATCTTGGGAATGCTGAGACCACTGAGATCATCAACCAGCTCAATTGACCACTAAGCCTTATTCTTCCTACATCTAAGGTTCAATACACTTTGATCAGTTATAAATCGTGAGTGAAAGTTCCCAAGTATACCATCCACAGCTATGTTTGACTCTATGGCTCATGTTGCTACAGCGGCTCTATACCAAAAATAGCTGTATCTTATCCAGAGCTACTTTTTAAGATCATTTTTAAACTTGTGAATCCTAACAACGTAATGTCCCTATTCCCTATTCTATGTTAATAAAACTGTGTTGACAAGGGATTGATTTGCTTCAACTTGAAACCACATATAGAGAGCAAACGCATGGTTAAATCTACATGATGTTACATTAAGGGAAACAAGCAATTGATGAACATAGGTAGTATATTCAGTATAAAGACAAAAAATATCTCACAAATCGATATATGTAAACATACATGGTGGCCAAACAGAAATATGTTAACAGGGACTTCCTATGTCTACAGTTTGTGGTTATTGTCATACTTGGTTGCCTATAAGCTAAGAGCACTGTTGATTCCACTACTTGTATCACTAGTACTTCAAAAGTACCATACCATACCTGCAGTGTGTTTAAAATCCTCAACTGCATCTTTCTCTTCATCACCAACATGAGAAGCTGCAGTTCCCTCTAATAAACAATGAAGAAGTTTCTCCTTTGATAGACGAACTCCAGAGCCAGCCTGATAAAACATGGGCTAAGAGGTGAACAAGATGCTCTTAACATATAAACGGTCAATCATCTGATACTAAATATTTACTTAGCAAGCCCTCCCCCGTACCTTGTGTTAACCTGGGATACTAACAAACTGGGATGCCCTTTAAAAAAAAAAAAAAACAGACTAAAACTTAGTAAAAGTAAAATGTTTCAAGAAAAAGAAAATGGCAACTCGATGCATATGTGGTGAATGGTGGTGTTAGCTGCTCTCTATGTTAGGTTACCATTGGGTAGTTAGTTACAATCGATTAGTTTGTTGTAAGTATAGACTATAGATAGAGGGAATAGGATGGAGAGAAGGGTGTCTAGTCAATTGGAATAGTTTGGGAGAGACTGGGGACTTAACTATATCAAGAACTCCCAATTCTATAGCAGAGTTTTTTACATCTTCAATATCAGTTCTAACACTGTAAGGTCCTAGATGAATAGACAGATATGTTGTACGAAATCTTCAATTATCCTTATTTATATTCTTACTATCCCATCCGATTTGATTGGCAAACAAAACAACTGGTATACTTTACGCATCAATATCTGCAAACAGAAATAAGAAATCAAACTCAAACGAGAAAAAAAAAATTAAAAAAGAGAGCTTACCTCATAGTATAATTCAACAAAATCACGTTTGTAATTGTTTTCAACATCCCATGGGAGTGGTTGGTCTGCTGAAAACATGTTTGGAAGCTAAGGGTGTAATACATTCCCACATAAAAATAACACATTTATGTAGATATTTTAAAATCATTAAAAAAAGAAAGAGAAAAGGATATGATATCAAGGTGAACTGAAAGCATGTCAGTCTCACAGAAATCCTCAATGAAATCACTGGACATAACCTCTGCATACAGAAGAAGGACAGGCCAATGAAGGATATTATTTTTGTTTAACACCGGTTTCTTTAACCCGGTGAGTTCTCGATACATTGCCTTTCCAATCTTCAATCCTCTATTTTCTATTGCAGACACAAGTTCCTGCATAGTTTTTGGTCGAAGCAAGGGCATGAGGTTCCATACAACAAAACACAGATAAAATAAGTAAGAAACAACTGGCAGTCCATACTTCTGCCTCCAATATGGCTTTAGAGACTTCAGCGTCAAGCTTCTCCTTCTCAGATATCTTCATACGAATCTGTTGGTCAAGCCTCTTAAGTTCCTCATTATTGGGGTCCAACTTAAGACCCTTTCGGCAATAGTCTTGTGCTTCAGCCAATAAATTCAGTGATAGAGATGCTTTGACAGCTCTATAAATGGCCTAATCATGATTTTTCATTGCTTGAGACATCAAATCAAGGGAATCACAAATTCACAATAACAAACTTCATAAGGCAAAGTGTAACTGCTCAATTTAAGAATAGTTATTTTTGCTAATGTAGCATTCCGTATTTGGATATAGGTATAAAACTGAGAGTGCATATATATATTTGAAACATAAATTGAGCACCTTTATGTTGGAGGGGGACAAGTTGAGTGCTTGTTGAGCATCAGAGAGGGCACGCCGGTGGTTCCCAAGAAGCAAATTGACATGCGCTCTGTTCGCAAAAAGAACAGAGCTCTCAGAATCATTCAATGCTTTCTGATTAATTGCCCTTGTGTAGCAATCAATTGCTTCGGAGTAATGCTTCTTACCCTTCTTCACATACTCGTTACCCTTTTCCTAATTCAAGAATGATAATAACACACAAATTGAAGGCTCAAATGAAATTAAATTTAAAAAAGAAACAAATTGAAATGGTTAATGAGAAGTAGTGGTACCTACCTTGAGTTCAATGGCTGCAGATTCTTTGATGGCAGCAATGGCTTCAAGGTCTGCCTTCTCGGCTTCGGTGAGTGGCTCTGAACCATTTTCCATCCATAGCGCCATTTCCTGCTTTCTTTCGTCTTTTTTTTTTCTTTTTTTTTTTTTGCTTTGCCAACGGACGCAGCTTTTGTTTGTTTAGTTTCTGTTTAGAACATACCAGAAACTAGTTGGGACACTATGTAGGCGAAGTCAAAATTATTGTAGTATAGTTCTTGTGTACTATTTGATAGAAAAATAAAACAAAATAAGATGCAATTTTTTTCCTTTTTCACTGATATGAAGTTAAAGTTTCAATGTTACATTACATCTCTTAGTAAAAACTAATCCTATATTGAAAGACCAAAAAGAAAAAAATATGAAAAAAAAATAGCAAAACAGAATTTTTTAATTATTATTTATTAAATATTATTAGAATTAATAAATATTAAAAAAAATAAATTTTTTTTTAACATTACCGAAAAAAGAAATTAGATTCGTTATTTGAATAAACTAGAGTAGAAGGACATAGAAAATAACGTTTGAATTAACGAAAATTTTACTCATATAGTTTGTAATGTTTCAATTCAAGTGTGAGTTTCTTAACATAATCCATTTAAAGTTGTGAAAATTCATATTATTTTCATAAGATGAGCATTTATTTATAAAACTAATTATGTTCTAAAATTTTCACATTTTCCAGCCAAATCAGCTCGTTGCCATAGTTTTGGTGAACCTATAGTATAACTCAAAATGTGGATTTCACATGATCGTCATGTTCCATTGTTTAACTTCTAAAAACTGATTAGTTATTATTTAAAATGGTAAAGATATTATCCCTTTCTAAGACAGCTTTTTAAGATTCAAAAACTCAACCTTGCTAGTAAAACTCATTCAAGGCTTAGGGTGAATTTAGTTTGATTTTTGAAAAAAATATTTATTTTTTTTATTGTTTAAAAAAGATTTTTTTTTAATATATAACAACTATTTTTTATTTGGATAGACTTTTAAAAAAAATTAAAAACATCTTTTTTTTTTAAAACAAAATATTATTAGTTTAAAAATAATAATAAAAGTACTTTTTTCAAAAAAATAACCAAACATGCTTAAAACTTAATAAAAATATTTTATTTTTAATAAAAAATATTTTTTCACTCAAATAAACCGATCAAAACCAACCTTTAATCTATTTCCACTAAGCTAACTCATTTTGGATTTGATTAGTTGTTATTTAACCTTTAAATTCTGCATAATCTTTACCATTCCCTTTTAACCTATTCTCATTAAATTTATAAATTAATAGTTCTTCTCTATTCATGTAATTTTCCTAATTAAGTCAACCAAATTGTTTTTATTTCACGCACCTGTCACCTTTTAACGTAAAGTTTCTTTCTCAATGTAGAGCTTCTCTTTCTCAACGTAAAGCTTCTTTTCATTTTTCTTTTTCAATATAGAGCTTCTCGTCGTTTTTCTCTGCTTTAATTTTTCTGATTTTCTTCTTCGATTTTATTAAACTACTCTTCTACTTTAACCCATGACAACAATAAAGAAGTATCGTAGCCCACAAATTCAGCCCAACAAAATACAAAAATTCAATTTTAATTTTAGTCTTTATTATCTTATCTTTATCTTATCTTTAATTGTTCTTATCTTATCTTTATTTGCTTTTATCTTTCATAGGACAATGCTCTATATATATTTAGTTTTACCTTCATAGTTTACAATACACTTTAGTACAATTCAATCAATCAATAATCAATAAAAATTTCGCATTCTTTTCTTTTCTTATTCTTTCACAATTTTCTCATGGTATCAGAGTCATGGTATCCTCCTTGAGGAGGATATATAAGTTATCATCTCTTCAGTGAGAAATCACCATGCTTCTTTTTCAACTTCCTCCCACAGTAAATAATCATAGATTTAGTTACATGCATCCAAGTGAAAATTCTACCACAGTTTTGATTATCCCGGTTCTTTACCAGCAATTCCGTCTGCGCCTTCTTCTAGCATTTCATCTGCAACTTCTTCTTACAGGAGTTTTGTCAGTATTCTATTTCAGCAGTTCAATCTACATCTGTTCTAGCAGTTCCATCTGCACTCTTATTGCGCTCTACGCGCCATTTGAAGACCACTCTTATTGCGCCATACGCGCCCTCTAAAGATCAATCTTGTTGCGTTTTACACGCTTATTTTTTTATTTTTTTATTTTTTCATTCTTTTTTTTATGAAGATCGCTGCTTGCTCTCTCTCCCTCAAGCACAGCATCTCCTTTTATGTATTTTTGCCGTCGGCAGCTCAAGCTCCGCCGCACGCAATTGTTTAAAGATCGCTGCTCAAGCACAGCATCTCCTTTTATATTTTTGCCGTCGGCAGCTCAAGCTCCGCCGCACGCAGTTTTTGAAGATCGCTGCTCAAGCACAGCATCTCCTTTTATATTTTTGCAGTAGGCAGCTCAAGCTCTGCCGCATGCATCTTCCTCCGCGTCACCACGTCAGACGCGCTTTTCTCAACATTTTCATTGGAACTTATCCAAGCTGTGGATTATTGACATCTTCCATCCACCAGCTTGCGGGGGCGTATTAAACTACTCTTCTACTTTAGCCCATGACAACAATAAAGAAGTATCGTGGCCCACAAATTCAGCCCAACAGAATACAAAAATTCAATTTTAATTTTAGTCTTTATTATCTTATCTTTATCTTATCTTTAATTGTTCTTATCTTATCTTTATTTGCTTTTATCTTTCATAGGACAATGCTCTATATATATTTAGTTTTACCTTCATAGTTTACAATACACTTCAGTACAATTCAATCAATCAATAATCAATAAAAATTTCGCATTCTTTTCTTTTTTTATTCTTTCACAATTTTATCAGATTTCTTCTTGTTTTCTTCAACATAAAACTTCGTTTTCAGATTTTAATTTGCATTGCATTTATGTTCTTCGTTTTTAGATTTCGATCTGCATTGCATTTTTATTTTTCGTTTTCTTCTTCATTTTCAGATTTTAGATTTCTTCTTCATTTTCAGATTTCAATAGCGTATCAAAACAATAAATCATTCAAGTTCAAATCAGTTAAATAAGAGCGATTTGGATTATTCTTCTGAATCGAATCAAGTGGACAAGATTTAGATTATTCAATTTTGAATTCAATTGAATGGAATGCAATCGCTAAATCTAGTTATTTATAAATACCATTTTCGGTTCATTTTGTATTATATAATGGTTTTGTTTTGATAATATTTTCGATTCATTTGAGACGCAAGTGTTTTTGAATTTGAATTTATATAATGGACAAATTTTTGGTTCATTTAGTATTATACAATAGTTTCGTTTTGATAATATTTTCGGTTCATTCTTCAACGATTTTGAATGCAATTGAATAAAGTGATAATGGATAGAATTTGGATAGAATGCTGGAGTTTTTGAATTTACAGAATGAGGCTCTTCCCCTGATTGTGCATCTTCTTCTTTTTCTTTTTCATTATCTTTCTCTTTCGTTATCATCATCTTCAACAATTTTGAATTGAATGGAATGGAATAAAATATAATGCAATTGAATAAAGTGATAATGAATAATTTCATTCTTCTTTGCTAAAAAACGACTCAATCATCAACAAAAGTACATCAAATTTATTTCTACACCCAAATGAACCTCTAAACTAAGAAATAAACCGAAATTACTTAAGGAATAAAAAATTTTATCAATACTTATCAGTAACATCAAGTGAACCTCATTTAACACACAGATGAATCGAAATTAGTTCAGATTTGAACAAACAGTCAAAAAGACTAAATCATTAACAAAAACACATTGAATCCATTTCTAGATCTAAATGAACATCAATTAAACTAAGAAATGAACCAAAATTACTTAAGGAATAAAAAAATTTGTCAATACTTATCAACAGCATCAAGTGGATCTCAATTAACATACAAATGAACCGAAATTAGTTCAGATTTGAACAACCAATCAAAAAGACTCAATTATCAACAAAAATACATCAAATTTATTTCTGGATCCAAATGAAACGAAATTATTTAATGATGGAACTAGAGAAAATCAAAATCAATAAAGATATTAACAAAATGATGGTGTTGTTGGTAATGATGATATCGAAAGAGAAAGATAACGAAAAAGGAAAAGAAGAAGAAAAAGACGCATCATCAAAGAAGAAGGAGGAGGAAGAACCTACATGCGTGAAGAAGAAGAAGAAGAACGGTTTCTCATATTAGAGCGCGAAGAATAACGTTTGTTTGGAGAATTTCAAGCCCGTGTACACGCTCTTTTAATAAGAGTAGTTTTGTTTGGTGTTGTGCTTGGTTGGACTTGAATAGCAATAAAGTTTGAATGTCTAGCATATCTGGAGAAGATATTATACCATGGATGAGGTAAAGAAATTTGAATAGTTTTCAATTAGTGAATTAATTACAATTTTTGGAGTAATATCCAAAATAGTACCTAAAAAAATTTTAATCAAATAATTTAATTCTTAACAAGTTTTAATTACTAAATTAATCTTTTATTTTATTAGACAAATCAATTCTTAAGTTAAATTTTAATTAAAAAAATTAAGTAAATAAGTTTTTGATATTTAAAAAAAAATTATAATTTTTAAAATTTTCAAATCAGTCCCTTCATAGAAAACAAAAAATTTGATGTAGAACTAATTTTATCTAAAAAAATAAAAATTTAAAAACTAATTTGATGATTAAAATTTGTTAAAGACTAAGTATCCAACTTAAGGACAATACTAAATAACTAACAAAATTTATCATTTTAGATAGACACTCAGCCAACCAATATTTTTATACCTAATATCCAAAAAATATTGTATTCACTAGAGTTTAAATCCTAAACCTTGAATTCTAATAATATAAAACTATAGTATTGGCATAAAGCATTGACTAATGTTGATAAAAAAAATTACTAGCCCCTGAAATTTCTCAATGCAATAATATATTCAATCTGAATCCTTGACTCAACACCAGCAACCCATTGATTGGCATAACGTGTAAGAACTAACGAAATGCAACTAAAGCTCATTTATCATGTTCACTTCATCCATTAACTTTAGAAGGTCTTGAACTATTCATAAAAGCAGCAAAAAGGTTCAGACTTTCTTTGAGTCTTCAATACATCCAACTATAATAAAAGCATATCTAATTGATTAGGCTATGCACTAACTATACAATCTAATTTATCACCAACTTTTGGGGATTGTTGAACACCTAGCAAGGTTATCTCTTAACAAAAGATTTTATGAGCCTCAAAATGTGACATATACTATATAGTACTCATAGCTAAGCAAGTCATGTGACAGAAAAATCAATAGCCACCTTAGCATTATTCATAACTACTCAAATTTTGAACATTCTCACCACCATTCAGGAGATGGAATATTGATCAGTTCAGATGGCAAGGAACCATTGTCACTTAACCTTGGAACCGAGTCTTTATAGAAAAGCTAGTTTTCGACATCAACAAGCGAATCAGGTAAACTGGAACATTCGGTTGGTGGTTCAACATTTCCAATAGGGGTTACATGGGTGTCGGATTTGTTTACATTGGGTGGTTGGACTTGGTTGGAGGAAATCAGCAGTGACACTGCATAGTGTCAAACAGAAATCAGCATAATAGATAGAAGGATGATATCGAATGGTAACAATTAGAAACATTCAAGATAAAATGAGACATGAGTGCAAAAGTTAGATAATAGATTGAGGCTATAATCTCTCGCTTATTTACCTGGTCACAATGTGTTTCATGGGGTGTGGAAGAAGAAGGGAATTTAGCACAAGCATGCCGAGCATGAGGATAGTCTCTACAAGCAACCTGCAAGACAAAACAAATGAGCCTTCACATTTGAAAAGCTATACAGTCCCAATCACATCTACTATCAAAAAATAAAAATAAAATAAAATAAAGGGGGAAAAAATGAAAATAGTAAATTTGGATCAACAAATGCTTTGAATATATTCTCTCAAGCATACTCTACCTAAGAAGCATGGAATTTTGCTATAAGTTACATTTACATGTACATACATATAAAAGGGAGCCTGGTGCACAAACATCCCGCATTAATGCAAGGTCTGGGGAAGGGCCGCACCTAAAGGGTATAATGTACACAACTTAATCTGATAATTATATCCGTGGCTGATTTCACAGTATGAATCCGTGACCTTGAGGTCATACGGAAACAACTCAATCGATGTTCCAAGGCTCTCCTTCAAAGAGGTGCAACACGAGGACTTTTCAGGGAAGTCATCCAGCCTAGCACTACCCTCACCACACGCTTAAATGCGGAGTTTTAATGAAATCCGATGCATTAATACTAGTATGATTGCACTTACATGCACATATATACAAAAAAAAACATTGTTTTATACCCAAGCTACATTAATCAAACAATGAGATTGTGCCCTACTATAGGCCATGTCTGCAGAAAATCTGTTTAAAGTTTAATTCTTTTTTAATGATTTCATTTATAGTTTTTCATGGTCTTCTTTTTCGCCAACCTATTGGGCTGCCCTGTCTAATGCAGGATGCTACTCCCTTTTCGACAATGGATGCATACCAACTTTCTCTCTATGTGCAATCAAAAGCATACTAGAACGTAGAAGTTAGCTAACAAATCAGCAACCATCAAGTTGAGATGTGGGTATCCAATAGACTATTCAGATGGGGTTTGTTGAGGTTATATAGAGATTTGAAGAAGACAAGACATAATTATCTACACTAATGATATATATTTATTTGTACACGCGACATGACAGGTTTAGAGAAACTTTTCAATCTGTATTTATGCCAAGCCATGTTTGAATCTGCAAACAAGCTTCAGTTTCCCTTGTAATCCGACAAGATAATCCATACTCAGAGCATTAAACATTAAGCATTTGAAGAAAATATGATTTATGCATATTTTAAAAATTATCGTACTTTGATTTCCTTGTTGACATAAAAGCATGGCACAAGTAAATGAAAACTTGCACGTAACAGGGTAAAATCTTTTAAAACAAAGAAATAATGACATCAAATTGCAGAGGAATATTATGGTAAGTTGCAATTTGCAAAGCATTCCAGAAAATATAATGCCACTGAAGCCTTATTAAATATAATGAATGCAACACATTCAGGAAATAGAAAAACATCCAATGCTTAAGACATTAGATAACAAGATTAACTTAAAGACCAACCACCATAGCCATTAAAGCTAGACGCAATGAAATGGTTTCTGATTCATTAGAAACTGTTAGTCGATGGTTCTTTACCAATAAGTAACCACAACTCCTCTAACCAAATACATCATCGGGAGTACCATTTGTCCAGTCACGTGCTCAAATCTACGAGTGCGATGTTGTATTAATGTAATTTTCATCAGACTCCTCTTAATTCCTCTTACTGAAGCCTTGCCTATTAGTAACATATGTTAAGAAATCCCATATGCTTCCTCGCTCCTTACTGCTCTCTCAAATCTTACTATATCTTAAAACCAAAGTTCTTACAACATCCACTATCATGTTGCTATGCATTGAGAAATCACTAAATTCACATATGAAACACCATCACAAATCAACTTCTAAAACACCAACACAAATCACTATGCATTGATATATCACTAGAAGACGAATCAATAAGCAGCTTGTAAGACATCAAGACCAATCAATCAATAATCAACTACTAAAACACCAACGTAGATAAATAGTTGACTTCTAAAACATAAACAAAATGATTAAAATATTTTTTTTTTTTGGTCTTAGGTACGTCATATTAAATTAAAAATATAAAATATTCTAATATAGAAATAGAAATTCAGTCGTAGCATAAAATAAAATATAATATATATCTATTATATAGAAGGAAATATATTTTTTATTCCTTTTGTTCTGTTCAGCTTTGGCCGAGGTATGTATCTTCCAGTGAGGCTATCTGCTTTGGGGGAGAGCTATAAGTCACCTCAAGGGTGTGCTCGGAGTTAACCTCGGCTCTTGCGAAACACGGCGGTGGGAGCACCTGCAAAAAGAACTCCGACGCTCAAGTTAAAAAAGTATTCGAATTGAGATGAACAAGTAAAAGTGAGAGTGTATTGTGACCTGAGCCTTTGTGAGTTTGCTTGGTTCCGTTTTATAGATGAGTGGAGGGTCTACGCTCTTAGGTTTGCTCCGATATTCTTGGTGGGATCCGTTTGTTAGTAACGGGCCGAAGATAAGGTTTGACTTGCATGTGACTTTGACCAAGTTATGCTTGGGGTCTGCTCTCAGGGCCGAGATATTTGGTCGGTTAGGCGAGAAGGTGATCGCCGATATTTGAGGGGTACACGTCATAGCCCTCAAGCTTGTCCGTATACGTTGGTTGACGGGCAAGGTTATTTTTGTTTGGTTGTTCTCGGCCTGGGTATTTTATATTTTGGGCTTTTCCTTGAGCCAGAAAATAGAAGCGTGCGTGACAGTATTGGTGGGAAGTTTTTGTTTTCAAGAAAGTGTGGTGAATCGTGCTTTCATTAATTACCCCCTTTTTTGGCGTTTGGGTTTTCAAGATTTGGAGCGGTTGTGTTTCTTTGTTTGCCTACTAAGTTAGTGGGTTGTCATAATTTTTACTGTATTTTTTGACATTCTACTTTCTTCGAAATTCTTTCTTCCTATTTGACTTACCATGACTTCCAAAGGTTAGTTCTCTTTTCTAGTTTATCCCCTTCTTTTTCTTCTTTCTGTAATGGCGAGGAAAAAAGAGAAAGAGAAGTTGAAAGTCGTCGAGGTTAGGGAGGATGATCCATATCATTGGGTGCATGACGATGTCAGGACCCGTTCTTCATCCTACACTAGTGTTGACTCATTGCGGGATTTAGATGGGTTAAACTTTGTGAGGAGTGGCTCTGGTTTGTCGATTGATCTCCTTCCTTGTTCTGGTGAAGATAGGGTCTGTGAGAGGAGAGGTGACTGGCAGTACTTTTATATGTACACGCCGTGTCTAACCGAGTTGCGCATTCACTTTCCTTTTTCTACCTTTGAGTGTGACGTGTTGATCCAGCTTAGCTATGCGCCTTCTCAGTTACATCCAAATTCCTGGGCATTTCTTCGTGCCTTTCAGTATCTGATGGGGTTCCTATCCTTCCCGTGTTCTTTATCTTTATTTTTCTCTTTGTTTCAGTCGAAAGGGGTTCGTAAGGGTTTATGGGTTTGTCTTAGCAGTTTCCCTGGTCGTTCTCTTTTCCTACTTTACAAGTCTTCTTTTAAGAATTTCAAATCCCTTTTTGTTAAGGTTCGTTCCGTGGAAACTGAGTATCCTTTTTACCTGGATGATGAACTTATTGAAAGGTTCCCCCTTTATTGGTGTTCTGAACCAACTCAAATCCTTGAGGCTACTGAGCGGAGTGAGGAAGAAGATTATTTTTTAGATTATTTGGTTGAGTGTTTTGCTGATGGGGTGTGTTTGTCTATCCCTGAGCTTTTGCATTTGTATAATTCTGGTGATAGTGATGTCTTAAAAGCTTATATAGGTAAAGTTCTGTCGTTTATTGATTGTACTTCATATTGTTGGGTTTCCTAATATGCTTGGTGTGTTGGCAGGTGGACGGGTCCCTCATCTTGATCCTAATCGGTTCCAATCGTTTTTGAAAAAGAAAAAAAGAAGAACGTTTGAGGTTCTGGGGTTCCGAAGGAGGATGTGGGGCAGGCTGCTCAGTCTATTGCTCAGCCAGAGTCATCATATAAGAGGAAAATGGGTGAGACTGACAATTCGCTAGAGGTCATCTCTGAGGCTGATCAGGAGGTTGTGGGTGGCGTTAAACCTGTTTTTGATCGTCAGAGAAAACTTCACAGTTTCATTCCGGGGACCAGCTCCCATTCATTATGGAGCAACCAGTTTCCTTTTGCTGAGTTGTCTGATAAGGTGTCCCAGTATCCAGGCGACATGCTTATGACACGTCGGGTTGGCATGGAGGGACTTGGAAAGTTTGTTCAAGTTACCTCTCGTTTCTGCTTTTTCCTCTTTCGTTGTTTATGTTATATCGTTTCTTATTTTGCTGTTCATGTTGTAGATTGTCGCAGCCCGTTTGATGTGTGCTGGTCGTACAGCCGAGCTTATTGGTGCCGAGCAGCAAGTGGCTGTGGATAAGATTGCTGACTTAGAGAAGTTGTACAAAGTTAGGGTTGCTGAACTGGAGAGCTCGTCCAAAGTAAAGGATGATGCTCTTGTTACTGCCACAGCTAAGATGAAGGAATCTGTGGAGGAGGTAGTCCGTTTAAGGGATCAGGTTCGGTTACTTCAGTCTGAGATTAAGGAGAGTGATATTTCTAAAGGGAAACTGACTTCGCGAGTTCATGAGTTGGAAGAAGAGGGAATGGAGATGTTCTCTTCGGGTTTTGATCGTGCTGTTAGTCAGATTGCATTGTTAGCTCCTGGTTTCGATTGTGATCAACTTGATGTCACTAAGATTGTGATTGGTGGTAAGTTGGTGGTGGATGGAACTGTGGAGGAGCATGGTGAGAATGCGCCTCCGTCTTGATGTTTCTATCTTTGTTTTAGACATGTTTATTTTTGTTATGATACAGACTTCTTTTATTTTGTGCTGGCCGGGTTGTGGTTAGCTTTATTGTAATGTTGGATGTTTTGTGTTTTGAACTCGTAACTTGTTTATGTCTGACCGGGGTCAAATCTATAGTATTGCTTTTGCGTTAGACTTGTGTATAGTTAAAAATTTTTGTTTTTGAGTAGGATGAGCTGGATAAGTGAATAATTGACTTGTTGAAATGAGATAGGTAAATGTATAATTGATTTTTATGAGATAGGTACAATAGTAAACGATCTTGTTTGATTTGGGCGTCCGGCCTCGTTAAAACCATCCTTAAGTAAAACCCTTCTTTTTGGGAAAAAACCTCTAAGGGAGAAAAAGAGTACCTTCATTTGCGAAATGTAAAATTCATGATCTATACAACTTTAGGGAAGAAATATTCCAGTTTCCTGAAATTGGATTTCCTTATAATGTTTGTAGCTGGTAGGCCCCCATTCCGAGTACTCTGGATACTCGGAATGGTCATTCCCAGTTTGCGGCGAGTTTTCCATGTGAAGGAGGTCGTCTGGCTTCTTCTGTTCGTCTGAGGACTAAGTCGCCCTCCTCGAATGTCCTTGGCACCACTTTTTTATTGTGCCTTCTTTCTGCCAGCTGTTTCAGGGCTCTTTGTTTAATGGCGGCGCTTTCTCGGTCCTCTTCTGCGAGATCAAGCTCGGCATTTCTTGCATCTATATTGTGTTGTTCGTCATATAGGTCAGCTCTTAGCATGGGGATTCCGACCTCCACCGGGATTAAAGCTTCTGACCCATAGACCAGCTTGAAGGGTGTTTCGCCCGTTGTTGTTTGTATTGTGGTGTTGTAACTCCATAATACTTCTGGTATTAGTTCTACCCATTCCCCTTTTGCATTGTCGAGCTTTTTCTTTATTGCCTGCAATATAACTCGGTTAGCAGCTTCGGCCTGCCCATTGGTTTGCGGGTGTTCGACCGAGCTAAAATGTTGTATGTTAAAATTTTTTAGAAATGAGCCGAGCTTATTATCGGTAAATTGTCTACTATTGTCCGATATTATCTCTTTTGGTATTCCAAATCGACATATGATATTTTTCCATATGAAAGATCGTACCTTTTCGGCAGTTATTTTTGCTAGTGGTTGTGCTTCTATCCATTTTGAGAAATAGTCTATTGATACTAAAAGAAATTTTACCTGTCCCGGAGCTATTGGGAATGGCCCGAGAATGTCGAGTTCCCATCTGTGGAAGGGCCAGCTTACCTCCATGCTGTGTAATGCTTCAACCGGTTTTGTAGAGATGGCTGCATGCTTTTGACATTTATCACATGTCTTGACTTTTGTTATGCAATCCCTTTTCATGGTCGGCCAATAATACCCTGTTCGGGCGATCTTTGCGGCGAGGGCCCGACCTCCGATGTGGTTCCCACAAACTCCCTCATGGACTTCGTCCATCACTTCTTGTGCCTCGTCTTTGTTTAGGCATTTTAGCAATGGTTGTGAGAAACCGCGCTTGTATAGCTCTCCAGCTATATTTGTGTAGAGGCTTGCTTTTCGTCTGAAATGCTGTGGGTTGAGCTCGTCTATGGGAATGATACCTGCATTGATGTATTCAAGGAAAGGTGTTCTCCAGTCTCGGAGGTGGTTAATGCTTGTTATAGATAATAGTTCAATGCTTGGTTTTTTAAGTGTTAGTTGTGATAATGCCGATGTTTGTGTATCCGCCCTAGTGGCGGCAAGTTTGGATAATATATCTGCTCTAACGTTCTTTTCTCTATGTACATGCAGAATAATAAATGAGCTAAATTTTGAAATGAGATCTTTTGCTATGAGCCAGTACCATTCTAGCAAGGGATCTTTTACCTGAAATTCTCCTCGAATTTGTTGTACCACTAAGAGAGAATCACAGTGTGCTGTCAGGCTTTTTGCTTGGAGATTTAGGGCTAGCTTGAGTCCCGCTATGAGGGCCTCATATTCGGCCTGATTGTTGCTTGCCGAAAAGTGGAATAGGAGGGATTGCTCGGCTACACTTTGTCTCCTTCTTTCAGGATTATCCCTGCTCCGCTTCCTCCTCGGCTGGACGCCCCATCAACATGTAGTTCCCAATGTTTATTGAGCTCGTCCGGGGTCAATTTTGAAATGAAGTCTGCGAGGATCTGTGCTTTCAAGGCCGTCTTTGGTTGATATTTGATGTCGAATTCAGAGAGCTTGATAGACCATTTGGTCAGACTCCCAGCCAATTCTGGTTTTGTCAGTATTTGTCTTAATGGTTGGTTGGTCCTGATTATTATCGTGTGGCTTTGGAAGTAGTGCCTGAGTCTTCTTGCCGTTATTACTAGTGCTAAGACTAGCTATTCTATCCTCGGATATCTTTGCTCCGTTGATTGCATGACTCTGCTGATGAAGTATACTGGTTGTTATATTTTTCCTGTCTCAATGACTACAGCCGAGCTTATAGAACAGTTAGAGACAGATAAATATAAATATAAAGGTTTACCGACTTCTGGTTTATGTAGCACGGGTGGTGATGACAGAATGGTCTTGAGTTCAGCGAACGCTTTCTCGCATTCTTCTATCCACTGGAATTTTTTGTTTTTTGATATTGTTTGGAAGAAATGGTATGATCGGCTTGATGCTGCTGGCAGGAACCGAAATAGTGCTGCTACTTTTCCTGCCAGTTGCTGTACTTCTTTTATTGTTCTTGGGCTTGCCATGTTAAGTATCGCCTCACATTTTTCGGGGTTTGCTTCAATTCTTCTTGAGGTCAACATGAACCCAAGGAACTTGCCTCCTTGAACTCCAAAGGCACATTTATCTGGATTGAGCCTCATGTTGTATGCTCGGATCTGTTCAAATATCTCCTTGAGGTCGTCGCAATGCGACTTTCCTGAGTGGTCTTGGCGACCATATCGTCCACATAGATTTCCATGTTCCGACCTATTTGATGACGGAACACTTTGTCCATCAGCCGTTGGTAGGTTGCACCTGCATTCTTTAGGCCAAATGGCATTACTCTATAACAAAAATTTCCATGCTCAGTTATAAATGCTGTTTTATTTTGGTCTTCTGGATGCATAAGGATCTGGTTGTAGCCAGAGTATGCATCCATGAAGCTCAAGCTTTTGAAACCTGATGCGTTGTCTACAAGCTTGTCAATGTTTGGCAAAGGGTATGCATCCTTAGGACATGCTTTGTTCAAATATGTAAAGTCAACGCACATGCGCCATTTACCTGAGTTTTTTCTTACCATTACCACGTTAGATAGCCATGTTGTGAATCGGATTTTCTTAATGAAGTTTGCACTGAGAAGCTTTCTGGTTTCTTCTAAGGCCGCCTTTGATTTCTCTGTTCCAAGATTCCTCTTCTTCTGAGCTATAGGTCAGATAGCTCTATCAGTGGCGAGTTTGTGGCAGATAATATTAGGGTCTATCCCTGGCATATCCGCTGGAGTCCAGGCGAAGAGATCAGCGTTCGCTTGCAATACTCTTATGAGTTCTATTCTTTGTTGTCCCTGGAGTGCTTGGTCGATGTATGTGACGTGTTCTGGCTTCGAAGTTAGCGGGACCTTCACGAGTTCGTCCGCTGGCTGAGGTCTTTCTTGGGTGTCTTCTCTGGGGTCAAGCTCCGCTAGGGACAATACCTCGTTCGTGCTGTGAATTGCTTTGACTTCTTGGTGGAACTCCTGTTTTGCGGCTGACCTTTTCAGGCTTGCGTTGTAGCACTGCCGAGCTTATTGGCGATCTGAGTAGATTGTAGCTATTCTGTCGTCCTGTGCCTGAAATTTAACACATAGATGAAAAGTGGATACTACTGCCCTGAACATGTTCAGAGCAGGCCTTCCGAGAATAATATTGTAAGGGCTTGGGCAGTCAACTACTAAATATTGCATGTCAATGGTTCATGACAATGAGCCCTCTCCCATCATTATTTTTAACCATATGTATCCTTTGATCGGGACCATTTCTCCATGACACTGCTACCTAGATCCATAAGGATTTTTCTTACCAATAACTCGCCCGTTTGGATGGAAATTACCACTGGGTCGTCCAAGTTTGGTGCTGCCGAGCATATATCCTCTTGGCTGAAGGTGATGTTGAGGTTGGGCATGCCTTTGTTGTTTTGTGGTGTTGTTCCTTCGATTGCCAACATTGCGCGGTAGCTTCATTTTTGCGCCGAAGTTGTCTCACCTCCTCCGGCGAATCCTCCGGATATACAGTTTATGATGCTTTTGGGTGGATTGTTGTTTAACCATTTGTTGTCCTCCTTGTGCCCTGAAGCTTGACGATTCTCTTCTCAGTCCTTGTTATCTTCTTTGTGCTTTCTCCTTTCGATGTATTTGTCGAGGAGGCCTTGCCGAGCCAATCTTTCTAGCAGATCTTTAGCTATCACGCACTCATCAGTTGTATGCCCATACTTCTGATGGAAAGCGCAGTGTTTGCTTTTGTCGACAAAACGCTGATCTTGGTAGTTTCCTGCCCTTACTGGTGGTTTTATGATCTTAGCGTTGAGGATTTCTTTAATTATCTTTTCCCTCCTTGTGTTGAATTTGGTGTAGTTGTCAAATTTTAGGGTTAGTCTGAAGGGATTTCTGGTGTCTTTGACATTTGCCGACCTTATGGCTATGTCATCCTCTCTTTTTGGTTGTTTTCTCTCCATTTTTCGGCTTCGCGGAGTTCTTCTATCTCCATCTGTCCTGCCGCCCTTTCTCGGAATTCTTCCAGTGTCTTCGATTTAGTTACCGCGATTGTTTCTCTGAATTTTCCAGGTCGGAGTCCGGCCTTTAGGGCATGCAAGTGGACGGCAGGATCCAGATCGGGTATCTCTATTGTTGCTTCTACAAATCTGGTCAGATAGTCTCTCAAGCTTTCTTGGGGACCTTGGAGGATGGTGCTGAGGTAGTCCGAACCGTGTACATATATCCGTGCTGCAGCAAAGTAGTCTATGAAGGATTTCGCCAATTCCTCGAAAGAAGAGATTGATCCTGCAGGTAGTTTTGAAAACCAAAGTAGAGCAGCGCTGTCGAGGTAAGTAGGGAAAGCTCTACAAAGAACATGTTTGTTATTAGGGCCATTAAAGAACATCATAGATTGAAATTTCTTAATATGAGCCCAGGGGTCACCAATCCCTTATACGGCTCGAGTGAGGAAGGTAGTGTAAAATGTTTTGGCATCTGGTAATTGGTGATCTCCTCGGAGAACGGGTTGTCCAAGGTCAGTTTCTCCATTGGTGGGTCTACACTTAGTAGGTCTGCGTTGCCTTTTCCTTTGGAACCATTCTCTTCACATTTGCTAGCGTTGTTTTGGGTGGATAGTTCGGCAAGTCTTTTGACTTCTGCTTGCAGCTCGGCCATCTGGGCCATGAGTTCGGCTTGGGTGAGTTGGTGAACTCCATTATCGGCCATGTTCGAAGGTTGAGAAACCCTGCGTAGAAAAGAAATATAAAGTTCGATATAGAAAAATAATGGGGTTAAATTAACTTTTCGGGCCCACGGTGTGCGCCAAATGTTTTGTTCAGCTTTGGCCGAGGTATGTATCTTTCAGTGAGGCTATCTGCTTTGGGGGAGAGCTATAAGTCGCCTCAAGGGTGTGCTCGGAGTTAACCTCGGCTCTTGCGAAACAGGCGGCGGGAGCACCTGCAAAAAGCACTCCGACGCTTAAGTTAGAAAAGTATTCAAATTGAGATGAACAAGTAAAAGTGAGAGTGTATTGTGACCTGAGCCTTTGTGAGTTTGCTTGGTTCCGTTTTATAGATGAGTGGAGGGTCTACGCTCTTAGGTTTGCTCCGATATTCTTGGTTGGATCCGTTTATTAGTAACGGACCGAAGATAAGGTCTGACTTGCATGTGACTTTGACCAAGTTATGCTTGGGGTCTGCTCTCAGGGCCGAGATATTTGGTCGGTTAGGCGAGAAGGTGATCGCCGATATTTGAGGGGTACACGTCACCTTTCATAAAAATAGAGATTTTATAAACCATCTATAAATATATGTCAGAAATTAATTTGTAAATGGATTTAGAAATTGCGAAATGCTAAAGAATGGAGGAATTGCGTGTTATGCAGAAATGTGAAACTAGTAGTGTCAGAAGCCAACCTATGTTTTGTGATGGACAAAGATTTAGGAATTGTTGCACCCTGCAAAACGTAACCTGCGGTTAGCAGGGCAGGGCAACAAGTTTCCGAAATGTGGCAAGGTGTCCCTGGACAGGAGAAGATGTTGACCGGGCTGGGGAAGGCAAAACGCAGGCTGCGTTTGTCGGCCGTGCAGGCCAAATCGCAGGTTGCGATTTGCAGCCTCCCTAGCTGCATGGCCGACGCGTGTAATGGTGGGAGCTTATAAAACCAAAATGCAAGAGTGAAACAACGTTAGTGAAGAAGAGTAAAAATGTGAGTGAAGAAGTAAGAGTAACAAAACGTTACTGAAGGAGGAAGAGTGAAGAAATAAGGGTGGGAGAAGAAGAAGTATACTGTGAAGGGTTAAAGTTTAAGGGAGGAAGAAAAAATAGTCCGTAATTTGAAAAATTCTATGGTGGTGATATAGGTTTTCAGCATCTTATGCTTATTACGCGTGTCAAGTTTTGAGATCAACGGGTGGAGGAGAAGAGTGCTTGTAAAACGGATAAATAGTATCTCGTTCCGTGTGTGACAATCATTATGCTTAATGAATTGTCTAATTATTTTTTTAAGCTAGTTGGGGGTAATAAGTCCTTTATGTGTAAGCTCCATGGAATTTATTGTTTAAAAATATAAAATTGGGAGAAAAATAAAATTTGAGAAGTATAGTCTTTTGTTTTTAAATAAAAAACGTATAAATGCTCACAAAATATTTTTATTTTGTAGATTAATTATTATACAATAAACTTTTTTAACATAAAAAATTTATATTAAAATATAAATTTAAAATACAAAATATAAAATATTTAAGTTATAAAAATAATTACAAAATATTGTTATATACTTCTCTTTTATTTAATCGAATAATAAAATAATAAAGATAGTTCCTAAATACCAATTAAATTCTTATTATATCAAAATTTAATTAATTATATTTAACTAATTCAAACTATTTTTTTAGTATATTTATTTTAATAAAAACATATAAAATATCATTAATTAGAGAGAAGGCTAATACAAGATAGTAGAGAGAGAAAAAATAAAAAAAATTATAAATTACTACACATTTTAATAATTTATGATGGTAGTCATGTTCATAAACTTATACACCTTTTAAAGATTTATGATCACAGTCAATTTTCATATAAATCTCTACACCTTGTAGCGATTTATAATGATAATCAATTTTTACATAAATTTCTATAAATTTAGCAATTTATTTATAAATTTTAAACCATTTATACCATGTAACAATTTGTATAAAATAAATACAGAATGTAACTATTTTAAAAAAGTTATAATTAGATAAAATTAATTTATTATTTATTTATTTATGCAATTTGTCCTTTAATTTATGTTGTTCTAAATAAGATTTTTTTTAATGAAAATTTAGAAAGCCATTACTTAAGTAGATATACATAATTGAATATTTAAATTAGAGAATAAAAAATTTAATATGAGATCTTAAATCAAATTTATGCAATATTTATAGTAGAATATTTTTCATATTTAGTTAAATAATCACAGAAAAATAGAAAATTATACATTTTGTCATATGTAAAGAAGCAAGTGACGGATAAAATTTTCTTTTCGCTTCAGTTATTTATTTATTATTCTTTCATTGGTTTTTTTAGGCCATTTTTACTATTTTCTGGAGTCCAATATTTTTTTTAATTGAAATGTATAAAATAATTAGCCCATCAACTCATGCAGTCCACTAATTATTTTTTCTAACAGTGCCATTAATAATTAATTAGACATATTTTTTAATACGAAAAACGGAAAGCAAAAAAACGCTTATCCCATCAATGCCATCTGTGATTATTGTTTCAATACCAACATCCACGAGTCATTTTCTCACATTTACACGACTTGTAAGCATACTATACTTACAATTACTATCAACACCATAGAATCTCTCCCGTAATTTTACCAAATCCGAAGAACACACTATTAAAAGGTTAATACTCAAATTCGTTCCTGAAAGATCACGCGATTTTCATTTTCATTTCCTAATAATTTTTTTAATCAAATTAGTCCCTGAAAGATAAAATGTAAGTCAAATTAATCCTTCCGTCAATTAGATAATGACGTGTCACTTGACATGTAAAAAAGTTTTTTATAGTCAAAATAGTCATTGTAAGTCTAGACGTAAGTCATTTTCATCTCTCAAATTTTAAAAATTAGTCAAACTAGTCCTTATATAATTTTTTTTTATTCTTTCTTCATAATATTAAATTTGAAATATTTTTTGACACTACTAATTTTAATAGAAATGTAATTGACAAACAAAACATTAGTAATTGTATCTTTTCTTCTTAAAAATTGTTTTCAATAAAATTATCTCTCTCCTTTAATTCTTCTCAAAATCTCTCTTATTCTTTTCTAGTCTAAAACTTTTTTCTTACATTATTACATTTTGTTGGAGTATATATATATATGCTCAAAATCAAAATTTATGTATGTTAACCTAAACAAAGTTATACCACTATTTTTTTTCTACTACATCTTTTTTTTTCGATTACGGTATTACTTACATATAGCATGTAATGGTAGAGATACTTAGAGTCAAAATTCAAGAAGATCCACAAATTTTGCTTCAATTCCAAACTTTACAAAATATTAAAAATTTGTTGCTTAATTATTATTATTATTATTATTATTATTATTATTATTATTATTATTATTATTATTATTATTATTATTATTATTATTATTATTATTATTATTATTATTATTATTATTATAAATGAATTGCTTCTTAAGCGTAATACGTGCAAAAATCATAATAAATTTGTGTGTATTTCATATGATTGAGATAGATTATATAATTTTTCTTTTAATTTCACAAATCAATGAGATAAAATGAAATAGGAAATATTATACCTATGCATAACACAGGCTACTCCGCACTAGTACATTATATAAATAAATATGCTTCGTATTAAAATAAAATTCCTTTTGTTTTAAATGAAATATTTAAAAAATTATTTTAAAATATTAAGATTCAAAAGGTGATTCATAAATCAGTTTTTCAATTATTGAGTTTTACTATATAAATTAAACAATAATAAAAATTATAATTTTAAAAAATTTAAAAGATTTAAAATTTAAAATAATTACTATATTATTTAGTAAAATTTAAAATATTAAATTTTTAAATATATAATCAACAATAATTTGATAAACTCATTTAAATAAAAAAAATTCACATAAAAAATCACAATTTGAAAATGTAAAATTTTAAAATACAAATGACAAAATAACTTTATAAAAATTTAATTATTTTTATTATTTTACGTAAAGAGAATTTTGTTTATTAAGGTTTAAAAAATAATATTAAAATTAGTAGTATAAAAAATATTGTAAATTTAATATTATAAAAAAAAATTATATAAGGACTAGTTTGACTAATTTTTAAAATTTGAGGGATGAAAATAACTTACGTCTGGACTTTCAAGTACTATTTTGACTATAAAAAACTTTTTTAGTCACTGACCTGCCACGTGGCATACCACGTGTCACTAACCTACCACGTGGCGTCATCATGCCACGTGGCACTTCACGTGACACGTCATCATTCAATTGACAGAAGGACTAATTTGACTTACATTTTATCTTTCAGGAACTAATTTGATTAAAAAAAAATCATTCGGTAACGAAAATGAAGATCGCGTGATCTTTTAGGGACTAATTTGAGTATTAACCCCATTATTAAATATCTGGATCATCCTGAATGGATAAATAATTTTTTTTATTTTGATATTATTATTATTATTATTTTTCGTTGTTATTATTAGTAACCTTGTTATAATAATTACTATTATGAGTAATGTTATTGTGATTATTATGATTATTATATTTTTTTTGTAGGCTATCAGGAATTTGTTGCCTAGAAAACTCGATCCGCTAGATACCTTTAACGAGGTAGCTGCAGCGGCACTGGCATTGACTGGGTTTCAACACGTTTCGCGAGTAGACAAAATGAGAGGCCATTCTGCACTACTGAGTGCCTTGGTGGAACGCTGGAGGCCGGAGACTCACACATTTCATCTTTCGGTCGGTGAAGTGACGGTGACGCTGGAAGATGTGAGCTATATTCTTAATCTCCCGATTAATGGAGAGGCCGTTATGAGTATATCAGACAACAGTCACCAGTTTTTGGTGGAAAACTACATTGCGTGTTTTGGTCGGGAGCCCTGTTCACAAGATCACATGTTGGGAAAGGTTAATATTGCATGGGTCCGGCGGTGCAGAGACATTGAGCCGTGTGACACTCAGGAGTCTGTTGAGTGGTACGTCCGGGCGCACATTTTCTACTTGCTCGGAACAGTTGTGTTTCCGGATAAGTCGATCACTTCATTGAACTCGAAGTTTCTACCGCTACTTCGGGATTTCTACCAGATTTTAGGATACAGTTGGGGGTAGCCAGTCTGGCACACCTATACAGATCGTTGTGTCATGCTTCATGATACAACTGTAAAGAGATGGATGGCCCGCTGATACTGCTTTTTGTTTGGACGTGGGAGCGTATGCCGCTCCTGGCACCTATACCCCGCTGAGGACATCGGCTGCAGCTATGTCCCTCGCGTCCACATATAGTGCACCTGCGAGGATCACACATATCCCGCGAATCTATCTCATTCAAGTAGCGGGTTGACTTCGGTCTTCTTTTTGTCGTGCGCCTCAGTGTCCAGTTGGCAATCATCTTCGCTCCTTTATATCTATCCCACATAGATGGGTCATCCATCGGAACAAACTCGCCTCTGTACACCTTACAAATTTCAGACATCTTGTACACGTCGTGCACTTATACTTGCCAATCAAGACACTGGTTGGCACAACATGCAAGCACGTGGCGACATGGGAGTCGCTCGACCTGGAAATGGCCACAGTCCCAGTGTCATTGTGCAAGGTTAACAGTGTAAATGGTACCATCTTACATTTCGCGAACCTCAAACATCTCGTTGCGCCTGTCGAACCGGTTGACCACAATGTTTTCTGCACGTTGAAAACTTTCTTCAACTCTCTTTGTTGCAAATTCTAAATACGTGAATCCGTTGCGGAGATGCTCATGAAGCTCGGTACTCTTCCGAGTGAACAATTCATTCAGCCTATAGAAAGTTGACCGATCAATAGCAGTCATAGGAATGTTTCGTGCACCCTTCAGGACAAAATTTATGCACTCTGTCAAGTTTGTCGTCATATGTCCCCAACGATGACTACCATTGAATGCCAACACCCATCTCTCAACACAGATGTCATCGCACCATTGAGTATACTCCTGTTCCGTCCTAAAATAGCCTGTTGAACAAACTATTTAATCATAAGCAGATGCCACAAATTTACTATGAATAGAATCATAATAGCAAATTGAAATACTTGTGTTCACCACGAGTTTATGCAAATATGGAGCCTTGAACCTCCTCAAGAAGTTGGACCCGATGTGCCTGATGTAGTACATGTGCCACACTCTTGGTGGTGACCATGCGTCGTTACTGCGAGCTATTGCAGCGTCGATGGAGGTATGGCGGTCAGAAATAATACCCACACCATCAACGGTCACAACATATCTCCATAAATTGGTTAGGAAAAACTCCCATGCATCTGCCGTCTCGCCCTCGACTATCGCAAATGTAATAGGCACAATGTTTTAGTTCCCATCTTGTGCAACTGCTACTAGAAGTGCACCTTTATATTTTCCGTACGGGTGTGTGCCATCAACTTGCACTAGCGGCTTGCAATGTCTAAATGCTACAATACACGGATAGAAGCTCCAAAAAATGCGGTGCAGAACTCTTACACCTTAAACCTCCTCACTTTTACGGTAAACGGGGAGCATTTTAATTTGAACACGAGACCTTAGCATCTTCACAGTCATTGCATTCAAGTTTCAACCATTCTGGCAGAGTCTGGTAAGAAACTTCCCAATCACCGAAAACCTTTGCGACATCTTTCTACTTTGCCAACCAAGCCTTGCGATAACTTACAGTGTAATTGAACCTGGACTGAACTTCTGCAATAACAGACTTCACATTTATCGACGGGTCTACTTCGACCAACGGCCTAATGGTCTCTGCAATTGTGTCTGAGTCCAACTTGGCATGATCTTGTGAAATCGTGCCCATGGTGCACGTGTACTTGCCATTGTATCTCCTAATCTCCCAACAAGCTTTCTTTCAAATCAAGCTAGCTCGGATAAGCCAATCGCACTCTGCACCATACCCCTTGCATTTCGCATAGAATGTTTGTGGCTTAGACGCATACACATTGTAATCAACTCCTCTAGAGATAGTTGTAGCTTTTGATTGCAGATATCACCGACTCTCTCGAACCAAATTCCATTCCGACACTAAAATCACCATCTTCTGTCATAGCATCGCCTTCACCTACGACATGTGCACCATCATCAGTCAGACAAGGCAAATAAAATGCACACTAGTGGTAAATTGAATTAATATTCATAACATACCGATATTCGCATACTCAAAAAATTTCGGGACATGCATGACTTCGAGATCTAGAGTCCGCATAAAAGATAGAACATTAAAGGGATGCTGGCTTACAATCGCCTCCACTTCATTTTGTACTGCTGGATTGCCTGCCAAGTCTCCGTCATCGTTTTCGTCGTAAACTACGTAGTTGGCTTCGAACTCCTCTTTACTGTCGTTGTTATCTTCTTCCCAATCTATATCCTCGAGCTCATCAATATTGACCAGCTCGCCAACCGCGTTCAGCCCCGACTGCTATTCGAACTCCACGTACAATTCTATCATCGGCACGTGAATCGGGTTTGTTGATAAATATAGAACATCTGCTGCATACTTGCGTCGTCAGTGATAGACATTATTTAAAACTGTATTAGCCTACCAAATACTTGTACAGGATTCCTGTATAAAATATTGCTCATCCTTTTCGAAATGTGACTTTGTATGTTATCACAAAGACCGTTTTGTAACTCTACAAAATTTATGGTGAATGGAATAGCAAATGAAAACGGATATTCACAAACAAAAGTCACTCTTTCGTGTGTGTTTGGTATAATCTTTCCACTATAATATACTCGCAAATTTGCAACACCTTCCATAATTCAACCTTACCAAACTCGACTTTTTTGACACAGGAAACTGTCAAAAAAAAGCTCACAATTCTAACACATACGGAAGAGAGAGGAATGGTAGAAGTGAAGTGAGGGACTCCAAATGGAATCTGGATCGTATATATACTTATGATGCATATACACTGATACGGACACGGGACACGACACGACACGGGACACGACACGACACGGACACGCCGGCACGCGAATTTTAAAATCTTACGTGACCTGGCGACACGCATACATATAAAATATAAAATATTTTTTAGATAAATCGTAATGATATTTTGATATTTTATTGATATTAAAATATAAATTAAAATTTTTAATTATTTTTAATATCTTATTTTAATTATATCAAGTATTTAAAATATTTTTTGTTTTAATAAATAATAATATATACTATATCTAAATTTATTTTAAAAATATATGTTAAAAATAAGACAGGACACGCTGACACGTGATGGTATTTAGGTGTGTCCAGGTGTGTCCGGAGAAAATTTTTTTATTTTTTATTAAAACACGGTTGGACACAGCAGACATGCATGTCGGACGAGTGTCAGTGAGTGTCGTGTCCAAAATGTGTCCGACACGCGGACAGGGCAACTCAACGAAGTGTCCGTGCTTCATAGCAACAATCTAGATTAAAATATTTTTTTCCTAAAAAAAACGCAACCTGCGTTTTATGCTTTCCAAAAAAAGTTTCTGACACCTGAAAAATGCAGGTTGCGTTTTGCGCCCTTCAAAAATAAAATTTGATAGCCCAAAAAATGTAGGCTTGTTTTGAAAAATAAAAGATTTACCCATCCACAGGATGTGTTTGGGCCAAAAAAAAATTAAAAAAAAAATTAGAAATGTTAAATTTTTAAAACGAATGCTACGTTTTATTACTTTAAACAAAAGAAAAAACTATTTTAATTTATAAAACGTAACTTACGTTTTATTTTGACCCATAGCAGTGGAATTTCTTTCCATTCTTTCCATTTGATTGCACTTCACGATTCTTATTTTCATATAAGAAAAAATGAGCCTATATATATAGTGGTGATTTTTATTTTATTTTCTATGTGCTTGTTTGTATATTTCATATTGGCGAGTGTTACGGATATTTCCGCACCTGCTGAAATAAGATAGTGACAAAAAGGGTTGGACACGTGTTGGCGTTATTGTTGCAGGAGCAGACACAAACTGTGCAGTAGCAGTGGCGACAAGAGTTGTGTTGAAAGTATTAAGCCGTTGTTAATAGTTTAATGAAGATAATTTTTTTATTGGTTTTTGTTGTCATTGGACATAGACATACTGTTTTTATTTTGTAGTTAGACCAAATTATCGAAAGGTGAACTATTAATCAAAAATTATTTTGGGCCATGATAATATAATAATAATAAAAATATTTAGATATGGCATGATATTTGGAGCATGAAATAGTTATTTGTAGTTTTATACATGAAAATCAAATAGGACTACCATAATGCTATCATGGTAATAATGAATTAAAATTATAAATCCCAGCAAAATAAATAATAATAATAATAATAATAATAATAATAATAATAATAATAATAAATCCTAAATTTTTCTATTATTTTATCCTTTATTACAAATTTATTAAACCTTAAAACACAATTTTTTAATTAAAAAATTATCTTTATTGTAAAAAATAAATCACATAATTTAAGCATATATATAAAAGTATAAAATAAAATAAAGAAAGTTAATAAAAAAAATAATGAACGAATTGAAAAAAATGTGTTTGAAAAATTATAAATCTTAGCTGCTAAATCCTAAACCCTAAATTTTCAATAACAAATTCTAAACCTTAACCCCCAATCCAAAATTCTTAAACCCTAACTCAAATCTTATACTATAAATCCTATACTACAAACCTAAATAAAAAACACTAAATAAATAACCCTTAAACATAAATGCTAACTCATAAATCTTAAATCGTAAATCACACTTTTTAATCTATCAATAATAAACACTAATTTTTTAACCCTAAACTCTAAATAATATCTTACACATCAAAGTATTAATGAAGATATTTTGTATCACTTTTTTAATTAAAAATACTAAAACTTTAACATTCATTCTATACAATCCTTTAAATTAAAAAATTTCTACTAAAACCTAATATTTTAAAATGTCAAATCTAATATCGGAATGAGTAAACGAGTTTTTAATTTTTATGTGAGGATATTTTGTTTCAAAGGGTTTATTAAATAATATTAAAGTTAACCCAAAATCTTTTTCTACCGTTTAGTAGTCATAAAATCATTTAGGGTAAAGTACTAAATTGGTCCCCTACGTTTAGACATAATTCTGTTTTAGTCCTTAATGTTTAAAGTGTCCTATTTGAATCCAAAAAATTTTCATTTAGCTTCAATGTAATTCCACTGTGAGGTCAAAGTTAAATAATTAACAGAATGTCCTACATAACAGCAGTACAAGAACAAGATCGATAAGCTAGAGAATAAGTACAAGCTCCAAAGGCACAAAATTAACTTTGGATGCATCAATACATTTATTTATCATTCTCTTTAGTTCTATAAAAAATATTTTATTTAAATTGTAAGAAAAATAATAAATAAATGTATTCATGCATCTACGGTTGATTTTATGCCTCTAAAACTTGTACTTGTTCTCCAAATTATCGATCTTGTTCTTGTACTGTTGTTGTGCAGGACATTCCGTTAATTATTTAACTTTGACCTTACGGCGGGACTACATTGAAGCTAAATGAAACTTTTTTGGATTTAAATATGACACTTTAAACCTTAAAGAACAAAACAGGATTACGCTCAAACGTAAGAGACCAATTTAAAACTTTACTCAAACCATTTATAAGATTACACCTATAATTTTCACAAATTGTATTTTTTTTTTTGGCCATGCAAATTGAATTATGTGAATAGACTAACACACATTAATACAAAATAGACATATAATCAATTTGATTTTTGTTCAGGACACATACATAATTTTAGTCTTTAATCAATTTATTAATATGAATTAATGTTGTTTTTAAATCCTATATATATATATATATATATATATATATATATATATATATATATATATATTCATCTTCATCTTTTAGTTTTATTTTCTTAAAAATTCACTATTTTTTTAAACTTTGAATGACTCATTAATTACTTTGCATTTACTATGCTCTTCAATTTTTTATAAAAAAATATCAAAATCATCAAAAAACCAATTCATTTTGAACTTGATTTCTTTTTTTACACCAAAAAAATTATTTATAACTACTGTGACTATTATTATCATTATTCATTTTATCGGGCTGTACAATTTTTTTTCTCTCAACATCCAATATTTTTTAGACCCGTAATATATTACATACCAAATATTTTTGGGACTCCCAAAAAATGCGCAACAACCTAATCATTATCATTAACAAAATCAAATGATATCTAATTAACCGTTCTCTTTCATCAATCTCTAGGCATACTGCAACACTTGTCGGAGACTTTAGAGACAATAAACACACGCGTAAGCTCCTCCATTGGCAACTACTGAAAATTTTTTCCTTCGACACCATAGCATAACCCTTTTTTTGGACTAAAATAAGAAAATTACTTTTTAAATCTATCATATAATTATTTTATTAAAATAACATATATAATCATATATAACAAAATTTATCAATATTATACTAAAAACTTAAAAATTATTTATAAAAATACTTATAATTAACCAACGTCATCAAAAAAATAGAAGAAAAGTGAGTGCTGTAAAACCCGGTTAATTAACGGCTAATTAACCTATAAATGAGAATTTATTCTAGAAAGCCAAAAATATAACTTTTATGGCTAAAGATGATAGAGGAGATTGAGACGAGAATTTCGGTACCAATTTTATAGAAATCGGACTAAGATTGGACCGAACGGGCCAAACCGGGCCAACCGGACCTAAAGTGGACCCTTGGCCAAACTAAACTAAGCCAAAACGCTAGTTTTCAGCACTCTCTCTCCTCATTTGTTATACACACACGCTGAAATGGAGTAAGGGAGGGGAAGAACACTCTCTCAAACTTCTATCTCTCACTTGATCTTCAAACCACCATAATTTTTTATCTAGAGCTCCGATCGCCGCACCGTTTGCGGCCACGCGTTCATCGCGGAGAGCTCTACAAAACTCATACAATCAATCTTGAGGTAAGCCACGTTTTGCTCTTCGAATTTCCAGCCTTAATTTCGAGTTTCATGAGCAAAAATATTGAGATTTTGGGCTCTTTGATGTTATAGGACCCAACTCTCTTGAAGGAGAAGGTTAATCTTGTCTCCTTGGACCTTGGGTTTGGTAAGATTCTCAACCCTAGTGTAATTTATTATTCTATGATGTTTGGGTATTGGGATGTTGTGTATGGGTATGATGATTGTGGCTTAAGTTGTGTATATGTGAATATTGGGGCTTGATTGAGACCTTGGAAAGCTTGAAAAAGGATTTTTTTAGTGATAAAAATCTGTTCTTGGAGGTGTTGAGACCTAGAGGACTTGTGGACAAGTGGTTTGGAAGTGCTCCGGTTGAGCTTGGGAAATCGGCTAAGGTATGGTCTCGGTTTCTCGTATCTAATATGTAATGTGGTAGGAAATACTTAGGCTAGAGGCCCTAAGATAGGCATTGAATTGATGATGTTGTTGAATGGTTGAGATATATGATGTGATCATATATGTGATTATGAATATTGATGCCTTGATTGTGTGATATATGAGAAACTGCATGTTGTGATATATGCTTGATGAATGATTGAGGTTGAATTGGTGGGTGGTACTATGTTGATGGTGAGTATGATGATGATTATGTATAATGATGTTTGATTTGGAAATGGTATTATCGGAAATTGGGATGAGGAAGGATGTGTGATATGATATTGTGTTTGCCCTGTAGCCATTTGATTGAGAAGTGTTAAAATGGTTGGACGATGGTTTTGGAAATTTTGGTAAAGTGTCAATGTGTGAGTTGAGGATGGCTTGATGTTGATTTTGGTACATTTTGATTGATTTCGAAAAAGGCGAAATTGGCATTTTTGGTTGATTTTGAAAAGAGTTGAAAATGGTTTGTTTTGAAAATGGCACCTTGTGGTTTTGTATGAAAACATGGTTTTTGGGCATGTTTTGACGGGACATAACTTGGACTACGGATCCCCGTTTTGTACCAAACTTGTTTAGAAATGAAATTGGATCCAAGATGTCCACCCCGCCGGAAAAACGGGCGGAAAACGATTTAAAATGAGAAAGTTATGTCCGTCGAAAGATTGGGGGTTGAATCTGTGAATTCTGCAGCTTTTAACTTAGAAAATTTTTAGCAGAATGACCCTCCGTGCGTAGGCGCGCTTGGCACGTAGGCGCGCTTGGCGCGTACGCGCCGTTCTTCAAGAAAGCACCATCCACGCGTGCGCGTGGTGTGCGCGGGTGCGTCGATGCGCTGCACCAAATGCCCAGCTATTTTCCCGAGAGTTGTGCCAGAGTTGTGCCAGTTTTGTGCCTGGGGCGCAAGAGCACCCACGAGTACGCGTGGCTGACGCTTGCGCGTCGTTTGGCTATTTTTTACTCCGCACCTCTGCGCGTATGACGCTTGCGCGTCGATGAGATTTGTGGCCATCCACGCGTGCGCGTGAAGTGCGCGTACGCGTGGCCCTGTTTTCATCTCAAAGTTGATTTTTGAGTTTTAAAGGCCAAATTTCATGCTTCTAAGCCTCCGATCTCATCACTTATGTCTTAAATCATTATGATATACCTAGTAATGAGACAAGGAGCTAGTGAATGTGGTAACTTGCGAGTGAAGCAAGGGAAAAATAAATGATCAATGAGGATCAAAGATGATTATGTGAGATGCGGAGGATGGCGGTGGAAGTGCTTGTTATGCCATGGGCCGAAGGACCGTAATTGTTAATGAATTGGCTGGTTATGGATTTAACCGTGAGCCAGATGGCTGGATCATTGCCGTGTTACGGCGGAGCCATGATTATGACTAAGTATAAATGCATATATGCTGTTGAATGAATTGTGAATGTTTGCACTTCCACTATCGGAGATGAGGGTTTCCCTGGGAGGAAGCAGTGGCTAGCCACCACGTACTCCAGGTTGAGACTCGAAACTCTTTTGACCCTATGTCGTCAGGGTGGCCGGGCACTGTGAAAGCACTAGATGAGCTCACCCCGATAAATATTCACCAGTGAGGGTGATGGATATGGATCATGATTATGATCACGACAGAGGGACAGTCCAATGGTTAGCTACCAGGACTTGTCGGGTTGACCTATAACCGACAGATGATATCATCAGCCACTAGGGACAGGCATTCATCATATGCATACTATATGAATTGTTTGAGATTGCCTATTTGACTGCATATTACTTGCTAATTGTCTAAATGCCTTATCTGTTCCTATTTGTATATCTCTTGTTTGATTTAGCTGTGTTTGCTACATTATACTCCTGCTGGTGGTTGCGAGGTCTGAAGGAATTGGAAAGGGAAGTATTAGTTAGACTGAAGGATCTTTAGTCAGTTGCCACTTATGGTTTAGCTTGTTTATAAGCTTTGATATTATCTGGAGGAAGTCCTAGAATTGCCTTCGGCTTTCCTCTATTATTATATGTTATATATGGAGAACTGTTACCATGCTGGGGACCTCTGGTTCTCACCATGCGGATTTTGTGGTTTTCATATGCAGGACGCGAGGCTTCTCGTTGAGGCATGCTGGAGACTTCTGGATTAGGGAAGATCCTTGTTCTCGGGACTCTGTTTTGATTTTATGATTTCTCTTAGATACTTTTATCTCCATTGAATAATACAAACTGTGATGACTCCTCTTAGAGGGGATTTTGGAGACTAGGTTCTCTGTTTTTGTGTCCCTTTGGGTTTCCTTTGGGGTTTCCTTATTTTATTATATGTATATATCGCTATGCTCGGACCAGTTATCTTCGCATCCGGATTTGAGTTTTGATATTCCCATTTTTGACACTCTTTTGTATATATATAATCTCGCGTTAGCTTATCCCCGTTCGTTACGTTATCGATCAAAGTGTTGCGCTTTCGAGTTACGGTTTTTTGTTTACTTCTTTTTCTACAAAGGCTCCTAGTTATAATCAATCATTCACACTACTATACGTACTAAATTTTAATTCTAGAGGTCGTAATACCTTGCCATCTTGGAATTATGACTTAAGCATAAGACTCTGTATGGTAGGGTATTACATTATGGTATCAGAGCAGTTCGTTTCTATAGAGCCTGAGGGACGGACTGACTATGCTTCTGTGCATTCTCTGTATGTGTGTTATGTGTTGTTAGTATATCTTCTTGATATAGTTGGCATAAACATTCATGAGCATGCATTTGGGACTTTGAAGCACTAAACTTCCGATATTGAGACTGATCAACTTAATATCGATTGTTTGGTGTGTATAGAAACTAGATGGCACCTCGTGGACGCGGTAGAGGCCGTGTGAGAGGTCATACGAATGCTCGTGCGCCAGAGATTAACCCTAATGACCCGGTGAACTTTATGACTGCGTTGGAGAACATGGCTGCTGCTATGCAAGCCACTGCTGAGGCTCTTGGTCAACAGATGAACAACAATGGTAATGACGGATGTAGAGTTCAGGGCCCGATGACACTGGCAAACTTTTTGAAGGTTAATCCACCTAAGTTCAAGGGAACCACTAGCCCGACTGAGGCCGATACATGGTTTCAGGCCATGGAACGAGCACTGCAAGCGCAGGTGGTACCTGAAGGGCAGCGTGTGGAGTTTGCTACCTATTTGCTCACTGGGGAAGCGTCGCATTGGTGGCAAGGAATCCGACGCCTCCTGCAGCAGGGTGATGATTATATCACCTGGGATGTCTTCCAAGAGGAGTTCTATAAGAAGTACTTTCTGACTTCTGCTAGGACGGCCAAGGAGCTTGAATTATTGCATCTGAAGCAGGGTACTATGTCCGTATCTGAGTATACTGATAAGTTTGAGGAGCTGTTCAGATTCTCTCGTATGTGTCAAGGGACTCCGGTGGAATATGAGGAATGGAAGTGCGTTAAGTATGAAGGAGGACTCCGGAGTGATATTTTCAGCTCAGTGGGACCAATGGAGATCAAAACTTTCTTCGAGTTGGTGAACAAGTGTAGAGTTGCTGAAGAGTGCGTGAAGAAGGCGGCTGCTGAGAGAGGGAGTCACAAAGGATCATTTCCACAGAACCGAGGGAAGAGCTTTACACCTAGAGGTCCACCTTTCAAGAGGGGAGGTTATTTTAGGAGGCCCAACAACAACAACTCCCAAGGGAAAAGGTTTGGGAAGAAGCCTCAGAATGATCAAGCTTGTACTAGGTGTGGAAGTCACCATCCGGGAGCACCATGCAAGGCCGGATGGGGTTTGTGCTATAATTGTGGAAAGGCGGGGCATAAAGCCACAAATTGTCCGGAGAAGCAGAAACAATGTACTGGGAAAGCACAGCAGACTGGTCGGGTGTTCACCACTTCAGCTATAGGTGCTGAGGGATCTGAGGCACTTATCTGAGGTAACTGTGAAATAGCTGGTCAAACTTTAAATGCTTTATTTGATTCGGGAGCATCGCATTCATTCATTGCATTTGAGAAAGCCCATGAGTTAGGATTGAAGATCGTAACCTTAGGTTATGACCTAAAAGTGTATAATGCTACCCATGAGGCCATGGTAACTAGGCTAGGATGCCCGAAAGTTTCATTTAGGTTCAAGCAGCGTGATTTTGTCCATAATTTAATCTGCTTACCGATGATCGGTCTTGACCTTATCTTGGGATCGGACTGGTTATTTGAGAACCATGTCCTGCTTGATTATTCTACAAAGTCGGTGTACTTTATGCCGGAAGATACAGGAGGACCGGTCGTGGTGAATAATTATTACTTAAATTCGATGATGGTGAACTATTCTGGAATCGAATGTCAGGGTATCATGTTGTTAACCGCGGGTGTTTCGGGTGATGATCAAAGGTTGGAAAAGATTCTGGTGGTGTGTGAGTTTCCGGAAGTGTTTCCCGATGACATTGATGAATTTCTACCTAACCGAGAGGTCGAGTTTGCTATTGAATTGGTGCCTGGGACGGGACCAATCTCAAGTGCTCTTTATAGAATGTCACCGTTAGAGATGGCCGAGATAAAGTCTCAGATAGAGGATTTGTTGGGTAAGAACTTTATCCGACCAAGTGTTTCCCCGTGGGGTGCTCCAGTGTTACTGGTAAAGAAGAAAGATGGGAGTATGCGGCTCTGTGTGGATTACAGGCAGCTGAACAAGGTCACGATAAAGAATAAGTACCCATTGCCGAGAATTGATGATCTTATGGATCAGTTACAAGGAGCTAGGGTTTTCTCCAAGATCGATTTGCGATCCAGTTATCACCAGATAAGGGTGAGAGGTGAGGATATCCCTAAGACCGCTTTCAGGACTCGTTATGGTCATTATGAGTATACTGTAATGTCTTTTGGGTTGACGAACGCTCCTGCAGTATTCATGGTTTATATGAACAGAGTGTTCCGTCTGTTTCTGGATAAATTCGTTATTGTCTTCATTGACGACATACTAATTTATTCCAAGACTGAAGAAAAGCATGCGGAACACTTGAGGATCGTGTTGCAGATCCTAAAGTAGAAAAAACTCTATGCGAAACTATCTAAGTGTGAGTTTTGGAAGAGTGAGGTGAAGTTTTTGGGTCACGTGGTGAGTAAGAAGGGGATAGCTATAGATCCAGCTTGGAGGCTGTGATAGATTGGAAGCAACCAACCATAATAACTGAGATAAGGAGTTTTCTGGACTTAGCTGGCTATTATCGAAGGTTCATCAAAGGCTTTTCACAATTAGCCTTGCCGTTGACAAAGTTAACCCGCAAAGACACTCCATTTGTTTGGACTCCTGAGTGCGAGGAGAGCTTTCAGGCATTGAAGAAAAAGTTGACCACTGTACCTGTGTTGGTGTTACCTAAGCCGAACGAACCGTTTGAGGTGTACTGTGATGCCTCACTAAAGGGTCTAGGATGCGTGCTGATGCAGCATCATAATGTGGTGGCGTATGCCTCATGCCAGTTGAGACCGCATGAAGTTAGTTACCCTACGCATGATTTGAAACTCGCTGCGGTCGTGTTTGCGCTAAAGGTGTGGAGGCATTACCTCTATGGGGTTAAGTTCCAAGTCTTCTCCGATCACAAGAGCTTGAAATATCTCTTTGATCAGAAAGAGCTTAATATGAGGCAGAGAAGGTGGATGGAATTATTGAAGGACTACGATTTTGAGTTGAATTACCATCCGGGAAAGGCGAATGTAGTGGCGGATGCGTTAAGTCGGAAGTCGTTATATGCGGCTTGGATGATGCTTCAAGAGGAGAAGTTGCTCAAGGGATTCGAGAGTCTAAAAATTGGTGCTCAAGAAGTATCTGAAACTTTGTGTTTGAGCCGATTAGAAATCTCAAGTGACTTTAAGTCCGAACTCCTAAAGGCCCATGAGAATGATGAAGCGTTATGGAAGGTGTTACCGGCTATCGAGTAAGGAAAACAGTGGAGAGTGTCGGAAGAAAAAGATGGGTTATGAAAATTCAAGGGTAAAATCATTGTGCCGGATGTTAGCACTTTGAGGCAAGATATCTCAAAGGAGGCACACAAAAGCGGATTCTCCATTCACCCGGGAAGTACTAAAATGTACCATGATTTAAAGGTGATGTTTTGGTGCCTAGTCATGAAGAATGATGTGGCGGAATATGTTTCAAAGTGCTTAACTTGTCAAAAGGTGAAGATTGAACATCAAAGACCTTCTGGGATGTTGCAACCTTTAGAGGTTCCGCAATGAAAGTGGGAAAGTATTGCAATAGACTTTGTGTCAGGATTGCCAAGGACTAGGACTGGTTTCGATGCTATCTGGGTGATTATGGACCGACTGACGAAATCAGCCCACTTTTTACCCATTCGGATGACTTACACCATTGAGGAACTAGCACGGTTGTACATAAAGGAGATTGTGAGACTTCATGGCCTACCGGCTACTATAATCTCTGATAGAGATCCTCGCTTCACTTCGAGGTTTTGGGGTGCATTTCAGAAAGCTTTCGGAACCCAACTAAACTTGAGTACGGCTTACCATCCTCAAACAGATGGTCAATCCGAGAGGACGATCCAAATACTAGAGGATATGTTGAGAGCTTGTGTTCTGGTCCAACCGGCGAGTTGGGATCGATATATACCGTTAGTGGAGTTTGCATACAATAATAGTTACCATGCGAGTATCGGAATGGCTCCGTATGAGGCTTTGTATGGGAGAAAATGTCAATCTTCACTATGTTGGTATGAAGCTGGAGAGAAAGGCTTGTTGGGGCCGGAGATGATAGCTGAGACCACTGAACAAGTCAAGAAAATCCGAGATAGGATACTTATGGCGCAGAGTCGCCAGAAGAGTTACGCCGATCAGAGGCAGAAGCCCTTGGAATTTGAGGAAGGAGATCATGTTTTCCTTAAGGTTACTCCAACCATGGGAGTAGGTAGGGCGATTAAAGCAAAGAAGTTGAATCCTCGATACATCGGTCCATTTCAGATCTTGGAAAGGGTTGGACCGGTGGCATATCGGATGGCTCTACCACCTCATCTTTCGAACATGCACGATGTATTTCACGTGTCGCAGCTTCAGAAGTACACTTCTGATGCTAGCCATGTGTTAAAACCTGAATCGGTTCAGTTAAGGGAAGATTTGACGCTTCCAGTGGCTCCAGTCAGAATTGATGATACTAGTATCAAACGGTTGCGTGGAAAAGAGGTTTCATTAGTCAAAGTGGCATGGAGTCGAGGCGGTGTTGAGGAACACACTTGGGAACTTGAGCCGGAGATGCGATCGGATTATCCGCACTTAATCTCAGGTAATTGAATTTGAATTTTGTGGGCAAAATTTCCAATTAGGTGGGTAGAATGTAAAACCCGGTTAATTAACGGCTAAATAACCCATAAATGAGAATTTATCCTAGAAAGCCAAAAATGTGACTTTTATGGCTAAAGATGATAGAGGAGATTGAGACGAGAATTTTGGTACCATTTTTATAGAAATCGAACCAAGATTGGACCGAACGGGCCAAACCGGGCCAACCGGACCCAAAGTGGGCCCTTGGCCCAACTAAACTAAACCAAAACCCTAGTTTTCAGCACTCTCTCTCCTCATTTGTTACACACACACGCTGAAATGGAGTAAGGGAGGGGAAGAACACTCTCTCAAACTTCTATCTCTCACTTGATCTTCAAACCACCATAACTTTTGATCTAGAGCTCCGATCGCCGCACTATTTACGGCCACGCGTTCATCGTGGAGAGCTCTACAACACCCATACAATCAATCTTGAGGTAAGTCACGTTTTTCTCTTCGAATTTCCATCCTTGATTTCGAGTTTCATGAGCAAAAATGTTGAGATTTTGGGCTCTTTGATGTTATAAGACCCAACTCTCTTGAAGGAGAAGGTTAATCTTGTCTCCTTGGACCTTGGGTGTGGTAAGATTCTCAAGCCTAGTATAATTTATTGTTCTATGATGTTTGGGTATGATGATTGTGGCTTAGGTTGTGTATATGTGAATATTGGGGCTTGATTGAGACCTTCGAAAGCTTGAAAAAGGATTTTTTGGGGGTAAAAATATGTTCTTGGAGGTGTTGAGACCTAGAGGAATTGTGGACAAGTGGTTTGGAAGTGCTCCGGTTGAGCTTGGGAAATCAGCTAAGGTATGGTCTCGGTTTCTCGTATCTAATATGTAATGTGGTAGGAAATACTTAGGCTAGTGGCCCTAAGATAGGCATTGAATTAATGATGTTGTTGAATGGTTGAGATATATGATGTGATCATATATGTGATTATGAATATTGATGCCTTGATTGTGTGATATATGAGAAACTGCATGTTGTGATATATGCTTGATGAATGATTGAGGTTGAATTGGTGGGTGGTACCATGTTGATGGTGAGTATGATGATGATTATGTATAATGATGTTTGATTTGGAAATGGTATTATCAGAAATTGGGATGAGGAAGGATGTGTGATATGATATTGTGTTTGCCCTGTAGCTATTTGATTGAGAAGTGTTAAAATGGTTGGACGGTGGTTTTGGAAATTTTGGTAAAGTGTCAATGTGTGAGTTGAGGATGGCTTGATGTTGATTTTGGTACATTTTGATTGATTTAGAAAAAGGCAAAATTCGCATGTTTTGGTAGATTTTGAAAAGAGTTGAAAATGGTTTGTTTTGAAAATGGCACCTTGTGGTTTTGTATGAAAACATGGTTTTCGGGCATGTTTTGACGGGACATAACATGGACTACGAATTCCCGTTTTGTACCAAACTTGTCTAGAAATGAAATTGAATCCGGGATGTCCATGCCGCTGGAAAAACGGGCGGAAAACGATTTAAAATGAGAAAGTTATGTCCATCGGAAGATTGGGGGTTGAATCTGTGAATTCTGCAGCTTTTAACTTAGAAAATTTTTAGCAGAATGACCCTCCGCGCGTAGGCGCGCTTGGCGCGTACGCACCGTTATGCAAGAAAGCACCATCCACACGTGCGCGTGGTGCGCACGGGCGCGTCGATGCGCTGCACCAAATGCCCAGCTATTTTTTCGAGAGTTGTGCTAGAGTTGTGCCAGTTTTGTGCCTGGGGCGCAAGAGCACCCATGTGTACGCGTGGCTGACGCTTGTGCGTCGTTTGGCTATTTTTCAATCCGCGCATCCGCGCGTATGACGCTTGCGCGTCGATGAGTTTTGTGGCCATCCACGCGTGCACGTGGAGTGCGCGTACGCGTGGCCCTGTTTTCATTCCAAAATTGATTTTTGAGTTTTAAAGGCCAAATTTCATACTTCTAAGCCTCCGATCTCACCACTTATGTCTTAAATCATTATGATATGCCTAGCAATGAGACAAGGAGCTAGTGAATGTGGTAACTTGTGAGTGAAGCACGGGAAAAAGGAATGATCAATGAGGATCAAAGATGATTATGTTAGATGCGGAGGATGGCGGTGGAAGTGCTTGTTATGCCATGGGCCGAAGGGCCATAATTGTTAATGAATTGGCTGGTTATGGATTTAACCGTGAGCCGGATGGCTGGATCATTACCGTGTTACGGCGGAGCCATGATTATGGCTAAGTATAAATGCATATATGCTGTTGAATGAATTGTGAATGTTTGCACTTCCACTATCGGAAATGAGGGTTTCCCTGGGAGGAAGCAGTGGCTAGCCACCACGTGCTCCAGGTTGAGACTCGAAACTCTTTTGACCCTATATCGTCAGGGTGGCCTGGCACTGTGAAAGTCCTGGATGAGCTCACCCTGATAAATATTCACCAGTGAGGGTGATGGATATGGATCATGATTATGATCACGATTTGTTGAGTATAACTCGAGTTGGGGAGACACGACAGAGGGACAGTCCAATGGTTAGCTACCAGGACTTGTCGGGTTGGCTCTATAACCGACAGGTGATATCATCAGCCACTAGGGACAGGCATTCATCATATGCATACTATATGAATTGTTTGAGATTGCCTATTTGACTGCATATTACTTGCTAATTGTCTAAATGCCTTATCTGTTCCTATTTGTATATCTCTTGTTTGATTTAGCTGTGTTTGCTACATTATACTCCTGTTGGTGGTTGGGAGGTCTGAAGGAATTGGAAAGGGAAGTATTAGTTAGACTGAAGGATCTTTAGTCAGTTGCCACTTATGGTTTAGCTTGTTTATAAGCTTTGATATTATCTGGAGGAAGTCCTAGGATTGCCTTCGGCTTTCCTCTATTATTATATGTTATATATGGGGAACTGTTACCATGTTGGGGACCTCTGGTTCTCACCATGCGGATTTTGTGGTTTTCAGATGTAGGACGCGAGACTTCTCGTTGAGGCATGCTAGAGACTTCTGGATTAGCGAAGATCCTTGTTCTCGGGACTTTGTTTTGATTTTATGATTTCTCTTAGATACTTTTATCTCCATTGAATAATACAAACTATGATGAATCCTCTTAGAGGGGATTTTGGAGACTAGGTTCTCTGTTTTTGTGTCCCTTTGGGTTTCCTTTGGGGTTTCCTTATTTATTATATGTATATATCGCTATGCTCGGACCGGTTATCTTCGCATCCGGATTTGAGTTTTGATATTCCCGTTTTTGACACTCTTTTGTATATATATAATCTCGCGTTAGCTTATCCCTGTTCGTTACGTTATCGATCGGAGTGTTGCGCTTTCGAGTTACGTTTTTTTGTTTACTCCTTTTTCTACAAAGGCTCCTAGTTATAATCAATCATTCACACTACTATATGTACTAAATTTTAATTCTAGAGGTCGTAATACCTTGCCATCTCGGAATTATGACTTAAGCATAAGACTCTGTATGGTAGGGTGTTACAAGTGCATTTAAAAATATTAAAAAATTTTAATTTAAAATTTAGATGAATATAATTTAAATTAATAATTAAATTCAATTCAATAAAAATAAATATATCTGTATTATTGTATTCGTATGATTAATTATGAGTACTATATAATTAATTTTTTTTTTAATTAAATATAAGTATAAACATTGGATGACTATTTGATAACTGAAAGAATTCTATATTTAATAAAAAAAACAAGTTATCTGATTATTGCTTGTTATATAGTGGTCCCAGCTATATAGCAACCTGCACTATAGTTCAAGATTTGTTTTGTTGCTATATCACCGGCAACAAATGCGCTATAGTGTTCTTCCTTAATTGCGCAATTTTTGAATGCGTTATAGTATTTGACTGCGAAATAAAAAAATAATATCTAAAACGGTAAAAAAAATTGAATTTTAACTAAAAACGTAAATATAATTTTTTTATTTGTTTAAGAAAACCCTTTTAAAAACTAGCTTTTATAAGTTAATTTTCAAAAATAAAAATTTTACTAAATCAAGCCAAAATTGGAAACCAATTTTATGCACCTGTAATGATAACATAGCAGATGATATATGGACAAATTATATTGCATCATCGTGGGCAAATAAAATTGTGGCATGTTGCATCATCGTCACCATATCACGTGTTACTGAGTGGTTCGTTTTCACATTATTACATGTGGTCAAACCATGTGACACATATCACTAAAGATTCATATTTACAAGCCCATCACCAAGTCGTTAATGGAATGTAGGTCAGAAAATAATATGATATACTTATCAATTTCATAGACGTAATTGGTACAATTAAGATCTAAATAATTATTTTAGCACACACACTCAATCTCAAGAATTATTTTAGAATTTAACTCAAAAAAATATATTTTACACATGATATTTTAAAAAAATAACTCCACCTATGCACATAGTCATCCTAACCCAAATAAAGGAATAGATTCAATTAGACCCTCAACAACTCATTTTTATGACAGATCAATTAAAACTAGGTCGATGTCTAAAAACAACACCTTGTATGACTCAAATCTGCATCAATGTCATGATGTATTGCAAAATGGCTTATTTGAGAGGAAAAAATAAACCCACTATGATTTTGCAACACCCTATTCCAAAAGAAATTTTCATGAAATAAAAATGCTATTTTTACACTAAAATTAAGTACCAAAATTAATCACCATTTATTTGTATATAAATACATGTGTTGTATAACTTATTTTCAACATGTATTTTATATTCTAACATGTATTTTATACTAATGACAAATTTTGGTTGCTGATTTTAGTTTACGCATAGCATAGTCATTCATGAAAATAGGACATTCCACAATATTCTCCCGGGGAAATTGCAAATTGTTGTGCAACTTGTTAAAGCAAGAGCTTTGCAAAATAGTATCTGTTGCGTAATTATGCAACTTTTCCAACTCTTTCGTATGTCTAGAAATATTTTATTTTTTTATATTTATTAAATAAAAAAGAGATAAAATTTTAGCCGACTATTTCATAATACAAGCCAACAAATTAAAAATTAAAGACGGACCAAAAATTTTCAAGGGACCAAGTATGCATTTAAACAAGAAACATAAAATGGTATGAGTGGCCATAGTTTCATTTGCAAGTTATAACACATAAGTAACACATAAATACACCTCGTAAAAGGGCTGTTGAATATAATATGTTATAGTTATTATGTAAGATGCCATTGGAACATATCATCTAATTCAAGAGTTAATGATAGCAAGACGAGCATTTGCACATTAAGAGCAAAACTTAAGGGTGCAAAAAACGAATAAAGAGAACCAATTATGTAACTTGTAGTCTTGTAAGAACAGTCACCTTGCAGTGCAGACAAACCCCTTGGTCTAAACAGTGCATGAATCATGAATATATTTCTTAAAAGTTAGCAATTTATTTTATTATGCCAAAATAATGTACACTTTCCACTTAAAGTGTCAATTGTTCCCGGCTCGTTAAGGATTTTCTCTGGAAAAAATATACTTGTGATTTTGGTCAAAAAGGAAGAATGCTAGTCAATTAAGGGATACCTCCCATTCAAGGGTTTTGCCTGCAAACATGGGAACGATGTCTCCGAACGGAAAAGATAACAGTTCAGGTACTTTCCATGGAGCCTTCTTTAGAGTAAGCTTTGACTTGTTTCTGGGTAAGCCATAGAAGTCAGACCCATTAAAGCTTGTAAAGGCCTCCAACTTATTCAGTGCACCAGCCTGCGACATGTAAAAAGTAACTTCAAGATAGTATAAAAATTAACATGCTTTCATAGGCAAGGTAGCATGTAAAGTGTGGGCTTTTTCATTTACATCTCATGGAAAAACAAGATTAATGCACGAGTCATGCATGCATATGAATTCATGATAGTACTAAAATTATATGTATGTCTATTGATATTCACTGCAAAATATAAAAGGATATTTGGAAATTTCGCATAAGGAGAAAACCTAGAAGTGAAATTTTGGAATTTTACTCAGCAAAACTAGTTTGCAAATCTTTTGAAACTTGAAAGTGACATATTGGTCTCGGAAAACACAAATTGCTAAAATGAAAAATGAAAAGGTGTACCCTAATAATTGTTAAAGAAATATAAGTAGACATAAAAATGAAAGTCTGCACCTCCTCAAAGACTTTGGCATAGACTGATAGAGCAACAGGAGCATTGAATATGCCAGCACATCCACAAGCGCATTCCTTTTTACGCTTTTCATGTGGAGCACTATCAGTTCCGAGAAAAAATCTCTTACTTCCGCTAGTGACAGCCGAAACAATAGCCTGTCCTATGGAGAGTAAAAAAAAAGAGTTCAAGGTAAGATAATATGGTTTTGAATTAGAAATTAATTTAATAATAATTAAAATGATTAACAAGTTCGCAACAGATATTTCAAGCTAATTATGTATGAGTCTGTTCAATAGACTCCATAACTCTTCAATAAGACTTCTCTTTACAGCAAAGCTATAAGTTTCGCCTTCAAAATGTAAATTGATGTTGGAAGGCCATTCCAGGCTAGCAGCCACAAAAAGCCAATATTTTCTAATTGTAGGAATAACATCAAATCTGATCAATGAAAAACTGAGATGTTCGCTAAATATAATACAAGCAAACCATGGATTCATTTATGACCTTAAAAAATTACTTCAATTTCATAACCATGAGAACTGACGTAACATGTAAAGTTGTTACAAATCTATACATTAAGGGGAACAAATAAAGCTACATACTATGGATCTCTCTTTTGAGAACTGGAAGACAGTAATTGTGAGGCTGCAAACCACCTTGGAACAAAGCATTGCGATTAAGGATAAGATGCTGAGGTGTAACAGTTGCACCTACAGAACCTGGAAAGGAAAACCATACATTAGTAAAATTTTAGAACATCACAGCATAATGATGAGAAAGCTCTTTCGAGATATCGAAATAAGGTACCCTCTTTGCAAGACATAACAAACTTGACAGCATCCATGGTAGTAATATGCTCCATTACAATCTTAAGTTGTGGAAGCTTTTGAACCAAAGGCTCTAAAATTGTTTCAATATAAACCTTTTCCCGGTCAAAAATATCAACATTTGGACTTGTAACTTCTCCATGAACCTGTCACATACACTGATTTGCAAATAAGAAAGTACAAACACGAACTTTCAATTTTATGTACATTATATAGACAATAGACAAATCAACATGCAAAAAGGGAGTAAAACATTATTGGGCTAGCCTTGGCTTTTCCAAAGCACAACGTAGACAATAGTTAAAAGTCTGAGTATTTGCACACAATTTTTAGAGGGGCATATTGTGATTTTGGCGTCAAATATAATAAATTCCATTAGAAAAGGTGTATTATAATTCAGACATGGTGTGATTAGTCATAAGACTAATGACATTGTAGCTGAAATTGAATCACTATCTACAATTGGGGCAAGCATGTCATCTAAAAGCACGTAATGCATTGTTATACTTATACATCAACTCACATACACACATAGAGGGAGGGAAAAAACGTACCAGTAATGGTAAATCTTGCTCAACCATTTCCTCAAGAACAGGAAAGCATTTTCCAAAAAGATCTGTAACACCATCTTGAGAATTTGTGGTAGCACCAGCAGGATACAACTTCACACCATAAACAGCTCCACTCTTTTCTTCCAAATGCAATTAGCATAAATAATGTACTATAGTCAGAAGAATCAAGCTAACGTTGAATAAGTATAGAGAATAGCATGAAATTAGACAATCAAACCATTGATTTCCATGTGAACGACAAAAATTTTATACTTTTTATATCAAGTAGTTGTGTACACAAACATTAAGCTAGATCCTTTGCTCCATTGGACAAAGCTGAAAGCCTCCACTATGCATAAGAAAAGGGCAATAAATGGCATGGTCATCAAGAAATTGTTGTCGTCTAAAGAAAGAGAAAAGAAAAAAAAAAGGCTCAAACTCATGATTACCGAAGTCTACTCCAAGCAACATTGGCCCCAGAGTAGAGGAACCTGACTCAGGAGAAAGGAGTGAGAATAGTAGGGGGAAGAATTAGGGAGGACAGCAAGAAGCTAATAATGCCGTAATGCTGACTAGGAAGAGATGTGGGTTTATGAAGAAAATTGAGAGAAAAGACGCATGGTTCAATGAGTAAAAAATATGCTTGGAGCCAGTTAAGCAATTTCTAAGGAGGGTGGCTCCCATCTGCACAGGATATTTACTTGCTTTATAGCCTTTTAATATATTTTTCATACTTGCTTAAACACTAGTACTGTTTCTTAAGATCAATATTAAACTATGATATCAGATTATGTTAATTATGCGTAGAGGTTTCCTTAACTTCTATCCCATACTCTATCTGTTTTGACACTTACGGATCATATATAATTTGTTCCATAGCTACTAACTGGTTAAATATCTGCCAATGATTACATCTCAAATTTCACCTCATAAAAGTTATAATAAAATAGAAGTCACCCCTTCGTTATTACCATAAACTTCTTTATGTAGTGGCTAATTGTGTTTGATATAAGAAATGCTTGACAGCAAAGATAATATCATGTTAGCATGTCATGTAGCAACATGACACAGTTGGAAATATGAAATAGAACTGATAAGGTAAAAGGTAAAAGAAGTTAATTTTAACAAAATTCTTCTAGTAAAACATAATACCTTATACTAACAAAGACACATCAATTAAACATACTTACTATCTCCACCAACGCTTTTTTTATTACTTGAAATTGCATAGATAATTGGCAATATTTTGTTTAGATTCACATATAAACAAATTATACTCACTTGCACGTTTAATCTCATCAGGGCTTGTCATATCTGTTAAGTAAAGGGTCATCAAAGGAGTGAAGCTGCTATCTTTAGGCAATGCTTTCAGAATGGACTCCCTATAAGCCAAAGCAGCTGCAGTAGTAGTGATGGGTGGTTTCAAATTGGGCATCACTATTGCCCTTCCGAAATGCTTGGCACTGTAGAAGCAACATTTATTAATTAATATTCACTTCTGTTTCCTTTAAAAGCAGTTAGCACAGTCATAGCTAAATAATAATAGACCATGTCCAAGGCTCTTTAGGCATCCTACAAAAATAAACAGCAAGAAATGCATGGAGTTTAACAAGTCTTTTCTATTAGAAATCAAATTACCTGTGAGGGATGACACCTTCAAGTAGGTCACCATCACGGAGGTGAAGATGCCAATCGTCAGGTTGTGTAATACTGAGTTCCATCATTGTTTCTTTACAATTAAAGCACTTATGATTTTCGAACCTTTTGGAAGAGAATCTAAGTACCTTTCGTAGAAGGATAACAATTCAATTACTAGCAGAATCAGAAAGAAAAGAAGAGACTAATTCTTGATTTAATCATAAAATTTATTTAAACTTTAAAGAAATAAAATGAAAATCTAGTTCAATATGCTATATTTGTTGATGTTGAAGCTATGACTCACCATCTTCCCAAACATTCCACACTTATCCATGCAAAATGGCAACAAGTTCCATATGCAACACTTGTTGATGTTGATACCATGACTCCCCTTATCCCCAAACATTCTACACATTCCATGCAAAATAGCAGGAAAAATATCTTCCTTTTTTTTTGTAAACACGGAGAATGGGATTGAAGAAAATGCATGAAAATGGAAGACGAATAAAACTAAAATCAGAATATATATACACATACTTGGCAGGGAAGTGACAAAGTCTTTATCATTCCCCTTCCTAGTACCACTAAAGCATGAGCAAACTATCTGCACAAAGAAGAAACGTATCAAAATAGACAATATGTCACCATTAAATATATTAGGAGAAACAAGTTAAGCATAATAACAACTACATTTGTGATGAATAATTCAATGCATGTACGAATCTGTGATAAGAGTTTACATGAGCTTGCGGACTTGTGCATTTTTACGAGTATAATCTCAGTCTTAGATCAGTATAATAACAACTAGTGGTGTTCGATTTTTGGTTCGGTTTTTAGCGAAAAAATCATCCGATCCAATAATATAAAATTTGATCGGTTTAGTTTGGTTCGGTTTTTTATCTGAAGCCATCCAAACCAAACCAAACTAAACATAATTGGATTGGTTTGGTTCGGTTTTTTGGTTTTTAAATCATATATCACAATTTCTAACATAATTCAAAGTTAAACAAAGTTGCATTCATACTTTAAATACCCCATTAGAATTAATATACATTAGTCATATATCCTAATATTAGCATTCTTCTAAAATATGCCCAAGATATTCTAAGAAGCATTTGCTTCGCCTCAGAAAAAAAAGAAACTAACCAATGCAAGTGAAACAATGAAGGGAACCAAAAATATAATGTCAAAACCGAAAACTTTAACGGCTTTGTAACCATATTTTTTTCTATCTCTTCTTGCTGTTTTTCAGAAACTCAATATGCAAAAAGAGTAGAAACTCATATGTGATTAGATGTGCCAGAAGCAGTGAGTAGAAACTCATAGTTAAAAGTAACCGTTGTAAATAAATTTATGTTTTTAGCACAAATAATTAGAACAAAAAATCATAACCAGATAATTAGGAAAAAAATATCAGGACAAAAAATTAGAATTAATAATGAAAACAATAAGAAAACCAAAAACAACTAATCATAACAAAAAATCAGTTAAGAACCAACAATAATAACAGAACCATGAGAAGTGTAGAGATTTAGAAGACTCGAAATAGAACACTGACAGCGACAAGAAAATCAAGCAGGACCGCCAGCGACGCAACCAGTAGCAGCAGCAGCCAACAGAGCTTCTGGCAGAAGAAATCAAAGAGAGACGGAGAGATGCTGGACGGTGAGACGACAAAGACGACGGGGCCGAAACCGGAGAGACGACGAAGACGCTGGATGGAGACCACGACGGCACTGGGAAAGGAGCGACGCAGAACAAAATGCACGAGAGCGTTGTGGGCTGGATGGGGGCGCGACTGTGATGGAATCCGCCGCCCGCAAAGAGTGGTGAGCCTCTGGTGGGAGCGTGAGGAGTGTGATTAACCTGGAGAGTGGAGGTTGGAAAGTGCGGCACTGTAGAGTGTGATGTGTGTGTTAGGGTTAGGCTTTAGTGGGGGCAGAGGGCAGTGCAGTAGTGCTAGGCAAGGTTGTAAAATCCGAACTGGTCAACAAATCGGTTGAGTAACTGATTTAATAATTTAATAGTTTAATTAAAATTAAACCGTAGTTAAATTGGTTTAATTAAATATAAAATAAAATTAATAAAAATTAAATATATAATTTTAAATATTTAAAATTTTATATTTTTATATAATAATTTATTATTAAATTATTCGCAAACAAATTCAAACACCTTATAATTAAAGAAGTTTTCATCATTTATCTATCTTTAAAAATAAAATTTTTTTAATTAATTTCTAATCAGCAACAAATGAATATATTATATCAAATTAGAGGATTTAATTTTAAACAGAACAAACGTAAAGAGGTATGGAAAACTACCATTAGATATCAAGAGAAACGTACTTCAAGGTTTTAAAAATTGAATCGATCATCAAATCGTTCTAATTACTGATTTATTAATTTAATGGTCTAATCGGTTTAACTATAGTCCAATAGAAAAAATCGCTTTATATTAAAATAATAAATAATTATAAATAAACACTCTAAAACATAATTATAATCTAATATAAACTTTAAAATATCTTCTAAATTTAAAGCACTACATAAAATATCATCTTCCAAAGTTTTAAGATCTTTCGATAAAGTACAAACTTAAATATTTTAATGAACTGAAGCTTTTACTTTCAAAGTTTGTTATAAGAGAAACTAAAATCCTTTCTTCATCCTATAAATGTTTGCTGTGATGATACTAATCAATAAAGCAATTAAATCAAAAAAACATACCAAAAAATATCAAACCATTTCCAACTCTGGTTTAAATTTGTCCAAGCAACAAAGAAAAAGAATGAAGGTTTTCTCACAAAAAAAAGAATGAAAGTTCCTCAAAATAGCAGCTATACAATCCATATCATTTAACACAAACTACAAGTTCAGAAACCTCAAGGACAGTTTGCCTTTTTTTTCATTTATATTATGATGGTTAGTTTGTCTTTAGTGATTGGTTAGTGATGGTTCTAGATGAACTTGAGAAGGGGGGTTGAATCAAGTTCGCTTAAAATTTAGAGTTTCAAACTCTGATGCAGTGGAAGCTTGAGTTGCTGGAGATTATTTGAAATTATCTCGTACGCAGAACATTAAAAGAGCAGAGAAGAAGAGAAAAGGTCCAGCATGTATCCTGGTTCGGATTCTCAGTACCATAAATCCTATGTTCAGTCTCCACCACAAATCATGGTAGAATTTTCACTATAATCTTCAGATTACATACACCAATACTATTGAATTAATCCCTAATCCAACTAGTATCTACCCCAAGCTTTCTTCACCAAAGCTTAGCTACCCCAAAGTGCTAACCCAACTTGGAAAGGGAATCTACACAGATTCAATTCTCACCAAGTACTAACCCAACTTGGCAAGGGGAACTAATCCTAGTTCATACACCCAAATTACATCAGAAAACAAACAGTGGCTATTTTGCATCACTCTTGCCTTTTCTCTCTTGGCTTTTGAACCTCACATAATTGCCTTTTCTCAAAACAGAAAATAACGCAAGACAGCCATAACACAAAAATAAGAATTAAGCTTGAGTAGAAGAAAGAGATTCCAGCTCTGTGTTAGAGATGGTGCTCTGAGTGTGTGATCTCTCTTTCTTGATTTGAAATGTTGGAATGAAGCTTGTTATATATCTTCAACTTGGCTTCATTGTAGCTTCATCCTTTTGCTTGTCCTTGCTGCCCGTTGGAGCTATCACAGCTAGCAAGCTGTCCTTCTTCATCATGCTCCACTACATATGCTGCTGGAGGAGCTCGTCCACCACCTCTGTGGTCCTTGTTTTTGTTTTCTTCCTTGGCATGATCTCCTTTTTCATCCTACTCCATGATCTCTGCCATACGAGGAGCTTCACCCACTACCTCTGCTGCTTAGCAAGTTTGTGTTTTGCTCAACCACCAACAAAATATTGCTCTGCTATTGTCCTTGGGTTAGTGGGGTGTCCTTGTGTCTTGTTGCTTTGCTAGAGTCTCAGCTGTCCTTGATGTTGACAGATGTCCTTGTCTTTCTTTTCCTTTTGCCAAATGCATAACCTTTTATTCTTTGCTAAACGGTGCAATGAGCTTTGGCTCTTTTACAATGCTGAAGCACTAGCTGGTCTTGGACTGAAGTAGTGTGGACTTGGTCATATGGGCCTGCCACAATAAAGCACACATTAAACAATATTGGGCTTTCAATCCAAAATAATGTTTGTCATCATAACTTAACCCAAAATCAAACTAGGCTCAACAATTTCCCCCTTGATGACAAACATGATAAAATAGGAAAATTAAAGACTAATTTGAAAGAGTTAAGAACACTTCCCTTTGATGACTTTTGGATTGTGAGCAGCTCCCCCTCAATGCTAGCATTACTCCCCCTTGATCATGGCTTACATGTTAACCTGGGCAAAACTTAAAAAAACAGTCAAGACCAATATTTTCAAGCAGTATATCACAGTAATGAAAGCACAGGGCAATTAACACTAATCAAACATTAATCACAACACAGGGCAAATCATAGCACCACAAAACATTGTTCTTAACTATTACTATTAATCCCTAAGCCAAAGCTAACATTCCTTTTCTTTTCTCCCCCTTTTGTCATCAAGGGAGGAAAGAAAAAAAAAACCTGCACAAAATTTGTTAGTGGCTGGTGCATATAGTTTAAGTAGCAGAGTAGTTAAGATTTTTTTTTTTCTTTTACAGTCATCCAAAATAAACAAACAAGTTCAAAAGGAAACTAAGTCATAATCACAGATGAGATAAAATGAGCTAGGCATCAGAGTCAGATTCATCAGAGGTTCCATCGTCCTCCCCCTCATTGTCAGATGTGGTGAGGCCAACCTCAACATTCTCCACAAAGTCCCTCAGAATGCGAATCCTTCCTTTGGTCTTCTTGAGAGCATTTTCCTCCAAAACTTGGTTCCTTTTGCGCTCAGCACCATGATGGAGAAGAAGGTCAGTCAGATTGATAAATTCTTCAAGCACATTCTTCAGAATGCGGGTCATGACCTTGATCGTAGTGGAGGTGGAAGGGGGAACCAGAGGATCCTCATCAACAGAGGGAACATCAATGCTGTCATCAGTTTGGCAACACTTGGGAGCTATTTTCTTTACTGCACCACCCCCTTTGATATATGAGTTACAATCTTTTGCAATTTCAGCCCCAAAATCAACATTGTAATATTGAAAAATTTTTGTAAGAAGCATGCCATATGGTAACGCATTTTTGGTACTGACACAAGCATACATATGCCTTACAAGTAAGTAAGCAAAAGAGATGGGAATTTTTGAAAGCAGTGCATACGAAACCAGTGTATCACAAAATGAGACACGTTGAAAAGAGCCGCTCTGAGGCAAGATGACATGGTTTACAATCCTGTGCAGCTGGGCACGGACTGGATCAAGAGACTTATGAGTAGGAGTGTTACCTTCTAAGAGAGGGATATTGATGCAGACAGTGCTTAGGGCATCAAAGTATGAAACATTGAGCGTTTCGTCCTACTTACCAGAGGTGTAGACATCAGGGCCTCGGTCATGGTAATCAAGGGCTTTGCCTAGGTGATATTTGTCAAGAATAATCACTTTGCCTTTAACAAAAGAGGCGATTCTCCCTTCTTTGTAGGACATGTTGCTATAGAACTGTTTTACCAAATCAGGATAAATTTTCTCTTTGATGGACAGTATGGATGTCCAACCTTGATATGCAAACAATGGGGGTAAAGTTCAAACCTTTCCTACGGAGTTTGTCTAGATTGACAAGCTTAGAGGGACAGAGAGTACGCTTGTAAACATCTTTGCAGAAAAATAGGTAGTTCATGAGAGATTGAAAACGGCGACGATCAAACGACTCATCAGGAAAATCAGCATAAAATGACTTGTAAGCAATAGGATTTGAGAGTCTAGGTTCAGCAACAGGACGAAGTTCAAAGGTAATGACTGTACCGCGAGTATGGTGATTCTGAGTGGGGCGAGTCTCTTCGTCTTCGTGAAGAGGCCTCTTTCCTCTAGAAGAGCTGGGTTTGGAAGAACTAGGCTGAGAGGTGTTTGGTGGAGGAGGAGGAGGTGTAGGGCGAGGAGCAACGCCAGGGCGGCGAGCAGTGGTCTTAGTGCGGGCCATGTCAGGAGAAGGGTTTGGTGGTGAAGGAGGTGAAGAATGAGTAGGGAATAGTGAGGGAGAAGAGTGTGTGTGATCAGAACGGTGGATGCCACTGTGGGAGCCTCTGCGGGCAACTCTCTTCTTTCGAGCCTTATTTATAGAGGCACTGGTTCGGAGAAGATGAAAGAGTGGAGAGTGGAGAGTGTGGTGTGAATGGATGCATACAGTGGGAAGTTAATATAGACTTAGAGAATCGTAAAGGTTGCACCTTGAAAAGATAAAAATCCAATATTTGGAAACGTTTTGAAAGTTACAACTGTAACCTTCGTACGTTTGAAATAAGGATAAAAAGTAAACAAAGTTGAAATTGATGTATGGATGCAAATGAAGTAAAGCTTAATTAAGCAAAGTGCGAGTGCCAAAAAAATTGAGACTGAAAAAAATGAAGTGAGTCCAGCTGTCTCAAAAAATTGAAATTGAATTTAAGCCCAAAAATTTTGAAAGCCCACTTTTAGTAAAAAAATATGGAGGATGTCCCAAAAAAAACCATAGATGTAGAGACTGCTTCAACACTAGATGTCCATCATGTATTGTGTTCAGAGTTGAATCCATTGGCTTCATAGTGATTTAATGAAGTTTACTCATCATCTGCCAAAAAATCTCACCGCGATTTAGGAGACAAAATACAAAAGATCTCATTATCAGAAACATTAAGAAAACAGAGATGAAGTTAGAATGCCCAGTTCAGTTCATAACTTGCAGAACCTCTCCTCTATCAATGGTTTGGTGAAAATATCAGATAGCTGACCCTCAGAATTAACAAACTGAATATCTAAATTTCCATTTTGCACATGTTCTCTTATAGAATGAAAATGAACTTCAATGTGCTTTGTTCTTGAGTGCAAAATAGGGTTTTTGGAAATATTAATAGCACTCATGTTGTCACAAAATAATGAAATATTTGAGACATTCAGTTTATAGTCAGCTAGTTGAGTTTTCAGCCACAATAATTGAGAACAACAAGAGGAGACTGTAATATACTCAGCTTCAGCTGTTGAAAGAGCTACTGTAACTTGCTTTTTGCTAAACCAAACAATGAGAGATTTCCCAAGGAAGCAGCACATGCCACTTGTGCTTCTTTTATCAATCCTATCTCCAGCAAAATCTGCATCACAGAAACCCACTAATTGAAATGAATCAGACTTAGGAAACCATAAACCATAATTAGTGGTACCAAGCACATATCGGATGATTCTCTTTACAGCAGAGAGGTGGGACTCCTTAGGCTTTGATTGAAACCTTGAGCAAAATCCAACACTTTGAATGATATCAGGCCTTGAGGAGGTTAGATACATTAAAGATCCAATCATCCCTCTGTAGCGTGTCTCATCAACATCACTACCATGTTCATCCTTATCAAGCTTGATGTTAGGATGCATGGGGGTTCCCATTGGCTTAGCACAGTCCAGCCCAAACTTCTTGACAAGTTCCTTTGCATATTTTTCTTGATGGATGAATATGCCTTCTGCAGTTTGCTTGATTTGCAAGCCTAGGAAGAAATTGAGCTCTCCCATCATGCTCATATCAAATTCATTGGTCATAAGCTTAGCAAAATGTCCATTTGGAATAGCTTGAAGCCACAATGAGCAGCATATGCAAGGAGCAATCTGATGGCTTCCATTCGAGCTACAGGTGCAAAGGATTTATCAAAATCAATCCCTTCCTCTTGATCATATCCTTGAGCAACCAATCTAGCTTTGTTTCGGACTATGGATCCATCTTCACCCAGTTTGTTTCTGAAAATCCATTTAGTGCCAATGACTTTCTTTCCATTTGGGTAAGGCACTAATGACCAGACCTGATTTTTCTCAAACTGCTGCAATTCCTCCTCCATAGCTAACACCCAAGATGGGTCAGCAAGAGCTTCTTGGATATTTTGAGGTTCAATCTTTGATAGAAGAGCTAAGTTGTTGGATTCAGCTCTTTTCAAAGAAGACCTTGTTGAAATACTTTTGGAGGGATCACCAATTATGAATTTCTCAGGGTAATTTTCCAGAAACTTCCATTTCCTGGGCCTTTTGATCTGTGTTGAAGATCCAGGTTCCTCTTGATCAATAATAGCTTCTGCATCAGTGTTTTCTGCTGTGACAGGAGATAATTCCAAATTGTCTCCTACAGAATTGGAATTTTCGCAGCTAACAGGTGTAACTTCATGAGAACTTGGATTTTGTGGAACTGGTTCAGTGTTCTTTGGTAATTCATCTTCAAAACCTGGACTATCATCAATGCAAACACTGGGAACATTGTTAGATTCATAGAATGTGACATGCATGGTTTCCTCAACAGTTTTGGAGTTCTTGTTATGAACTCTATAGGCCTTGCTATTTGTGGAATAACCAAGAAAAATCCCTTCATGTGTTTTAGGATCAAATTTTCCTAAATTTTCTTTGATATTCAGAATGAAACACTTGCAGCCAAACACATGAAAATAACTAAGATTAGAAGGATGCCCTTTCCAAAGTTCATATGGGATTTTCTTCAAAAACTTCCTAATGATGGTTCTATTTAAAACATAGCAAGCTGTGTTCACAGCTTCAGCCCATAAGAACTTGGGGATTTCATATTCACATAACATAGCTCTAGCCATTTCTTGTAAACTTCTATTTCTTCTTTCAACAACACCATTTTGTTGAGGTGTTCTTGGACAAGAGAAGTTATGTGATATGCCTTGTTCATCACAAAAAAGATTCAAAGTATTGATTTTCAAATTCTTTGCCATGATCACTTCTAATTGAAACAATTTTCAAACCTTTTTCATTTTGAATCTTTTTGCTGAATTTCTCAAAAACAGAAAAAGCCTCATGTTTATGAGCAAGAAAGAACACCCAGCCAAATCTATTATAGTCATCCACAATTACCATGCCATAACTCTTTCCTCCAAGACTTTGAGTCCTAGTTGGTCCAAACAGATCAAGATGCAACAACTCCAATGGTTTCTTAGTAGAGACATCTTCCTTGGGTTTGAAAAAGGTTTTAATTTGTTTACCCATTTGACAAACATCACAAATGATGTCCTTATCAAATTTTATATTAGGAAGACCTCTAACTAAGCCTCTCTTTACAAGCTTAGAGATTTGGAACATGCTAGCATGTCCTAACCTCTTATGCCACATCCATTTTTCAGATTCCATTGAAGAGAAACAAGTTACATTCTGAACTTTTAGATCATCTAGAGTGATACCATAAACATTGTCACTTCTCTTGGCAACAAATAAAACAGTCCCTGTTTTCTCATTTATGACCCTACAATCAGATTTCCTAAAGGTTACAGCATATCCAAGGTCACACAATTGACTTATGCTCAATAGATTATGCTTTAACCCATCAACTGAAAAGACACTATCAATGCAAGTTGAAAAATCTTTGCCAACCTTACCAATGGCAATTATTTTACCTTTATCATTATCTCCAAAAGTGACAAATCCTCCATTATACTTGTTGAGTTTAATGAAGAAAGTATCCCTTCCGGTCATATGCCTTGAACATCCACTATCAAGATACCACATGTCCATTTTCTTCTTGGATGCAAGGTAAACCTGCATGTTCTTCAACTAATCTTAGGTATCCAAATCCATTTGGATCCTTTGATGTGAAATCGTCTTGGTTGCCCAAGAGCATTATAATCATGAACAACTTTATATAATTTACTATCATTACCAAAAGACTTAAGAAAGATGAAACATTGAGGAGGATCATGACCATTTTTATTGCACTTGTAGCAATGATTCTTGCTTACTGATTTTTGAGTTTTGCTAAATCCTTTTGGTTTGAAAAGCTTGGAAGAGGAGGCTTCAGATTTTTTAAAGTTTTGTTTGAAAACAGCCTTGTTTTCCTCTATGAATCCAAGTCCAGATTTTTTAGATCCAAACCTTTGACTAGTAAGTAGTTTGTTTAGATTTTGAGAACCTTGAACAAACTTTGCTAAGTCTTCATTCAAATTTTTTATTTGTTCATTCAGCTTTTTGTTTTCAGAAATCAAATCAGTAGAAGCAGTAACTTCATGCTTGAGTTTGAATTTTTCTAATTCAGTTCGCAAGGCAATGTTTTCTTCTTTGAAAAACTTTTCATTATTAGTTTCATTTGCCTTAACCTTTTTCAAAAGAAGATCATTTTCTGTCCTCAAAGCCTCATTTTCTTTCTTACATTTAGCATACTTATCCAAGAGTTTCTTAGAGTTCACAGAAATGTCTTTGATAATGTAGTGCAGTTCATCAATAGATAAGTCAGAGAGATCTACATCATCTTCATCATTATGATCTGCCATCAGACATAGTTGAGCTTCTTGATCTGAGCTCTTTGAGCTGGTGTCGTTCTCCAAGTCCTCCCATGTTGCCATCATCGCCTTCTTTTTGTCTTTCTTTGATTTTTCGCCTTTCTTAAGTTGAGGGCAATCTGACTTGAAGTGACCAGGCTCCTTGCAGTGATGGCATGTGAAATTGACTTGATCTTTCTTGACATCTTTGGATGAAGAGCTTCCTTTGCCTTTGTTTTTGTATCTCAGTAGTCTTCTCATTTTTCTTGCAAAGAGCACCATTTCTTCATCTGAGAAACTGTCATCAGATTCTTCTCCTTGGGCTGTCATTCTTGATTTTAGTGCTATACTTTTCTTTTTGTCATCTTTGTCTTGAGACATGTGAGTGGTTTCATAAGCCAGCAGCTTGCCTCTCAGCTCATCATAGGTGATTTTGATCAAATCATTCCTTTCAGAGATGGCTGTGCTTTTCACTTCCCATTTCTTAGTCAGACTTCTCAGAATCTTCCTTACTAAGGTTTCTTCAGAGTAATTTCTTCCCATGGCGTCCAGATTGTTGATGATTATTGAGAACCTTTCGAATATTTGATCGATGCTCTCGTCCTCCTTCATACTGAACATTTCATACTCCTTCATCAGCATGTCAATTCTGGTCTCCCTCACTTGCTTAGTGCCTTCATGAGTGAGTCTGAGCTTATCCCAGATTTCTTTAGCCGTTTTGCACCTTGACACTTTTCTGAATTCTTCAAAACTGATTGCACAGTGCATCAGGTTGATTGCCTTGGCATTGAGTTCAACCTTCTTCTTTTCTTCATTTGTCCATTCACTGTCTTCCTTTGCCACTACTTCTCCATCAGCATTCTGTTTGGTGGGAACGTCTGGTCCGTTGAGAATGATCTTCCAGATGTTGTAGTCGATTGACTGCACGAAGATTCTCATTCTTTCTTTTCAGTAGGAATAATTGCTGCCATTGAAGTAGGGAGGTCTATTATAAGACTGCCCTTCAGTGAGAGTGAAAGCCACGATGTTGGGATTCAAGTTGTTGGCCATGGATCTTTACTCTAAGCTGTGAAGCTTGCCTTCTTGAGACCTTACTCTGGATACCAATTGATGGTTCTAGATGAACTTGAGAAGGGGGGTTGAATCAAGTTTGTTTAAAATTTAGAGTTTCAAACTCTGTTGCAGTGGAAGCTTGAGTTGCAGGAGATTATTTGAAATTATCTCATACGCATAACATTAAAAGAGCAGAGAAGAAGATAAAGGGGCCAGCATGTATCCTGGTTCGGATTTTCAGTACCATGAATCCTATGTCCAGTCTCCACCACAAACCATGGTGGAATTTTTACTATAATCTTCATATTACATACACCAATACTATTGAATTAATCCCTAATCCGACTAGTATCTACCCCAAGCTTTCTTCACCAAAGCTTAGCTACCCCAAAGTGCTAACCCAACTTGGAAGGAGAATCTACACAGATTCAATTCTCACCAAGTGCTAACCCAACTTGGCAAGGGAAACTAATTCTAGTTCATACACCCAAATTACATCAGAAAACAAACAGTGGCTATTTTGCATCACTCTTGCCTTTTCTCTCTTGGCTTTTGAACCTCACGTAATTGCCTTTTCTCAAAACAGAAAATAACGCAAGACAGCCATAACACAAAAATAAGAATTAAGCTTGAGTAGAAGAAAGAGATTCCAGCTCTGTGTTAGAGATGGTGCTCTGAGTGTGTGATCTCTCTTTCTTGACTTGAAATGTTAGAATGAAGCTTGTTATATATCTTCAACTTGGCTTCATTGTAGCTTCATCCTTTTGCTTGTCCTTGCTGCTCGTTGGAGCTATCACAACTAGCAAGCTGTCCTTCTTCATCATGCTCCACTACCTCTGCTGCTGGAGGAGCTCGTCCACCACCTCTGTGGTCCTTGTTTTTGTTTTCTTCCTTGGCATGATCTCCTTTTTCATCCTGCTCCATGATCTCTGCCATACGAGGAGCTTCACCCACTACCTCTGCTGCTTAGCAAGTTTGTGTTTTACTCAACCACCAACAAAATATTGCTCTGCTATTGTCCTTGGGTTAGTGGGGTGTCCTTGTGTCTTGTTGCTTTGCTAGAGCCCCAACTGTCCTTGATGTTGACAGATGTCCTTGTCTTTCTTTTCCTTTTTCCAAATACATAACCTTTTATTCTTTGCTGAACAGTGCAATGAGATTTGGCTCTTTTACAATGTTGAAGCACTAGCTGGTCTTGGACAGAAGTAGTGTGGACTTGGTCATATGGGCCTGCCACAATAAAGCACACATTAAATAATATTGGGCTTTCAACCCAAAACAATGTTTGTCATCATAACTTAACCCAAAATCAAACTAGGCTCAACAGTTAGGATAGATAGAAGCTAAAGTTTTCCAATTAATTAAGGTGTTGAATAATGCCTGTAAAGTTCCATTCTTTTGGGTCAATTCATATAAGAAAAAGTAAGGAAGAATAAATTATTTTTTATGGTGTGGTTGAGATTAGGTCGAGCGAGGCAAGTGAGAGAAAATTAAACCTGTTGCAAGTAAAAATTAAATCTTTCCAGGTTAAATGCCTTAATTGAATTATATCACTCGTGGCTTGTTATATCATGATAGATTACATACTTTTTTGACTTTTCATATACAACATTAGTGCTTGCAGTCACTTTTATATGTTTGTTTGTTAATCTTTGTGGTAATATATCTAGGCAGTGATTTGTTTTTCTTTTTCAATTAGCTTGTTTATCAGGTGTCATCTTGAATGTAGCTCTGGTTGAGTGGAATCTGTTTTACGAAGTAAGCTTTTGAAGATTATGTGATAAACTTTTCACAGGTGGTCTTACAGCTTCGATTATACCAATCTAGATTTACATTATTATTTTCAGTGTTCTTTGGTATCCATTGCACTTAAAGAGGTTCTTATATATTGACTTTATTTTCTCCAATTTTTTGTACATCTAACTCAGATGAATTTGGGCAATACAAAAGAAGTTTGTACTTGGATTTAGTTTGTACTCTTTTCTCAGAAACCACCTTCTATATATGGGAAAGCCGATAAAATCCCATTCACAAACTTGTGTTCTTGTTATAGTTCCTAAGCAATTATTTCCTTTTAATGGTTGTGTCGTATGTTTGACAGAAATTATTAGAGACAAGATGCTCACCATGTTACATCACATATTTGTTCAAAGACCTGGAAACCAACCAGGCTAAAGCAAAGCTTAATGAGATACAAGTAATTGGTTTTGGTTTCCTAAAGCTTGTCCCAAAATGGCAAGTGAAACGAGGCATAATGGTGATGTTGGCCAAGGCCTATGACACCAAAACGAGCACCCTCAAGCTAGATAATGGGAACATCTGTATTGGGCCCGAGCTTTTCCAGCGTATTTTTGGTATCCCGCCCGGTGGTAAGTATACCTTTATTTGTTACACAACATTGAATTGGTTAAAGTTGTTTCGGTCTCCGTGGTTTTTCCTATGTTCTAACTATACCACATCTCATTTTACAATTTTTTATACACATCCATGTTGCAGTTGACGACTTCCCACCATTCGACAGCAGGAATGCTGCCCATGTCTCCATAAAAAGAAGATATCACGGGTTGAAAACTATACAGCTGAGGCGTTTTGTTAACTAATGTGCTTTGGATACTGACGATGACAAGATGGAGTTCAGAAGATATTTCATCCTGCTGGTGCTGAAAATGTTTCTGTGTCCGACCGTGTAACATGTCATCTTGCCGTGGCACATCGATACAGTACTTGATGTATTTGATTCGAGGAGATACCGTTGGCCGTTGCATATTTTCAAATCGTTAGAACAGACAATAAGGAAGTACTAGCGTAAAAAGAACAAGTCCTGGGATGGTTGCATGTTTGCTTTGCTGGTAACGTTGTGAATTTAAAATGCAATGTAATCCGACTAACCCTTGCATACCATAAACTTATTAGTTTATCCAATATCTTCAGGTGTTTTACTTCCAGAAACTAAAGCACGGTGAACTCGAGAGTTGTCAAGAACCTGAGCCGTGGCTTTCTGCATGGACTGCCAAGGAGCTTAGCATTGTAGCAGAAACTGTTCAACCGGAGGTATTCAATTACGTAGCGCTAACGGTGTCCTATATCACACAGATCATTTTTCATTTTCCTAGTTTTTGGTCATGTGTTCTTGACATCTATTTATATTTCGTAGCTCATTTTCTGTTGTAATTGACTGCATGTGGACTTTTTGAAGTCATACATTTATTATTTTGCATTTAATTTTTAATTACTCGAAGATATCTTCAATGGGTGTGTCTTATATTATATCCGTATTATGAGATTTTCGGGTTTGATGTGTCTTCAGCAATTTGTGTCTTCTAACCAGTCAATGGCCCAAAACAGGATTGCAGCAAACCTGACTGAAATGATGGTGGGTTCATGGAAGGTGGCACAAGAAAGGACACAATTGACGCAAGTCCTGAAAGAGAAGATGTGGACCACATAATAAGACCTGTGGGGTGCACAAAAGTAGGTTAAGATTAACATTTACTGAATCTTTGGTTTACATGTTTAAATATAGATCAAGAAAACTGTACAGTTTATGTTTTACCATTCGTTTACATTGAAGTTGTGTTGTTAGTGTGATTTGAAGGTGCTGTATGCTTGTTGTGACTTAATAGTTTGGCGTTGTGATTTCAGGAATCTAATCGTGGGGAGGGTGTTCGAGAAGGATCGATGCACCCGGATACACATGCAGTTGCATCGAACGGTGATGATGATGATGACGAGCCCATTGCAAAGAGATTGCGTCGAAGATATGATTGGACGAGGACACCTCAACCTCGTATGACAGAAGGCGAGGCCGGCACGACCGGTGAGACAAACGAAACAAAGAACCCAAAAGTGAGTAAAATGTTCCTTTTTAAAATTTGTAAGTTGCATCTTTGCAATTTAGAACATGAGCACGAGTTTCAATTATGATTAAACAAGTTCCTAGTCATGCCATTGTTTAAAAAATATAATTGATATGTTGTGTTAGTTTATCTTGGGTTCTTTGTGTGATGTGAAAGCACTTCGAGGTATTTGTGTACCACTTGTTTGATGTTGTGGTTTCAGGAATCCGGCATGAATGGGGAGTTAGTAGTGCGTCAGTGCGCACAACCGTTCATTTAGTATCATCTGAAGAGGATGACGACGATGACCAACTCATTGGCAATAGACTCCGCATAAGAACTCAGTAAAGGAAAACAACTCAGCCTTACAGGGCAAAAGGAAAAACCGTCACAACCAACCTGCCAGAAAGAAAAAATCAACCAACCGAGACAGATGATCCTGAACCAAAAACATCATCAACAGCATTGGTTAAGTATGCAAGGGTTGAGGAATATTCTCCTGAATTTTTTGACAGGCAAGTGTATACTAAATAACTTTGTTTCCGGTAGTAGTATGCAAGGTTTTTGTTATCGCCTCCTAAACAATTCATAAAGGTTGATCACCTCATGTAGTTATTTTTCATACAGGCATCCTGACATCTTATCTCAGTGGGATCCGGATAACGAAAAGCTATGGGCAGATATCGAAAAGGGCTTTTACAGCTCGTGACCCATTAGCATTGATCCGATCCAAACAATTTTTCCAAAAGGTTCTTCCTACTGCACACCCAGTCCACAGTGCCCCTCTTTCTCACTTAGGATGATGCAGCTCTTTAAAAAATCCACACCTTCCCCCCGACCTATTCATCCGTTACTTCAGGGACAGAAACTCACTGAGCGGGATGAACAACAAATCAGAGGTTGGACGGTGGATGCTTCTCTTGATAGCCAGCAAACATTGGCGTCATATGAGGGTAGACCACACCTATTTATATCAAGGGAGGAGTTGTGCACGCTGAGACCACGTGCTTGGCTCAATAACAGTGTATGTACATGTTACTCCACTTTGTTTAGTTCTCATGCGTTGTCGACATTTATGCTTTACAAGTTGGTTATGTAGGTCATACACTGGATGTGTTGCGCATTCAATGACTCAGGGCTCAAAAGATTCACCTATGACTTTTATTGTGTGTGTCTGGGGATTCTGGTAAGGAAACGTCTATGTGAATCATTTTTGTACATTACAATTTATGAACAATTGATAATTCATCATTGTACAGGAAATGGTATTGGTCCTAAAGAAAATGATGAACTTTCCGAACGGGCCAAATCCAGTGTATGTTGAATTGGGTGAACACTTTGGTGCCGATACAAGACATTTTGACAACGTAGCAACTTCAAAGAAAAAATGGGTAAGTCTCTTTGCCGTATGATAAGTTATTATCATCATAACACCAGAACAATGGATATGTGTTTTTCTTTATAAATACGCGTAATATACCTAGTTACAATTGTTAGTTGTTGCAGTAGTTTTTTCCTGTATATATCACCTGTCATTGGTGGGTGTATGCATTTGATGTCTCCGAAAAAAGGTTGTTCGTACTGGATAACATACACACTAAACCACCTGATACAGTAAGGAGCAGGCTAGATGCATATGCGGTATCACAACATCTCATCACCCTCAAGCTCTATTTAATCTTTGTTATTGTATTCTATTTAAGTGTGTTGTTTGTGTTTTAGGCAAGGCTCATTAAAGACATAGCACAGGTGGCTATCCCGACTTATAAGTCACTAAAAAAGGGCTGCCTTGCACATATGCCTCTATTCTAATACAACCAAATGAGTGGGTCTCCCCTCAAAATCTTGCAATGTATTAATTGTTTAGTTACATTGAGATGCATAATGGTTCTCCTAATACAATCTGTTTTTTCGATTCACATAGTTTTGATTGTGGTGTGTATGCAATAAAATTCATGGAGTACTGGACCGAAGGAGGGAAACTAAATGGCTGGAATTATGTGAGCTTCCAAAATTATATATCTTATTAAATTATTTTTTAAACACAGGTCAATATCTATACTTACATGCGGTTATTTAACATTAATTTCCATATGCAAGACCTCGTCAAGTTATATAGGTTGGAAATAATGCTTGACATCATCCTATGTCAAAAAAATTCAGCCATCAGAGATGTCTCACATTCCCTTGACAACCGTGCAGATTGCTCGTTATATAGTTCCTCACATCCTTTTCTGAGTAACTCAACTTCAATGACCCACCAACCTCGTTCGCCAGTGTGAGATAAGTCTTATTGGGCTGTATGTCAGCCTCATCGTTGTTCTGAATCACACACTTGGCATGCATGGTCAGTTCCATGTACTAATGTAATGCACAACTTGGTTGGCAAAACACGGGTGGGTGTGCTTCAATTCTAATTTGGACACCATCCAATTATCCTTTTGCCTATCAAGCATCATGTACATCCTTGCTTTGCATCTGGCTGTTGTTATTCTCATTACCCGAGTTGCTGCCTTCACTCGAGACTCCCGATAACCTTCATGACTGAAGTGTATCGATTGGTTAATAGGTATCTTTGATTCTTTCCTGGTCTTGTCAAAGTTGGTATTCCTAATCCTAGTCACAAACCCAAGTTTCTTTGCATAATTACAATAGAACTCTTGTGCCTTCTGCAACGAATCAAATCTCAATCCTTCGTATGGAATTTCCTCTATTGGAATTCCAGTGTGATCCGGCAACTGCAAATCCATTCAGAAAAAATATCATTCAACACAAAAAAAACACTAAATTAATTAATTTCCAATATCTCGCTAATTTTATGACAAGAATAAATTATGTTTTACCCCTCATGATTGATTGCCGTAGCATCATCTTCTAATTGAACAACGTCTATAGATTCTTTCCCCTAGAATCAATAACTGAGGACATATCACAAAACAAGATAACCATCCATCATTCGACACTAATAAAAACACTACCAATAATCACTTATCACTTTATAATACCTACTAATAAACAACCAAAACTAAATTGATATAAAACATCACTATCCATGATCATATCCATAAAAAAAATTAATCAAAGCTGCAAACACCAGCTCAACATGGTGAACAAAAGATTAATAAAACAAATCAAATGTAGAAAATGTAACATCATTCTAGCATAATTGAAAGAAAGAAAATCCACACCAATTCTAATTAAACAAACGAAATCACAATCCTTCCAACAAAGTGTATCACTGTTACTAACTCAACAATAATAACATAAAAAATAAGTTGCAAATAGACATAACCAAATATACTACTAATACACAAATTACCTTGTCCACAAGTGGTGTGTCATCTTCACTCAGAGATGAAACATTAACATCGGTGAAATTAAAATGATCATTCACATCATGTGTAGTGTTGTATGATGCTTCTTCACCAATTGATGGATCGATCGACGTAATGTGGTACGCTTGCCTTCAACGGAGACACATACACCTTTCTCCTATGGATTTTAAAAACTATTTGTCAACGAGAGTGGCTGTTCACGTTGCCGGTGGTCTGTAAGGGCTGTTCACCTTGATCATATGGAGGTGGAAGGCTATGGCTCAACAGAGGTAGAACGCTATGGCTCAATGTGCATCAACGACAATGACAACCCCTATTTTGGGGTGAGATAACGGTGCGTATGATGACTTTGTCTCTCACGGGAATTACGGTGATCAAAAATTGGTTCGCAAGGAAGAGTCTGTGTCACAAATCAAACGGCGATTGCAGATTCTTATTGACGTAAACAAATTCAGGACGGAGAGATTACCAGGGATGGTTGAGGAGAAGGGGTTGTGTGACACCTTCATACACTCACGTCGCAGTTCTCTTCCACGGGACTGTTGGTGCAACCAAGTGGGATCTGGGGGAAGGGGCAGTCACTGTCGAACGGTCATGGCGGCATCCCGGTGACTGAAAATATTCCACGAGGGAGACACGGTCGGCAATGAGAAATAGGATTAGGGTTGCGTGATGGGTTGCACCGCAGGCTTCTCTTTCAACGTGCTTAAGACTCATGCACTGTTACAATTCTTCATACTTTCAAAATTCTACATCATGGAACCCACTTTAATTCCTAATTGAGTTAACAAATTATATTTAATTATTTTTAGTTCTTGTTGGTAATAGTTGGCAGACTTAAGTTTTGTCAATATATATTATAATATATAATATATTAAGGATGCGAATAGGATAGTGTAGGGTATACCCTAAACTCGCACCCAACCTGTAAGCAAATCTGCACTATATCCTATTTTGTCCGCAACGAATCGGATAGACAATCTTACCTGATTAGATTAGGTACTCGCGAGTAGGGTACATGTTGCCAACTCTTGAAAACACACGGGAATGACCGAGAGAGGGGGCTTGTGGGGTTTGGCGCGACACAATAACTATGTTTCTAGGTGACTTATATACGTATAAAAAACTAAAAAAAATAAAAAATATATGGTAAACTATTAAGTAAACAAACATTCGATGTTCATGTTTGACTAATTTTTTTAGATATAGAAAAAAATTGTGTAATTCACCGTAATAGATAGTTGGTGTATTTTTCTTTAATATGGATTTAATTTTTTTTAATTTTAAGTAACAAATTGAACCCTCAAATTTAGAGAAGTAGAGAAATCTGAGGATTGAATTTTATAATGTACAAATCGGACCTTTCGATTTGTGTTGAAATAATTTTTTTCTATCGTGAAGCAAATCGAACTCTTCAATTTACATATTTAATTTTTTTAATATTAAAATAGAAAAACTCAAATCTAACTCTCAAACTTGTGTATTTAAAAAAAATTCACATAAAAAAGATACATAAACTCTTCATATTGTTTCAAAACACCAAGGTAGCGTTTGTTTGCAAGACAAAGACTAAGATTGAGAGATAGAGACCGAGTGACAGAGACAGAAATATATATCAGTATTGTGTTTGGTGTAGAAGTATACAAGACTGAATTATGTCTCAGTATCCTATTTAGTTTGAAATAAAAGTAGAGACTAAAAGACTTAAAATTATAAAAATGCCCTTAATTTTAAAATACAACCCTAACCCCCAAATCCAATTTGATTTTTCTCAGAATGCAACCCTAGCCCCCTTTCTCCTCTCCTCTACCCTTTCTCCTCTCCTTTCCCGTGAAGGAATCCTCTGGTCTTACCCGCCGCCGGTAGCACCTCCAAGGATCCCTCTTCACGCCACTATTCCTACAATCGCAAACAAAAATCCCTCGGCCTCTTGTGCACCGAGTATTCCTTTCTTTCCTTTTTTTTTCCTTCTTTATTCATACTAATTTTTCTTACACCTGCTCTTTTTGTATATTTTAAATTAAAAGTATCAAATTTTGTTTGGGTGCAGTTTCTTGAAATTGTATAATAAGGACATCATCCACTTGATTGGCCTCGACGATGTAGCTTTTCGATTAGGTATTTTATAACCCTTCAATACCTATAATTTATAATTATTGTTTTCCAATTTTTAAATTTTTTTCGGGGGCAAAATTTTCAGGTGTTGAGAGGCGGCAGATCTATGATATAGTGAACGTCTTAGAGAGTGTCGGGGTGAGGTTTCTTGTTATATTTATTTAGTTTAGTTATTTCTTGAAACAAATTTAATTTTTGTTTCAAAACCTTTTATTAATGATAATAATTGGTTCTTAGTTGTTTGTTTGTTTCGTTTAATGTTGGTTGACTTGTAGGTGCTTTTTAGAAAAGCTAAGAATCAGTATACTTGGAAAGAGTTTGCTGCTATTCCACCTTCAAGTATCTTGAGTTGATCAATATTTTATAAGTTTATTTATGATAATTACTATATAGAAAAACAAAAAAGATGACTTGAGAACTATTCATCATAATTATGTTGTTATTATCACTCTTTTTCCTTATCAAAATTAGTGCACACTTATTATGGTATGTTATCTTGAATTATTGTAGTTGTATACTTTTCTCATACACCTATAGAAAAATCCAAAACTTGTAATCTCTAGTTGAGTTTTTCTGTTAGTAACCTAGCTATGTTAAAGGTAGACATATGAATTATGCTTTGATGATTTGGATTGCTGTTAACTGTGTTTGGGAGTGTTTTATGGTTTTATCTTAAAGTAACACTTTCTCTCCCAACTTTGTGAGTTATGATATTAGTTAGTTTGCTAGTAAGTGTACTTGGGAGTGTGTTTCTCAAAATGGCAAGGTGGAAGAATAGAGGAAGTAAAACTGTAAAAGTATTGAGATATTTAGAAGATTAGAATTAGATTAAATTGGGAATGTATTCTATCAATTTGATTTGTCCGATTGACAACATTAAGTATGATGTTATACAATATTCAATATGAAATCTGCAAGAAAATTTGTTTTGATTATCTATTAAATAATTTTATTAGGACTAGTTGATTGATTATTGTGTTGTATTACTATTTCTTGATCGTTGTTTTGATTTTTGGTTACTCTTAATTGTATAGCAGCCTGGTTAATAATGGCTTCTACAAGTAGAAGATCTACAAGTGGTTCCTATGGCAGCGGCAATGTAACGGGTGAACGTTTTTGTGAGTGTGGTTTAAGAGTTCCGTTACAAGTCTCAAATAGCATTACCAACCCGGGTAGAAAGTATTATGCCTGTCTTGTAAGACGATGTGGATGGTTTAGATGGGCAGGTCCAAGTATCCAACATGCTGAAGTTGCAGATGATCGCTCTTGTCATTTGAATTCCAATTTGAAGTCAATCGACCGAGTTGAAAATCTGCATAATGATGTTGTATTTCTGAAAATTTTAGCGGTCTTTCAGCTTTTGTATTTGTAGTCTGTATTGTCCTGGTCATAGTATTGTTGTTTAAGTTATAGTTTGACATTTGAATTGAAACAGACAAATGACAAATTTTGTAAATTAGTTTGAGTATATGTTTTAGTATATTTTTTTAAATACAAAATGAGTACATAACAGTAAACTTCATGCTGAATTCACCAACAAACAAGCAAGGAAGACTTAAAACAAATGCTTGTGTTTGACATAAGTCTTAATAACGATCTAATTAATATAAATAAATTTACAATTGTAAGGATTGTGATCAACAGAGAGACTACTGTTATAAAATATTAAGCCACCTAAATTTCTGGATATTCAGGTTATATTCTGTAGCTGAAAAATGAGCAATTGTTGGTCTAATAACCATACATGTTATTCCACTCCCTTTTCAACTCCAAGTCATACTGTAATCTTTCTCCTGTTGAATTTAATCATATAAGAAAAGTTCAACGTTGTTTGTTATCATTGAACTTATGATTTTCTATTATTTATTCTTCCGCTCTAAAAGCTCACGTCTAATTCTACTATTCATTCTTTCGCCTAACGACAGTTGGCCACTACTTCTATCCCTAAAGTAAACAAATAACGTAAGCATAAAGAACAATATCAAATCTTCATGCTTGGATCTCATCTCTTCATAAAAATACATGCATCGCTTAATAATTTTCGACCGTTCAATTTCTTCCTAGCAAAGTCATTACATTAAAAAACGCATAAACATTCAACTTAATCTAACACTTCTTCATGCAAAATATGCTATATCTTCTTAGAACCAAAAAGAAGAATAAGAAACTGGAATCAAAAGACATGTAACTCTATTTACATCTAAATTTTATTTTAGTTTCAATTGAAAATTAAAATATAAAATACAATAGAAACACAGTAGAAGTGATAATATCGATTTTTCTCTCTCATTTCATAAACTGAAAGTAAATTTTTCAGTTACTTTAAGCAAATCAAAGTCTTCCAAAAGCTGTTGTGGTTGAGATTAAAAGAGTTGTGTTAAGAGTTATTACTTCGAATCATCCATGATTATTATACAAACTATATTAATGTGGTTGAGATTATTCATCCTAAGAAGTTAACCAATAAAACGTGAAAAGGCTATTAGAATTTATTGATCTAAACTGTAGAGTCTCATTGTAACCAGTTGACCAGCTAAGGAGTGTAAAATTTAGTTAGTTATACTAATTAGCAAGACCCCAATAAATTAACAAATTAGATTCTGATAAAATTAGTTAGAGTTATACTAACTAACAAGGTCTTAACAAGTCAAGCAACTAAAAAGAGAAAAGTTAATTAGACTTGTGCAAATTAAATAATTCAAATTAACTTAATAATTATTAATTTTGAAGATTCAATAGACTCAAGACTCTCTTAATTTTTACTCTTTAAGATAAAATAAAAATTCTACTTCATTTGATAAGAGAGGGGTTTAATAAAGATAATAGCAACTTAGTCAACTCCTAAAATATGCACAATTTGCAAAACTGATGATGATTAACACGTTTCCCTAACAAAGTGCAACCCAATTTCAAAAAAAGTGCTTGGTCCAGTTATATAAAATTTGATTACCTATAGTTGAATAACGTTGGCATTGTCACAGTATATTACTGGAGTACCACTACTCTTAACTATAACTAAGCTAATAAAATTTTCATCCATAGGATTTCAGAAGTTACATCAGAGAGGGCCTTAAACTCAATTTCAGGTTTTCAACACTAGATTTTTTTTACACAATGCTGTTAAGAGTAACATGAAAAAGCAGGTAAATTGATATAAATCAAGCAACTAAACCTGAACTACATTACAACACCTTTAACATTATATAAATCAGACAGTCTACTCTTGTTTTTTCAGCAAAGGAACAAAATCTAAACTATATTAAAACACAAGGCAAAGAATTTCTTCAACTTCAATGCTACTACTTCACACCATTAACAAAATAATGACAAACCAAGCAAAATAGTAACTTGTCTCATTTTAAATTTTAATTTTCCCAAATCAAAATAGCCAAACAAAACAAAAGCTTAACAAGTTCTGAGTACAAATACACCTTTCAAATACAAACAAATTTGATTTAAATATTACACAACAGTAATGGTTAAATTCAGAGATCAAATTGAATATTAGAAGAAGAGAAAAGTCCTATTACTAGGTCACAAACAAATACACAGATTAGGGCACGACTGAAAAAATGAAAAGAATCCGTAAATTAAACAACATTTGTATAAAACTAACCTGAGTCAGAGCAGCTAAGATGACGAGTTAGTGGTTGACATCGACAAGAACCGGGGAGAGGTGGCAGCTTCGTTCTTCGATTGTCCTGTGAAGGAGAAAATGCCGAGATGAGAAGAAAGGGGTTACGGAGATGAACTTGAAAGCGGCAAATCACTTACGTAGCGATGGCTAGGCCAGCGGCAACGAGATGGCCGTTCTTAAAATGGTGCTTCAGAGGCTACAGTAAAAAAGATGAAAAAAATGGAGTCACAAGGATTTGTTTAATAATGAAGCCCTAATTTATATTAGGATTAGGATTAATGTTAGAATTATTGAATTAAAATGGGGTAATTTAGATACAAATTATAATTAAAATTTATGTATCCGTCTTTAAAATGTTTTTTCTCCAATATCCATACTTTTTTGAGGTATTGAAATACCTACATTTTAAAGACAGAAACAATTTAAGTACCAATCTCTAATCCAACAAACATAATACTAAGTTTCTGTCTCACTGTCTCATTCCAGTTTTTGCAAACAAACTCTCCCCAAAAGTTCAATACCAAGTGTCCATGTTCTTAGTTGAACACTTGAACCCTGCTAATAAGGCCTTCAAAACAAAAATGGAAGAATAAAATAATTTCATTTTGCTATTCTTTTCGTGATTATCTCTCTGTCTCTCTCATGGCCGTTGCGGCATTCAAATCATCCTCCAGAAGAGGAAACCAAAACCATTCAAATTCCACCTCCGCAACTTCTGCCAGATCCTCCCGCCAGGAATCACGAACCAAAGCCCCCATTCGAAGGTCAAGGAGCGTAAGCGCGTTTTCCAGGGGCAGTTCGGACATTTCTACTGAATTCCTCAACAAGAGAGACAACCCTCTCTTCTGCAGCGTCACCCCTTCATCACCACCCGGTAACGACGACGCCCAACCGCCGCCCAGCTCACTTCTTCTAGAAGCCTCCGATTTCGACAGACCCACACCATCTGCTTCCAATCCCAATAACAAGGCCTCCGGTCCACGTGGCCGTCACGTGACGCGAAATGTTGATGCCAAGGGAGGGTCATGGTCCTCGTCAACGGGTCGGAGCTTGTCGAGATCGGATGCGGGTCGCCGCACTCGATCCGCTTCTCAATGTCCGGCTTCGAGGCGGCTATGGAGTTATTCAACTTCTGAGGTAATGCAATTATTTTGTTGGAGTGGAGTGGCTGTATGTGAATCTGGAATCTACTACTATAGTTCTAAAGCTCTTTTATCATGTAATCAAATCCAATAGAGCAACATGTGTTGAATCATTTGAATCAAAATGATGGAGAGGCTGAGGGATATGTAAATCATAGGGTACAAGCCGGGTGATTGAAATGGAGGAGTGCTTCAGGTTTTATCCGTAGCAAAAAGTGTACCAGTAAATCTTTATGGTAAATTTTACGACTGAATGTTGGTGGTAAGAGGGAAACACCAACATAAGCTTAATGTTGTGGAGACAAAGATGCCTAAATGGATGTGTGGACACATTAAACTACACTATATAGGATTAGGAATTATTTTAGAGAGAGATTTGGCCAGTTGGAGGTTCGATTTTACTCATTTTAGGGAAAGTGGATTAGATGGTAGGCATTCTTGTAGCTAAAGACAGAGGGAGATGTATTAAATGAGATTTTATATATAAATGGTTTAAAGTTAGATATGATATATAATAGGGCACCTTCACGGTTTTTGGCTTTTTGATCTATGTAACTCAAACTACCTAGTGGGACAAGGTTACAAGGCTTAATTGTGTTTCATTGTTGTTGCTGCCTCTTCTGTTTAGGCTACACCGGCCTTACTTAAATCTCTTTTCAGGGGAGGTTACTGTTATTTTTACATGGTGTATAACGTCAAATTTTATAAAATAGATGGACGTTGTTTATACCGGAATTTTTTGGGAGGTCAATATATATTTTTTAAAAATGGGATTCACATTGAATTTCACTGGACTTCAAGGGAGGTTAATGTTATTTGCTTTATTTTATTTTACCGTTTTCCTGCACCCATGTGGGATATGGAAGAAGGATATGAAAGGAAGTATACTTATTTGCATCTGTTTTTTGTGTAGAGCGAAACTGATGCTTTAGATAGCAGTGATCTGAGGTTTGTTGAGAGTAATAGAAAAGGTGGTTTGTTTGGAAGTGATAGTGGTATGGTGGATCAAGTGAGAGATCTGCGCAGGTGGTCTAGTCAGCATTCATCTACCGAGGTTTCTGACTCTTTTGCTGCAACTTTGGTATTTTTTCCACCCTTACTGTTGTATATGTGATGCCAAGATGAGGAGGTGTTAACTTATTGTTCAGTGCTGATTAATTATTATGTTTGTATGGCAGTCTAGCTTGGAAACTCAGAGGTGTGCAGATGCAGTTTCTATGGTGAGCTCTGGATATGGATCTGATGTGAAAACTATCAAAGCTGTTAGTGAAAAGATGGTGTGTGATAGGAAATTTTCTACTCTTTCCTAGTTATCCATGTTCATGTCTGCCTGAAAACAAAGAGAAGAAAACCTTCATCTTTATTGTTATAGATGCATATGTCCTATGTCTAGAAGATCTGAACTCATGCTAAGAAGAGATAGTAGTTCTTCCTTACTGATAACTTTTGTACAATTTTGGTTGTTCTATGCTCCTGCAGTCAGTACAAGGAGGTCCGCTGGTAACCAGTGATGTATACGAGACAGTTCGCTCTGAAGTGAGGCGTGCTATTTCTGAGATTCAGACTGATCTTGAGAGTGTAAATTTCATGATATCCTGATTTGTCCATGCCGACTATAAGTCTGCTGGTTCTATTTGAAATGTTGAATTGATTCAAGCAATATTGATACATTATGCAACTTTATGTGAAATTTGCATACATTTTTGTCTTCTGTCATTTCTTGTTTATTGCAGGCATGATCTCATGTTATCTTAAATCTTTGTATTCTTCCTCTCATCATAAGTTTTGTTTTCTAGATGCACTTAAGAACTTTATGATCTGAGTGAAATGCAAATTCTTTCTTTAGAGGATAAACTTTTACCATTAGCATAAAACTTGTAACAACTGCATATATTTGCTTGTTCTATGTGGAAGACTTCTGCTTTGCTTCATTCAGTTTTTTACTAAAGAAGGTGGTACTGACATTCTTGGTTGAGAACATCGCAAATGCTCTCCTTTGACTTTCATCACAAGCTCTTTCAAACACTTACAGAAAATCTTGCTTCCACAAAAGTAGTAGCTTTGTCACGCTTTGCTCTAATCTATTTCCTTATAGCTGCCTTGCCATATTGGCAACCTGTCATGACCCGATGCGGCCATGTACGAACATAGGATTATTCTCCTGAAATGTTACCCTTATCTCTGATGCATCTGTTTCTTTTCCCACTGAATCCCCCTTTTTACTTCCTCTTGTACCTCCTTTCACAAACTTCTAGAATCTTCCCACTTGAAAATGATATTAATATGAAAACGGTGTATCACATTAATTTTTCATTCTCACTCCCTTTCATGTTCAGAAATAGAAAAGAAACACAAGATAAAAGGAAACACCATTGGTTCTTTGTTGGACTGCAAATCTCTTACCATCTTTCCTACTAAAATTCTGCCAAAGCCATCAGACTCTACTTCCCTTTAGGTACTAACTGACTACCAGCACTACCAATGCCCCTTGTTATGTGTGCAGGTCACACTTTCCAGCTTCAACAGCTGGTACAATTCCCTTGGTAACTTTCCACCTCTTTCCACCATAGGGTTGGGTAAGAGAAATATTCATAAAGCTTTCATCTATAAGCACTTGAGCAAAAACCCTTAAACCTGTTAAATTTATTTTATTTCTCACAAGACTTGCTCAATTTATTCCTTGATTACTGTTTCATGTCTACTTGGCATTTCTGGTTGTGCATCATAACATCTAAATAGTTGACTCTTATTGAAATGTCAATGCATGTTTGTCCAACTTTTAAATCACTACAATTATTGCAAAAGTATGTTTAATGGCAACCTGCTTTCGGCTTTTTGGAAATTTAGGCTATCCAAAGGAGTAATGCCACTGCTATTGCTGTTACCAACATAGCTGATATTCCTCCTTGCTTGGTAAACCCGGATGCGGAAGAATTGGTTTTTGAGATCAGAAGAGAGTATGCCCAAAAACTTGAAGAGGTGATTATCCCCTTTATGGTTTGTGCATATAGTATGGTTAGCTCCTTCCCCATCCAAGAAACGAGAGCAAGCCCTTGCCCTGTATTTCTAAAAGTTTTGATTTTCCCTATTGTGGATGGTTCTTATTATTGATGACATGATTTTTCGTTTTTTTTCTCTCATTTTAAAATTTCCTTTCATGCTTTAATGGAAACTCTCAAAAGAAGCCAATTCTTTCTCCTGGTGATGCTGTTATGTACATTCGTCCTTGTTCAGTTGTATTCTCTATCTGCATTCTACTCTCCTTTCTCTTCACATGAACTCTATTTAGTAGACCTTGTCATACATGCAGTCCCAGGAGCGAGCTAGAAATCTTAGAGCAAACCTGGCTGTTGAAGAACATTGTGGACAGGAACTGGACAGAATCTTGAAAGAAGTTTTACCTTATCCAAAGACCCCTAATGTGCAGAAGTCTCATCCAACAAGAAAAGTATGTTCTTTTATATTAATTTTTTTAATGCACCTTTCCATATGTGTTTTTTTTCATAATTCATAATTGGTCTATCTCAATATGTAGTATGTTTTATGTTGTACATGGATCTGTATTCTTTACAAGTACATATCTAGAGAGGAAAGCTTTTCAAAAGCAGAAAGTACTAGTGTGAAAGCTTGATGATTGTCTTGTTTTAAAACCTATATCAAGCATATGCTTCATCCTTTAATTATGTTTCTTTTTTCTTTTTTTTTTTGTTTTGGGGGGGGGGGGGGGGGATTAATAGACAGATATGTTCGACATTTTGTTATACTTGAAGGAGTAATCTTCTGTGAATGCTTGAGGAAAACCTCTTTAGCCTATGGTCCTCATATATACACTTTTTGCATAATGGCAATCTCTAATATAAGAAAACAAGTCCTAATTGATATCTACAAATATCTACATATCTATAATTGATATATGAAGAATCGTATCAAATCATACTATATTCTCAACGCTCCCCCTGAAGCTGGAGCATATACATCATATGCACCAAGCTTGTTACAAATGTAGTCGGTACGAGGACCTCTAAGATTTTATAAGAATAGCCAATTGATCATTAAAAGTCTGAAGTAGAGTCACGTATAAAATTATTTATAAAGACACGGATTCAATAAGCGAAACATGGCTGGGTTCTTTGGCAATAACTCCATAACCATCTGTTAAAGTGATAAATGTTGGTAAGACAGGTGTAGAAAGAGAGAGAAAAGGGATTTACTAGCAGCCATGTGGTCAGAGGCACAGAAATCAATTATCTTAGAACTTGGTTTATTACTAGCATGAGAGATGCAAGATAGGATTACTGTGACAACAGTGGTAATAGGAGATTGATTCTGTTTCCTGCCCTTAATTGAATGTGCTCTTGGAATTTTGCTTTAGAAGTAGCAATATGCTATTTGCCAGAACAAACTGCAATCTTTTTCTCTTTCGCTTGATGGAGTCTTGTCTGAACAACATTCATTGCTTTCTCTAGAAATTCATGAAAGAATAACGTGTCCTAGGTATATCATGGTCGTTTGCGGTAGGAGCATTAGGAACCACAAATCGTCTGCATCCACAGCCCCCTCAACCATATGTCCTCTTCGATCTCCACAAATCGTCCACCACAAAGTCACCATGGTAGTTGGTTCTACTAAATTTGAAGATGAATAGATTTTGGGTGGAGGAAGTCTGAGAAGGTGAGTAATCAAATCTTCCATATTAGGAACCGTCTGATCAGTTAGGATCTGATCACGGATATGGTCGAATTGCGAGTGCATTGCACATAGAACCAGCACCATGTACAAGTTATCAAACTTTGTTTCAGATTCTCTAGCATGTCAGCCTGCAAAATCAATTTCAACTCTACTACAAAAGCATCTGCCTGGGTAACTAAATTTGTCATATCCTTATCTGTCTGCTTATGGGATGGCAATTTCTGAGCTAAATCATGTGTTAAATACATCATTTTCTAGAATGATGAGAAAGTTTTTAAAGACCATCAATTATCCAAAATTGCAGGTTCCATTGACTGCCACAACAAGGCACACAACTAATAAGCAAATTTTAGCATGCAATCACAGAGGGGCTGGTGGTAAAGCCTTTCCATCACTGATTATAGATATAAAAAAGGAATACCATCCTAGCTTCCTTATTCTTTTAGAAACTCATGGGCAGTGGACAAAAGGGTCAGTTGGTGGGAAAACGGGGTTTGATAGCTCACATGTTATTGAAGCTGCTGACCATGTGTCTATATCTATAATTGATGTATGAAGGAATCTTAACAAATCATACTATAATCTCAACACTACTAATTAATTTTGAATACAAGATTTCCATACATATGAACTTCAAACATGAAATGACACATCTCAGTCAAACATTTTCTTGTTTGATACATGTGACTTGATTATAAGCATTTTTTATTTAACTAATTAATCAGGTTGCTCTCTGAAATGGGTGAAGATAATGTTGTAGTGGTTGTGATGGATTTTTGGGATATGAGAATTAATGCCTTGTTTGATATGGTGCTTTTGTTTAAGTTTTTTTTGATATTGCATTGTTTAATATGGTAAGTTGGTGACAGAATAGCATAGAAAGAAGGCGGATGTCAAAACGTCTTGCAGAAGATGCAAAGGCTTATTTTGATGAGTGTGTTTCGCTATCAACATTTGATAGTTCAGATTTCTCATCACAAGATGATCCTCCCGTCACTTCCGTGGGGCCCCATATTCCATCTGATAGTTATGAATGTTTACTCCAGGCAAGTCATCCCTTTAGTTTCTATTTCATCAGTAGCTTCTTCAATAAAAACAGTCCCCTCTTGATTTGTTTCACTGCATAATTCTTTTCTGAATCGGTTAAGAAATTCTCTAATAGAGACTATTTTCTTATATACTGAATCATTCCATCAAAAAGCGAAAATATAATACTTTTAGATTTAAAGATCGCTTAGAACATTCTTTTTTTAAGCTTGATTCTTTTGATTAGAGTACACAAATAAATAAATATCAATGTAATTATTTCATATTTTTAACGAGAAATTTTCTTTAATTTGAGACAAGTCTGTTTTAGTGCTTCTCATTAGTTTAAAAGGGTAGCTTGTGATTGCAACCCCCAATTTGGGGGGTTAGGCAATATATGAACAGGAATTGTTCCACATGTCCAAACCATTATAAGCACTTCTCCAACGTTTTCTCTTATATTGGGGTTTCTTATTTTGTCCATACATGTTTGGCTGCTCATCCATCTAAGCATTCTCATCTCTATCACAATAAGTTTATGTCCATGCTTACCTTTTGCCGTCCCAACAATCTCTACCATATAACATAGCTAGTCTAATGACAGTGCGATAAAATTTATCCTTAAGTTTTAGAAGGTTTTTTTTGTCACATATAAAACCAGACGTACTTCACCACTTTGACCAGCCCATTTGAATCCTATGTTCTATATCCTTGATTTCTCTATTATCTTGTACAATAAACTCAAGATATTTAATTCTCTTGTGGTAGGATTCTTTCTCCAATTTTCATTTTTGTGTTAGTGTTTTCCCTCCTTGTCCCGAACTTACTTTCATGTGTTGCTTTACTACGGCTTATTTACAAACATCTAAAGTTTCTCCTCACAAGGACGATATCGTCGGCAAAAAGTATGCATCTTAGGGCTGGTTCTTAGATATGTTCGGAAAGCAGTTCCAAAGCCAATGTAAACAGATGTGAATTTAGAGTTGACTCTTGTTGTTGTCCTATACCAATGAAAAATTCCTCTATTACATCACTTGAGTTTTCACACTAGATGTAACTTTACATATCCTTAATTGTACAAATATATTATGCAATCCTTCCTCCCTTCTTTTTCAAAACCTTTCATAAGACTTCTCTTGACACCCTATTGTATGCCTTTTCCAAATTGGTAAAACACCATTTGTAGATCCTTCTTGTTACTCTATTACCCCTCCATTGTATCACTCTAGGATTTATTTTTCTTTGGTGCAAAATTCTAAGTGCAAAAGTTGTTTAGCAGTGGAATTGTCTTCTACGTTTACTTTTTCCGCAAACTAAGTACAATTGATTAGGGTCATTTATGTGAACTTTCTGGACATTATTACTAGTAGTTATGTGGTGTCTGAACACGTTCCTAAAAGAAACTTTTACACATCACACAGGAATCAGCTTCTCATAGACAATTGATTAGTAGAAACTATGACGTTTCACAACCATGTACTGTCATCGATACTGCTGGCTCCCCGGAATCAGGTTGTAAATCTCACTTCTCATTTTCACAGAAGTCACCTGAGACTTCTGGATTTGCAGATGACATCCAACAATACATAAAGATGTTTGAAAAGAATGTATTAAAGTCACCAAATATGAGATCAGGTTATCATGACATTCGTGAATACAGTTATCAATCTCCAACGGAGAGTTTGTTGGTTGATAGGGTGATACTAAAAAACAGAATTGAGGCTGGTGGTTTGCTGCTTTGTAGTGGCGGTAGTATATTATGGTCAAAATATTGTGGGATAGGAATTTGACCAGGAAGTATGGATTAACCTATTGTTACTAATGTAACTGTATTCGTATCATTTTCCCAAGCAGTATAACTGTACATATGCCTGATTTGCTTTCTTTTTCCCTTTTTCTTTGGCATCATTTTTCTTACTGCACAATAGTGGCCACCTGTTCCATCTGGTAGTTATGAATGTTCACTCCATGCCAAAACGCTTTAGTTTCCATTTCATCAGTAGCTTATAAATAGAAACAGCCCCCTCTTGATTTTCTCTACTACATAATTCTTTTCTAAATCGGTTAACAAATGCTCTGATAGAAACTCTTTTCTTGTATACTGATTTATAATATACCATCACAAACAAGAAAATAATACATCCAGATTTAAAGATTTCGATTTTTTTTACTAGAAAGTGCAAGTATACTTGTTTCATATTAAATAAACTACCATATATGATCATGAAGTTTTGACAAATTAATCCTAGAAAAAGAAAGGATTGATGTTATTATATTCATAAAAGACGAGTTCGAATGAACAATATACTATCTCACCCCACCTGTATCCATAGCCACCTTAACTCTCCCCACCTCTACCTGTAGCCACTACCACCTCGCCCCGTGCCGCCTTTCACTTGCAGCCTCTTCATCGCATAGGAGGTACAACAACAATGAGAAGCAAAAAATTGTTATTTGAGAAGCAAATTAGTTTTAGGTATGTATCAAATCTGTCTTGTTGGAATATAAGAAATATTTGTGATTAAACAGTCACAATATGCGTTATTAAAATGGTAATTTTGGATAGAATCTTTTATTTATGACTAATTTGCACCTAAACCACAATAATTGTTGAAAGGTATAACAAAGAAGTAATAAGAAATAGGATTAAGTACAATTTTGGTCTCTATGATTTCCGCTAAAAATTTTATTCGTCTCAAACCTTTTTTTGCATACAAAATCGTCCCTAAGGTTCAACTTGGTTTTAAAATCATCCATCAGACCAAAATACTAGTCAACCTTTCTCCAACAACTTTCTTCACCAAAATGCTTGGTTTCTCTTTTTTTTCTTCTTCATCCAAAATTTATACTTCTGCTTCCTAAGCAACAAGAATTTTCGCAGCATCAACAACAACAATAAAGGTTTTAAAACAGAAGCAGAAGGAATAAACAAAAAACACCAACAATAAGACAAGGCAGCAAGAAAAAACAATGTAATAAACAAAAAATAGAAATAGAAATCAATACCAAAAAATTAACAAATTTTTATTTCGGTCAAAGAATCAACAAAATTAAAAATTAAAAATAAAATAGAATTAAAACCCTAATTCAAAAGTGAAATGAAGCAGAAGTGAAACCAGCAGAAGTAGAGGCAAGTGACGAGTGATGAAGAGCAAAAAAAAAAAAAACTGCAAAACGACAAGAATGCGAGTGGCGAGGAGCAGAGACAAGAATGCGAGTGGCGAGGAGCAGAGACAAGTAGCATGGAACAGCGGCAAGGAGCAGCGAAGACATCTCCCTCGTCGGCATCGTCTCCCTCGTCGGCATCGTCACCACCTTCCTTCTCTCCATGCTTCTCTCTCTTGTCAGCATCGTCACCCCTTCCTTTTTCCCATGCTTCTCTCTCTTTTCCAGTGACCACTTCTCTCTCTTTCCAATGAGTGACTGCTTCTCTTCTCCGTTGCTGGCTTCTTTTTTTTTCTCTTTAATTTTATAATTTTTTGTTAAGAACAATTTAATCTAAAATTTTAAAAAATGAATAAAAAGAATAATAATTTTAAGACTAAGTTAAACCTTAGAAATAATTTTGTATAACTAAAAAAAAAACTTAAGATCGAATAAAATTTTCAACCTAAACCATAAAGACTAAAATCGTACTTAACCCTAAGAAATACAAATATTTTGAACAAAATGTTTGAAATTTGGTTTCACTACTCATAAACTGATCTAATGGTTAAGATTGTACATTCCTTCTCCTTCTTATAAACCTGTATAACATTATATGAATTAGTTAAGTAATAATAAAATTTACTGATTTTAAAATTAACCAAACTAAACTAGACCACCTCTATTAAAAAATATACATTTATCCCAAAAATTAATACTAAACTAAAGACTAATACAAAAATAGTAACAACCAAAAAAAACGGTATTTCTTTCTAAACTGGATATAGAACTCAGATTTAAATTGCGAATGTACAAATAAAACCACACACTAAAGATTTAACTATGGAAAAACAATTTTACAAGTATCGAACTATTAATAAAAAGCAGGATAATATCGTTCAAGAAATAAACATCTAAACTCTAGAACAATATTATAAATCCTTAATCCTCATCAAAAGCGCAGATAAAATAATTTAAGTCACTTCAGCAGCAGGGCACGAATTTCCGCAAAACAAGAGATTAAATTCTTTCAGCAGATAAATTCACAGAAGAGAGTAGCCTGATCCAATTATTAATGACAAACAGTTACTCTAGCCGGAAAAGCAAAGTACACGACCAGATCTTTCAACAGTTTAGTCTGCCTGCCAACTCCATCTCAGAGGGAACAGATGACACTCATAAACTCCGATAGTCTATCACAGTGACCTCGTCCTCCGGCGCATCAAGATCTTGATAGCTGTAGCACCAATGCCCGGTAAGAATACCACACAAGGAGAACAAACAAGTATTTGGTCACATCGGTTGAGTTTTGAGTAAATATAGACAACTGATATAGGCATTCCTTCTAACTTTCTGTCCCCTAAGGGTTTTTTCGAGTTTGGAGTTGAAGCGAAGGAATAACCCAATAACAGTTAAAATATTAATATTAATAAATAAATAACTTCAAGTTGCTATTCCAACTGATCGGAGTATAGACACCAAGGACTAAATTTAAGTGAGTAATGAGCATGATCGGGCCAGGTTAAAAGACATAAGAGCTCACATTTGAGAGGACTTGAAAAAAGATTAGATAGGGGAAATATTAAAATATTCCGGCAAGGAGGAAAATACGGCAGATTTACCTGCGCATCCGCCGAGGATCTTGTCTGAAAGCTGGAGGAACAGCAATTATTGGTGCTGGTCCACCCATAGGATGGCCGGCGCGCATCTTCCTACCCGGGGCATCGTATGATGGTCCTCCTTGTTCTCTTAACATCTGCATTGCAACTTCTGGTGGAGCAGGAACAAAGGGTCCCAAAGGCCTGTAAAGTTGCAAATTATGTTAGTGAGCACTACAGGAAAAGTGTTCAGTAGTCAAAACTTCAAAAGAATGCATCAAGAACACATTACGGGAAAAGATAATCAAACTGAAAATCATACCCAGCACCAGGAACAGGCATCAACACTGGTGGAGGAGGCGGCATATCAGAAGCAAATGGAGGTACGCCAGGACCAGCAAATGTATCATACATGGTTTCATCATGATTCCCCATCTCGAGTGCTTTAGATTGCCTCTCACGGCTGGGGGAACTCTCAGGCCTATCTCCATCATTTATCCTGTCACTCCGATCATGATCTCGACGATTACCACGATCGTCTCTCAACCGGCCTTCCAATCCCAATCTTCGCTTTAAAGGTCTGTCCTTCTACAAATACAACAAAAGATTGTCCATAAGAATATGATATTGTTTACAAATACAACTCCAACCTTTACCACTATATTCTTAAAGTTTGCTAACATCAGATTATATGAAATATAGACAGAGAAAATTTCCAACACTTCTGATAGTAGCCTATTATTAGTGTGTAAGCTACTTGGAAGGGGATATGATGTAGATGACCAACACACATACATGGGTGGACAACAGAGTGAACTATAGAGAGAATATTATAACTTTAAACTAGCAAGTAAATGAGAGGTAATTCAGTGATTAGAAATGAGTGACTATAAGAGGGAAAGTAGTTGCAAGGTAGGGTGAATTGAGAGGAAGAGGGAAATGTTTGGGAGAGCAGCTATTATCTACACAACACTAAATTTATGCTTAAATATTTTATTATCGATGAATTCCTTCCTGTTCATGAAGGAGCTACTCTCCAATGTGCTGTTAATCAGTAAGATTAGTTATCAACCTCACTTTATGGAAATATAAATATAAATACAAATCTTCAACACCATCAAGATTTCACAACACACCATAATGATGTTTTTATCAGATACGCAATAACTTACGTAATACTCCCTCCATCTCTTATTAATCATCATTAAGTTTATAAATCAATATATCTAGATACAAATAGGCACTAATGTGCCTATTAGTACCATTTTATTTATTAAATAGTAATAATAACAAATGAAATTATTTAGGATGGTAAGTACCTTAGACTCTAAATAGGTGGTCTTGTGTTCAAGTCTTAGATATAACTATATTTTTTATGAATTATATGTGAAAGGTATTTTAGGAAAAAAAGTTTAAGTAAAAAACTGAACAGATAAAGAAAAAAAATAAGTCCACCTGTGGTTGCTGCATGATAGGCGTTCCACCAGGAGCATCTGGATCACTACAACATAGTAAGGACACTTATCAGTAATATTCCACCAACACTTGCAACTATAACTTAAAACAACAGAAACTTCAGTAACTTACTTCATGTAATTTTGAAAATAGAGATCCTCACGCACTTTTGAAGTTTGTTCCATAACAAGTTCTGGGTGTTTTAGCTTCAGATGTTTGTGCACAAATTCTGCTGCATGAAAAAGCTTTGTGCAGCTCTTAGCTCCGCAACCATATTTCCATCCATACTTTTCATCCCTAATTTTCCGCACATAGGGATCCAACACCTCAACTGCAGCAGCATCTATCTTCTCCTTAGCAGTCATAACTTCCAAGGGATCCTGACCATTCAGCCTTCCCTGCCAAAATGAATCAAGTTTCTTCTCCCATTCAGATCCTGACCTGCCTGTTTCTTCATGCCCATTTCCTTCTGCCCTCACATGCCTAAAACCCTTGGCCTCATTAGTCTCAGTCATACCATAATAGTCTACACCATGAATCCGCCATAGATATGTAATAAGTGTGTCCAAAAGCTCAACACCCTCTAAACCTTTAACAGATGTCAGGCCCCGAATAATTATTATGGGTCCTACAGAGCCACTGTGAACTTTGTCATCATTTTTATTGTGATTACTGCTGCATAAAATATTGTCTTCAATTCCTTTTTCTGTGTCAAGCTTACGAACAAGTGCCTGTGCTTGTTGAATATCAGTTTGTATCCGTCTAAGTTCAGAACTGACAGGGTGAGCCTTTGGAGCAGCTGAGAAATCATTTTCTTTATCAGATCCCCTACCATGTCTTCTTCTTTTACCTCCAGTCTCTGTTTCCTCCTCTGAATTTGGTTCACTTGCTGGTCCTGATTTGCTGGATGAGGAGGCATTTAAACCAGGATTTCTGCATTGATTTCAAGCAAAATATACATTATGGGAAGAATTCACACCATGAAAATGACAGGCACGTGAAAGAGAGATATAATAATTGCATACAGTTCTAATGTCCCACTCTGCAGATCCAGTAAAAAATTCTTTGCCAGCTGTCGAGCATTTTCATTCCTCCTAAAAGATGATGAACCAGACAGGTTTGTTATAAATTGAATGTCTCAACACATTTAATCCACTCGCCCAATGAGAAACCATCCCTCAATGGGGAAAAGAAAGAACGAAAACGATCAGTCAATTTTGAGAGGACATGTTCAGTTCTTCAATAGTCTGCAATATCCATGAAAAACCTCACCTTTCGATGACTGCGAGTAAATTTGTTGGATGATATTTATCTTTCAACCTATACCAAAAGGTAAAAAATTGGAAACCATAAGATTTCTAGAACAGAACAGTAGCAATTTCATAAACATTTAAAAATTGAACAATGAATATTAAACGGAAAAGGAAACAAACCAGTCCTCATCCTTATGTGCATTGAAATAAGCTCGCTTTTGGGTAGAAATGTATTCTGATCTGTACTCTTGATATCTTCCCAATAAAGAAAAGGAAATTCAATTCAAAAACTCATTTGTCAATGAATATCTCCAAATTCTTATGTTATAATTATGCAGAGGACACAACTTTCAAGGACTAACCTACGCTCTGCTTCAGCTGGCAGTATATCATCCTCAAGCTCCTGGATGAATTGCTTATAGGACATCAACCCTTCTCTGGAACAAATGCGTTAACAACATTTAAACAAATGCATGTCACACACACAACATACAACATATGATAATTTTTCAGCCAACCTCCATAGGTTGAACTTGAAAAGAAATTCCAATTTCTAACTCATTCCTCAAATACAACCTCTTTCCATCTTGACAAACCTATTGACATTTCTCCGTAGGACATCTTTTATGTGGACAGCTATGCTTCACAGGATTCACAACAATGACATCTTTTATGTATTATGTTGCAGGTTTGTGCAATATTTCTATTTTGTTTGACTTCAAACAGCATAGCTTCTTTCTTAAATTTCCTTTGTTAATGGTATTGATCTTTGTAATTACATCTGTTTTTGCAGCTAAGCAGTCCTATATTATTAGAATTTTCAGCGACCACTAGGGCCGTCACAGAATAAAGATTATGCAAAACCTTTAAAATGAAAGTTCAATTTCCTGCAAACGCATGCCTTGTTAGAGCATTTGGAGGTTTGCTATACTTCCTTACTCAAGTACATTCCACTCATAAAATTCCTCATCTATGTTGAACAAGAAACACAGACACGTAGCAGATGATTTTTATTCATTTATGATGTAGTTAAAAAGGGCACATTACGAAGCTGACCTTTGTGCACCACCACTTGGCATGTCTGCATAACTACGATTGGTTTCCATATCTGCAAAGAGCAAAGCATCAACAAACAACATACAAACAGTGAGTTGGCTTCACCCCAAAAATATAAGGTTGGAAGTTGAATTATATAATACCGTGTATGATCCCTTTTGTAGAACATGATATTTACGGTACCAAAATTGACAGAATATTTATCAGATTATCTTTATGTTTTCTTGATCCACATTATTAGTCTTGATTAAAATGAGTTGCAAAATCAGGAATGATGTATATTTTATGCTTCAAGGATTGAATTGGTCTTGCCTCACCTTGCTCTGTTACGAGTAGTACATGTACTCATCCCATGTACTTACAAAAACGGAAGTAATATAACATCAGAAATACACAACAGATAACATGCAATGAAGAAACCATAAAATCCTATGAGGCGTAGCTTTTCAATCTTTCAACATCTCTAAGAAGTTACTATATGTACATATTTGCTTGTCAGAATGCAAGAGGAAAAGAGTTATGATATTTAATTACATAAATCGGGGAAGAAAGACAGGAAATAATACTACACATAAAATAAGATTGTGTAATATAGGAAAAGCCCTATGTATTAGCTTCTACTAACATACCAGAAATCCCATTTTGATATCCCCCAGCAGGACGGTGTCCAAACCTGCCATAAGACCTATCATCAGCATAACCAGATCTTCCACCCACGCCCCTTTCGTAGCCGCCATAATAATCATACCCAAACCTGCATAATCAGATTGTAAATTCAAAAAATAAAATTAACGACAAAATGTTCTTAATAACATAGATTAACAAACGGATGATAGAGAACTATAGGAGCAAAGTAGCGATACAACTAGAACAAAGAAAGACAAACATGTTAACCATGCAATCAAAAGGACTTCTCCATTACAACAGAATAAACCAATATCATACCATGTCCTATATGAAAACTAATATGATCGAAATATGCAGCAGCAAATTCTCCATATATAATAATTCATGTGCACAAAGTTGAGCTACAATTACAATCCATATTCCTTTCTCTCAATCTCTCCCTCCCTCTCTATCCCCCCTCTCCCTCCCCCTCTATCTACACACACACACGCACACTTTTAGGTAGTAAATCATTCCCCTCTCCTATACTTTCTCTCTCTCTTGTGGCAGCACTCATTCATGAACTTCCCTGTTTTTACACTCATTCACACTTTCACCAATCTCCTCTGTCAATTAGAGTTTTGGTTTGGTAGATTTGCACCAAAAACAGCCCATGCTTAAAACTTGAAACTCAGCCCAAGCTTAAAAATTAAAACTTGTGTTTAGTTGTTTTTTGAAGAAAAGATTTTCCAATTTCAGATTTTTAAATTTTAGGAAATGCATGCGAGATATTTATGAAAGTAGATTCTGTTTAGAACAAAAAAGCGGTCAAATACATTTGGTATGCCTGTTTCAAAATTGAATGCAGTTATTATTGTATATATGTGGGTGGACTCAAGTTCAAATCTAGTGCCATGCAACTTGGAGATTTTATTTTTAATTAAATTACGCAGGCTGTGACTGTGTGGCGCATGGAATGGAAAAGAAATAAATATGGTTCAGAATTGCCCCGGTTCAAACCCAGACCAACGAAATTAAGAAAAGAAAGCTTATCACCTTTACCACTATGCCACCACATTTTGAACTGAATGTTCCCCACGAATAACAAAGAAGATGCTAAAACTGTGAACCGAGTCTGAGCATCTTCAAATTTAGCCATCTCTCTGAAAATATTTTCATGAGCATGTTTCCTTCAAAATCTAACCAAATACTTCTTTTAAAAAATGAATATGAAAAATAGAAAATAAACAAATGGTACGCACATTAATAGTAATTTTATCATGCAAACCACCTAAGGTGAAATGGACCATTAACATTTGACTCTGATAAAACTTCCTCCATAATGACTTAAAGGTTGTTTGTGAGTTTGGAGGATAAGAGAGTGAAATAGAGAGTTTGTAATATAACATTTACACTGCAAGCCTTCCCTCTCCTTCCCCATAGCTCCAAAACCAGCTTTCCCTTCCATTCCCCATCGCTCCAAAACCCAGCTCACAAACAAACCCTTAAAACCTCCTCCTCTTGGTTTTTTAAGGCAAACGAACCATCCAGACATACAAAACAAAATGGTTTAAAAAAATGAAAATGAAAATGAAAAGCGATAAAGATTTGCTACCGCAAATAATACTAAGGTCTTTAACCAGTGGCCCAAATTTCAAATAAAACAGATCTGCAATAACAAATAACATAATAGAGACTAGATACCAAATCCCCTAAACAAACAATTTGAAGCTGAAATCCTAGCAAGTTACGATTTCATGTTAACACAGTTCAACAACCCAAAATAATAGACTAAGAAAAGGGAAAACAAGAAATTAAAGAAACAAGAAAGGAAATTGCATCACCTGTCATCGGGACCATAACCACCACGAGGACTACCCCTCCTGGATCGCTTATACGGCGGAGGGGAGCGACGCGAGGCGGGAGAATAGCGGCGGTCGCGGTGGGGAGGGCTGGGGCTGCGACGGCGCTTGAAGTCCCTGTCTCTATCCCTGTCCCTGGGAGGGGGCGGCGGGGGAGACATGTTCCGGTCGTAGTAGTCGCCAGCACCGCTAGCGCCACCACGACGGTGAGAGTGGCGATCAAAATCCCTATCATCCCTCCTGTCCCTGTCCCTCCTCCGGGTGGAGGAATGCGGCGGCGGGGGAGGTGGAGGTGGTAGATCATCATTGGCGGGCGCGGAAACGGAGGCAGAGGCGGAGGCGGAGGAAGAGGGAGGAGCAGGAGGAGGTGGAGGAGGCGGAGGTGGAGCAGAGGAGGAAGGGGATTTGTCGACGGAATCGGAGGGCATGTTGATGACTTCTGCCATGGAAATTCGAAAACCCTAACCGAAAGGGGAAATAAGAAAAGTGAAGGAAGAGAAGTGGTTCTGCGTGTATAATCAAAATCTAGCTTGCCCCTTATGTTTCTCTAATGTGTGTGCGTTTCGTTATGAGCAGATTTTGTATATTGAGAGTGGTTGTGTGCTGTGTGTCTGATAATGTTATATGCGTGCAGTGTTTTCTGTTCACGCCTATTAGAGTGTGAAGCGGGCCGCCCTGCTTTGCCTCGAATCATCATCTCATCCCATTTTCGCAGCCGAAAAAATTAAGAGTAATATTCGGCTAAAAAATTTAAAATGAAAGATAAATAAATTTCTGACATTTTAAAAGTCGGACATTTTCGTCTTTTAATATTAAAAAATAGGATTAACTATCAATTATACTCTTGGATTTTGTAAATATTGACAATAATGCCCCTCACTTTTATTATTGACAAAAATATCGTTGGATAATTAAAAACGTGCATGAAATGTCCGTCTGGCAAGTGATGCCTTCTCCGTTGACAGAAGTGTGTGATGTGACAAACGAAAAAGCTTGTGTGGCAAACAGAAAGCTTACCTGGACCCGTTCTCAAATTTCCTAATTCAATTACCCTAATTCCCAGCTTACCTGGACCCGTTCCCAAATTTCCTAATTCAATTACCCTAATTCCCAATTGCAAAATGAGAACGTGATGCATCTGAATAGCCGTTCAACTATGGATGCAGCAGGTATGATGAAGCGGAGGTCTGCATCAATGGTAGAAGGAGGCAACGATAGGTGCGAAGACTCTGGTTCGAAGCAGTATGACGGTATGTGTCGCTGTTCTCTTGCTGTTGTTGCTCTGAGATCGAAGACGAATACTAACCCAGGGAGGTGGTTCCTTCGGTGCCCACTATGGAAGGTAAGCATGACTGGGTTTTGGCCTCTAATGGGTCTTTGTAGTTATTCCTGTTTTAATGTGTTTTGCACGTTATGATTGATTTGTTCTTCATGGGTTTTCAATTTGTGTTCTTGACAGAATAAAAACCAGGATTGTAAATATTTTCAATGGATTGATGAATTGGAAGAGCAAGACATGGTTGAAGAGGTGGAATGTTCTTGGAACCACAAACCCAAGCTATCTTTAGGTGGAAAACTCAAACAGAAGAGCACTAGGAAGCTGTCCGAATCAGTGGAGTATGAGGACATAGACCCCATGGTGCTACCTGTTCTTACAAAAGAATTGAAGGAGAAATTAAGGAGGATTGAAATTCTTCTAATCATGATGTGCATTGGGGTTGCAATTGGTGTCTTCATCAATTTCTTTGCTCTGTTTAAGAACTGAGTTGAACTAATGTTAAATAGTGGATAAAGAGTAAATGTGAATGATTAGTGTGTATTTTGATAACTGTGAATGTGCCAAATTTGGTTGAAATAGGGAATGACAACTCTTGTATTGTGTTTTCATGGAACCTGATGTGTATTAAGAGTGTAGCAAATTATTCAACTATAAATTTGATGAGAACCCGATGTCTGTTGTGTTTTGCAAAGTGCAATAAAATCAAATAGAATACTTGTAGTACAAACTTGGTAATTAACATTTAAATGTACTATATCTGATCACATTGACCATAACAGGTTACATAACGTTTATAACAATCCCCAAAAAGTAAATAAACATTCCCTGTAATTCAAGCATAACCTGTGATCAAGTGACAATGTTGCAATGATATAAGGGAATTAGGTAATCTACCACAAAAAGTACTTAACAGAGTCAAACACAACTTAGTTCAATATATCTGAAAACAACTTAAACAAGTCAGCCAAAAAGCTCATTAACACTCAAAACAAAGGATTCCTAAATCAGTTCTACAATGTCAAAAGACACTAATACAACACATTCATCATAGCTTCTTCTTTTGTTTTTGTGAAAGCTTTGAAGGTGCAGGTGTAGGCATGAATTCCATGAATCTCTTTGTGGTACCCTTGCTTGCTGCACTCATTGTTTGGTGAGAAACCAATGAGGGAGCACTGGAGCTAGAATTTGGCACATGCACTTGGGCTGAAGTATTGGGCTTCACATGAATATTAGGCCTTCCAACCACATTGGGCTTGACTTGTGGTGGTCTAAAAGGTACATTGGGCCTCACTGAGGTAGCCCTTGGAGTGGGAGCAGCAGCCACACTGGACCTGACCTGTGGTGGCCTAATTGGATCATGTACTAGTGCAATAGTGGATAGTGGTCTCATAATGGGGATCTTTGCCCTAGCACTAGATGCACCCCTCCTCACAAGTCTTGGAGCAGCAGCTACAACACCAGCAACCTTTGGTGGAGCTGACTTGTTGATAGTGGTGGTTGAAGCAGATGCTGCTACAGGATCTGATTCCAACCCTTGGGCTTGCTACAAATCCAACACATAAATTCCAGAAGTCTATGTATGTTGCAGAAAAAACAAGTACAAAGGTGTTAACATTGAAGCTAACCTCATTATCAGTTTGAGATTGGGGATGCCCTTGTGTAACTTGTTGTTCATCAGCTGCCTCAAGAGTCTCCTCATAGTACATTTCTTGCTCTCTATCTGATATATCAGTAGCATCTTCTTGTTCATTTGCTGCTCCTGATGCAGTTTCGGCTGCTTGACTAGTATCTCCCCTAAGACTTTTTTTTCTTCTCTTCACATGTCCTTGCATTGTGTCCTTGCTGCAGCATATACAATAGGTTAGCACATATTTAGAATACAAATTAACAAGTCATGTATACACTGATTTCGAGTACAAAACCAATGGGTTACTATCAAGTGAGGTGTTTACCTTTTTGCACCACTTACAAGTAGTTTGACCATACTTTCGCGGCATTTTGTATTGGCTATTACCCTGACGCTCAGATTCATGACGTGCTCTCTTTTTTGTAGGTCTTCCAATTGGTCTTTTGTATGGAAGAGGTAGACAAGGATAACCTTCATAGTTACCCCAATACTCTTCACTGGGTACAGAGTTAATGTGAAACTGATATGCCCTGTTGTAGTGCTCCATGCACAACCAGTGATGCACATAGTCCTCAGGCCGGTGATTCTTCTTTTGGATAGCAGCCACTCCATGACAACAGGGCAATCCAATCAGTTGTCACTTTTTGCAGGTACATGTTCTTTCTAGTGTGTTAACAGTAACCCTGTGTCCATATCTCCTCACCTCAAATAAGTTATGCTCATCGTCCCCAACCCACTGGGCCTCCCAGTAATTACCTTCGTTTTTCTCCTTTTCAAGCCTACTCATCTGAATAAGTGCCAGCTTTCCTGTGTATGATGATAAAGCGTCTTTGTGCTATGCCATAACCCTCATGATGTAGAACCTTATCTCTTCTAGTATTGTTAGGATACTTTTTCCTCTCATGCCCACTATTGTTGCATTAAATGATTCAGCATTGTTGTTGGTAACATTATCCACTTTAGGCCATTCAGAAAAGCCTGATTTCGATCATGATGATTGTTCATAACTTGACAGGTACTCCCAAGCTCCTACATTGATCCGCTTGACATATGCCATTGCATTTTTGAATTCCAAATCTGTCATTGCCCGAGCACACTGCCACAGAGCTCCTCTTAACTCTTTATCCTTCCATCTCTTGTTCAAGTTATGCCACATGTGCATGACACAAAATCTATGTGAAACTTTTGGCATGACTTCTTGAAGTGCTGGAACCAGTCTCTAAACCACATGGCAAAAATCCAATATTCAATATCACAACATAAGTGCATGAATACAAATTACCTAATTAGACAAGATGTATAAATTACCTTTTGCTTGTCACTCATGAAGTTCCACCCAAATTCTTTGTAATCATCGATATCTTCATGAAGTAAATTCAAGAACCATTTCCAATTTTCCTTTGTTTCCGCATCAACCACAGCATATGCTATAGGAAATAGATGATTATTCGTGTCTTGTCCTACAGCTGTGAGTAGTTGACCCCCAAAATACCCCTTAAGAAAGGTTCCATCAATTCAAATAAAAGGCCTACAACCATATCTAAATCCTCTCTTACATGCCTCTAAGCATATATACAAACTTCTGAACTTAGGCAAACCCTCTGGTTGTGGATGTGTGCTCATAGTACATGTAGAACCAGGATTAGCTTTAAGCAGCTCCGATAAATAATTGCGTAGCTTACCATACTGTTCCTTCTCTGTCCCCTCAATGATATCCTTTGCCATCTCTATTGCCTTATACATCATTCGCTCACCTACACTTATGTCATATTCTACCTTGAACCACTCTTCTGCCTCCCTTTGTATCAAATTAGGAGAAATTCTAAGCTTGTTAACTAATTCTCCAGCCACCCATTTACAGGTTACCGATCTAGATTTGTTACTCCTTAGACATGTGTGCTCATCAGCTAGCATCTTGATTTGAAAACTTGGTGGGAAATTTCTCCTTGAAAAGTACACCTCCCACGGACAGTCCTGATTATAAGAAATAACTCTGCATCTTAGAGGCTCCACCTTTAAAAAGAACACTTCCCTCCCCATTTGGATGTTAAACTTCTAAACAGCATCCTTGAACTCTTGCATCGTTGCAAACTCTATGCCCAGCTCGAGTCTAACTTGGCCGAAGCGTGCTTGAGGATTGTGTTGTGGAAATACCGGGACCCCATTTTCATCATCTGATTCAGCTAAATTGTGAAGATCCTCAGACTCGTATTGGAACTCATTTTCCCCACCCTTATCAACTCCATCAGCATTACCCTCATGTACAAGCACAACCACTGTTGGGGCCTCATTGTCCCTGGGAGGAATAATTTTCTGACCTGATGGTTGTGGCCTTGAGTGTCTCTTCCTTCTTCCTGATTGTCTTAAATTATCGTCTCCCTCCTCATTATGATTCTCTTCTACAATAACATAAAATAAAATAATTCGTTGTTAACAACATCGCAGTTTAGTATTTTTATGAAACCTTAATTGCATAATTTTCTAAATGAATTTACCTTCAATGGCAGGTTCAACATGCGGATTCACATCTTCATTTGACACATTCTGCGCAGATTCTGCTTCTCCTCTAGCTTCTTCAGCTAGTGTTTCCCCTACTACTTTGGTGGTACCCAATGGTGGTAGCCTTGCATGTTTCTTTCTAAGTCTCTTTCTACCATATCTACCGACATCCTCATTGGTTTCATATCCGGCAGTTTGATCTCCCTCAACTTGGGGTGCCTCAGTTGGTAGTACATTAGTAGTCTCAACATTACCCTTGTCTTGAGTCTTGACCCACTTCCCCATTACCATTGTACCAATCTTCCATCACCTCATCTTCTCCCTACCTTTCTTCATCACGACACACATCCTCATCGTCTAACTCTACAACTTCTACCTCATCCTCAGATACCTTGACTTCATCTACGTACTCAGGATTTTCTAGAACAGGATGCTCAAAATACAAGTGAACCCTATTACCATTTTTCATCACAGCATCACACATACTAATAACATCAGCATCCCTCTTAAGCGGCCTTAAACCATTTGATAAGTCAAAACCGGGCTCTAACCAATGAACGTCCTTAAACCCTGTGTAACCTAAATCGAGAAACAACCCTTCTACTAGAAATAAATTACAAGTATCCACACATACCCTGTCAATGTTGCTAACAGTAGCCCCAGAATATTGCAAACCACCCTTTTGATTGCTTTCTAACCTACCCATGTGGTGCATCGCAAATGTTATGAGTGCGGACATCTGAAATTTCAAGCAGAAAAAATACACATTTTAATACTAGTACAACACTAATCAACTACTAAAATTGTTCATCCAAAACAGAAAAAAATTACCCTGACTAAACCCTAAACCAATGCAATATAGCAAACAAGGCATGCATCAAGTGACAAAATTTTAATGCCCGGAAATCCAAATTGTCACATATTTAGTTGCCATTTTTTCCCATCAAAGACCATATAGCCACAGAAACATGAACGAAGACAAAGTTCCTAATGGCAAAGAGGCAGAGATATTACGCGTACCTTGTTAGATGAACAACCACCAACATGCGACAATGTCCCTCCAAACCAGCATTGCGGCGACGATGGGCTGACGATGGTCTTCGACGGTGACTTGAAAAGGAGAAGATGGAGAGGCTACTATGACTCCAGTGTTAACTATTTTACTCTTTCACAGTGTTAAAATCTTTTAACTTCTTAAAGCATTAGTTGAAATTGGGTTATAAATTAGGAATTAGGGTAATTGAATTAGGAAATTTGGGAATGGGTCCAAGTAAGCTTTCCGTTTGCCACACAAGCTTTTCCGTTTGCCACATCACACACTTCCGTCAATGGAGAAGGCATCACTTGCCGGACGGGCATTTGGTGCACGTTTTTAAATTATCCAACGATATTTTTGTCGAGAATAAAAGTGAGGGGCATTATTGTCAGCGTTTACAAAATCCGGAGGTATAATTAGTGGTTAACCCTAAAAAATACATTTAAATCTCTCATCTTATAAAATGTATGACAATTATACCTTTCTGTTGAGTTGGAGCTTAAAATAACAATGAAAAATGCTGACCTAGAGGGTAGAAACTGAACTGTCCATTTTAGTTGACGATGTGGATGGAGAACAAATTGTTAATGGACAAATTGGTCTTTATGCTTCAAACGACGCTATTACCAAACAATCGCGGCGTAAATGAAAGCTTGGAGGAGAAGAAAAGGCATGTGAGTGATTAAGCTGGAAACGGTGTAGGAAGAGGTTCTGTAGGCATTGTGAGAGGTTTCTCTGATGAAGATGAGCGTTCTTGGATGAAGGTGGGGACGGCGTCGTTTGAGGAGAAGAAGAAGAGGCAGACAGTGAAGATGAAGAAGCTGAGGCGGTTGGTGATTCCCTGGAGATTCTGTTTGGGGTTGTGGAACATTGTGGCCATCACGAAGCCCATGATGGTGAGTACCATGAGGCGCGACAGAAACAGCTCTGGGGTTCTACGGATGTTGATGAAGTTGCGCCACACCAGGATCCAGGTTTCCGAGAGGAAGGAGTTGGCGAATTTCGGAGCCAGCTGCTCCGGCGTGGCGGCGCCAGTTGTTGGGGGAGGTAGTCGTTTTCATTCACAGTGTAATCGCTGCTATGAGGGGTTGGTATCGCTACTAAGATCTCGCTTGAGTATGTGTTTCTTTCACCATGTCCTCAGAGAGCTTTGTTTTTTGCTATTGATGTTCTTCTCTTGTTTATCTTCTATGTGTTTGCCATAATAAAGCTTTACCAAAGGTTCTTTTCAAATGGCAACAACAACAACAGCAGCAGCATCACTTCCAACAGCCACAATAACCACCATAACAATGAGCTCAACAAGTCCCTTATCAGAAACAACAGGAGTTTCACTAAAATAACAACCTTATGGTTTAAGCTAACTCTCATTGCAACATCCGTTTTGGCTGCACTTTTCATTGTTGCTTCTATTTTGGTGTTCAGCAGTTCTATAATTCAAACTACATGGAAGGTACTTAATGGAGTGTTTTGGTTGGTTCAGGCAATAACACAAATTGTGCTTACAATCATGATCATCCATGAGAAGAGATTTGAAGCTGTTAATCATCCTGTGTCACTTAGAATCTATTGCACTGTAAGTTTCATTGTTGTTTCTTTGTTTACAGCTTCTGTGGTTATACGTTTCTCCACTTTAGATGTTGACACTTTCATGGTGGATGATATAGTTTCTTTCATTTCCCTCCCTATATCAATTTTTCTTCTTTGTGTTGGGATCAAAGGGTCAACTGGGATTAAGTCCAGTGAAGACTCACAAGTTCATATTAATGGTGAAATCAACGTATTTAAGACCATATCGAATGTCATTGGTTTCGCTTCGGCTTCTATTGTATCCAAGGCCTTTTGGATTTGGATAAACCCTTTATTGAATAAAGGGTATAAGTTACCACTTAAGATTGATGAAATTCCATGGCTTCGATATATTTGGAAGAGATAGGGTTCAATGTCAAAACGGCAGTGTTTCATGTGAGAGACCTATTTGTCTGATTATTTTTTACCAACCATCTACATCATCACCGTAACGGACATATCATTAATTTCCGTTACGTTTTTTAACTTCAACTCTACGGAGGGACATAATTGTCACGCATTCTGAAAGGTGAGGGATTTAAATGTATTTTTTAATCATAAAAGACTTAAATGTCTACAGTTGAAAAAGTCAAAGACCTATTTATCTTTTACTCAAAAATTTAATTATGGGGCCAAATTGTGGTATTTTCAAATATACTGTCTTTGTTTTTTTAATGTAGAAATTGTTTAAGAAAACAAAATTGGAGAATTTAATTTTTATTTTTAAATTTTTATTTTCTTGAAAATAAAAGTGGAAAAGTCCGATTTTAATTTTTAAATTATTAAATTTTTTGAAGGGTCTAATTTTAATATTTTAAATTTATTAATGGTGTGAAAAATGATATTAGAGGATCTGATTTCAACTTTAAAAATATTTTAATACTTTTTAATTTTAGTGTTATAAAATTTTTTAATATTAACACCAAAACAAATTATCTTATTTATAGAATGACCATATTAGTATCAGACACCCCTCTAAAACATATGTATGTATTTTACGCTATTATTTGACTATAAAATAATTACTATGCATTAATATTTAAGTTCATCTTAAAAAAAGATTTATTTTTAAATTAATTTTAAAAAATTATTATTCATCTTAGTCCTTGAAAAATATAATTATAAGTCAAATTTATTCTTCTGTTTGTTAGATGATGACATATCATATTAAGTACCATATGACATAATGATATAGTAGGTCAATATTATGTGTCACAAAATAATTGGTTGACATATTTATAGTTATAATTGGTTAATTAATCGTCTTGTGATACGTTGCATTAAATAATCATGTCATCATACTACGTGGTACCTAATATGATATATTATTATCTAATTTATGGAAAGACTAATTTAACTTACAGTGGTATCTTTTAGGAACTAATCTAATTTATAATATATTTTAAGTACTAAATTAAAAAAAAATGTTGAGTTAATAAATTAACTAACATGATTAATGATGACAAACATTAATTTATTGGACAAATTACTCAATTAGTTTTGAAGATTTTATTTAAAGTGATACAGGCCAAAAATTCATTATTGCAGCAGCCCAAGAAATTGGAATAAAAATCAGAAGTCTTCATAATGTGCAACATTTACAAAGTAAGCCCAAAGAAACAAAACAAAGAAATCAGATGGGTCAAGTGGACATAGCCAACTCAAACCCGAATTGATCTCTCAAGCTAATCCCTCCAAAGTGCTTCCACCAAAGCAACGTTCACCTTTTTTCTTTCGATCAGACATAGAGAAAAGAGAGAAAACTTCGTTCTTCTTGCTCGTTTCATCAAAGAAGAAAGAAAGAGAAAGCTTGATCAGAAAGGCAAAAGTCTAATCACCCAAATCTAACCATCTTAGACTAAGTCAGAAGTTAAAGGTGATTTGTTTCCTCTTGCATGCATTTTACTTTCCTCTCTTCTTCTCCAACTCTCTGTCAATCCAATATGGGATACATGGAAAAAGTGATTTCTGATAATTAGTGCTGTAAATCAATAGCTAAATTTGTTTCTTGGGGACAAAGTAGTATCTCAAGGATTCAAATATGGGATTGCCATTGAAAATATTTTTTCTTTGCTGTTCTGAGGACTCGGTCAAGAAAAAGGGATCTGTTTCAAAATTTCAAATTAGGGATTAATCGAAGAAAGTGAACGGCTAAGTTGGTAGCTCACAGCTCGAGAAGTTGACTTGGAAGAGAGGATCTCAGCAACATGCAAGGAGATACAAAAAGAAAAATTTTGTTTTCTGCTGAGGTGAGGAGAGATAACCAGTGTTTTGAGGTTTATGTTCTGAGAAGAGCCCTCTGAAGAAGTTCATCAATTTGGACAGTGTTTCCTAATCAAAGGAGCATTCTACCAGAATGAGGAACTAAATTAGAGGCAAGCAAATCTGGTTCATCACATAGCAAAGAGGCTGTTGAAGCATTAATCTCCTTCATATTTTACAGATTGTAATTTTTATTTTCTATCTATATTTTTCTGTAATTTCTGGAGTGTGAAAAGGCATTAAGAGAAAGCTCAAGTAAAAGCTGATGAGTGATAAAAGGCTGAGTGATAAAAGGCTGAGTGATACACTTGAGTGAAAAGGCTAGAGTAATTTCAAATTTCTTTAGGTTGGTGTTGTGTCTTGTATCTTGTACCAGTGAGGTACCCCTTTCTTAGTTGGGTGAGCACTAAGAGTAAAGAGTTAGGTATTAGCATAACCAAGTCAAGTTAGGTTAGAACTTGAGAGTGAAAGGATTGTGTCAATCCTGTGGAATTGGTGTATGTAATACTTTAACTATAGTGAAAATTTCACCACTGTTGTGGTGGAGACTGGATGTAGGTTGCATTGCACAAGGCAACTGAACCAAGATACATAATGGTGTCAGCTTCTCTCTTCCCTTCTCTGTTATACTTTCTGATATTCATAAGATAAAATAAAATTGTCTCATAAATTTTTCGCTGCTAAGTTCAAACAGAATCAGACTGAAAGCTTTTTAAAAGGTTATTTTATTAAAGTTAAAGAAGGTCATAGATTCAACCCCCTTCTCTAAGCCTTCTAAAACCTTCAATTGGTATTGAGATCAAGGTCTCAAGAATCAAGCTTCACCGCTTGGAGCAAAGGTCCAATGGCGAACAACTTGGGCACAACCACAGTTGTCTACAATCTATCTGAAGGCCAGTCAAACAATAGGCCTCCCTTCTCCAACGGGAAGAACTATGCCTACTGGAAAGAGAGGATGAGGATCTTCATCCAATCCATTGACTACAACATATGGAAGATTGTTGTGAGCGGCCCCAAGATTCCAACAAAAATAAGTACTAATGGAGTGGTGACTCCAAAAGAAGAAATTGAATGGAACGATGATGACAAGAAGAAAATGGAGTTGAATGCTAAAGCCATCAACCTTCTTCACTGTGCTATCAGCTTTGAAGAGTATCAAAAGGTGTCTAGATGTAAGACAATCAAAGAAATATGGGAGAAACTCCAGGTTACACACGAAGGCACTAAATAGGTCAAAGAAACGAGGATTGATATGCTGTGAAAAGAGTACGAGATGTTTAATATGAAGGATGCAGAAAGCATTAATGAAGTGTTTGTTTGATGAAGTGTTTGAGAGATTTTCAATCATAATCAACAACCTTGATGCTATGGGTACAACCTACTCAGAACAAATCCTAGTGAGAAAACTCCTTAGAAGCCTCACAAAGGAATGGGAAACAATTGTCACTGTCCTAGCCGAGAGTAATAACCTAAGCCCTATAATCTATGATGAGCTGAGAGGAAAACTCCTTATCTATGAAGCCACACACACAAACCCGGACTAAAAAAAAGGAAATTTTCCTTAAGTCAAAAATAGAATCAAAAGAGAGTGAGTCTAGTGATGGTTTTTCAGATGATGAACTTGTGTTTTTTGTTAGGAGACTTAAAAGGATAATGAGGAACAAAAGCAAGTACAAGGGTTCAAATTCAAAGAAATACAAGAAGGACTTGAGCAAGGTGATTTGTCATCATTGCAAGGAGGCTAGACATTTTAAGTTCAACTGTCCGAAGCTCAAGAAGGAAGAAAAAGGAAAGAAAGAAAAGAAGAAAGTGCTCATGGCATCTTGGGAAGATCTTGAGAATGATTCGGATGAGGAAGAAGACTCCAAAAGTGAAGATAAAATCTGCTTCGTGGCTGATGATGATCAACTTGATGAGGTAAATTATTATGACTTGTCCATAGATGATTTACATGTTATAATTGATGATCTCACACAAAATTCTTCAAAACTGCTGGAAAAATACACTAAATGTAAATCTGAAAAAGAAATGTTAAAAGCAGAAAATGATTTTTTGAGAGAAAAGGTGAAGAAAATTGAATGTGCTTTGGATATTATTGAAGAAAATAGATTTCTAAAATATGAACTTGAAAAACTAAAAGGAAAGCACATTGTGGATCCCTCTCAAGAGCTTATTGCTGAAAATGAAAGATTAAATGAAATGATTAAAAGGCTGAATGGTGATTTAGCAAAATTTACTCAAAATTCTAGCAACTTGGACAAATTACTTGCAAGTCAAAGACCATTGTTTGAAAAATCTGGTTTAAGTTATGTAACCAAGGAAAGTGCAGTTTTTAATGATTTCTCTATGAAATTTGTGGCTTCTTCATCAAAAACTAAATCCACTTCCAACAAATCTGGTCTTGGATATGTTCCCACACATGAGGAGGAATTTGATGAACTTTATACTAGTGAAACTGAGCCATCATCAAAGACCGAACCCACATCAAATAAGTCAGGTCTGGGATACATTTCGAATAATGAGACTGCTTTAAAAAATCCACCATTTTACAATAAAACCTCATATTCGAAAAGTCCAAATGCTTCCAAAAATTCTAGTTGGAATGCTTTTGTAAAAAGGAACAATCATAACAAAAATAATCTTTTTAAAAGAAATGCACATCTTCCAAAAATCAGAAAATTTCAGTCATTTAATCATTTCCAACATCATAACTCTTCTCAATCTCAGCAACATACATCAGAAAATCATTGTTTTAATTGTAAGAAATTTGGTCACTCATATTCACAATGCTTCCTTGAAAAAAGAATAATAGAAAACCAAATTTACAATGTTGTTTGTGATTTCAATGCACTTGGGCAACCAAGGTGGATTAACTTCAAAGGATCCAAATTAATTTGGATACCTAAGGTTACTTGAAGTTTTAATGCAGATTTGCCTAGCATCCAAGAACAAAAAGGATATGTGGTACTTGGACAGTGGATGCTCAAGGCATATGACTGGAAGGTCAACTTTCTTCATCAGACTAAACAAGTATGATGGAGATTTTGTGACCTTTGGAGATGATGGAAAAGGTAAAATAGTTGCTGTTGAAAAAGTAGGTAATAATCACTCTACTTTCATTGATGATGTCTTTTTGGTTAATGGTTTAAGGCATAACTTGTTGAGCATAAGTCAATTGTGTGATTTGGGTTATTTGGTGATTTTTAAAAGATTCGAATGTTGTGTTGTAAATGAAAAGACCAATGAAGTGTTGTTCATAGCTAAGCGTTGTAATAATGTATATGAACTTACCCTTGATGAACTAAAGGATCAAAATATAGCTTGTTTTCATTCTAAAGAATTTGAAAAGTGGCTATGGTACAAGAGATTGAGCCATGCAAGTATATTTCAAATAAACAAACTTGTCAAGAAAGGATTAGTAAGAGATCTTCCTTCAATAAGGTTTGACAAAGACATCACTTGTAATGCTTGCCAAATGAGAAAACAAACAAAGAGTTCATTTAAATCAAAGGAAGACATCTCTACTAAAAGACCACTTGAATTGCTACATATTGATTTATTTGGTCCAACAAGAACTCAAAACTTAGGTGGTAAACATTATGGTTTAGTAATTGTGGATGACTACTCTAGATTTGGTTGGGTTTTATTTCTTGCACACAAAAATGAAACCTTTTCGGCCTTTGAAATTTTTGACAAGAAAGTTTAAAATGAAAAGGATGTAAAGATCTCTTCTATAAGAAGTGATCATGGAACTGAATTTGAAAACCATTTATTTGAATCTTTTTGTGAGGAATTTGGAATATCTCACAACTTCCCTTATCCAAGGACACCACAACAAAATGGATCCACGTACACCCCTACAAAGAAAGCAGCTAAGGATGGTGGGAGCAAGGTCAACTTGATCTAAAAGAAAAGATAACAAGAAAGGATTAAAGGCACCATAAAAAACATCAAGAACTGAGATAAAGAAGTGAATTGGGCATCAAGAGGTAGCATGCTTTTTGTGTTTTGTTTACTATAGAAGTTTGTCTTTTTTTTGTGTTTTGTGGGCATAACTATGTATACCCTAGTGATAAATTAATTTCATTTTAGTTTGTGGTGTTGTTACTTTATGTTGATTTTGGTGATGATAATACTAAATTTTTATTGGACTATGTATCTTTGCTTGGCACTATATATGACTCTTTTATGTTGGTTAAGGGATCAATGTTTATTATTTTATCAGTGTTATTTTTTGTTATAGTGATATTTTTCTATTTTATTATTGGATAAAACACATATAACTAATTGTCCAAGCTGGTTCCAAATTCCAGCACATTTTACATTCATTAACTAACTTAAAACATGCATCTTGAAGCAAAGAAGTTATATATAATTCAACTCATTATTTTAACAAATTGTACACAACCATCACACATAATATCCTCATTTTCATATACAATCCAATTATCAACTTTCTAAGGTCATTAATTTCAGCCCTCATCCTATTGTTCTGGTTAAACAACAATTTCACACATGCATCATCGGGATAAATCTCCTCATTCGTAATAGTATTGTATTCCCATGAAAGTGAATGTTGTAACAAATTAGTATCTCGAATGGCTTTGTCTTTGTACTCATCTTCTACTTCATCAATCCAGACAAAATACTCACATCTCAACTTAGATTCCTTCTTCATTAAACATAAAGATAAAAAAATTTGAGTATCAGAAAAGATTTTCAGTAAACATAGTCTAGAAATTCAATCTATACATACCTTATACAAAGAACATCGAAAGAACCATCTTCTTAGATTATTCTCTGTTCGTGACTTTAGTAACACGGCCTCGATGCCATGGTAGCATTTGCCATCATTGAAAGGGTGTTTTTTGTTCTTTCTCTTTGACGCAGTTCCGGTGGATGATCCGTCGGTGTCACTCGAGCTATTCTCTCGTAAAGGTACTCTCTTCCAATCCTTAAACCTAGACATGGCTTCAACCTCTCACCCTTATTGGCACCTTTGGAGAATGTCGTAACATTAGGGTTCCATCAACTTACGGCACAATAAGGACACTCTCCCTTTTAATAATCTTATTTAGTTTATTTTAAAATTAGAAAATAAGATATATTCCACCTCAGATTTTATAAAAATGATAAATAGTGCCAAATCACTAATATATTTGTCACGTATACACTACATTTAACGGAAACAGATCTCCTCTAATGGCAGATTAGTTTTGTCCATCGTTAGTCATTTTGGTATGTACATTGGAATTTCGATTCTGTCATGTTTACTTTTATAACCCGAAAAATCTTTTATGTGTACTTTTATTCATTTACTCTAAAACTTAACACATCATAAAGAATAAGTTACATGTTATTTTAGAGAAAATTTAATAGAATTTAATATATATATATATATGTAATTTTTATCCCACCCTCTCATAAATAAGAAATTAGTTGCCTTCTATAATTTGTTCGATTGTTATTGGAGGAATTTATTTGTGATAAATTATTTTTTAATTTTAATTAATTAAATTAAATTATTAAACCATGATAAAACGTAATTTATAAATTATAATGGTTTTCAAAAATGCCTCATTTTATAATTTTTTAAATTTCTCAGGCCATCTAATTTTTTTAATATGCTTCAGATTTTCAGCCACAAAAATTTAAAAAAAAAATAAATAAAAACTGGAAACAAAAGTTTTAAAAAAATAAAACAAAAATAAATTAAAAGTTGAAAACGGCAATAGACTTCAAACGTAACATGGAACTTTGTTTTCTTATATCTAATATATATAGTTCGAATGCCACATTTATATATATTTTGATTGCAAACGGAATTTAAGTTTTTTTATTCAGTAGTGATAAAATTTTAGGGGCAAAAATAATAATTATTATAATTTTTTTGGCACACTGTTTTAATTTGAGTGAATCAGTTAATATATTTTTTTATAAATCAATTAACAAGGATTAGAAATATCTTTTAAAAAATTAGAAAGAAAAAAAAATCAAAATCAAGAATCTAAGTCATGAAAAAAATTTAATAAAATTAAAGTACTTTGTAAAAATTCGCACAATGATGTAAATATTAAGAAATGGCTAAGATATATTTTGATTGCAACTATGATTTGAGTCTAATTTTTTTACCTAACAATGATAAAATTTTAGGGACGAAAATGGTAGATTTTATAATCTTTTTGGCATACTGTTTTGATAATTTAGTGGCGGAAAAACAAAACTAAGAATAATAATTAGGTTAGATTCAATGAAAATTTATATGGAATGAATCAATTAATATATTTTTTTATATGAATATCAAATCTATTTAAAAAAAAAATAATCGAATCAAATCAAAAGAGGTATAATTCAAATGGACTACTTTTTTTTATTTCCTAATACAATTTTATTATGGTTTATAATAAATGGTCATGAATCATATAAAAAAAAATCTTTTTTCGTAAGTTATATTTGGATGAAATAAAAAAATTAAATATGTATTTTTTGTTACTAAAATCTATAAGAAACTTCATTGAGTTGACATTCAAAATTCGAAGGAATCTAATTTTGTAAAACTCTGATTTAATGAAAATTAAATAAATAATTAATTAAACATGAGCCGTCGTGGGCAAAAAAATTTAGAATCATAATTTGAAAATTTAGATATGATATTATGGTATCAGAGCAGTTTGTCCTCGTGAGTTTGAGGGATGGATTGCTTATGCTTCAATGTATACTTTGAATTGTATCTGTACTATTTAAAATATCTAATTGATATGTTTAGCATGAAGTTTATGAGTATACTCTTGGGAATTTGAAGCACTTAACTTGAGATATTAAGATTAATCACCTTGATATCACTTGTTTGGTGTGGACAGGACTCGAATGATGACTCGTAGACGTGGTCGAACCCGTATGCAGGGAGAGAATGAGGGAGATGCAACGATGGATAACCAAGCCACGCTCTTGGCTGCTATGACCACTCTTGTGAATGCTATGCACGCGGATACTGCGGCTACTAACCAGGCCATGGAGAGAATGAACGGAATGGTAGCGGAGCTGGAGAAAACTCAGCTGAAGGAGGTCCAATGACATTGGTAACCTTTCTAAGGTCAATCCCCCCAATTTTCAAGGGTTCAACGAATCCTACGAAAGCCGATAACTGGTTCGAGGCGATAGAAAGGGCAATGCAAGCACAACATATATCGGAGGATTAGTTAGTAGAATTTGCTGTATATAAGTTGAATGGGGAAGCACAATACTGGTGGCAGAGAGCTCACAGTCTGCTACAACAAGGGAATGGAGATGAGGTTATCATCTGGGAGAGGTTCAGAGAGGAGTTTTACAAGAAATACTTCGCAAACTCCGTGAGACAGGCTAAGGAATTGGAACTACTACAATTGAATCAATATGTATTTCGGCATCTACTATCCATGATAAATAGTTGTTTCCAAATATATCAAGAGCATTAAATTTAAGATGAGAGAGTTTCAACATAATGAAAATTTATTATCTTAAGTCTTCTTAAATTTTGATCAGAGTCTCGTGTTTATAACGTGTTGTAAAATAAATAAACAAAAAAATTTTCACTAAATAAATAAACAAAAAATATAATAAATATAAAATAATAAAAAATAAATAAAAAACTCTAGTATTAATATTCACTAATATAATTATCTCACTATAATAATAAAGTTAATACATATATTTACTAGTGTTATATATATTGTAACTTAAGACTCACAAAAAAAATAAAAAAGAGAAAAAATTTTATATGTTTTTAGAGTATATATATATATATAAAAACACGCAGAGTTACTTTTTTTTTAATTCTATTAAATATATATTTCTTTTTGAAAATAGTGAATGGACAATCTACCTTGTCATCTTTATGAAAACAGCTTTGACAAAAAAAGAATGTTAATTTAAAAGACTTATTACGAAAAAAATTCTATTTTGCCGGGGAGTTCGTGTAAAAAATGAATATCTCACATTAAAAGATTTTGCAGATCTTTGGAAAGACCTTGAAAAAAGGTACAATCATAAAAAAACGGTGATACTTTCTCAAGCCCGATATGAATGGACGCACTTGTGTCTACAGGATTTTAAATCCATAAATGAATATAATTCTGCAATCTTTCGAATCACCTCACGAATGAAATTATGTGGGAAAAAGATAACTAATCATGATATGTTGGAGAAAACTTTCTCAACCTTCTATACCTCGAATGTGCTCCTGCAGCAGCAGTATTGAGAAAAGGGGTTTAAAAAATATTCTGAGTTAATTTCTTACCTTTTTGTCGCTGAACGCAACAATGAGTTGCTCTTGAAAAATCATGAAGCGCGTCCAGCTGCCGCCGCCCCATTTCCTGAAGTAAATGCGGCAAATTACCCCAGAAGAGGTAAATGGCAAGGTTTTAATAACAAGAAAAATTATGGAAGGAAAAGAAATTATATTCAAAAGAGAGGATCTCACCAGAAGTGGGATAAAGAAAGAAATATTGGGCAAAATAAATCAACAGAGGATAAGTGTTTCTGTTGTGGTGGAAAGGGTCATTGGTCATGTACCTGTCATACCCCAAAGGCACCTAGTCGATCTTTATCAAGCATCTTTGAAAAAAGATGACAAAGGAAAGGAGACGAATTTCATTTCAAATGATATTGCTGAAAATTTCACCACTCATTATGATGTATTTGATTTCTTTGAGGACACTAAAGAAAATATTGGTCATTTGATCAATGATGGAATAATTTAATATGTGGGATTGTTAAGTATCCATGTAAATAAATAATGTAAAGAACTTATTGTTAAGTTTTATTTTCTATATATTTAAGTTTCAAATGTGATGTATATAAATAATGAAATATTAATATTTATGAATTTTGAAATCATTAAATGTGTCAAGTTTTAAAATTTTAGTACATGACATTATTTTTATGTACAGTGTTGCTTAGAAAAATAATTTCGATCAAGTATTCAATTTAACTGTGCATACTACTCATTTTATTATTATTTGTCTTTGAAGAAAATGGCAAGGATAGATAATGAAGATGTATGCCTTGCGGATAGTGCAAGTTTGCACACCATTCTCAAAAGTGATATATATTTTACCCATCTTGTGCCAAAAGAAGAATATGTTAATACTATTATTGGCTCAGGCAATGTGATTGAAGGCTTCGGAAGAGCTATAATTTTGTTTCCTGGAGGAACAAAATTCATAATAAATAATGCACTATTGTCTACTAAGTCTCTGAGGAACGTATTGAGTTTTAAAGATATTCGCCGAAATGGATATCATGTTGAGACAATGAATGAGGAAAATCATGAGTATTTATGTATCACAACTCATGATTCATATAAGAAAGTTATATTAGAAAAATTATCCTCACTTTCATCTGGGTTATATTATACCAAGATTAGTTCAATTGAATCACATGCCACTGTAAACCAGAAGTTTACTAGCCCAAATGAACTCATAACTTGGCACGACCGATTGGGTCATCCGGGAACAACCATGATGCAGAGGATTATTGAAAACTCCCATGGTCATTCACTAAAGAACCAGAAGATTCTTAAATCTAGTGAATTTTGTTGTGCTGCATGTTCTCATGGAAAGTTAATTTTAAGGCCATCACCAGTAAAGATTGGATTTGAGTCTCCTGAATTCCTAGAAAGGATTCAAGGTGATATATGTGGACCTATTCATCCACCGTGTGGATCTTTTAGATATTTTATAGTCCTGATAGGCGCATCTTCGAGATGGTCACATGTGTGCTTATTGTCTTCTCGCAACCTGGCGTTTGCGAGATTACTGGCTCAAATTATTCGATTAAAAACACAATTTCCAGAAAATCCAATCAAAGCAATTCGTCTTGATAATGCTGGTGAACTTACTTCCCAAGCTTTTGATGCTTATTGTATGACTAATGGAATGAGTGTTGAACATCCAGTAGCTTATGTTCACACACAAAATGGGTTAGCAGAATCACTTATTAAGTGCCTCCAATTAATTGCTAGACCCTTACTTATGAGAACAAATCTCCTAACTTCAGTTTGGGGAATGCTATTTTACATGTCGCAGCACTTATTCGATTGAGGCCAGCGAGTTACCATCAATTCTCTCCTATGCAATTAGCCTTTGGCCAGCAGCCAAATGTTTCCCATTTAAGAATATTCGGACGTGCGATATATGTTCCCATTACACCACCTAATCGCACCAAAATGGGACCCCAAAGAAAATTGGGGATATATGTTGGATATGATTCTCCCTCTATAGTGAGATATCTTGAGATACAAACTGGAGATGTATTTAAATCTCGGTTTGCGGATTGTCATTTTGATGAATCAAAATTTCCAACATTAAGGGGAGAAAATAAGCTTCCTGAAAAGGAACTTAATTAGAATGCATCATTGATGCATTTAGATCCTCGATCAGGGCAATGTGAACTAGAAGTTCAAAAGATTATACATTTGCAAAGAATAGCAAATGAATTGCCTGATGCATTTTCCGATACAAAGAGGATAACTAAGTCTTATATACCAGCGAAAAATGCCCCAATTAGAATTGATGTCCCAGTTGGACAAATTGCCACCGAAGCAAATACATGCCAGAAGTATGGCAAGCCTGTCAGTTCCAAAGACAAAAATCTTCGAAAGCGAAAAGAGGTGAATACTATTCCTGTTGAAAAAGACATAGTAAAGACACCTGCAGTTGTCCAAAATTCTGATATAGTTTTAATGCCAGAAGACATTCAGGTACCTGAAAATTGTGAAAATGACGAGATCTCGATAAATTATGTCTTTACAGGAGAGAAATGGGATCGAAATAAGACAATTGTCAATGAAATATTTGCATATAATGTGGCATTAAATATCATGCATGAAAGTAAGGATCTTGAGCCAAGATTAGTCGAAGAATTTCGACAAAGGAATGATTGGCCAAAATGAGAAGAAGCCATGAAGGCTGAATTAGACTCACTTGCAAAACGTGAAGTCTTTGGACCTGTAGTCCGTACACCAGAAGATGTAAAACCTGTTGGATACCGATGGGTATTTGTGAGAAAACGAAATGAGAAAAATGAAGTTGTGCGCTACAAAGTCCGACTTGTGGCACAAGGTTTTTCACAAAGGCCCGGTATAGATTATGAAGAAACGTATTCCCCTGTAGTGGATGCGATAACATTGAGTTATTTGGTCAGTTAATCTGCATATCATAAACTGCATATGCATTTAATGGATGTGGTAACAACCTACTTATACGACTCATTAGATCGTGATATCTATATGAAAGTCCCTGAAGAACTAAAGATATTTAAACCATCTAATAAATATTCGCAAGGATTTTACTCAGTCAAATTGCAAAGATCTTTATATGGTCTGAAGCAATCTGGGCGAATATGGTATAATCGTCTTACTGAGTATCTGGCCAAAAATGGATTCAAGAATGATGATATCTGTCCATGTGTTTTCATAAAGAAATCTGCATCTGGATTCATTATAATTGCTGTGTACGTTGATGATTTAAATATCACTGAGAATCTTGAAGAGATTCCAACAATTATAAAAACTCTAAAAGAAGAGTTTGAGATGAAAGATCTTGGAAGGACTAAATTTTGTCTCGGCCTGCAGATCGAACATATAAAAAATAGGATATTTATTCATCAAACAACATACACAGAGAAGATCTTGAAGAAATTTTATATGGATAAGTCACATCCATTAAGTACCCAATGATCGTAAGATCTTTGGATGTGGAAAAGGATCAATTCCGTCCTAAGGAAGAAAATAAAGATATCCTTAGTCCTGAAGTACCATATCTTAGTGCCATTAGAGCACTAATGTATCTTACTAATAATACACGACCTGATATATTATTCGCGGTGAATTTACTAGCAAGGTATGGTTCCTCTCCAACCAGAAGACATTAGAGTGGAATCAAGCAAATCTTTCGATATCTTCAGGGAACGGTTGATATGGGATTGTTTTATCCATATGGATCCAAGTCACAATTAGTTGGCTATGCAGATGCAGGATATTTGTCCGATCCACATAAAGAGAGATCTCAAACAGGATACCTGTTCACATATGGTGGTACAGCTATATCATGGAGGTCCATGAAACAGACGATAGCAGCAACCTCCTCTAATCATGCTGAAATACTAGCGATACATGAAGCAAGTCGCGAGTGTTTTTGGCTTAGGAGTTTGATCCAATATATCCTGTCATCATGATTGATTGATCATAAGATAGCTCGAACTGTCTTGTTTGAAGATAATACAGCATGCATTGCTCAACTTAAAGGCGGATACATCAAAGGTGATAGAACAAAGCATATTTCTCCCAAATTCTTCTTCACTCATGATCTTCAAAATCAGGGGACAATTGATGTCCAACAGATCTGCTCAAGTGACAATCTGACATATTTATTTACAAAGTCACTCCCAAAATCCTCCTTTGAAAAACTGGTACATAAAATTGGGATGCGCCGATTTCGAGACATCAACTAATGTCGACAAGAGGGAGAGACTGTACTCTTTTTCCCTTGGTCAGGTTTTTTTCCATCAACTAATGAGGCAGTTCCCATCACTAAAGGATATTGTACTCTTTTTCCTTCACTAAGGTTTTTTCCCACTGGATTTTTCTTTAGTAAGGTTTTAATGAGGCATAATCCTAAATGGTCATCCAAGGGGGAGTGTTGTGATAAGATAGTCTGAGGTGGATGCCCATTTTCCCACAAGACTCAGGTTTTCAAGGAGAATCTTATTTAATGTAGTTTGAAAAACTACTATCATATACGCTTATAAATAGAGGCTTTTGCCTCTCAGAAAAACACAGCAAAGCAATAAAACAAAAATCAATTCTCTCTCTCTCTCTTTACTTTTCAATTTGCTTAATACTTCTTTCCCTCTTTATATATATATTCATTACAACATATAGTATTAGTAAATAAATATATGAATTATTATTGAGCTAATTATATTAATACTACAGTCTTCTATTTATACATTTTTATTTTATATTTAGTATATCTTTTATTTATTTTACAATAAAAATTTTTTTTATATATTATTATAGTGTATAATTAACAGAGACTTAACCTCTTTTATATATATGCAAAATTACTTTTTTAAATTCTATTAAATATATTCTTTTTTGAGAATACTAAATCAGCCCATTATAAATGGATATCCACTTTTTTCATCCTTATCACACCACCTTTAACATAAAAATAAAATGTTAATTTAAAAGACTAACCACGAAAAATATTCTATTTTGCAGGAGTTATTTTTACAAGTTCCTGTAAAATTACTAAGGGTTTGTTTGGGTAAGCTTCTAAGAAAAGATCTTTTTTCGAGTTATCTTCTTTTAAAAGATCTTATAGAGAAGTAAAAGTAATTTTATGTTTGGATATCTCATGTAAAAAGGTCTTTTTATCAATCAATTATGTTTGGGTATAACAATATAAAAGTACTTTTTTGTTTATTTATTACATGAAAAACATCTTTTTTTTAAAGAAAAAAGATCTTTTAAAAAAAATGTAAATTACAGCTTCTCAAAAAATATTTTTTTTTTTATTTTACTAGTACTTTTACTTTTATTACTAAAAATTTACCAAACACGTTAAAAAATAAAAAAAAATCTTTTTTCATTAAAAAAAATCTTTTTTTTAACAAAATAACGGCGCCCAAACATACACTAAGAGAATCCTTTTTCCCTTCTCGCTTTTTGGAGATCAATTTAGAGGGGTTTTTGTTTCTAATATGCAGGAGTTCTATAAATCCCATAATAAGTTGTTAATCCTCTGAAAATGAAAACCTAAACCCGCAAATCTCAAAACCACCTTCTCAATGCTTCCCTAACCAGAAGCTTTGTTCGTGTTGTTGTTGCGCGTCTCTTCGATTTCTTCTCATCAGAAACTCTTTTAGATCTCGGTAAGTGTGTATTTTGCCCTTCTTCCACAGTTGCTCCAATGGTGACAAGGTGAATCGCTTTTGTTTGAGGTTTATGAATTTGGATATTTTGAGAATTAAAAGAAAAACGATCTGGTTTCATAAATCTGAAATTTTTTGAAGCGCGAATGGGTTTTGTCCGTGGGTTGGGTAAAATAACACTCTCTGTTGATTTATAAAATCACACTCTTAAATTGGATGGTTTTCTTTTTTATGCATCCTTTTTGAATTCATTAGGCAATGCTCACTCTCCAGTATTTGTGTTTTAAATTTGAAGGTGAGATTTAACTTTGTTAAAAGAATAGCAACTTGAAAATGAAGTTTAATTAGCAATGCTTATTCTCTGACATTTGCATATTTTGTTTCAAAATAAGGAAGAATTGATGGTATCCTTGTCCATGATACACAGGTAAGTGTTACTTATATCACAAATATGTAATGCTGGTTCACCCTTGTAGCTATCAATTTGCCATTGCCTTTCTAATTCAAAGAATTTGTAGATCAGTTTTAAAAGGGTAGAACATTAATCTTTCATCATGTTGGGATTTTGGTGCGGAATATCTCCAAGAAGGAGATGTTCAATCTGTTCTGTTTGACAGGGAGAATAAATGATATTGATCTGTCTAGGAAGAAGAAAGAACAATTAGTGTTTATGTTTATGCTTGTATAAGAGTCTGGCTAGAATGTATAACATAGGAAGATTATTACTCTTTCAGCTCAGGAAAATGTTCTTATAGATATGTGTTTGATAAGAAAAATGCAAGGGGATGTATGGTTGAAGATTGGAGGGAGGATTTTTATGGTGAAGGTTAAATAAGTGGGATTCACAAGGTATGGTTCAGTGTGCTTCCGCTATATCAAATAATAGAAATGGTGGAACTCCTGTATGGTGAATAGCTAACATAAATCCCATAAGATATATAAGTGATGAAGCAGGGTGTATTATGTAACCCAGACAACCCAATTCAAATGTGAAGACTTTGCAAGTTCAATCTGGTGAGGATGATGAACAAAGCTTCTCTGGGCCACAAAGTTTTGTTTGTAGGAGAGTTAGAGTGAGTCTAATGAGAATTGGACCACAAAAGAAGAGTAAATCAGAGGCTAAGAGAGTGAGAAACATAGAGGCACAGAACACTATTGCTTGATGAGAAGTTGTATGAAGAAGACAAAGATGACTAGAAAAACTCATCATGAGGGATGAAGCTGCGAAAAAGTGTTCGAGATGGTAAATTTAATAGTGCTTTAAATCTTTCTATTTGAAAATGAACTTAGAAATTATAATTATTCACCACAAATTTTGTTTGAACATCATCTCACCATTAGATAGAAATACGGATAGAATAATTATGTAAAGATTCCAAACTACAAGAAAAAATACGAAGAGAGAAAAGATTGATAAGAGGTTATATTTCTTTGTCATCCATCTCCTTTAGTGATTTTCCATCTCCTTCACACTTTGTATTCAATATATCTTTTGACTCGGTGTTTGGAGGCAAATTGATGGTTTCACCTTCGGCATTGTTATTACTTTCAGTGAAATGGCAGAGAGATGGAAACTTTGAAGACCAATGAGGTTTTTTCTTTGCACGAGCGCCTTTATCATTTGTCTTCATTTTCTTCTCCCTCTTGGAGATTTCAGGACGTAACTTTTTTTGTCGTTCCTCATTTGATATGGTGTCTTTCTTTGTTATTTTCTTCCCTTTTTTCATTTGGCAAGGTCTCCTACAATATTACTCAAAATTTGAAAACTATTTGGAGTATATTGGTGCATAAAATAGATCCTCTAGTAAATAAATTAATAAATGTGAATAACTTGGATTATAGACATACGAGTATTTTCTATATTAACTAACTTGTATAAATAATCTCTATTCTCTTACGGTGGTAGCATATTTGGGCAAGGGATACATCTTATATAAAAATTTTGTAGTATCATCAATAGCAATGGATTCTAAAATTTTAACTAGTGTTTCAAGATTTGTCATATAGAAGCATAGCCTTTAGTAATTGCTCCTGTTACCTTTTACCCATAAAATTTATCACCCTCTTTTTCTCCCTACAAGGCCATTTCATATAATCAAATTCTTAAACGATCCAATATAAAATCACGAGACAACTCTAGCCCAAATATATTACAAGCAAATGTTGTAATCACATTTGTGTCAGCATTTGAGACAATTTCAACCGTTCAATTGGTCCACTTCTTTCATCAAAATTTCTTCCTATCAAATCAACATAATAACATGATCACGAAAAAACAAATACATAATTACGGATTACTCTAGCTAAAATATAAGAAGCCAGCATATCTATAAATTCCTATTCAAGACGTGTCTTAGCTTTTTTTTTTTTTTTTTTTTTTTTTGTATGCGTGTTTTAGCTTTTTACAACTGCATACTATTGCTCAAAATTTTTGTCTTTGATAAAATTCTTAATGAAATTCAAACACCACAAGGGTATCGTCATCAAAATAGACATAAAACTATAACATAAATTTGTGAACTAGGCAATTTATATTTTTTCAACAAATCATGATCAACCAACAAAGATGACCGATAATAAATTGAGTCATTTAGAAAGGTGATTACTCACTATTTTTTATAATAAGGATGAGAAATATCCTTTAAAAATCCAGAAAGAAAGAAAAATCGAACTCAAGAATTTAAGCAATGAAAGAAATTCAATAAGATTAAAGTGCTTTGTGAAATTTCACACGACGATGCAAATAGTAAAAAATGGCTAAGATATATTATGACTGTAAACATAATTTGAGTTTGATTTTTTTTGATCCAGCAATGGTGAAATTTTAGAGGCGAAAATGGTGGGTTTTATAACCCTTTTGGCACACTATTTTGATAATTCAGTGGCGGAAAAACAAAAACAGGAATAGTGATTAGATTAAATTCAATGAAAATTTATAAGGAGTGAAATAATTAATATATATTTTTTATATGAATCAATTAAAAAGGATAAGAAATATCCTTTAAAAACCCAGAAAAAAAATCGAACTCATGAATCTAAGTCATGAAAGATATTTAATAAGGTAAAATATATCTTGTGAAAATTTGCACAACGATGCAAATCGTAAGAAATGGCTAAGATATATTTTGACTGTAAATGTGTTTGAGTTTGATTTTTTTGACCCAACAATGATAAAATTTTAGAGGTGAAAATGGTGGGTTTTAAAACCCTTTGGGCACATTGATTTGATAATTTTGCGACAGAAAAACAAAAACAGGGATAGTGATTAGGTTAGATTCAGCGAAAATTTATATGGAGAGAATCAATTAATATATCTTTTTATGAATCAATTAATAAGGATGAGAAATATCCTTTAAAAACCCAGAAAGAAAGAAAAATGGAACTCAAGAATCTAAGCCATGAAAGAAATTCAATAAGATCAAAGTACCTTGTGAAAATTCACACGACGATGCAAATTGTAAAAAATTGTTAGGATATATTGTGACTGTAATCGTGATTTGAATATGATCATTTTGACCAAGCAGTGATGAAATTTTAGAGGCGAGTTTGGTGGATTTTAAAACTCTTTTAGCACGCTGTTTTGATAATTCAGCGGCGGAAAAACAAAAACAGGGATGTTGACTAGATTAGATTCAATGAAAATTTAAATGGAGTGAATCAATTAATATATATTTTTTATATGAATCAATTAAAAAGATATGAAATATCCTTTCAAAATCTAGAAAGAGAAAAAAAATCGAACTGATCAATCTAAGCCGTGAAAGAAATTCAATAAGATTAAAGTACTTTGTAAAAATTTTCACAATGATGCAAATCGTTAAAAATTACTTAGATATATTTTCATTGCAAAGGGATTTAAGTTTGATTTTTTGATCCAACAGTGATGAAATTTTAGGGGGCAAAAATAGTGGGTTTATAACCCTTGTGGCACACTGTTTTGATAATTTAGCGGCGGAAAAACAAAAACTAAGGATAGAGATTAGGTTAAATTCAATGAAAATTTATATGGAGAGAATCAATTAATATATTTTTTTATGAATCAATTAATAAGGATGAGAAATATCCTTTAAAAACCCAGAAAAAAAGAAAATCGAACTCAAGAATCTAAGCCATGAAAGAAATTCAATAAGATTAAACTACCTTGTGAAAATTCACACGATGATGCAAAGCGTAAGAAATAGTTAGGATATATTTTGACTGTAAACGTGATTTGAGTTTGATTTTTTTGATCTAGCAGTGATAAAATTTTAGAAAAAAAATGGTTGGTTTTAAAACTCTTTTGACACAATGATTTGATAATTCAGTGACAGAAAAACAAAAACACGGATAGTGGTTAGGTTAGAATCAATGAAAATTTATATGGAGTGAATCGGTTAATATATATTTTTTATATGAATCAATTAAAAAGGATAAAAAATATCTTTTAAAAATCCAAAAAGAAAAAAAAAAAACACATCTATCTAAGCCATGAAAGAAATTCAATAAAATTAAATTACCTTGTGAAAATTTGCACAATGATACAAATCATAAGAAATGGCTAAGATATATTTTGATTGCAAACAGAATTTAAGTTTGATTTTGACCCAGCAGTGATGAAATTTTAGGGGCAAAAAGAATGGGTATTATAACCCTTTTGGCACACAGTTTTGAAAATCCAGCGGCAGAATAACAAAAACAGAGATAATAATTAGGTTAGATTCAATAAAAATTTATATGGAGTGAATCAATTAATATATTTTTTTATATGAATCAATTAATAAGGATAAGAAATATCCTTTAAAAATCCAGAAAAAAATCGAACTCATGAATCAAAGCGATGAAAGAAATTGAATAAGATTAAAGTACTTGTGAAAATTCACACAACGATACAAATCGTAAGAAATGGCTAAGATATATTTTGAATGTAAATGTGATTTGAGTATGATTTTTTTGACCTAGCAGTGTTGAAATTTTTTAGACGAAAATGGTAGGCTTAAAACTCTTTTAGTACGCTGATTTGATAATTTAGCGGTGAAAAAATAAAAATAGGGATATTGATTAGGATATATTCAATAAAAATTTAAATGGAGTGAATTAATTAATATATTTTTTTAAGAATCAATTAATAAGGATCAGAAATATCCTTTAAAAAACTTGAAAGAAAAAACAAATCAAACTCAAGAATTTAAGTCATGAAAGAAATTTAATAAGATTAAAGTACCTTGTGAAAATTCGCACGATGATACAAATTGTAAGAAATAGCCAGATATATTTTGACTGTAAACCTGATTTGAGTTTGATTCTTTTGACCTAGTGGTGAAGAAATTTTAGAGGCGAAAATGGTAAGTTTTAAAATCCTTTTGACACACTGATTTGATAATTCAGTGGTGAAAAACAAAAAAGAGATAGTAGTTAGGCTAGATTCAATAAAAATTTATATGGAGTGAATCAATTAATAAGGATAAGAAATATCTTTTAAAAATCCAAAAAGAAAAAAAAATCGAACTCATGAAACTAAGCCATGAAAGAAATTCAATAAGATTAAAGTACCTTGTAAAAATTCGTACAATAATACAAATCGTAAGAAATGCCTAAAATATATTTTTACTGTAAACGTGATTTAAGTTTGAGTTTTTTTTATCTAATAGTGATGAAATTTTATAGACAAAAACGGTGGATTTTAAAACCCTTTTGGCACACAGATTTCATAATTTAGTGACGAAAAAATAAAAACAGGAATAGTGATTAGGTTAGATTCAATAAAATTTGTATGGAGTGAATCACTTAATATATTGTTTATATAAATCAAATAATAAGGATAAAAAATATGCTATAAAACTCCTGAAAAAAAAAAAAATCAAACTCATGAATCTACATCATGAAAGAAATTTAATAAGATTATAGTACTTTGTGAAAATTCGCACAATGATGCAAATTGTAAAAAATGGCTAAGGCATATTTTGATTGCAAACGTGATTTGAGTTTGATTTTTTTAACCCAGTAATGATAAAATTTTAGGGGTGAAAATGGTGGATTTTATATCTTTTTTGGCACACAGTTTTGATAATTCAACGGCCAAAAAACAAAACCAGGAATAATGATTAGGTTAGATACAATGAAAATTTATATGGAGTGAATAAATTAATATATTTTATTATACGAATATCAAATCTTTTTTAAAAAAATGATCTAGTCAAATCGAAAGAGGTATAATTCAAATTGACAACTTCTTTTTATTTCCTAACACGATTTATAATAAATGGTCCTGAAACATACAAAAAAAATCTTCTCCTATAAATTATATATGAAATAAAAAAATTTTCAGATTCAATAAATCATGCAATCGCAATCGCTATTCCAATTCCGAAGTTAGGGAAGAAAGACATACCAGTGTTTACGGTGCTGATTGAGAGAGAGACAGCAATGACTGAGAGCTCCGAACCCAACGAGGGTTTGCGAGAGAGAGACCGCTGAGGGAGTAGGAGGGCACGTTGATGCGTTGATGGTGCGACAGAGAGAGGGCGAACGATTGAGGGTTCCGAATTCAACTAGGGTTGCGTTGATAGTGCGAGGGTTTGGTCCGAGGGTTGAGAAATAGAGTGAGGGCCGGGTGCGAAGGTTAGATGAGGGGTTGTGCGACGGTGATTGAGGATCGTGCGACGCTCAATGAGGAAGATGACGATGAAGGCTGTGCGACGGTCACTGAGGGCTGGGTGCGATGAAGATGAACATGATGGCGCGACTTCACTTTTAGGGTTAAAAGTGAATTTGAAAACAAAGTAAATTAAGGTAAGGTGTTAAAACTGAAAACAAAGTAAAGTATGCTATTGTTATCACTTTTAGCGTTAAAACTGAAAACTTTGAAAAAAAAAATGTAAAGTGTGGACACAAATGGGTGGGAAACTAAATTTTGGGCGAGGGAACTTTATCAGGACGCTTTTGTAGGGTACCAAAATAAACACATGATATAGACACGCTTTAAAAAGGTGACTATTGGAAGACAAACTAGCCATGCTTTTCAAGCGTGCCGGTTTTTCTCCATGGCCACGCTTTTCAAACGTGGCAAAAAAAACGTGGCCAAATTTCAAATCAGTGACCACCCTCGAAAAAATAAAAATAGGGATAGTAATTAGATTAGATTCAATAAAAATTTAAATGGAGTGAATCAGTTAATATATATTTTTATGAATCAATTAAAAAGGATCAGAAATATCCTTTAAAAAATCAGAAAAAAAAATCAAAGTCAAGAATCTAAACCAGGAAAAAACTTCAATAAAATTAAAGTACCTTTTGAAAATTCACACGACGATGCAAATCGTAAGAAATAGCTAGGATATATTTTGATTGTAAACGTAACTTGAGTTTGAATCTTTTGACCGACTAGTGATGAACTTTTAGAGGCAAAAATGGTAAGTTTGAAAATCCTTTTGACACACTGATTTGATAATTCAGTGGTGAAAAACAAAAAAGAGATAGTTGTTAGGCTAGATTCAATAAAAAATTATATGGAGTGAATCAATTAATAAGGATAAAAATATCTTTTAAAAATCCAGAAAGAAAAAAAAATCGAACTCATGAAACTAAGCCATGAAAGAAATTCAATAAGATTAAAGTACCTTGTAAAAATTCGCACAATAATACAAATCGTAAGAAATGACTAAAATATATTTTTATTGTAAACGTGATTTGAGTTTGAGTTTTTTTATCTAACAGTGATGAAATTTTATAGACAAAAACGGTGGATTTTAAAACCCTTTTGGCACATGGATTTCATAATTTAACGACGAAAAAATAAAAACAGGAATAGCGATTAGGTTAGATTCAATAAAATTTGTATGGAGTGAATCACGTAATATATTGTTTATATGAATCAATTAATAAGGATAAAAAATATGCTATAAAAATCCGGAAAAAAAAATAAACTCATAAATCTACGTCATGAAAGAAATTTAATAAGATTATAATACTTTGTGAAAATTCGCACAATGATGCAAATTGTAAAAAATGGCTAAGGTATATTTTGATTGCAAACGTGATTTGAGTTTGATTTTTTTAACCTAGTAATGATAAAATTTTAGGGGTGAAAATGGTGGATTTTATATTTTTTTGGCACACTGTTTTGATGATTCAACGGCAAAAAAAACAAAACCAGGAATAATGATTAGGTTAGATTCAATGAAAATTTATATGGAGTGAATAAATTAATATATTTTATTATACGAATATCAAATCTTTTTTAAAAAAAATGATCTAGTCAAATCGAAAGAGGTATAATTCAAATTGACCACTTCTTTTTATTTCCTAATATTATTTTATTATGGTTTATAATAAATGGTCCTGAAACATACAAAAAAAACTTCTCCTATAAATTAGATATGAAATAAAAAAATTTTCAGATTCAATAAATCTTGCAATCGCAATCGCTATTCCAATTCCGAAGTTAGGGAAGAAAGACATACCAGTGTTTACGGTGCCGATTGAGGGAGTGACAGCAATGACTGAGAGCTCCGAACCCAACGAGGGTTTGCGAGAGAGACCTATGAGGGAGTAGGAGGGCACGTCGATGCGTTGATGGTGCGACAGAGAGAGGGTGAACGATTGAGGGTTCCGAATCCAACTAGGGTTGCGTTGATAGTGCGAGGGTTTGGTTCGAGGGTTGAGAAATAGAGAGAGGGCCGGGTGCGAAGGTTAGATGAGGGGTTTTTTGACGGTGATTGAGGGTCGTGCGACGCTCAATGAGGAAGATGAAGATGAAGGCTGTGCGACGGTCATTGAGGGCTGGGTGCGATGAAGATGAACATGATGGCACGGCTTCACTTTTAGGGTTAAAAGTGAATTTGAAAACAAAGTAAATTAAGGTAATGTGTTAAAACTGAAAACAAAGTAAAGCTATTGTTATCACTTTTAGCGTTAAAACTGAAAACTTTGAAAAAAAAAAAAGTAAAGTGTGGACACAAATGGGTGGGAAACTAAATTTTGGGCGAGGGAACTTTATTACCACGCTTTTGTAGGGTACCAAAATAAACACAGGATATAAACACGCTTTAAAAAGGTGACTATTGGAAGACAAAGTAGCCATGCTTTTCAAGCGTGCCGGTTTTTCTCCATGGCCACGCTTTTCAAACGTGGCAAAAAAAAACGTGGCCAAATTTCAAATCAGTGACCACCCTCGAAAAAATAAAAACAGGGATAGTAATTAGATTAGATTCAATAAAATTTTAAATGGAGTGAATCAGTTAATATATATTTTTATGAATCAATTAAAAAGGATCAGAAATATCCTTTAAAAAAGCAGAAAAAAAAATCAAAGTCAAGAATCTAAACCAGAAAAAAATTCAATAAAATTAAAGTACCTTTTGAAAATTCACACGACGATGGAAATCGTAAGAAATAACTAGGATATATTTTGACTGTAAACGTAACTTGAGTTTGAATCTTTTGACCGACGAGTGATGAACTTTTAGAGGCGAAAATGGTAAGTTTTATAATCCTTTTGACACACTGATTTGATAATTCAGTGGTGAAAAACAAAAAAGAGATATTAGTTAGGCTAGATTCAATAAAAATTTATATGGAGTGAATCAATTAATAAGGATAAGAAATGTCTTTTAAAAATCCAGAAAGAAAAAAAAATCGAACTCATGAAACTAAGCCATGAAAGAAATTCAATAAGATTAAAGTACCTTGTAAAAATTCGCACAATAATACAAAGCGAAAGAAATGCCTAAAATATATTTTTACTGTAAACGTGATTTGAGTTTGAGTTTTTTTATCTAACAGTGATGAAATTTTATAGACAAAAACGGTGAATTTTAAAACCCTTTTGGCACACGGATTTCATAATTTAGCGACGAAAAAATAAAAATAGGAATAGTTATTAGGTTAGATTCAATAAAATTTGTATGGAGTGAATCCCTTATTATATTGTTTATATGAATCAATTAATAAGGATAAAAAATGCTATAAAACTCCGGAAAAAAAAAAAATCAAACTCATGAATCTACGTCATGAAAGAAATTTAATAAGATTATAGTACTTTGTTAAAATTCGCACAATGATGCAAATTGTAAAAAATGGCTAAGGTTTATTTTGATTGCAAACGTGATTTGAGTTTGATTTTTTTAACCCAGTAATGATAAAATTTTAGGGGTGAAAATGGTGGATTTTATATCTTTTTTGGCACACTGTTTTGATAATTCAACGGCAAAAAAACAAAACCAGGAATCATGATTAGGTTAGATTCAATGAAAATTTATATGGTGTGAATAAATTAATATATTTTATTATACGAATATCAAATCTTTTAAAAAAATGATCTAGTCAAATCGAAAGAGGTATAATTCAAATTGACCACTTCTTTTTATTTCCTAATACGATTTTATTATGGTTTATAATAAATGGTCCTGAAACATACAAAAAAAATATTCCCCTATAAATTATATATGAAATAAAAAAATTTTCAGATTCAATAAATCATGCAATCGCAATCGCTATTCCAATTCCGAAGTTTGGGAAGAAAGACATACCAGTGTTTACGGTGCCGATTGAGGGAGAGACAGCAATGACTGAGAGCTCCGAACCCAACGACGGTTTGCGAGAGAGAGACCGCTGAGGGAGTAGGAGGGCACGTTAATGCGTTGATGGTGCGACAGAGAGAGGGCGAACGATTGAGGGTTCCGAATCCAACTAGGGTTGCGTTGATAGTGCGAGGGTTTGGTCCGAGGGTTGAGAAATAGAGAGAGGGCCGGGTGCGAAGGTTAGATGAGGGGTTGTATGACGGTGATTGAGGGTCGTGCGACGCTCAATGAGGAATATGACGATGAAGGCTGTGCGACGGTCATTGAGGGCTGGGTGCGATGAAGATGGACATGATGGCGTGGCTTCACTTTTAGGGTTAAAAGTGAATTTGAAAACATAGTAAATTAAGGTAAGGTGTTAAAACTGAAAACAAAGTAAAGTATGCTATTGTTATCACTTTTAGCGTTAAAACTGAAAACTTTGAAAAAAAAAAAAAGTAAAGTGTGGACACAAATGGGTGGGAAACTAAATTTTGGGCGAGGGAACTTTATCAGCACGCTTTTGTAGGGTACCAAAATAAACACAGGATATAGATACGCTTTAAAAATGTGACTATCGGAAGACAAACTAGCCATGCTTTTCAAGCGTGCCGGTTTTTCTCCATGGCCACGCTTTTCAAACGTGGCAAAAAAAACGTGGCCAAATTTCAAATCAGTGACCACCCTCGAAAAAATAAAAACAGGGATATTAATTAGATTAGATTCAATAAAAATTTAAATGGAGTGAATCAGTTAATATATATTTTTATGAATCAATTAAAAAGGATCAGAAATATCCTTTAAAAAATCAGAAAAAAAAATCAAAGTCAGGAATCTAAACCAGGAAAAAAATTCAATAAAATTAAAGTACCTTTTGAAAATTCACACGACGATGCAAATCGTAAGAAATAGCTAGGATATATTTTGATTGTAAACGTAACTTGAGTTTGAATCTTTTGACCGACTAGTGATGATCTTTTAGAGGCGAAAATGGTAAGTTTTATAATCCTTTTGACACACTGATTTGATAATTTAGTGGTGAAAAACAAAAAAGAGATATTAGTTAGGCTAGATTCAATAAAAATTTATATGGAGTGAATCAATTAATAAGGATAAGAAATATCTTTGAAAAATCCAGTAATGATAAAATTTTTGGGGTGAAAATGGTGGATTTTATATCTTTTTTGGCACACTATTTTGATAATTCAACGGCAAAAAAACAAAACCTGGAATCATGATTAGGTTAGATTCAATGAAAATTTATATGGAGTGAATAAATTAATATATTTTATTATACAAATATCAAATCTTTTAAAAAAAATGATCTAGTCAAATCGAAAGAGGTATAATTCAAATTGACCACTTCTTTTTATTTCCTAATATGATTTTATTATGGTTTATAATAAATGGTCTTGAAACATACAAAAAAAATCTTCTACCATAAATTATATATGAAATAAAAAAATTTTCAGATTCAATAAATCATGCAATCGCAATCGCTATTCCAATTCCAAAGTTAGGGAAGAAAGACATAACAGTGTTTACGGTGCCGATTGAGGGAGAGACAGCAATGACTGAGAGCTCCGAACCCAACGAGGGTTTGCGAGAGAGAGACCACTGAGGGAGTAGGAGGGCACGTTGATGCGTTGATGGTGCGACAGAGAGAGGGCGAACGATTGAGGGTTCCAAATCCAACTAGGGTTGCGTTGATAGTGCGAGGATTTGGTCCGAGGGTTGAGAAATAGAGAAAGGGCCGGGTGCGAAGGTTAGATGAGGGGTTGTGTTACGGTGATTGAGGGTCGTGCGACGCTCAATGAGGAATATGACGATGAAGGCTGTGCGACGGTCATTGAGGGCTGGGTGCGATGAAGATGAACATGATGGCGCGGCTTCACTTTTAGGGTTAAAAGTGAATTTGAAAACAAAGTAAATTAAGGTAAGGTGTTAAAACTGAAAACAAAGTAAAGTATGCTATTGTTATCACTTTTAGCGTTAAAACTGAAAACTTTGAAAAAAAAAAAAAAAGTAAAGTGTGGACACAAATAGGTGGGAAACTAAATTTTGGGGGAGGGAACTTTATCAACACGCTTTTGTAGGGTACCAAAATAAACACAGGATATAGACACGCTTTAAAAAGGTGACTATTGGAAGACAAACTAGCCATGCTTTTCAAGCGTGCCGGTTTTTCTCCATGGCCACGCTTTTCAAACGTGGAAAAAAAATGTGGCCAAATTTCAAATCAGTGACCACCCTCGAAAAAATAAAAACAGGGATAGTAATTAGATTAGATTCAATAAAAATATAAATGGAGTGAATCAGTTAATATATATTTTTATGAATCAATTAAAAAGATCAGAAATATCCTTTAAAAAATCAGAAAAAAAAAATCAAAGTCAAGAATCTAAACCAGAAAAAAATTCTATAAAATTAAAGTACCTTTTGAAAATTCAGACGACGATGCAAATCATAAGAAATAGCTAGGATATATTTTGATTGTAAACGTAACTTGAGTTTGAATATTTTGACCGACTAGTGATGAACTTTTAGAGGCGAAAATGGTAAGTTTTATAATCCTTTTGACACACTGATTTGATAATTTGGTGGTGAAAAACAAAAAAGAGATATTAGTTAAGCTAGATTCAATAAAAATTTATATGGAGCGAATCAATTAATAAGGATAAGAAATATCTTTTAAAAATCCAGAAAGAAAAAAAAATCGAACTCATGAAACTAAGCCATGAAAGAAATTCAATAAGATTAAAGTACCTTGTAAAAATTCGCACAATAATACAAATTGTAAGAAATGTCTAAAATATATTTTTACTGTAAACGTGATTTGAGTTTGAGTTTTTTTATCTAACAGTGATGAAATTTTATAGACAAAAACGGTAGATTTTAAAACCCTTTTGGCACACGGATTTCATAATTTAGCGACGAAAAAATAAAAACAGGAATAGTTATTAGGTTAGATTCAATAAAATTTGTATGGAGTGAATCACTTATTATATTGTTTATATGAATCAATTAATAAGGATAAAAAATATGCTATAAAACTCCTGAAAAAAAAAATCAAACTCATGAATCTACGTCATGAAAGAAATTTAATAAGATTATAGTACTTTGTGAAAATTCGTACAATGATGCAAATTGTAAAAAATGGCTAAGGTATATTTTGATTGCAAACGTGATTTGGGTTTGATTTTTTTAATCCAGTAATGATAAAATTTTAGGGGTGAAAATGGTGGATTTTATATCTTTTTTGGCACACTGTTTTGATAATTCAACGGTAAAAAAACAAAACCAGGAATCATGATTAGGTTAGATTCAATGAAGTGAATAAATTAATAAATTTTATTATACGAATATCAAATCTTTTAAAAAAAATGATCTAGTCAAATCGAAAGAGGTATAATTCAAATTGACCACATCTTTTTATTTCCTAATAGGATTTTATTATGGTTTATAATAAATGGTCCTGAAACATACAAAAAAAATCTTCTCCTATAAATTATATATGAAAAAAAAAAATTTTCAGATTCAATAAATCATGCAATCGCAATCGCTATTCCAATTCCGAAGTTAGTGAAGAAAGACATACCAGTGTTTACGGTGCCGATTGAGGGAGAGACATCAATGACTGAGAGCTCCGAACCCAACAAGGGTTTGCGAGAGAGAGAGACCGCTGAGGGAGTAGGAGGGCACGTCGATGCGTTGATGGTGCGACAGAGAGAGGGCGAACAATTGAGGGTTCCGAATCCAACTAGGGTTGCGTTGATAGTGCGAGGGTTTGGTCCGAGGGTTGAGAAATAGAGAGAGGGCCGGGTGCGAAGGATAGATGAGGGGTTGTGGGATGGTGATTGAGGGTCGTGCGACGCTCAATGAGGAAGATGACGATGAAGGCTGTGCGACGGTCATTGAGGGCTGGGTGCGATGAAGATGAACATGATGGCGCGGCTTCACTTTTAGGGTTAAAAGTGAATTTGAAAACAAAGTAAATTAAGGTAAGGTGTTAAAACTGAAAACAAAGTAAAGTATGCTATTGTTATCACTTTTAGCGTTAAAACTGAAAACTTTGAAAAAAAAAAAAGTAAAGTGTGGACACAAATGGGTGGGAAACTAAATTTTGGGCGAGGGAACTTTATCAACACGCTTTTGTAGGGTACCAAAATAAACACAGGATATAGACACGCTTTAAAAAGGTGACTATTGGAAGACAAACTAGCCATGCTTTTCAAGCGTGCCGGTTTTTCTCCATGGCCACACTTTTCAAACGTGGCAAAAAAAACGTGGCCAAATTTCAAATCAGTGACCACCCTCGAAAAAATAAAAACAGGGATAGTAATTAGATTAGATTCAATAAAAATTTAAATGGAGTGAATCAGTTAATATATATTTTTATGAATCAATTAAAAAGGATCAGAAATATCCTTTAAAAAATCAGAAAAAAAAATCAAAGTCAAGAATCTAAACCAGGAAAAAAATTCAATAAAATTAAAGTACCTTGTGAAATTCTCACGATGATGCAAATCGTAAGAAATAGCTAGGATATATTTTGATTGTAAACGTAACTTGAGTTTGAATCTTTTGAACGACTAGTGATGAACTTTTAGAGGCGAAAATAGTAAGTTTTAAAATTCTTTTGACACACTGATTTGATAATTCAGTGGTGAAAAACAAAAAAGAGATAGTAGTTAGGCTAGATTCAATAAAAATTTATATGGAGTGAATCAATTAATAAGGATGAGAAATATCTTTCAAAAATCCAGAAAGAAAAAAAAAATCGAACTCATGAAACTAAGCCATGAAAGAAATTCAATAAGATTAAACTACCTAGTAAAAATTCGCACAATAATACAAATCGTAAGAAATGCCTAAAATATATTTTTTCTGTAAACGTGATTTGAGTTTGAGTTTTTTTTTTATCTAACAATGATGAAATTTTATAGACAAAAACGGTGGATTTTAAAACCCTTTTGGCACACGGATTTCATAATTTAGCGACGAAAAAATAAAAACAGGAATAGTGATTAGGTTAGATTCAATAAAATTTGTATGGAGTGAATCACCTAATATATTGTTTATATGAATCAATTAATAAGGATAAAAAATATGCTATAAAACTCCTGAAAAAAAAATCAAACTCATGAATCTACGTCATGAAAGAAATTTAATAAGATTATGGTACTTTGTGAAAATTCGCACAATGATGCAAATTGTAAAAAATGGCTAAGGTATATTTTGATTGCAAACGTGATTTGAGTTTGATTTTTTTAACCCAGTATTGATAAAATTTTAGGGGTGAAAATGGTGTATTTTATATCTTTTTTGGCACACTGTTTTGATAATTCAACGGCAGAAAAACAAAACCAGGAATAATGATTAGGTTAGATACAATGAAAATTTATATGGAGTGAATAAATTAATATATTTTATTATACGAATATCAAATCTTTTTAAAAAAAATGATCTAGTCAAATCGAAAGAGGTATAGTTCAAATTGACCACTTCTTTTTATTTCCTAATACGATTTATAATAAATGGTCCTGAAACATAAAAAAAAAATCTTCACCTATAAATTATATATGAAATAAAAAAATTTTCAGATTCAATAAATCATGCAATCGCAATCGCTATTCCAATTCCGAAGTTAGGGAAGAAAGACATACCAGTGTTTACGGTGCCGATTGAGGGAGAGACAGCAATGACTGAGAGCTCCGAACCCAACGAGGGTTTGCGAGAGAGAGACCGCTGAGGGAGTAGGAGGGCACGTTAATGCGTTGATGGTGCGACAGAGAGAGGGCGAACGATTGAGGGTTCCGAATCCAACTAGGGTTGCGTTGATAGTGCGAGGGTTTGGTCCGAGGGTTGAGAAATAGAGAGAGGGCCGGGTGCGAAGGTTAGATGAGGGGTTGTATGACGGTGATTGAGGGTCGTGCGACGCTCAATGAGGAATATGACGATGAAGGCTGTGCGACGGTCATTGAGGGCTGGGTGCGATGAAGATGGACATGATGGCGCGGCTTCACTTTTAGGGTTAAAAGTGAATTTGAAAACATAGTAAATTAAGGTAAGGTGTTAAAACTGAAAACAAAGTAAAGTATGCTATTGTTATCACTTTTAGCGTTAAAACTGAAAACTTTGAAAAAAAAAAAAAGTAAAGTGTGGACACAAATGGGTGGGAAACTAAATTTTGGGCGAGGGAACTTTATCAGCACGCTTTTGTAGGGTACCAAAATAAACACAGGATATAGATACGCTTTAAAAATGTGAGTATCGGAAGACAAACTAGCCATGCTTTTCAAGCGTGCCGGTTTTTCTCCATGGCCACGCTTTTCAAACGTGACAAAAAAAACGTGGCCAAATTTCAAATCAGTGACCACCCTCGAAAAAATAAAAACAGGGATATTAATTAGATTAGATTCAATAAAAATTTAAATGGAGTGAATCAGTTAATATATATTTTTATGAATCAATTAAAAAGGATCAGAAATATCCTTTAAAAAATCAGAAAAAAAAATCAAAGTCAGGAATCTAAACCAGGAAAAAAATTCAATAAAATTAAAGTACCTTTTGAAAATTCACACGACGATGCAAATCGTAAGAAATAGCTAGGATATATTTTGATTGTAAACGTAACTTGAGTTTGAATCTTTTGACCGACTAGTGATGATCTTTTAGAGGCGAAAATGGTAAGTTTTATAATCCTTTTGACACACTGATTTGATAATTTAGTGGTGAAAAACAAAAAAGAGATATTAGTTAGGCTAGATTCAATAAAAATTTATATGGAGTGAATCAATTAATAAGGATAAGAAATATCTTTGAAAAATCCAGTAATGATAAAATTTTTGGGGTGAAAATGGTGGATTTTATATCTTTTTTGGCACACTATTTTGATAATTCAACGGCAAAAAAACAAAACCTGGAATCATGATTAGGTTAGATTCAATGAAAATTTATATGGAGTGAATAAATTAATATATTTTATTATACAAATATCAAATCTTTTAAAAAAAATGATCTAGTCAAATCGAAAGAGGTATAATTCAAATTGACCACTTCTTTTTATTTCCTAATATGATTTTATTATGGTTTATAATAAATGGTCTTGAAACATACAAAAAAAATCTTCTACCATAAATTATATATGAAATAAAAAAATCTTCAGATTCAATAAATCATGCAATCGCAATCGCTATTCCAATTCCAAAGTTAGGGAAGAAAGACATAACAGTGTTTACGGTGCCGATTGAGGGAGAGACAGCAATGACTGAGAGCTCCGAACCCAACGAGGGTTTGCGAGAGAGAGACCACTGAGGGAGTAGGAGGGCACGTTGATGCGTTGATGGTGCGACAGAGAGAGGGCGAACGATTGAGGGTTCCAAATCCAACTAGGGTTGCGTTGATAGTGCGAGGGTTTGGTCCGAGGGTTGAGAAATAGAGAAAGGGCCGGGTGCGAAGGTTAGATGAGGGGTTGTGTTACGGTGATTGAGGGTCGTGCGACGCTCAATGAGGAATATGACGATGAAGGCTGTGCGACGGTCATTGAGGGCTGGGTGCGATGAAGATGAACATGATGGCGCGGCTTCACTTTTAGGGTTAAAAGTGAATTTGAAAACAAAGTAAATTAAGGTAAGGTGTTAAAACTGAAAACAAAGTAAAGTATGCTATTGTTATCACTTTTAGCGTTAAAACTGAAAACTTTGAAAAAAAAAAAAAAGTAAAGTGTGGACACAAATAGGTGGGAAACTAAATTTTGGGGGAGGGAACTTTATCAACACGCTTTTGTAGGGTACCAAAATAAACACAGGATATAGACACGCTTTAAAAAGGTGACTATTGGAAGACAAACTAGCCATGCTTTTCAAGCGTGCCGGTTTTTCTCCATGGCCACGCTTTTCAAACGTGGAAAAAAAATGTGGCCAAATTTCAAATCAGTGACCACCCTCGAAAAAATAAAAACAGGGATAGTAATTAGATTAGATTCAATAAAAATATAAATGGAGTGAATCAGTTAATATATATTTTTATGAATCAATTAAAAAGATCAGAAATATCCTTTAAAAAATCAGAAAAAAAAAATCAAAGTCAAGAATCTAAACCAGAAAAAATTCTATAAAATTAAAGTACCTTTTGAAAATTCAGACGACGATGCAAATCGTAAGAAATAGCTAGGATATATTTTGATTGTAAACGTAACTTGAGTTTGAATCTTTTGACCGACTAGTGATGAACTTTTAGAGGCGAAAATGGTAAGTTTTATAATCCTTTTGACACACTGATTTGATAATTTGGTGGTGAAAAACAAAAAAGAGATATTAGTTAAGCTAGATTCAATAAAAATTTATATGGAGCGAATCAATTAATAAGGATAAGAAATATCTTTTAAAAATCCAGAAAGAAAAAAAAATCGAACTCATGAAACTAAGCCATGAAAGAAATTCAATAAGATTAAAGTACCTTGTAAAAATTCGCACAATAATACAAATTGTAAGAAATGTCTAAAATATATTTTTACTGTAAACGTGATTTGAGTTTGAGTTTTTTTATCTAACAGTGATGAAATTTTATAGACAAAAACGGTAGATTTTAAAACCCTTTTGGCACACGGATTTCATAATTTAGCGACGAAAAAATAAAAACAGGAATAGTTATTAGGTTAGATTCAATAAAATTTGTATGGAGTGAATCACTTATTATATTGTTTATATGAATCAATTAATAAGGATAAAAAATATGCTATAAAACTCCTGAAAAAAAAAATCAAACTCATGAATCTACGTCATGAAAGAAATTTAATAAGATTATAGTACTTTGTGAAAATTCGTACAATGATGCAAATTGTAAAAAATGGCTAAGGTATATTTTGATTGCAAACGTGATTTGAGTTTGATTTTTTTAATCCAGTAATGATAAAATTTTAGGGGTGAAAATGGTGGATTTTATATCTTTTTTGGCACACTGTTTTGATAATTCAACGGTAAAAAAACAAAACCAGGAATCATGATTAGGTTAGATTCAATGAAGTGAATAAATTAATAAATTTTATTATACGAATATCAAATCTTTTAAAAAAAATGATCTAGTCAAATCGAAAGAGGTATAATTCAAATTGACCACATCTTTTTATTTCCTAATAGGATTTTATTATGGTTTATAATAAATGGTCCTGAAACATACAAAAAAAATCTTCTCCTATAAATTATATATGAAAAAAAAAAATTTTCAGATTCAATAAATCATGCAATCGCAATCGCTATTCCAATTCCGAAGTTAGTGAAGAAAGACATACCAGTGTTTACGGTGCCGATTGAGGGAGAGACATCAATGACTGAGAGCTCCGAACCCAACAAGGGTTTGCGAGAGAGAGAGACCGCTGAGGGAGTAGGAGGGCACGTCGATGCGTTGATGGTGCGACAGAGAGAGGGCGAACAATTGAGGGTTCCGAATCCAACTAGGGTTGCGTTGATAGTGCGAGGGTTTGGTCCGAGGGTTGAGAAATAGAGAGAGGGCCGGGTGCGAAGGATAGATGAGGGGTTGTGGGATGGTGATTGAGGGTCGTGCGACGCTCAATGAGGAAGATGACGATGAAGGCTGTGCGACGGTCATTGAGGGCTGGGTGCGATGAAGATGAACATGATGGCGCGGCTTCACTTTTAGGGTTAAAAGTGAATTTGAAAACAAAGTAAATTAAGGTAAGGTGTTAAAACTGAAAACAAAGTAAAGTATGCTATTGTTATCACTTTTAGCGTTAAAACTGAAAACTTTGAAAAAAAAAAAAAAGTAAAGTGTGGACACAAATGGGTGGGAAACTAAATTTTGGGCGAGGGAACTTTATCAACACGCTTTTGTAGGGTACCAAAATAAACACAGGATATAGACACGCTTTAAAAAGGTGACTATTGGAAGACAAACTAGCCATGCTTTTCAAGCGTGCCGGTTTTTCTTCATGGCCACGCTTTTCAAACGTGGCAAAAAAAAAAACGTGGCCAAATTTCAAATCAGTGACCACCCTCGAAAAAATAAAAATAGGGATAGTAATTAGATTAGATTCAACAAAAATTTAAATGGAGTGAATCAGTTAATATATATTTTTATGAATCAATTAAAAAGGATCAGAAATATCCTTAAAAAAATCAGAAAAAAAAATCAAAGTCAAGAATCTAAACCAGGAAAAAAATTCAATAAAATTAAAGTACCTTGGGAAATTCGTACGATGATGCAAATCGTAAGAAATAGCTAGGATATATTTTGATTGTAAACGTAACTTGAGTTTGAATCTTTTGAACGACTAGTGATGAACTTTTAGAGGCGAAAATAGTAAGTTTTAAAATTCTTTTGACACACTGATTTGATAATTCAGTGGTGAAAAACAAAAAAGAGATAGTAGTTAGGCTAGATTCAATAAAAATTTATATGGAGTGAATCAATTAATAAGGATGAGAAATATCTTTCAAAAATCCAGAAAGAAAAAAAAAATCGAACTCATGAAACTAAGCCATGAAAGAAATTCAATAAGATTAAACTACCTAGTAAAAATTCGCACAATAATACAAATCGTAAGAAATGCCTAAAATATATTTTTTCTGTAAACGTGATTTGAGTTTGAGTTTTTTTTTTATCTAACAATGATGAAATTTTATAGACAAAAACGGTGGATTTTAAAACCCTTTTGGCACACGGATTTCATAATTTAGCGACGAAAAAATAAAAACAGGAATAGTGATTAGGTTAGATTCAATAAAATTTGTATGGAGTGAATCACTTAATATATTGTTTATATGAATCAATTAATAAGGATAAAAAATATGCTATAAAAATCCTGAAAAAAAAATCAAACTCATGAATCTACGTCATGAAAGAAATTTAATAAGATTATAGTACTTTGTTAAAATTCGCACAATGATGCAAATTGTAAAAATTGGCTAAGGTATATTTGGATTGCAAACGTGATTTGAGTTTAATTTTTTTAACCCAGCAATGATAAAATTTTAGGGGTGAAAATGGTGGATTTTATATCTTTTTTGACACACTGTTTTGATAATTCAACGGCAAAAAAACAAAACCAGGAAGAATGATTAGGTTAGATTCAATGAAAATTTATATGGAGTGAATAAATTAATATATTTTATTATACGAATATCAAATCTTTTTTAAAAAAATGATCTAGTCAAATCGAAAGAGGTATAATTCAATTTGACCACTTCTTTTTATTTGCTATTACGATTTTATTATGGTTTATAATAAATGGTCCTGAAACATTCATAAAAAATCTTCTTCTATAAATTATATATGAAATAAAAAAATTTTCAGATTCAATAAATCATGCAATCGCAATAGCTATTCCAATTCCGAAGTTAGGGAAGAAAGACATACCAGTGTTTACGGTGCCGATTGAGGGAGAGACAGCAATGATTGAGAGCTCCGAACCCAACGAGGGTTTGCGAGAGAGAGACCGCTGAGGGAGTAGGAGGGCACGTCGATAAGTTGATGGTGCGACAGAGAGAGGGCGAACGATTGAGGGTTCCGAATCCAACTAGGGTTGCGTTGATAGTGCGAGGGTTTGGTCCGAGGGTTGAGAAATAGAGAGAGGGCCGGGTGCGAAGGTTAGATGAGAGGTTGTGCGACGGTGATTGAGGGTCATGCGACGTTCAATGAGGAAGATGACGATGAAGGCTGTGCGACGGTCATTGAGGGCTGGGTGCGATGAAGATGAACATGATGACGCGGCTTCACTTTTAGGGTTAAAAGTGAATTTGAAAACAAAGTAAATTAAGGTAATGTGTTAAAACTGAAAACAAAGTAAAGTATGCTATTGTTATCACTTTTAGCGTTAAAACTGAAAACTTTGAAAAAAAAAAAAAAGTAAAGTGTGGACACAAATGGGTGGGAAACTAAATTTTGAGGGAGGAAACTTTATCAGCACGCTTTTGTAGGGTACCAAAATAAACACAGGGTATAGACATGCTTTAAAAAGGTGACTATTGGAAGACAAACTAGCCATGCTTTTCAAGTGTGCCGGTTTTTCTCTATGGCCACGCTTTTCAAACGTGGCAAAAAAAAAAACCTTGGCCAAATTTCAAATCAGTGACCACCCTCGAAAAAATAAAAACAGGGATAGTAATTAGATTAGATTCAATAAAAATTTAAATGGAGTGAATCAGTTAATATATATTTTTATGAATCAATTAAAAAGGATCAGAAATATCCTTTAAAAAATCAGTAAAAAAATCAAAATCAAGAATCTAAACCAAGAAAAAAATTCAATAAAATTAAAGTACTTTGTGAAAATTCGCACGACGATGCAAATCGTAAGAAATAGCTAGGATATATTTTGATTGTAAACGTAACTTGAGTTTGAATCTTTTGACCGACTAGTGATGAACTTTTAGAGGCGAAAATGGTAAGTTTTAAAATCCTTTTGACACACTGATTTGATAATTCAGTGTTGAAAAACAAAAAAGAGATACTAGTTAGGCTAGATTCAATAAAAATTTATATGGAGTGAATCAATTAATAAGGATAAGAAATATCTTTTAAAAATCCAGAAAGAAAAAAAATTGAACTCATGAAACTAAGCCATGAAAGAAATTCAATAAGATTAAAGTACCTTGTAAAAATTCGCACAATAATACAAATCGTAAGAAATGCCTGAAATATATTTTTACTGTAAACGTGCTTTGAGTTTGAGTTTTTTTTTTATCTAACAGTGATGAAATTTTATAGACAAAAACGGTGGATTTTAAAACCCTTTTGGCACACGGATTTCATAATTTAGCAACGAAAAAATAAAAATAGGAATAGTGATTAGGTTAGATTTAATAAAATTTGTATGGAGTAAATCATTTAATATATTGTTTATATGAATCAATTAAGAAGGATAAAAAATATGCTATAAAAATCCTGAAAAAAAAAAATCAAACTCATGAATCTACGTCATGAAAGAAATTTAATAAGATTATGGTACTTTGTGAAAATTCACACAATGATGCAAATTGTAAAAAATGGCTAAGGTATATTTTGATTGCAAACGTGATTTGAGTTTGATTTTTTTAACCCAATAATGATAAAATTTTAGGGGTGAAAATGGTGAATTTTATATCTTTTTTGGCACACTGTTTTGATAATTCAACGGCAAAAAAACAAAACCAGGAATAATGATTAGGTTAGATTCAATGAAAATTTATATGGAGTGGATAAATTAATATATTTTATTATACGAATACCAAATCTTTTTTAAAAACAATGATCTAGTCAAATCGAAAGAGGTATAATTCAAATTGACCACTTCTTTTTATTTCGAATACGATTTTATTATGGTTTATAATAAATGATCCTGAAACATACAAAACAAAATCTTCTACTATAAATTATATATGAAATAAAAAAATTTTCAGATTCAATAAATCATGCAATCGCAATTGCTATTCCAATTACGAAGTTAGGGAGGAAAGATATACCAGTATTTACGGTGCCGATCGAGGGAGAGACATCAATGACTGGGAGCTTCGAACCCAACGAGGGTTTACGAGAGAGACCGCTGAAGGAGTAGGAGGGCACGTCGATGCGTTGATGGTGCGACAGAGAGAGGGCAAACGATTGAGGGTTCCAATCCAACTAGGGTTGCGTTAATAGTGCGAGGGTTTGGTCCGAGGGTTGAGAAATGGAGAGAGGGCCGGGTGCGAAGGTTAGATGAGGGGTTGTGCGACGGTGATTGAGGGTCGTGCGACGCTCAATGAGGAAGATGACGATGAAGGCTGTGCGACGGTCATTGAGGGCTGGGTGCGATGAAGATGAACATGATGGCGCGGCTTCACTTTTAGGGTTAAAAGTGAAATTTGAAAACAAAGTAAATTAAGGTAAGGTGTTAAAACTGAAAACAAAGTAAAGTATGCTATTGTTATCACTTTTAGCGTTAAAACTGAAAACTTTGAAAAAAAAAAAAAGTAAAGTGTGGACACAAATGGGTGGGAAACTAAATTTTGGGCGAGGGAACTTTATCAGCACGCTTTTGTAGGGTACCAAAATAAACACAGGATATAGACACGCTTTAAAAAGGTGACTATTGGAAGACAAACTAGCCATGCTTTTCAAGCGTGCCGGTTTTTCTCCATGGCCACGCTTTTCAAACGTTTGAAAAAAAAGCGTGGCCAAATTTCAAATCAGTGACCACCCTCGAAAAAATAAAAACAGGGATAGTAATTAGATTAGATTCAATAAAAATTTAAATGGAGTGAATCAGTTAATATATATTTTTATGAATCAATTAAAAAGGATCAGAAATATCCTTTAAAAAATCAGAAAAAAAAAATCAAAGTCAAGAATCTAAACCAGGAAAAAAATTCAATAAAATTAAAGTACCTTGTGAAAATTCGCACGACGATGCAATTCGTAAGAAATAGCTAGGATATATTTTGATTATAAACATAACTTGAGTTTGCATCTTTTGACCGACTAGTGATGAACTTTTAGAGGCGAAAATGGTAAGTTTTAAAATCCTTTTGACACACTGATTTGATAATTCAGTGGTAAAAAACAAAAAAGAGATAGTAGTTAGTCTAGATTCAATAAAAATTTATATGGAGTGAATCAATTAATAAGGATAAGAAATATCTTTTAAAAATCCAGAAAGAAAAAAAAAATCGAACTCATGAACCTAAGCCATGAAAGAAATTCAATAAGATTAAAGTACCTTGTAAAAATTCGCACAATAATACAAATTGTAAGAAATGCCTAAAATATATTTTTACTGTAAACGTGATTTGAGTTTGAGTTTTTTTATCTAACAGTGATAAAATTTTATAGACAAAAACGGTGGATTTTAAAACCCTTTTGGCACAAGGATTTCATAATTTAGCGACGAAAAAATAAAATCAGGAATAGTGATTAGGTTAGATTCAATAAAATTTGTATGGAGTGAATCACCTAATATATTGTTTATATGAATCAATTAATAAGGATAAAAAATATGCTATAAAACTCCTGAAAAAAAAAAAATCAAACTCATGAATCTACGTCATGAAAGAAATTTAATAAGATTATAGTACTTTGTGAAAATTCGCACAATGATGCAAATTGTAAAAAATGGCCAAGGTATATTTTGATTGCAAACGTGATTTGAGTTTGATTTTTTTAACCCAATAATGATAAAATTTTAGGGGTGAAAATGGTGGATTTTATATCTTTTTTGGCACACTGTTTTGATAATTCAACGGCAAAAAACCAAAATCAGGAATAATGATTAGATTAGATTCAATGAAAATTTATATGGAGTGAATAAATTAATATATTTTACTATACGAATATCAAATCTTTTTTAAAAAAATGATCTAGTCAAATCGAAAGAGGTATAATTCAAATTGACCACTTCTTTTTATTTTCTATATACGGTTTTATTATGGTTTATAATAAATGGTCCTGAAACATACAAAAAAAATCTTCTCCTATAAATTATATATGAAATAAAAAAATTTTCAGATTCAATAAATCATGCAATCGCAATCGCTATTCCAATTCCGAAGTTAGGGAAGAAAGACATACCAGTGTTTACGGTGCCGATTGAGGGAGAGACAGCAATGACTGAAAGCTCCGAACCCAACGAGGGTTTGCGAGAGAGACCGCTGAGGGAGTAGGATGGCACGTCGATGCGTTGATGGTGCGACAGAGAGAGGGCGAACGATTGAGGGTTCTGAATCCAACTAGCGTTGCGTTGATAGTGCGAGGGTTTGGTCCGAGGGTTGAGAAATAGAGAGAGGGCCGGGTGCGAAGGTTAGATGAGGGGTTGTGCGACGGTGATTGAGGGTCGTGCGACGCTCAATGAGGAAGATGACGATGAAGGCTGTGCGACGGTCATTGAGGGCTGGGTGTGATGAAGATGAACATGATGGCGCGGCTTCATTTTGAAAACAAAGTAAATTAAGGTAAGGTGTTAAAACTGAAAACAAAGTAAAGTATGCTATTGTTATCACTTTTAGCGTTAAAACTGAAAACTTTAAAAAAAAAAAAGTAAAGTGTGGACACAAATGGGTGGGAAACTAAATTTTGGGGGAGGGAACTTTATCAGCACGCTTTTGTAGGGTACCAAAATAAACACAGGATATAGACACGCTTTAAAAAGGTGACTATTGGAAGACAAACTAGCCATGCTTTTCAAGCGTGCCGGTTTTTCTCCATGGCCACGCTTTTCAAACGTTTGAAAAAAAAGCGTGGCCAAATTTCAAATCAGTGACCACCCTCGAAAAAATAAAAACAGGGATAGTAATTAGATTATATTCAATAAAAATTTAAATGGAGTGAATCAGTTAATTTATATTTTTATGAATCAATTAAAAAGGATCAGAAATATCCTTTAAAAAATCAGAAAAAAAATCAAAGTCAAGAATCTAAACCAGGAAAAAAATTCAATAAAATTAAAATACCTTGTGAAAATTCGCACGACGATTCAATTCGTAAGAAATAGCTAGGATATATTTTGATTGTAAACGTAACTTGAGTTTGAATCTTTTGACCGACTAGTGATGAACTTTTAGAGGCGAAAATGGTAGGTTTTAAAATCTTTTTGGCACACTGATTTGATAATTCAGTTGTAAAAAACAAAAAAGAGTTAGTAGTTAGGCTAGATTCAATGAAAATTTTTATGGAATGAATCAATTAATAAGGATAAGAAATATCATTTAAAAAACCAGAAAGAAAAGAAAAATCGAACTCATAAAACTAAGTCACGAAAGAAATTCAATAAGATTAAAGTACCTTATAAAAGTTCGCACAATGATACAAATCGTAAAAAATGCCTAAGATATATTTTGACGATAAACATGATTTGAGTTTGAATTTTTGACCTAACAGTGATGAAATTTTATAGGCGAAAATGGTGGGTTTTAAGATCCTTTTAGCACACTGATTTGATGATTTAGCGACGAAAAAACAAAAACAGGAATAGTGATTAGGTTAGATTCAATAAGAATATATATGGAGTGAATCACTTAATATATTTTTTATGTGAATCAATTAATAAGGATAAAAAATATCCTTTAAAAATTATAAAAAAAAAAAATAAATTCATGAATCTACGCCATGAAAAAAATTCAATAAAATTAAAGTACCTTGTGAAAATTCGCACAATGATGTAAATACTAAAAAATGGCTAAGATATATTTTGATTACAACCATGATTTGAGTCTAATTTTTTGACCCAACAATGATAAAATTTTAGGGGCGAAAATGGTAGATTTTATAACCTTTTTGGCATACTGTTTTGATAATTTAGCGGCGGAAAAACAAAACTAAGAATAATGATTAGGTTAGATTCAGTGAAAATTTATATGGAATGAATCAATTAATATATTTTTTTATATGAATATCAAATCTATTTAAAAAAATAATCGAATCAAATCAAAAAAGGTATAATTCAAATGGACCACTTTTTTTTTATTTCCTAATACAATTTTATTATGGTTTATAATAAATGGTCATGAATCTTATAAAAAAGAAAAAAATATTTTTTCATAAGTTATATTTGGATGAAATAAAAAATATATATATATTTTTTTTGTTACTTAAATCTATAAAAAACTTCATTGAGTTGACATTCAAAATTCGAAGGAATCTAATTTTGTAAAACTCCGATTTAAAGAAAATTAAATAAATAATTAATTAAACATGAGCCGTCGTGGGAAAAAAATTTAGAATCATAATTTGAAAATTTAGATATGATATTATGGTATCAGAGCAGTTCGTCCTCGTGAGCTTGAGGGATGGATTGCTTATGCTTCAATACATACTTTGAATTGTGTCTGTACTATTTAGAATAGACTAATAGATATGAACATGAAACTTGTACTCACTTAAAATAGACTAATAGATCTTTAAAATCCTATTGAAATCAACTCAAAATTCTGTTTAAATTAAAAGTTATAGCATCTGGAAGTTGGTACTGCAGAACCAGAAAACCAAAAAAATCTGCAGCAACCACTAAACTTCAAAAAATCATATCTTCCAAACCACTTGGCCAAATTCTCTGAAATTTTTATGGAATACTCCTGACACACTAAAGTTTTTCCGAAAAATAATTTCATCTAAAAATTAGGTCTGGACTGCTCCCAAAAAGTCATTCATTCTGCTGCCAATTATGCAGATTTCTGCAGAAATTCTGCATAAAGTATTTCCAACAACCTCACATACCAAATCCTATATTCAAGCCTAGGATTCATCTAAAACCACATTTCTAACTTTCTTCTGACTAACCAAAGTTACCCAAAAACTCTTAATTCAATATATCACAATTTCATATCTCAAGTTCTGATTCATCAAATCAATTTCCAGCAGCCATAGCAACATTCCATACACAAAATCAACAACAAGTACTAGCAGCAAGTATAACTTCAAAATACACAACATCGTCAATAATTACTACATTAAATCATTAAACCAATCACCAAATACAACCATGATTCAACTCAATCCCAACAATTATTCACACAAATCAACCATAAACCATTTGCAGTTACTCATTTAATTTTATTGGCATTCATAAGTTAAAACATTTATTTTTCAAAACAAATCCCCTACCTCGATTAGCTGAACCCGCAAGAATTAACCACATTAAATCCGCTTACTTTAAATTCACAGCACCAGCGGCAAACCGAGATGGTGGTAGTAGCACCAATTCTAATCCCGCTCACAGCAACCATAACTTCGATAGTTCCATCAGAATACAACGATAGGGGAATTCGGTGTCAGAATAAAGAGAAGGACACAACAGCTTGCCTTCTCGAATGACAAGCTTCAGCTGTGACAATTCCAACAAATACAGTGAAGCCAGGAACATCAAAAGCGCACAGAGGGTTGTTATAGAGCAAATAAGGTTCAGAGGTGGTGATTATGGTAGCTAGGCACGATTAACTCACCATGAACGACGGCGGCGCAGCCTCCAGCAGTGGCGACAGAGCGCGCTACAACGGCGGGAATGGTCCCCCTCCCTCTCCCATCGCGTTCTGTTTCTTTTCCCTGCGCGAAGCCCACACACCACGATGATGACGGGGACAACAGCCTCGACAGTGGCGGTGGCATACGAAGACTAGGCGTGAGTTGGCGGCAGCGGCGGGAGGCAACTCCTCCCTCCGCATCTTCCTCTTGCGACTCCCTCACTCTCTTGGATCCCTCTATGTATGTGTCTGTGTGCATGTTTGTTTATTGGTTGTGTGTGGTGTGTGTTGAGTGTTAGAAGGGTAGGGAATAGCGTTGGTGAGAGACGGTGGGAGTGAACGTAGCTCATTTGGGGATGAACGGGTGTGAAGGAGGGTTACGTGTGTTGGGGGGGGTTGGGTAGAAGGGATTAGGGTTAGTGAAATTAGGGTTTGGAATTGGGAATTTAGGGTTTTGTGTTTAAAATTGGGAATTTTGGATAATTTAGTAATTTTAATAAAATTAAAGGTAATAGAGTAATAATTTGAAATCAAATTTAATCAAATAATAATATCTATAAAAATACTATTTAATTATCAATTTACAATTTATTTTTCAAATAAAGACTAATTCAATAATTAAAAATAATCAAATTAATTTTTTTTATAATTATAAAATAAAGTTCAAAATCTAATCATTCAAATTAGCGCATATAAAATCCTCATTGTTTTTAAATCACTAAAGCTTTAAATCAATAATTAAAAGTACTCAATCAATACAAAAATTTCTGAAAATATGCTTTCGAATAAATAAAATAAATCATAAATAATTTATTATTTAATTTTCAAAATCTGGGGTCTTACATCCTACCCCACTTATAAAAATTTTCGTCCTCGAAAATTGATATAAGATAGAAAAGATTTGCATCAACTTCACTTTCAAAAACATAACAAAATACACCGAAAAGTTTGGCACGTTCAGTTTTGTTCAAATGTGAAAGAAATCATATCTTATGAATGACAAGATATGGTCGGAAGTAATTCAAAGCACTTCTTAAGAGGGAAGTTCGAAACAAAGAATTTCACTGCAAACAATCAAGGAAGAGTTGACATCAAACCACGTTGGCACAAATAAGAATTATATGTTGAAACGAAGTAACCCCTAAAACTTAACTTCTAACGTTTCCAAACCCCGTGATTCGCATAGCCTATTAACTTTATTTCGTCCATGACAACCCATTAGTGTTCCCATATACAGAAATCATTAGTATTAAGTTGGCCAGACCTAATACCATGAGGTATGCAATGGTAGACTAACAGCGTTAATTATCAGACAGTCATGCATATCAAATCTAAATTCTTGTTATCAGAACAAGTCACTGAGCATGATAGACACTCAGAGTATGCAATGAAGCATAGTCAGTCTATTCCCAAGGCTCTAACAGGAACGAATTGCTCTGATACCATAATGTAACACCCTAACTTTTAGCACGTCATGATCGTCCAAAAACAATTAGTTACTGACCTGTTTTCCTTATTTACTATTTAATATTGAGCCTTTAGTTCAATACCGCGTTTCAATTTTATCGGATGCCGGAAAATATTGTTTCAATCAAAATCATTCATAAAAAAAAAGCACACAGGTAATAATAATCATTTAATTATTAATAATGATAAATATTATACAAAAGAATTCAAAAGAAACTCAGATACAATTCCTATCCCTCTGTATAAAATAAAATCTTAAATAAAAAAGGCGAGGGAATTCTATGAAAATAACTCAATACATAAACTAGACTTAAATAAAACTCATAATCGCCCGCAGGTTTATACTAAGTTCCCGAACCTGTGTCACTGAAAGGGTGGAAGATTTTGGGGTGAGAACAAAGCCACGCGTTCTCAGTATGGAATGTGAACGCCGCAATAAATAGAGTAAATACAAATAGCTAATTCATATCACAAAAACAATTTCACTTAAAACAGTTCTAAATTCCTTTCTTTAAATCACGTTACCTAAACAAAATCTCATTCACATCAACAATTTCTTATCCATAAACAACATTTCTAACTACATTATTAAGACCACAACTCAAGTAAAATATCCATCAAGCACACATGAACATCACCAAAACAACAACACAATCACAAATAAACAAAATAAAGCAAACACAATCAAATGTAAATGCGCAAACAAAATGATGCATGCCTGTTCCTAGCGCAGGCCATGAGCTCATGCGTCGGTTGTCTACCCGCAACCCGACGTTACTCAGAGTGAACCCCGAATATGGTTCCTTTACTGTGTCAGTTAGGCCTCATCATAATGTGCATCACAGTAAGAAATAGTACTATCAGTTAGGCGAACATTCCCGCATTAGAAACCTTAGGCTATCCGTTAGGCGGGCACTTTCGCATTAGCAGTTTGGCATAAATGCCCATTTAAACATACAATATGCTATCAATTAGGCGGACATCCCCGCATTAGCAATCTTAGGCTATCAGTTAGGCGGGCACTTCCGCATTAGCACTCGGCACAAAGGCCCATTCGAACATACAATATCAATTACACTTTCTTTCCTAGTTCCTCATTCTTTTTCTTTCCCTTTAAGTATCTTTTCCATCCTTTATTTCTCACTTTCTTTCCTTTCCATTATGCCTCCGCATCGCCTTACAACTAAGCACACCTCCGCATCACCAAGTAGCTAAGTGTACCTCCACATCACCATGAAACTAGGCGTACCTCCGCATCACCATTTAACTTTAAATGTATCCTAGGGATAACTTACACACCTTTGATTAACTAAGTTCATACATTCTACCAAATTTGGACATATCCTTTGGGTCTAAGCCAAGTTTTACCATGTTTAGATTAGAATTGAATTAGATAGCCAACTTAATAAAATTTGCTGTTGCACTAAAGAGAATTCAGAAAAAATACAGCAAGCAGCCCTAGTTTTGATAAATCTATAATAAATTCAATTCTAATCCATTACTTCTAAATTTTGGTGAGATTACAGTCAACATACCTAAGTTTCAGAATCCACAAGTTTTAGGTTCATATCACTTCATTTGATTAATTAATTATCAATTGGAAGCGGAGCTCTGTTTTCATAAACCAGTTCAAAGTTTCCAGCAAACAACCGACCTTCCAAGTGACTTATCTAAGTCTACAAAATAGATATGAACATGAAACTTGTACTCACTTAAAATAGACTAATAGATCTTTAAAATCCTTTTGAAATCAACTCAAAATTCTGTTTAAATTAAAAGTTATAGCATCTGGAATTTGGTACTGCAGAACCAGAAAACCAAAAAAATCTGCAGCAACCACTAAACTTCAAAAAATCATATCTTCCAAACCACTTGGCCAAATTTTCTGAACTTTCTATGGAATATTCAAGACACACTAAAGTTTTACAGAAAAATAATTTCATATAAAAATTAGGTCTGGAATGCTCCGAAAAAGTCATTCGTTCTGCTGCCAATTATGCAGATTTCTGCAGAAATTCTGCACAAAGTATTTCCAACAACCTCACATACCAAATCCTATATTCAAGCCTAGGATTCATCTAAAACCACATTTCTAACTTTCTTCTGACTAACCAAAGTTACCCAAGAACTCTTAATTCAATATATCACAATTTTATATCTCAAGTTCTGATTCATCAAATCAATTTCCAGCAGCCATAGCAACATTCCATACACAAAATCAACAACAAGTACTAGCAGCAAGTATAACTTCAAAATACACAACATCGTCAATAATTACTACATTAAATCATTAAACCAATCACCAACTACAACCATGATTCAACTCAATCCCAACAATTATTCACACAAATCAACCATAAACCATTTGCAGTTACTCATTTAATTTTATTGGTATTCATAAGTTAAAACATTTATTTTTCAAAACAAATCCCCTACCTCGATTAGCTAAACCCGCAAGAATTAACCACGTTAAATCCGCTTACTTTAAATTCACAGCACCAGCGGCAAACCGAGATGTCGGTAGTAGCACCAATTCTAATCCCGCTCACAGCAACCATAACTTTGATAGTTCCATCAGAATACAACGATAGGGGAATTCGGTGTCAGAATAAAGAGAAGGACACAACAGCTTGCCTTCTCAAATGACAAGCTTCAGTTGTGACAATTCCAACAAATATAGTGAAGCCAGGAACATCAAAAGCGCACAGAGGGTTGTTATAGAGCAAATAATGTTCAGAGGTGGTGATTATGGTAGCTAGGCACGATTAACTCACCATGAACGACGGCGGCGCAGCCTCTAGCAGTGGCGACAGAGCGCGCTACAACGGCGGGAATGGTCCCCCTCCCTCTCCCATCGCGTTCTGTTTCTTTTCCTTGCGCGAAGCCCACACACCACGATGATGATGGCGACAACAGCCTCGACAGTGGCGGTGGCGTACGATGACTAGGCGTGAGTTGACGGCAGCGGCGGGAGGCAGCTCCTCCCTCCGCATCTTCCTCTTGCGGCTCCCTCACTCTCTCGGATCCCTCTATGTATGTGTCTGTGTGCATGCTTGTTTATTGGTTGTGTGTGGTGTGTGGTGTGTGGTGTGTGTTGAGTGTTAGAAGGGTAGGGAATAGCGTTGGTGAGTGACGGTGGGAATGAACGTGGCTCATTTGGGGATGAACGGGTGTGAAGGAGGGTTACGTGTGTGTGGGGGGGGGGGTTGGGTAGAAGGGATTAGGGTTAGTGAAATTAGGGTTTGGAATTGGGAATTTAGGATTTTGTGTTTAAAATTGGGAATTTTGGATAATTTAATAATTTTAATAAAATTAAAGGTAATAGAGTAATAATTTGAAATCAAATTTAATCAAATAATAATATCTATAAAAATACTATTAATTATCAATTTACAATTTATTTTTCAAATAAAGACTCTAATTCAATAATTAAAGATAATCAAATTAATTTTCTTTATAATTATAAAATAAAGTTCAAAATCTAATCATTCAAATTAGCGCATATAAAATCCTCATTGTTTTTAAATCACAAAAGCTTTAAATCAATAATTAAAAGTACTCAATCAATACAAAAATTTCTGAAAATATGCTTTCGAATAAATAAAATAAATCATAAATAATTTATTATTTAATTTTCAAAATCTGGGGTCTTACATCCTACCCCACTTATAAAAATTTTCGTCCTCAAAAATTGATATAAGATAGAAAAGATTTGCATCAACTTCACTTTCAAAAACATAACAAAATACACCGAAAAGTTTGGCACGTTCAGTTTTGTTCAAATGTGAAAGAAATCATATCTTATGAATGACAAGATATGGTCGGAAGTAATTCAAAGCACTTCTTAAGAGGGAAGTTCGAAACAAAGAATTTCACTACAAACAATCAAGGAAGAGTTGACATCAAACCACGTTGGCACAAATAAGAATTATATGTTGAAACGAAGTAACCCCTAAAACTTAACTTCTAACGTTTCCAAACCCCGTGATTCGCATAGCCTATTAACTTTATTTCGTCCATGACAACCCATTAGTGTTCCCATATACAGAAATCATTAGTATTAAGTTGGCCAGACCTAATACCATGAGGTATGCAATGGTAGACTAATAGCGTTAATTATCAGACAGTCATGCATATCAAATCTAAATTCTTGTTATCAGAACAAGTCACTGAGCATGATAGACACTCAGAGTATGCAATGAAGCATAGTCAGTCCATTCCCAAGGCTCTAACAGGAACGAATTGCTCTGATACCATAATGTAACACCCTAACTTTTAGCACGTCATGATCGTACCCAAAATAATTAGTTACTGACCTGTTTTCCTTATTTACTATTTAATATTGAGCCTTTAGTTCAATACCGCGTGTCAATTTTATCGGATGCTGGAAAATATTGTTTCAATCAAAATCATTCATCAAAAAAAAGCACACAGGTAATAATAATCATTTAATTATTAATAATGATAAATATTATACAAAAGAATTCAAAAGAAACTCAGATACAATTCCTATCCCTCTGTATAAAATAAAATCTTAAATAACAAAGGCGAGGGAATTCTATGAAAATAACTCAATACATAAACTAGACTTAAATAAAACTCATAATCGCCCGTAGGTTCATACTAAGTTCCCGAACCTGTGTCACTGAAAGGGTGGAAGATTTTGGGGTGAGAACAAAGCCACGCGTTCTCAGTATGGAATGTGAACGCCGCAATAAATAGAGTAAATACAAATAGCTAATTCATATCACAAAAACAATTCCACTTAAAACAGTTCTAAATTCCTTTCTTTAAATCACGTTACCTAAACAAAATCTCATTCACATTAACAATTTCTTATCCATAAACAACATTTCTAACTACATTATTAAGACCACAACTTATGTAAAATATCCATCAAGCACACAGGAACATCACCAAAACAACAACACAATCACAAATAAACAAAATAAAGCAAACACAATCAAATGTAAATGCGCAAACAAAATGATGCATGCCTGTTCCTAGCGCAGGCCATGAGCTCATGCGTCGGTTGTCTACCCGCAACCCGACGTTACTCAGAGTGAACCCCGAATATGGTTCCTTTACTGTGTCAGTTAGGCCTCATCATAATGTGCATCACAGTAAGAAATAGTACTATCAGTTAGGCGAACATTCCCGCATTAGAAACCTTAGGCTATCCGTTAGGCGGGCACTTTCGCATTAGCAGTTTGGCATAAAGGCCCATTTAAACATACAATATGCTATCAGTTAGGCGGACATCCCCGCATTAGCAATCTTAGGCTATCAGTTAGGCGGGCACTTCCGCATTAGCACTCGGCACAAAGGCCCATTCGAACATACAATATCAATTACACTTTCTTTCCTAGTTCCTCATTCTTTTTCTTTCCCTTTAAGTATCTTTTCCATCCTTTATTTCTCACTTTCTTTCCTTTCCATTATGCCTCCGCATCGCCTTACAACTAAGCACACCTCCGCATCACCAAGTAGCTAAGTGTACCTCCACATCACCATGAAACTAGGCGTACCTCCGCATCACCATTTAACTTTAAATGTATCCTAGGGATAACTTACACACCTTTGATTAACTAAGTTCATACATTCTACCAAATTTGGACATATCCTTTGGGTCTAAGCCAAGCTTTACCATGTTTAGATTAGAATTGAATTAGATAGCCAACTTAATAAAATTTGCTGTTGCACTAAAGAGAATTCAGAAAAAATACAGCAAGCAGCCCTAGTTTTGATAAATCTATAATAAATTCAATTCTAATCCATTACTTCTAAATTTTGGTGAGATTACAGTCAACATACCTAAGTTTCAGAATCCACAAGTTTTAGGTTCATATCACTTCATTTGATTAATTAATTATCAATTGGAAGCGGAGCTCTGTTTTCATAAACCAGTTCAGAGTTTCCAGCAAACAACCGACCTTCCAAGTGACTTATCTAAGTCTACAAAATAGATATGAACATGAAACTTGTACTCACTTAAAATAGACTAATAGATCTTTAAAATCCTTTTGAAATCAACTCAAAATTCTGTTTAAATTAAAAGTTATAGCATCTGGAATTTGGTACTGCAGAACCAGAAAACCAAAACAATCTGCAGCAACCACTAAACTTCAAAAAATCATATCTTCCAAACCACTTGGCCAAATTTTCTGAACTTTCTATGGAATATTCAAGACACACTAAAGTTTTACAGAAAAATAATTTCATATAAAAATTAGGTCTGGAATGCTCCGAAAAAGTCATTCGTTCTGCTGCCAATTATGCAGATTTCTGCAGAAATTCTGCACAAAGTATTTCCAACAACCTCACATACCAAATCCTATATTCAAGCCTAGGATTCATCTAAAACCACATTTCTAACTTTCTTCTGACTAACCAAAGTTACCCAAGAACTCTTAATTCAATATATCACAATTTTATATCTCAAGTTCTGATTCATCAAATCAATTTCCAGCAGCCATAGCAACATTCCATACACAAAATCAACAACAAGTACTAGCAGCAAGTATAACTTCAAAATACACAACATCGTCAATAATTACTACATTAAATCATTAAACCAATCACCAACTACAACCATGATTCAACTCAATCCCAACAATTATTCACACAAATCAACCATAAACCATTTGCAGTTACTCATTTAATTTTATTGGTATTCATAAGTTAAAACATTTATTTTTCAAAACAAATCCCCTACCTCGATTAGCTAAACCCGCAAGAATTAACCACGTTAAATCCGCTTACTTTAAATTCACAGCACCAGCGGCAAACCGAGATGGCGGTAGTAGCACCAATTCTAATCCCGCTCACAGCAACCATAACTTCGATTGTTCCATCAGAATACAACGATAGGGGAATTCGGTGTCAGAATAAAGAGAAGGACACAACAGCTTGCCTTCTCGAATGACAAGCTTCAGTTGTGACAATTCCAACAAATACAGTGAAGCCAGGAACATCAAAAGCGCACAGAGGGTTGTTATAGAGCAAATAAGGTTCAGAGGTGGTGATTATGGTAGCTAGGCACGATTAACTCACCATGAACGACGGCGGCGCAGCCTCTAGCAGTGGCGACAGAGCGCGCTACAACGGCGGGAATGGTCCCCCTCCCTCTCCCATCGCGTTCTGTTTCTTTTCCTTGCGCGAAGCCCACACACCACGATGATGATGGCGACAACAGCCTCGACAGTGGCGGTGGCGTACGATGACTAGGCGTGAGTTGACGGCAGCGGCGGGAGGCAGCTCCTCCCTCCGCATCTTCCTCTTGCGGCTCCCTCACTCTCTCGGATCCCTCTATGTATGTGTCTGTGTGCATGCTTGTTTATTGGTTGTGTGTGGTGTGTGGTGTGTGGTGTGTGTTGAGTGTTAGAAGGGTAGGGAATAGCGTTGGTGAGTGACGGTGGGAATGAACGTGGCTCATTTGGGGATGAACGGGTGTGAAGGAGGGTTACGTGTGTGTGTGTGTGGGGGGGGGGGAGGGGGGGTTGGGTAGAAGGGATTAGGGTTAGTGAAATTAGGGTTTGGAATTGGGAATTTAGGATTTTGTGTTTAAAATTGGGAATTTTGGATAATTTATTAATTTTAATAAAATTAAAGGTAATAGAGTAATAATTTGAAATCAAATTTAATCAAATAATAATATCTATAAAAATACTATTTAATTATCAATTTACAATTTATTTTTCAAATAAAGACTCTAATTCAATAATTAAAGATAATCAAATTAATTTTCTTTATAATTATAAAATAAAGTTCAAAATCTAATCATTCAAATTAGCGCATATAAAATCCTCATTGTTTTTAAATCACAAAAGCTTTAAATCAATAATTAAAAGTACTCAATCAATACAAAAATTTCTGAAAATATGCTTTCGAATAAATAAAATAAATCATAAATAATTTATTATTTAATTTTCAAAATCTGGGGTCTTACATCCTACCCCACTTATAAAAATTTTCGTCCTCAAAAATTGATATAAGATAGAAAAGATTTGCATCAACTTCACTTTCAAAAACATAACAAAATACACCGAAAAGTTTGGCACGTTCAGTTTTGTTCAAATGTGAAAGAAATCATATCTTATGAATGACAAGATATGGTCGGAAGTAATTCAAAGCACTTCTTAAGAGGGAAGTTCGAAACAAAGAATTTCACTACAAACAATCAAGGAAGAGTTGACATCAAACCACGTTGGCACAAATAAGAATTATATGTTGAAACGAAGTAACCCCTAAAACTTAACTTCTAACGTTTCCAAACCCCGTGATTCGCATAGCCTATTAACTTTATTTCGTCCATGACAACCCATTAGTGTTCCCATATACAGAAATCATTAGTATTAAGTTGGCCAGACCTAATACCATGAGGTATGCAATGGTAGACTAATAGCGTTAATTATCAGACAGTCATGCATATCAAATCTAAATTCTTGTTATCAGAACAAGTCACTGAGCATGATAGACACTCAGAGTATGCAATGAAGCATAGTCAGTCCATTCCCAAGGCTCTAACAGGAACGAATTGCTCTGATACCATAATGTAACACCCTAACTTTTAGCACGTCATGATCGTACCCAAAATAATTAGTTACTGACCTGTTTTCCTTATTTACTATTTAATATTGAGCCTTTAGTTCAATACCGCGTGTCAATTTTATCGGATGCTGGAAAATATTGTTTCAATCAAAATCATTCATCAAAAAAAAGCACACAGGTAATAATAATCATTTAATTATTAATAATGATAAATATTATACAAAAGAATTCAAAAGAAACTCAGATACAATTCCTATCCCTCTGTATAAAATAAAATCTTAAATAACAAAGGCGAGAGAATTCTATGAAAATAACTCAATACATAAACTAGACTTAAATAAAACTCATAATCGCCCGTAGGTTCATACTAAGTTCCCGAACCTGTGTCACTGAAAGGGTGGAAGATTTTGGGGTGAGAACAAAGCCACGCGTTCTCAGTATGGAATGTGAACGCCGCAATAAATAGAGTAAATACAAATAGCTAATTCATATCACAAAAACAATTCCACTTAAAACAGTTCTAAATTCCTTTCTTTAAATTACGTTACCTAAACAAAATCTCATTCACATTAACAATTTCTTATCCATAAACAACATTTCTAACTACATTATTAAGACCACAACTTAAGTAAAATATCCATCAAGCACACAGGAACATCACCAAAACAACAACACAATCACAAATAAACAAAATAAAGCAAACACAATCAAATGTAAATGCGCAAACAAAATGATGCATGCCTGTTCCTAGCGCAGGCCATGAGCTCATGCGTCGGTTGTCTACCCGCAACCCGACGTTACTCAGAGTGAACCCCGAATATGGTTCCTTTACTGTGTCAGTTAGGCCTCATCATAATGTGCATCACAGTAAGAAATAGTACTATCAGTTAGGCGAACATTCCCGCATTAGAAACCTTAGGCTATCCGTTAGGCGGGCACTTTCGCATTAGCAGTTTGGCATAAAGGCCCATTTAAACATACAATATGCTATCAGTTAGGCGGACATCCCCGCATTAGCAATCTTAGGCTATCAGTTAGGCGGGCACTTCCGCATTAGCACTCGGCACAAAGGCCCATTCGAACATACAATATCAATTACACTTTCTTTCCTAGTTCCTCATTCTTTTTCTTTCCCTTTAAGTATCTTTTCCATCCTTTATTTCTCACTTTCTTTCCTTTCCATTATGCCTCCGCATCGCCTTACAACTAAGCACACCTCCGCATCACCAAGTAGCTAAGTGTACCTCCACATCACCATGAAACTAGGCGTACCTCCGCATCACCATTTAACTTTAAATGTATCCTAGGGATAACTTACACACCTTTGATTAACTAAGTTCATACATTCTACCAAATTTGGATATATCCTTTGGGTCTAAGCCAAGTTTTACCATGTTTAGATTAGAATTGAATTAGATAGCCAACTTAATAAAATTTGCTGTTGCACTAAAGAGAATTCAGAAAAAATACAGCAAGCAGCCCTAGTTTTGATAAATCTATAATAAATTCAATTCTAATCCATTACTTCTAAATTTTGGTGAGATTACAGTCAACATACCTAAGTTTCAGAATCCACAAGTTTTAGGTTCATATCACTTCATTTGATTAATTAATTATCAATTGGAAGCGGAGCTCTGTTTTCATAAACCAGTTCAGAGTTTCCAGCAAACAACCGACCTTCCAAGTGACTTATCTAAGTCTACAAAATAGATATGAACATGAAACTTGTACTCACTTAAAATAGACTAATAGATCTTTAAAATCCTTTTGAAATCAACTCAAAATTCTGTTTAAATTAAAAGTTATAGCATCTGGAAGTTGGTACTGCAGAACCAGAAAACTAAAAAAATCTGCAGCAACCACTAAACTTCAAAAAATCATATCTTCCAAACCACTTGGCCAAATTTTCTGAACTTTTTATGGAATATTCAAGACACACTAAAGTTTTACAGAAAAATAATTTCATGTAAAAATTAGGTCTGGACTGCTCCGAAAAAGTCATTCGTTCTGCTGCCAATTATGCAGATTTCTGCAGAAATTCTGCATAAAGTATTTCCAACAACCTCACATACCAAATCCTATATTCAAGCCTAGGATTCATCTAAAACCACATTTCTAACTTTCTTCTGACTAACCAAAGTTACCCAAGAACTCTTAATTCAATATATCACAATTTTATATCTCAAGTTCTGATTCATCAAATCAATTTCCAGCAGCCATAGCAACATTCCATACACAAAATCAACAACAAGTACTAGCAGCAAGTATAACTTCAAAATACACAACATCGTCAATAATTACTACATTAAATCATTAAACCAATCACCAACTACAACCATTATTCAACTCAATCCCAACAATTATTCACACAAATCAACCATAAACCATTTGCAGTTACTCATTTAATTTTATTGGCATTCATAACTTAAAACATTTATTTTTCAAAACAAATCCCCTTCCTAGATTAGCTGTACCCGCAAGAATTAACCACGTTAAATCCGCTTACTTTAAATTCATAGCACCAGCGGTAAACCGAGATGGCGGTAGTAGCACCAATTCTAATCCCGCTCACAGCAACCATAACTTCGACAGTTCCATCAGAATACAACGATAGGGGAATTCGGTGTCAGAATAAACACAAGGACGCAACAGCTTGCCTTCTCGAATGACAAGCTTCAGCTGTGACAATTCCAACAAATACAGTGAAGCCAGGAACATCAGAAGCACACAGAGGGTTGTTATAGAGCAAATAAAATTCAAAGGTGGTGGTTATGGTAGCTAGGCACGATTAACTCACCATGAACGACGACGGCGCAGCCTCCAGCAGTGGCGACAGAGCGCGCTACTATTTAATTATCAATTTATAATTTATTTTTTAAATAAAGACTCTAATTCATTAATTAGAGATAATCAAATTAATTTTTTTTAATTATAAAATAAAGTTCAAAATCTAATTATTCAAATTAGCGCATATAAAATTCTCATTGTTTTTAAATCACTAAAACTTTAAATCAATAATTAAAAGTATTCAATCAATACAAAAGTTTTTAAAAGTACTCAATCAATACAAAAGTTTCTGAAAATATGCTTTCGAATAAATAAAATAAATCATAAATAATTTATTATTTAATTTTCAAAATCTGGGGTCTTACACGTCATGAAAAAAAAAATTTAGAATCATAATTTGAAAATTTAGATATGATATTATGGTATCAGAGCAGTTCGTCCTCGTGAGCTTGAGGGATGGATTGCTTATGCTTCAACGCATACTTTGAATTGTGTCTGTACTATTTAGAATATCTAATTGATATGTTTAGCATGAAGTTCATGAGTATACTTTTGGGAATTTGAAACACTTAACTTGAGATATTAAGACTGATCACCTTGATATCACTTGTTTGATGTGGATAGGATTCGAATGACGACTTGTAGACGTGGTCGAACCCGTATGCAGGGAGAGAATAAGGGAGATGCAACGATGGATAACCAAGCCACGCTCTTGGCTGCTATGACCACTCTTGTGAACGCTATGCACACGGATATTGCGGCTACTAACCAGGCCATGGAGTGAATGAATGGCAATGGTAGCGGAGCTGGAGAAAACTCAGCTGAAGGAGGTCCGATGACACTGGCAACCTTTCTAAGGTCAATCCCCCCAATTTTAAAGGGTTCAACTAATTCTATGGAAGCCGATAACTGGTTCGAGGCGATAGAAAGGGTAATGCAAGCACAACATATACCAGAAAATTAGTTAGTAGAATTTGCTGCATATCAGTTGAATGGGGAAGCACAACATTGGCGGCAAAGAGCTCACCGTATGCTGCAACAACGGAATGGAGATGAGGTTATCACCTGGGAGAGGTTCAGAGAGGAATTTTACAAGAAATACTTCTCGAACTCCGTGAGACAGGCTAAGCAATTGGAACTACTACAATTGAATCAATATGTATTTCGACATCTAGTATCCATGATAAATAGTTGTTTCCAGATATATTAAGAGCATTAAATTTAAGATGAGAGAGTTTCAATATAATGAAAATTTATTATCTTAAGTCTTTTTAAATTTTGATCAGAATCCCGTGTTAATAACGTGTTGTAAAATAAATAAATAAAGAAATATAATAAATATAAAATAAAAAAATAAATAAAAACTCTAGTATTGATATTCACTAATATAATTATCTCAATATAATAATAAAGTTAATGCATATATTTACGAGTGTTATATATATATATATATATATATATATATATATATATATATATATATATTTATTGTAACTTAAGACTCACGAAAAAATATAAAAAAAGAAAAAATTTATATATTTTTAGAGTGTATAATTAACAGAAATATATATATGCGCAGAGTTATTATTTCAAACTCCATTAAATATATATATTTTTTTGAGAATAATGAATGAAAAAGTCTAGGAGGCTAGCAATTTTTGTGTTTTTTGGCCAGCACTTAACTATCAAAAGAAAAATGAGTGATCTCCCACCATTAGATGTAATCTTACACCGTTAAAAAGACTATTGATGACCAATTAATGATTACAAAACACAAAAAATGCTATCCCCTAATACTCCTCGTAATGAAATGACGATCTACCTTGTCATCCTTATCATAACAACTTCGACAAAAAAAAAAATGTCAATTTAAAAGACTCACTACGAAAAAGATTCTATTTTGCCGGAGAGTCCGTGTAAAATTACTGAGAGAATCCCTTTTTCCCTTCTCGCTTTTTGGAGATCAATTTAGAGGGGTTTTTGTTTCTAATATGCCGGAGTTCTATAAATCCCATAATAAGTTGTTAATCCTCTGAAAATGAAAACCTAAACCCGCAAATCTCAAAACCACCTTCTCAATGCTTCCCTAACCAGAAGCTCTGTTTTGCTGAGCCTTTGTTCGTGTTGTCGTTCCGCGTCTCTTCGATTTCTTCTCATCAGAAACTCTTTTAGATCTCGGTAAGTGTGTATTTTGCCCTTCTTCCACAGTTGCTCCAATGGTGACAAGGTGAATTGCTTTTGTTTGAGATTTATGAATTTGGATATTTTGAGAATTAAAAGAAAAACGATCTGGTTTCATAAATCTGAAATTTTTTGAAGCACGAATGGGTTTTGTCCGCGGGTTGGGTAAAATAACACTCTCTGTTGATTTATAAAATCACACTGTTAAATTGGATGGTTTTCTTTTTTATGCATTCTTTTTGAATTCATTAGGCAATGCTCACTCTCCAGTATTTGTGTTTTAAATTTGAAGGTGAGATTTAACTTTGTTAAAAGAATAGCAACTTGAAAATGAAGTTTAATTAGCAATGCTTATTCTCTGACATTTGCATATTTTGTTTCAAAATAAGGAAGAATTGATGGTATCCTTGTCCATGATACACAGGTAAGTGTTACTTATATCACAAATATGTAATGCTGGTTCACCCTTGTAGCTATCAATTTGCCATTGCCTTTCTAATTCAAAGAATTTGTAGATCAGTTTTAAAAGGGTAGAACATTAATCTTTCATCATGTTGGGATTTTGGTGCGGAATATCTCCAAGAAGGAGATGTTCAATCTGTTCTGTTTGACAGGGAGAATAAATGATATTGATCTGTCTAGGAAGAAGAAAGAACAATTAGTGTTTATGTTTATGCTTGTATAAGAGTCTGGCTAGAATGTATAACATAGGAAGATTATTACTCTTTCAGCTCAGGAAAATGTTCTTATAGATATGTGTTTGATAAGAAAAATGCAAGGGGATGTATGGTTGAAGATTGGAGGGAGGATTTTTATGGTGAAGGTTAAATAAGTGGGATTCACAAGGTATGGTTCAGTGTGCTTCCGCTATATCAAATAATAGAAATGGTGGAACTCCTGTATGGTGAATAGCTAACATAAATCCCATAAGATATATAAGTGATGAAGCAGGGTGTATTATGTAACCCAGACAACCCAATTCAAATGTGAAGACTTTGCAAGTTCAATCTGGTGAGGATGATGAACAAAGCTTCTCTGGGCCACAAAGTTTTGTTTGTAGGAGAGTTAGAGTGAGTCTAATGAGAATTGGACCACAAAAGAAGAGTAAATCAGAGGCTAAGAGAGTGAGAAACATAGAGGCACAGAACACTATTGCTTGATGAGAAGTTGTATGAAGAAGACAAAGATGACTAGAAAAACTCATCATGAGGGATGAAGCTGCGAAAAAGTGTTCGAGATGGTAAATTTAATAGTGCTTTAAATCTTTCTATTTGAAAATGAACTTAGAAATTATAATTATTCACCACAAATTTTGTTTGAACATCATCTCACCATTAGATAGAAATACGGATAGAATAATTATGTAAAGATTCCAAACTACAAGAAAAAATACGAAGAGAGAAAAGATTGATAAGAGGTTATATTTCTTTGTCATCCATCTCCTTTAGTGATTTTCCATCTCCTTCACACTTTGTATTCAATATATCTTTTGACTCGGTGTTTGGAGGCAAATTGATGGTTTCACCTTCGGCATTGTTATTACTTTCAGTGAAATGGCAGAGAGATGGAAACTTTGAAGACCAATGAGGTTTTTTCTTTGCACGAGCGCCTTTATCATTTGTCTTCATTTTCTTCTCCCTCTTGGAGATTTCAGGACGTAACTTTTTTTGTCGTTCCTCATTTGATATGGTGTCTTTCTTTGTTATTTTCTTCCCTTTTTTCATTTGGCAAGGTCTCCTACAATATTACTCAAAATTTGAAAACTATTTGGAGTATATTGGTGCATAAAATAGATCCTCTAGTAAATAAATTAATAAATGTGAATAACTTGGATTATAGACATACGAGTATTTTCTATATTAACTAACTTGTATAAATAATCTCTATTCTCTTACGGTGGTAGCATATTTGGGCAAGGGATACATCTTATATAAAAATTTTGTAGTATCATCAATAGCAATGGATTCTAAAATTTTAACTAGTGTTTCAAGATTTGTCATATAGAAGCATAGCCTTTAGTAATTGCTCCTGTTACCTTTTACCCATAAAATTTATCACCCTCTTTTTCTCCCTACAAGGCCATTTCATATAATCAAATTCTTAAACGATCCAATATAAAATCACGAGACAACTCTAGCCCAAATATATTACAAGCAAATGTTGTAATCACATTTGTGTCAGCATTTGAGACAATTTCAACCGTTCAATTGGTCCACTTCTTTCATCAAAATTTCTTCCTATCAAATCAACATAATAACATGATCACGAAAAAACAAATACATAATTACGGATTACTCTAGCTAAAATATAAGAAGCCAGCATATCTATAAATTCCTATTCAAGACGTGTCTTAGCTTTTTTTTTTTTTTTTTTTTGGTATGCGTGTTTTAGCTTTTTACAACTGCATACTATTGCTCAAAATTTTTGTCTTTGATAAAATTCTTAATGAAATTCAAACACCACAAGGGTATCGTCATCAAAATAGACATAAAACTATAACATAAATTTGTGAATTAGGCAATTTATATTTTTTCAACAAATCATGATCAACCAACAAAGATGACCGATAATAAATTGAATCATTTAGAAAGGTGATTACTCACTATTTTTTATAATAAGGATGAGAAATATCCTTTAAAAATCCAGAAAGAAAGAAAAATCGAACTCAAGAATTTAAGCAATGAAAGAAATTCAATAAGATTAAAGTGCTTTGTGAAATTTCACACGACGATGCAAATAGTAAAAAATGGCTAAGATATATTATGACTGTAAACATAATTTGAGTTTGATTTTTTTTGATCCAGCAATGGTGAAATTTTAGAGGCGAAAATGGTGGGTTTTATAACCCTTTTGGCACACTATTTTGATAATTCAGTGGCGGAAAAACAAAAACAGGAATAGTGATTAGATTAAATTCAATGAAAATTTATAAGGAGTGAAATAATTAATATATATTTTTTATATGAATCAATTAAAAAGGATAAGAAATATCCTTTAAAAACCCAGAAAAAAAAATCGAACTCATGAATCTAAGTCATGAAAGATATTTAATAAGGTAAAATATATCTTGTGAAAATTTGCACAACGATGCAAATCGTAAGAAATGGCTAAGATATATTTTGACTGTAAATGTGTTTGAGTTTGATTTTTTTGACCCAACAATGATAACATTTTAGAGGTGAAAATGGTGGGTTTTAAAACCCTTTGGGCACATTGATTTGATAATTTTGCGACAGAAAAACAAAAACAGGGATAGTGATTAGGTTAGATTCAGCGAGAATTTATATGGAGAGAATCAATTAATATATCTTTTTATGAATCAATTAATAAGGATGAGAAATATCCTTTAAAAACCCAGAAAGAAAGAAAAATGGAACTCAAGAATCTAAGCCATGAAAGAAATTCAATAAGATCAAAGTACCTTGTGAAAATTCACACGACGATGCAAATTGTAAAAAATTGTTAGGATATATTGTGACTGTAATCGTGATTTGAATATGATCATTTTGACCAAGCAGTGATGAAATTTTAGAAGCGAGTTTGGTGGATTTTAAAACTCTTTTAGCACGCTGTTTTGATAATTCAGCGGCGGAAAAACAAAAACAGGGATGTTGACTAAATTAGATTCAATGAAAATTTAAATGGAGTGAATCAATTAATATATATTTTTTATATGAATCAATTAAAAAGATATGAAATATCCTTTCAAAATCTAGAAAGAGAAAAAAAATCGAACTGATCAATCTAAGCCGTGAAAGAAATTCAATAAGATTAAAGTACTTTGTAAAAATTTTCACAATGATGCAAATCGTTAAAAATTACTTAGATATATTTTCATTGCAAAGGGATTTAAGTTTGATTTTTTGATCCAACAGTGATGAAATTTTAGGGGGCAAAAATAGTGGGTTTATAACCCTTTTGGCACACTGTTTTGATAATTTAGCGGCGGAAAAACAAAAACTAAGGATAGAGATTAGGTTAGATTCAATGAAAATTTATATGGAGAGAATCAATTAATATATTTTCTTATGAATCAATTAATAAGGATGAGAAATATCCTTTAAAAACCCAGAAAAAAAGAAAATCGAACTCAAGAATCTAAGCCATGAAAGAAATTCAATAAGATTAAACTACCTTGTGAAAATTCACACGATGATGCAAAGCGTAAGAAATAGTTAGGATATATTTTGACTGTAAACGTGATTTGAGTTTGATTTTTTTGATCCAACAGTGATAAAATTTTAGAAAAAAAAATGGTTGGTTTTAAAACTCTTTTGGCACAATGATTTGATAATTCAGTGACAGAAAAACAAAAACACGGATAGTGGTTAGGTTAGAATCAATGAAAATTTATATGGAGTGAATCGGTTAATATATATTTTTTATATGAATCAATTAAAAAGGATAAAAAATATCTTTTAAAAATCCAAAAAGAAAAAAAAAAAAACACATCTATCTAAGCCATGAAAGAAATTCAATAAAATTAAATTACCTTGTGAAAATTTGCACAATGATACAAATCATAAGAAATGGCTAAGATATATTTTGATTGCAAACAGAATTTAAGTTTGATTTTGACCCAGCAGTGATGAAATTTTAGGGGCAAAAACAATGGGTATTATAACCCTTTTGGCACACAGTTTTGAAAATCCAGCGGCAGAATAACAAAAACAGAGATAATGATTAGGTTAGATTCAATAAAAATTTATATGGAGTGAATCAATTAATATATTTTTTTATATGAATCAATTAATAAGGATAAGAAATATCCTTTAAAAATCCAGAAAAAAAAAATCGAACTCATGAATCAAAGCGATGAAAGAAATTGAATAAGATTAAAGTACTTGTGAAAATTCACACAACGATACAAATCGTAAGAAATGGCTAAGATATATTTTGAATGTAAATGTGATTTGAGTATAATTTTTTTGACCTAGCAGTGTTGAAATTTTTTAGACGAAAATGGTAGGTTTAAAACTCTTTTAGTACGCTGATTTGATAATTTAGCGGTGAAAAAATAAAAATAGGGATATTGATTAGGATAGATTCAATAAAAATTTAAATGGAGTGAATTAATTAATATATTTTTTTAAGAATCAATTAATAAGGATCAGAAATATCCTTTAAAAAACTTGAAAGAAAAAACAAATCAAACTCAAGAATTTAAGTCATGAAAGAAATTTAATAAGATTAAAGTACCTTGTGAAAATTCGCACGATGATACAAATTGTAAGAAATAGCCAGATATATTTTGACTGTAAACCTGATTTGAGTTTGATTCTTTTGACCTAGTGGTGAAGAAATTTTAGAGGCGAAAATGGTAAGTTTTAAAATACTTTTGACACACTGATTTGATAATTCAGTGGTGAAAAACAAAAAAGAGATAGTAGTTAGGCTAGATTCAATAAAAATTTATATGGAGTGAATCAATTAATAAGGATAAGAAATATCTTTTAAAAATCCAAAAAGAAAAAAAAATAGAACTCATGAAACTAAGCCATGAAAGAAATTCAATAAGATTAAAGTACCTTGTAAAAATTCGCACAATAATACAAATCGTAAGAAATGCCTAAAATATATTTTTATTGTAAACGTGATTTGAGTTTGAGTTTTTTTTATCTAACAGTGATGAAATTTTATAGACAAAAACGGTGGATTTTAAAACCCTTTTGGCACACGGATTTCATAATTTAGCGACGAAAAAATAAAAACAGGAATAGCGATTAGGTTAGATTCAATAAAATTTGTATGGAGTGAATCACTTAATATATTGTTTATATGAATCAATTAATAAGGATAAAAAATATGCTATAAGAATCCTGAAAAAAAAAAATCAAACTCATGAATCTACGTCATGAAAGAAATTTAATAAGATTATAATACTTTGTGAAAATTCGCACAATGATGCAAATTGTAAAAAATGGCTAAGGTATATTTTGATTGCAAACATGATTTGAGTTTGATTTTTTTAACCTAGTAATGATAAAATTTTAGGGGTGAAAATGGTGGATTTTATATCTTTTTGGCACACTGTTTTGATAATTCAACGGCAAAAAAACAAAATCAGAAATAATGATTAGTTTAGATTCAATGAAAATTTATATGGAGTGAATAAATTAATATATTTTATTATACGAATATCAAATCTTTTTAAAAAAAATGATCTAGTCAAATCGAAAGAGGTATAATTCAAATTGACCACTTCTTTTTATTTCCTAATACGATTTTATTATGGTTTATAATAAATGGTCCTGAAACATACAAAAAAAATCTTCTCCTATAAATTATATATGAAATAAAAAAATTTTCAGATTCAATAAATCATGCAATCGCAATCGCTATTCCAATTCCGAAGTTAGGGAAGAAAGACATACCAGTGTTTACGGTGCCGATTGAGAGAGAGACAGCAATGACTGAGAGCTTCGAACCCAATGAGGGTTTGCGAGAGAGAGACCGCTGAGGGAGTAGGAGGGCACGTCGATGCGTTGATGGTGCGACAGAGAGAGGGCGAACGATTGAGGGTTCCGAATCCAACTAGGGTTGCGTTGATAGTGCGAGGGTTTGGTTCGAGGGTTGAGAAATAGAGAGAGGGCCGGGTGCGAAGGTTAGATGATGGGTTTTGTGACGGTGATTGAGGGTCGTGCGACGCTCAATGAGGAAGATGAAGATGAAGGCTGTGCGACGGTCATTGAGGGCTTGGTGCGATGAAGATGAACATGATGGCGCGACTTCACTTTTAGGGTTAAAAGTGAATTTGAAAACAAAGTAAATTAAGGTAAGGTGTTAAAACTGAAAACAAAGTAAATTATGCTCTTGTTATCACTTTTAGCGTTAAACCTGAAAACTTTGAAAAAAAAAGAAAGTAGAGTGTGGACACAAATGGGTGGGAAACTAAATTTTGGGCGAGGGAACTTTATCAGCACGCTTTTGTAGGGTACCAAAATAAACACAGGATATAGACACGCTTTAAAAAGGTGACTATTGGAAGACAAACTAGCAATGCTTTTCAAGCGTGCCGGTTTTTCTCCATGGCCACGCTTTTCAAACGTGGCAAAAAAAAAAAAACGTGGCCAAATCGAAAGAGGTATAATTCAAATTGACCACTTCTTTTTATTTCCTAATACGATTTTATTATGGTTTATAATAAATGGTCCTGAAACATACAAAAAAAATCTTCTCCTATAAATTATATATGAAATAAAAAAATTTTCAGATTCAATAAATCATGCAATCGCAATCGCTATTCCAATTCCGAAGTTAGGGAAGAAAGACATACCAGTGTTTACGGTGCCGATTGAGAGAGAGACAGCAATGACTGAGAGCTTCGAACCCAATGAGGGTTTGCGAGAGAGAGACCGCTGAGGGAGTAGGAGGGCACGTCGATGCGTTGATGGTGCGACAGAGAGAGGGCGAACGATTGAGGGTTCCGAATCCAACTAGGGTTGCGTTGATAGTGCGAGGGTTTGGTTCGAGGGTTGAGAAATAGAGAGAGGGCCGGGTGCGAAGGTTAGATGATGGGTTTTGTGACGGTGATTGAGGGTCGTGCGACGCTCAATGAGGAAGATGAAGATGAAGGCTGTGCGACGGTCATTGAGGGCTTGGTGCGATGAAGATGAACATGATGGCGCGACTTCACTTTTAGGGTTAAAAGTGAATTTGAAAACAAAGTAAATTAAGGTAAGGTGTTAAAACTGAAAACAAAGTAAATTATGCTCTTGTTATCACTTTTAGCGTTAAACCTGAAAACTTTGAAAAAAAAAGAAAGTAGAGTGTGGACACAAATGGGTGGGAAACTAAATTTTGGGCGAGGGAACTTTATCAGCACGCTTTTGTAGGGTACCAAAATAAACACAGGATATAGACACGCTTTAAAAAGGTGACTATTGGAAGACAAACTAGCAATGCTTTTCAAGCGTGCCGGTTTTTCTCCATGGCCACGCTTTTCAAACGTGGCAAAAAAAAAAACGTGGCCAAATTTCAAATCAGTGACCACCCTCAAAAAAATAAAAATAGGGATAGTAATTAGATTAGATTCAATAAAAATTTAAATAGAGTGAATCAGTTAATATATATTTTTATGAATCAATTAAAAAGGATCAGAAATATCCTTTAAAAAAGCAGAAAAAAAATCAAAGTCAAGAATCTGAACCAGAAAAAAAATTCAATAAAATTAAAGTACCTTTTGAAAATTCACACGACGTTGCAAATCGTAAGAAATAGCTAGGATATATTTTGATTGTAAACGTAACTTGAGTTTGAATCTTTTGACCGACGAGTGATGAACTTTTAGAGGCGAAAATGGTAAGTTTTATAATCCTTTTGACACACTGATTTGATAATTCACTGGTGAAAAACAAAAAAGAGATATTAGTTAGGCTAGATTCAATAAAAATTTATATGGAGTGAATCAATTAATAAGGATAAGAAATATCTTTTAAAAATCCAGAAAGAAAAAAATCGAACTCATGAAACTAAGCCATAAAAGAAATTCAATAAGATTAAAGTACCTTGTAAAAATTCGCACAATAATACAAATCGTAAGAAATGCCTAAAATATATTTTTACAGTAAACGTGATTTGAGTTTGAGTTTTTTTATCTAACAGTAATGAAATTTTATAGACAAAAACGGTGGATTTTAAAACCCTTTTGGCACACGGATTTCATAATTTAGCGACGAAAAAATAAAAATAGGAATAGTTATTAGGTTAGATTCAATAAAATTTGTATGGAGTGAATCACTTATTATATTGTTTATATGAATGAATTAATAAGGATAAAAAATATGCTATAAAACTCCTGAAAAAAAAAATCAAACTCATGAATCTACGACATGAAAGAAATTTAATAAGATTATAGTACTTTGTGAAAATTCGCACAATAATGCAAATTGTAAAAAATGGCTAAGGTTTATTTTGTTTGCAAACGTGATTTGAGTTTGATTTTTTTAACCCAGTAATGATAAAATTTTAGGGGTGAGAATGGTGGATTTTATATCTTTTTTGGCACACTGTTTTGATAATTCAACGGCAAAAAAACAAAACCAGGAATCATGATTAGGTTAGATTCAATGAAAATTTATATGGAGTGAATAAATTAATATATTTTATTATACGAATATCAAATCTTTTAAAAAAATGATCTAGTCAAATCGAAAGAGGTATAATTCAAATTGACCACTTCTTTTTATTTCCTAATACAATTTTATTATGGTTTATAATAAATGGTCCTGAAACATACAAAAAAAATATTCCCCTATAAATTATATATGAAATAAAAAAATTTTCAGATTCAATAAATCATGCAATCGCAATCGCTATTCCAATTCCGAAGTTAGGGAAGAAAGACATACCAGTGTTTACGGTGCTGATTGAGGGAGAGACAGCAATGACTGAGAGCTCCGAACCCAACGAGGGTTTGCGAGAGAGAGACCGCTGAGGGAGTAGGAGGGCACGTTGATGCGTTGATGGTGCGACAGAGAGAGGGCAAACGATTGAGGGTTCCGAATCCAACTTGGGTTGCGTTGATAGTGCGAGGGTTTGGTCCGAGGGTTGAGAAATAGAGAGAGGGCCGGGTGCGAAGGTTAGATGAGGGGTTGTGTGACGGTGATTGAGGGTCGTGCGACGCTCAATGAGGAATATGACGATGAAGGCTGTGCGACGCTCATTGAGGGCTGGGTGCGATGAAGATGGACATGATGGCGCGGCATCACTTTTAGGGTTAAAAGTGAATTTGAAAACAAAGTAAATTAAGGTAAGGTGTTAAAACTGAAAACAAAGTAAAGTATGCTATTGTTATCACTTTTAGCGTTAAAACTGAAAACTTTGAAAAAAAAATGTAAAGTGTGGACACAAATGGGTGGGAAACTAAATTTTGGGCGAGGGAACTTTATCAGCACGCTTTTGTAGGGTACCAAAATAAACACATGATATAGATACGCTTTAAAAATGTGACTATTGGAAGACAAACTAGCCATGCTTTTCAAGCGTGCCGATTTTTCTCCATGGCCACGCTTTTCAAACGTGGCAAAAAAAACGTGGCCAAATTTCAAATCAGTGACTACCCTCGAAAAAATAAAAACAAGGATAGTAATTAGATTAGATTCAATAAAAATTTAAATGGAGTGAATCAGTTAATATATATTTTTATGAATCAATTAAAAAGGATCAGAAATATCCTTTAAAAAATCAGAAAAAAAAATCAAAGTCAAGAATCTAAACCAGGAAAAAAATTCAATAAAATTAAAGTACCTTTTGAAAATTCACACGACGATGCAAATCGTAAGAAATAGCTAGGATATATTTTGATTGTAAACGTAACTTGAGTTTGAATCTTTTGACCGACTAGTGATGAACTTTTAGAGGCGAAAATGGTAAGTTTTATAATCCTTTTGACACACTGATTTGATAATTCAATGGTGAAAAACAAAAAAGAGATATTGGTTAGGCTAGATTCAATAAAAATTTATATGGAGTGAATCAATTAATAAGGATAAGAAATATCTTTTAAAAATCCAGAAAGAAAAAAAAATCGAACTCATGAAACTAAGCCATGAAAGAAATTCAATAAGATTAAAGTACCTAGTAAAAATTCGCACAACAATACAAATCGTAAGAAATGCCTAAAATATATTTTTACTGTAAACGTGATTTGAGTTTGAGTTTTTTTATCTAACAGTGATGAAATTTTATAGACACAAACGGTGGATTTTAAAACCCTTTTGGCACACGGATTTCATAATTTAGCGACGAAAAAATAAAAACAGGAATAGTGATTAGGTTAGATTCAATAAAATTTGTATGGAGTGAATCACTTAATATATTGTTTATATGAATCAATTAATAAGGATAAAAAATATGCTATAAAACTCCTGAAAAAAAAAAAAATCAAACTCATGAATCTACGTCATGAAAGAAATTTAATAAGATTATAGTACTTTGTGAAAATTCGCACAATGATGCAAATTGTAAAAAATGGCTAAGGTATATTTTGATTGCAAACGTGATTTGAGTTTGATTTTTTTAACCTAGTAATGATAAAATTTTAGGGGTGAAAATGGTGGATTTTATATCTTTTTTGGCACACTGTTTTGATAATTCAACGGCCAAAAAACAAAACCAGGAATAATGATTAGGTTAGATACAATGAAAATTTATATGGAGTGAATAAATTAATATATTTTATTATACGAATATCAAATCTTTTTAAAAAAATGATCTAGTCAAATCGAAAGAGGTATAATTCAAATTGACAACTTCTTTTTATTTCCTAATACGATTTATAATAAATGGTACTGAAACATACAAAAAAAATCTTCTCCTATAAATTATATATGAAATAAAAAAATTTTCAGATTCAATAAATCATGCTATCGCAATCGCTATTCCAATTCCGAAGTTAGGGAAGTAAGACATACCAGTGTTTACGGTGCCGATTGAGAGAGAGACAGCAATGACTGAGAGCTCTGAACCCAACGAGGGTTTGCGAGAGAGAGACCGCTGAGGGAGTAGGAGGGCACGTCGATGCGTTGATGGTGCGACAGAGAGAGGGCGAACGTTTGAGGGTTCCGAATCCAACTAGGGTTGCGTTGATAGTGCGAGGGTTTGGTCCGAGGGTTGAGAAATAGAGTGAGGGCCGGGTGCGAAGGTTAGATGAGGGGTCGTGCGACGGTGATTGAGGGTCGTGCGACGCTCAATGAGGAAGATGACGATGAAGGCTGTGCGACGGTCACTGAGGGCTGGGTGCGATGAAGATGAACATGATGGCGCGACTTCACTTTTAGGGTTAAAAGTGAATTTGAAAACAAAGTAAATTAAGGTAAGGTGTTAAAACTGAAAACAAAGTAAAGTATGCTATTGTTATCACTTTTAGCGTTAAAACTGAAAACTTTGAAAAAAAAAAAGTAAAGTGTGGACACAAATGGGTGGGAAACTAAATTTTGGGCGAGGGAACTTTATCAGCACGCTTTTGTAGGGTACCAAAATAAACACAGGATATAGACACGCTTTAAAAAGGTGACTATTGGAAGACAAACTAGCCATGCTTTTCAAGCGTGCCGGTTTTTCTCCATGGCCACGCTTTTCAAACGTGGCAAAAAAAACGTGGCCAAATTTCAAATAAACGTGGCAAAAAAAACGTGAC